>NC_134085.1:189835749-190444499 GCF_000715075.1 Nicotiana tabacum | reverse complement strand
AATGGAGGAAGGTCAGCGTGCCCAGCAAGACATCGAGTAATACACTGTAACGGAAATGATATCAGCTTCACGTGCGCCATCATCACGCATGTTTTTGAGGCAGGAGTTGACGGCTTGATGCTTCGATTCTTGCGCTGCTTTGTGACCCGCCGCCTCGATTCTGGCGCCACCCAATCCTATAAATAGGTGAAGGGTTTGTTTTTTCGAAATTTTTTACCAATTTCACTACTGATAACTTCTTTCACTCTTCCGTACTTGCTCTCATATCCTTCTGCTTCTTCTTACGTTCTTCATTCTAAGATTCTTCTTCCTTCTTCTCTTTGTGTTGATATCTCTTGTGAAGAGGTTCCAGAGGCCACCCCGTTGTCCACGGCGCCCCCTTCTGGCGGTGAAGATACGGTGGTAGAAGAGGGTGACAGCCTTCTTACAGTGGATGAGCTACTGCCGAGGCATCCCTTATCTCGAAGTGACTTCCTCAAAGATTGTCACGACCCAATTTAGGATCGTGACTAGCGATTAGGAGCAAGTGCTCATAAGTAAGCCTCATCGGTATTTTACAGAAAATCAGCCAGAGTTTCCCCTATTTTTGGACCATCCCAAAAATTTCTCTATCTCAAATCAGCAACCAAACATCCTAATATCATACCAAACAATTGACAACTTGTCAATTAACCAATACAAGTCTCCACCATAACTAAACCACCAACTAACCACTAGAAATACTAATTTATCTCCAACTTTGATAAATGAGAACGATACTCAACATAAGACTATAATAACAAAAGAATACTCATGACACTAAAATAATGACTATGGAGCGACTCTAAGAGTTTAAAGAAAGACCATAAAAATAGATAAAATTCTCCGCCCACGCGAACAAATGCGAGGCTCACCGAGAACTATCAACTTGTCCGCTCTAATTAACGAAATCCTCGCCTGCGTCAACTGCTGTCTCTGTAAAAAAAATTAGTGGGGAATGAGTCGCTAGCTCAGTGAGTAATAACACTTAACCACAACCGTTTTTATTGGGGACAAGTCTATATTAAACAGAAATTATCATAAAAATGTTCCTTTCAGAAACAATAAAGGATTTTCAATCTCGTCATGTTTTTTTCTTGTAGTATAATACAATTGACAATTCCATAATAAGCTCGGTAACCATTGTATAATATCAATATCCATATTTTTGGGAGGTTTCAATGAACGGATCATGTAATCGGTATAATTGTGGACTTCTTCGCAAGAAGTCAAATATAACGATAGTCCCTACTCGAGGAAAATCGGTAACGGTATGCTAGTTCTACCTTTCCACTAGCGAGGGTTATAACTGTACTCTGTAATCGGTAAATACAAGGTGCACTAGGTCTAACAAAACCGCCATTAGCTACGGGATCCTTCAAAGTCTACTCCCCTTTGTACTTGTCTCTATATTCGTATATACTCATAGGAAAATATTTTAAAACAATATAGGGCATTTCGGTTCTTATCAAATCATGTAATTTCATTTCGATAACAGTAATTTCAAGTAACGGTAGAACATATCTAGTGACAACAAGAATATTTAAAACAACGGTAATCATCTCAAATAACTATTTTGGTATCATATCAAGTAAAATACTTATCCCACATGCAACTCAAAATAATCAGTAACATATTCATAGTAAATATCATGTGTAAATCATGCAAGTTATGAAAATATAAATTGCGGTAAGATTACTACTCATAGTACTCGTGTGAAATACCAAACTCGTCATCTCGAGCGATCCGTACAACTTTCTCCAATCAATATATAACCACATCAACAGCGATCTCGTGTTAATTTTCTTGTTTAGGCTAATTCATGGCTAATTTAGAATACCCAACACTCGAAGTTTCATGTTTGACTCTTAATTTGCCTAGAATAATTCTTATTGGTATTTAATTTCTTATACCTTGTGAAACCCTTCAAATATATGAACTGAGATAAAAAGAATTACCAGAAGAAAAGAACCCAGATGATAACTTCGAGTATTACTCGTAAAAACCAGTGCGTATTTAAGTTTTCTCAAGGTTTGGTTCCAGCCTTTCTTTCCTCTTCTTCTCCTCCTCCTCTTTTTGAAATTCGTTTTCTGCGTTCTGAAGCAGAATCCTTTTTCCGTTTTCCCTTCTTTCGTTTGTGTTGATATAGTTACATTTTATGGGCTTGGGCCGTTTTGTGAAATCCTTATTCTTTTTTTGATTTGTTTTTTATAGTTAGTTTCTTATTATTATATTATTATTATTATTTTGCTAATGACCAATACACCCTTATAAAAAATATAGGGTATTACAAAGATCCCCCCTACTCTGGACCCCGTGTTTTCTGAGACGGAGCAAGTTCATAACTATGCTTTTCGTGTAAAGTATGGCATCCCGCTCATGTAGATATGGTTCCGACGGGGAGAGATTGCTTAAATGTCCACAGACCTGGGTACTGCGCTTTTTATGAGTACCCTTTCATGATTGGCTATACTCTTCCTCTCTTCCCCTTAGCGGAAGAATTCTTTAGGTTCTACCAAGTTTGTCCGGCGCAACTTTCGCCGTATACGCTCAAGGTACTTCTGTTGCTGACCAAATATACAGAGTTGGCGGAGTGTAATGTTCCCATCCACCACCTTTTGCACCTGTTCACGCCCGGCTTCCATAAGGGAATTATGGTGCAGTTGAGCTTCGTGGCACGAAAGGGTTGGTGGTCGGGACAGATGACCGGGCAAGCCGTAAGTTTTGGCACAAATACTTCTTTGTCAAAACTGAACATATCGTTTCTGACTCCGCCAGGTTCCCGGAGCGATGGAATGAGACTCGTAAGTGTCGCCACTCGTTTTACTCTTCCTTCATCTGTATTCATTTTAAAGTTTGTTTGTTTCCTGTTTGTAGCTCTAGGATGTCCACCTCACCCTATCGCGAATATCAGGGATTGGGTAGCTCATCTGTTGCCTCATGCCGCAGAAACCCGAGATTGGCCCGCCTTCGTAAAGCGTTATAGCCCTAAAGTTTCATCTAGTAAATGTTTTCATTACCCCTTCGTTGTCCGTATGACGTTGTTTCTTAATACGACCCTTTGTGGCGACAGGTTGAAGAGCTTCCAGGTGAAGGGAGCCAGTTCCTGTGTTCCGGCACGCCGCTGCTACTGCGGATACGCAGTTTATTTTGAGTGAATCTGTCCGAGAGGGTTATCCTCAACCTACCCAATTTGAAGGTCCCTCTCGAGTCGTGGTCGTGAGGGAAAAGGCTTCTTCAGTACCGACCTCACACCCTTTGGATGAATTTTCTAATGGGGAATAGTCATTATCGAGAAAAAGGAGAAGGATGGAGCTCGGGAAGGGTGTGGACATGGACACTAATAGGAGCAGGACGTCACAGACGGCACCCGTGCTCGCCTTTATAGCTGATGCCATTTTATCGGGGAGGTCTCCCCAAGTGGAAGGAGTTTACCCAGGAGCCGGTTCGGTACGCTCTGCTGAGGGCGATGCGTTGTCTAACATTGGAGGGCGTCGTGTTGAGGGTGGTGGCTTAGGTTAAGATGTCGATCCAGAGGATGTCAATGAGTTCGTAGGTCGCCATAATCATGTGGAGGTCAGAACGGAAGGGTCTTATCGTCATATAGTCGTCCCCGGGGACTACAACTTGCTGCTGAACTGCGAGCAAGTGGCGTCTGCTCTAGCTCCTCTATGTGTTGCCCCTGAAAACAAGGTGCTTAGGGCGATGAACGACGTGGAGTTGTCTCAGAAGGTCGCCGGTATGGCCTTGCAGGTAGGTGTTGTTGGTACCCAATTTTTCTCTATATATTTTTAAACATACAAAACACCTTCAAAATAGCATATATAAGCATGTCCAAGGTTTTTATTATTTTTTCCATAATTTTAAGGTTTTAAATTGATTTATTTTCTTCCTTTTTATCCATAAAATCTCCAATAGTTATTTCCAAAATTATTGTTTTGACAATTCATATATTGGATTTCTATATTTATGCCAAAATATGGCTAAGGTAATTTTTATATATTTTTTATAATTACATTTAGTATTTTTAAAGATAGATTGCATATAATTGCAATATTAGCCCTTTTTCAGATTTAATTATGTTGTATATGCATAAAATTGGTTCCTATATTTTTAAATTGTTAATTATATATTATAAATCATTTTAGAATCTTAAAATTATTTTTTCAAAAATTATTTACTATTTTTTATAAATTATAAAGGGAAAAACTAGCTATTTAAATTATAGCCAGATTGGCTTTCAATTGTAGCCAAATCGGATCCCTAATTCCCAGCCCAATTTACAATTAAAAAACCCGAACCACACCCGATTTACCCATATCCAAACCTGGAACCCACCTACCCCATTTAATATCGAGAGATCAACGGTCCACACCGTTTATTTCCTTTTTCAATCAAACAACCGCCCAAACCCTACCCCATTTTTCATTTGAGCCGCCTCTGAATCATCTCCTCCTATATTCTCTCTTAGACACTCTCAAACCCTAATCACTGTCCACCCTTCTCCGACCACCTCCCTCACCGGAAAATATGGCCTCTTATCATCTCCTGGCCCCTGCTTCACTCCACGCCGGTTCGACACTACCCTGAGGTCCTCAGGTGAACCTGGAGCGGTTAAAATCTTATCCATGGTCTTTCATTCCATTTTCCGATCATCCATGGTTGTTCGAGTAAGATCTATGACTTTTTTCGGCTAAAATTGGTGACATTTTAAGGTCCTTTCATCTTCTTTGGGTTCTCTGAAACCCTAACTCTTGAGATTTTCCACCTTTCTTTAGATCTGTCTTAGATCTAGGTATATCCATGAGTTTTTAACCAATTTTTTTTCATCTCTACCATTTTCCGAAAAAACCCTAGATTCGCTATTGTTCGATTCTTCTCAAATCTTTCTAGATATGAGGTGATTCGTGTATTATTAAGCATTTTTCTTTTAAAACCTCCTGTTTTAACTAACTATTTCAAATTTTTAATCACTCCTCCTAAACCAGGGTTCATCCCAAGTTGTTTTTCAAGGGTTTTTCTGACTTTTGAGTATTTGATTAATTACCATTTCGTCTTCGTGACTGATTTGTGCAAAATATGAAACCCTAGTTGATTCTATGTAATTCTTTCAATCTTTGCTTCGATTTTGGGTATTTTTGTGGTACCAGTCGTGTTAGTTTACTCTATCTTTGGACTTAAACATTTTTCCTTGTTAAATCTGATATTTTTGTGGTTTTGTCCTAATTGATCTTTGTTAGAGTTCAAACCTGCTTTTTCGGCTAAGTACTGTATTTTCTTTGAAGTCTTACTCGGTTTAATCTCTATTCTATGGGATTTGAGTAATTCTCTCCGGAAATCACTATTCTTTTGAAGGTTTTGCTGATTACTTTACTCTATTAAGATTCATGTGCATAGATTATATTTATTTCCTTGTTTATGACTTTAATTGGTCATTTCTGCCTTAATTGATTGCCTGTATAATTTTAGATTCTTGTTGACTTCCTTATTTGGTATGATTTGGACTCTTTTCTTTAATTAAATCCCTGTTGTTACCGTTAATCAATTATCCCAATTAAGGAGGTCTATTCCGAACCCCTTTAGGTGATTTGATTCTGTAATTTTGTGATTGTCCCTAATTGACTAGCTTTTGATTCTTTACCTTATTATTTCTACTCCTAAAGTGCTATATATACGCTCTTGTTTTACCTCTCAACACACGGGCAATTAGTTCAGAATACACACACACACTCAAACTCTCTCTTCCTTCTCTACTACTTATGTTAACTGCTTTTCTAGTCGGATGAATGCCAAGGCTAGACTGTGGAACACTACTTGCTTTACTTTCTGCATTTTGCTTCCTTAACTGGTATGTTCCTAGTTCAATTCTGAAACTCAACTCTATGTGCTCCTTGTCTGTTAATCCATGTCTCCTTCTACACTAACTTAATGGCTCATGTGTTTAATTGCCCTTCTTGTTTACTGCTTTATTTGGCATGCTTAAGTTTTGCCCTCACTTGTTCAAGTGTAATCAGCATGTCTAATTGAGTTTTGTTTATTTCCCTCAACTAGTATGCCATGTTAGTATCATAGACTCCTAATGTACTTGATTAACACTAAGTGGCATGACTAATTATGTAGACCCATGTCCTCAACATGATTACTATGTCTTATTACTATTCTAATTTCAAGCACGATTCACTTGTTAACACTTTGAAGTAGTAATTTTTTGTGTTCTGAAGGCCAATCAGTTCCTACTTGTTCTTTGTACTTGCTGGTCTATATGCATCTCTTCTCAGCCTTGTTTATGTGTTTCTGAGTTGGGCCCTCTATATCCCCAACCCCTTACTTCCCGCTTGTGAATGTTGAGATGATACTATTCTTTGAATTTGTTCTTTGTGTGCTGGCTTGTTCCAAGTTGTTGTTGCTCCTATCCCCTTCTCCTTTCAAAACTGTTTTCCCTAAGCAACTATTCTGTTGTTTTGCAAACTTATTTCAAACATGCTCTGACAAAACTGTTTCCAACTCAACCCTTTTAAAACTATGCCAAGCACTCTCACATATACTCTTAGACCACTAGGTTCTGCCCCTTTTGTGTGAGCCTTGCCTTCGGACTCTTGAGCTCCCTCTGAACTTGGACACATAAAAACTGGCTTTTCCACACTGCACTTACTCTGTCTTGGCTATGAAATCTGGGTGTGAGCACTTCCCGGGATCCTAAGAGGTCCTTAGGGAACTCTGACACACCCGGATATGAGAAAGACTATGGAACAATCTTGGCACTTAAAGTGATTTATTACATAACTCATGGAGGAAGTCCTAATCAGATTCCTTATAGTGTAACTTCCTTGTTTTTCATTTCTACTTATGTAATTCATTTCAATGTTGGTTTGTAATAACCTGTTGTAAATAAGTATTGGGGTGGCTAGTGAAAAGGAATAGGGTAAATATGCATGCTATAGTTGCTAAGGGTAGAAAACATGCTATTAGGTTTATATTCCTAACTGCGCAATGGAAACCATGCTTAGGATTCATACATGCATTAGAAAACATGCTCTTAGGTCTCTATGTTTATTGTTTCATCATGTGCATACTTACAAAATCATGTGTTAAAATCTACTAATAACTAGCACTTTACCATTATGTTATGCGCTGCCATGTACACTTAGAGATCCCGCCTTAGGATAAAAACAACGCTAATAAACAGGTCATTTCCATATCTTCTGCATATTCTGAAAGTATGTAATACTTATGCATTTAGAAATCCTGCTCAAGTCCTGCATATACATTATTCTGCATTTTTGTGCATTAGATATCATGCCTTTAGGATCGCATTCACATCCGCTTAGGCACCTATAGTGCTGGTAATAATTTCGGAATTCTGAACATTTGGAACAATATGTTTAGCAATACAATTCAAACGGAATTCCCTAAGTAACCCTGATAACTGGAACACTGTTTTACATCTAGGCAAGCCTTAGGTGCTAAATTTGTCAAAACTGGAAACATGCTTCTTTATGCTGCTTTATCAACTGTTAAAATCAGTAGGCAAGCCTGATTCAGACTTCTTTTCTGAGTCATGTAATAAATCTTATTCTGTTGTTATCACTTAGATACCATGCATAAGATCTGAATTTAGACCTTAATTGTGTATGAGTCATGCTGTTTATGTGCACTGTATGTGGAGGTATATTTGAGCCTTTCGCTTGTCTTCCATGCTCCCTTTAATTGAAGTCTTACTTGTTATTATATGTCGCCTTAGTATTTTGCCTTTAAACTTAAAGGTCTACCTAGAACTTCCCCCTTTTATAGGATATGAGTCCTAAATTCCTCCAGGACTGAAAGGAAGGGATGGGTAACAACATGCAATAGGGGTCGAGACCAACCCTCGCTTTAATTACCTTCACGGGGCGGGAAAGGATAGATATGAATATGATGACTGGTACATTAGTACCACGTGTAGCCCCTCTCTGAGGAGTGTCATACTGGGTATTGCATTGATGTGATCCATATTATAAGCAAACCTAGGTCACCTCCCTTTACATTCCCAAGTATGTTTAGATTGCAATTCTTTTCAAAATCTTGCCTTTTATTTGTCCTTTTTCAAACACTTGTGTGTCTAAACTTAAATCCCCCTACTATTTGAGCCATACTTGTTTGTTTGCTACTTGTACAAATTTACAAAAACTGTTTGGCTGGGAACCACACTAGTGGATCCTGAGGGGTGCCTAACACCTTCCCCTTAGGGTAATTTCAAGCCCTTACCCTATCTCTGGTTACCAAACGTAGTTATAAATGAACCTTATAGGTGCCTTAATGCACCTTAAATCGTTAGGTGGTGACTCTTCAACATTGCAAACCCCCTTTCCAAAGGGAAAGAGTTGTCATAACCAAAAATGTCATGAACCCGATTCCGCGAAGGAAAAAGGGGGCGCGACAGGTGCCTTTCCTCCCTTTTTGGTCGTTGGGTTTGTGTGGTGATCATTGTTCTGCATTTTGTTTCTAACTTCTCCTTTTTTTGTCAGACCCTCGTCATAGAGATTGAGCGAGAGTGTAGGGAGAGGAAAAGGACGGGCCTTTATGAGAAGATGTCATCCAAATATCAGCAGTATCATGCTAAGTATCGTGCGATGGCCGACATTTATCATCAGGACCTTAGGTTTCATTTGTTTCGCGAGGGGCTCAAACATTGAGAGGACCAACTAGAGCATAAGATCGAAGATTTGAGGGAGCGGGATAAGGAGCTCATGAAGGTTGTCGCCCGTAACATTGAGCTCGAGGCTTCTCCTAAAGTGAAGGATGATGAGCTCGAGTTGAGCAGGGGGGTGATGGCCGAGAATGACAACTTGCAGGCGAATGTGGCCAGCTTGACCGCCGAATCGAGTGCAAGGGCGGCAGAGGTAGAGGGGATTAAGGGCGAGCTGAGCGTTAGTACTGATAAGTTGACGGTAGCTATTTCTGGAACTGCTTCTTTGGAGGATACCCTCTGTGTTTGTAGGTCGGAGTTGGCTGAAGAGAAGGAGGCCTCTAGTCGTAAAGTCGCGGGGCTTGAAGGGCGTGTCAAAGAGCTGGAGGCGGAGATGTCTACGTTAAATGGACAAGTGGCCTCGCTGAGGACGGAGGAGGCAAGTCGATATTCTCAGCCTTCCACTTCTCGTGCCTCAGCCGATCCGGTCATTGTCACACCTCCTTTTTCCGCACCCGAGGGGCGTAGGGGAGTTTTTTCCAATTAAAGGACAATCGAAACGGGATTGGTTTAATTATTTCAGAGTCGCCACTTGGGAGATTTAGGGTGTCCCAAGTCACCAATTTTAATCCCGAATCGAGGAAAATAATGACTCTATATTATAGTCTGCGTACCAGAAATCCGGATAAGGAATTCTGTTAACCCAGGAGAAGGTGTTAGGCATTCCCGAGTTCCGTGGTTCTAGCACGGTCGCTCAATTGTTATATTCGGCTTGATTATCTGATTTTATACAAGTATGAACTTATGTGAAAATTTTGACTTTTAACCGCTTTATTATTATTATTTTTACAAGAATGTGAACATCGCTTAAAACACGTCTTTGGACTGCGTCACATGAAATGCGCCCACAATCCGGAACGCATTTTATTTGATGTTTTGAGATTTGGATTTGGGTCGCATGAAATGCACACCCGAGCTTAAGAAAGTAAATTATTAAACACGCGCCTAAAGAGACTATCGTGTTATTATTTTGGGAAGGCCGTGAAATTCGCTAAACGGCCTTCCTGAATTCTAAGTAATTTAAAACAAGTACTTACTGAGGGCCCCGCAATTTGTGTTTTTATTCGGCGAGGCTCATCTCATTCTTATTTTTTAAAAATGAATTTGCAGCGTCATGAAGATGCATCTCAGACCACGTCACAGTCAATGCTCCCGTGATTAGAGACACATTTCGATTTCGCTGAGATTTAGATTTGGGTCACATAAATGTGCACCCGAGTTTAGGAGAATTAAATTATTAAAGGCGCGCCTGAAGCAACTAGCGCATTATTATTTTGGGTAGGGCCGTGAAACTTGCTAAACGGCCCGTCCCGGAATCTAAGTATTTAATATATACATTTAGAGGGCCCCGCGGCTTGTGCATTTTTTCTTTTCTTTTTTTTTTCTTTTTTTTTTTATTTTTTTGCGAGGCTCGTCTCATTTTTACTATTTAAGGGCAAACTTAAAACAACTACGATTTCCTTCTTGTGAAGCCATCCGAGATTAAACGAAAAAACGATTCTAACAGATAATAATATCCATGGTAAAAATGAAAAATAGAATAACCTCGTTCATATGCTCATATTTACTTTAAGCATGCAGTAACCAAACATAAAATACCATTTTTAACACAACCACAAAAATTGCATCGTTGACATTCATAAATATAGAATATCTTCATTTATTGCCTTGAACCATAATATGCAAAATGAATGAAATGAAACAAAGGACGAAGAACACCAACCTTCGAACCTCGACAATCCTAGAATGACAAACAGTGCTTCCTACGGAACTCGAACCGGACTTCACTGATCAAGGAACAACAACGAAAACTCGGAACGACCTCGACGTTCCGGACCTCGACGAACAACGACGACCTCAATGGAGACTGAAACCTCGGCCAAGACTGCCAACGCACGAAATGTTGGTTGCTGCTGTATTTCTGTTTTTCGACGCAACAGACTGATACGCGAATATGAAGCAAAAGGGGTCGTTTGGATGCTGGACTGGGGACTGCGAGCTGGGCAGCAACAGTGGGTCGTCGGGGCGATGGGGAAGGTGAAGGAGTTGGTGTTTTTGCTGGACGTGAGAAGGAGGGGGTTCGACGAGCAGGTGGGTTGGTTGAAGGTGGTGTTTGGGAGCTGAAGGTTTGACGACGATGGTTATGGAGTTGGGCTGGGGGAGGTTAGGCTAGTTGACGGAGGTGGAACGATGGTGGGTTCTTTGTTCTTGACAGTAGGGTTTTTCGACTAGTTTGGGTGAGGAAGGAGGTGGTGTTTTGTGGTGGGTTGGGCAGTGGTCGACGGGAGGAGCTGGTGGTGTTCGGTGGTTTGGACGACGAAGGCGAAGCAGCAGTACTCGCCGTCGGGGGGGGGGGGGGGGGGCTGGTTGGAAGCTGGTGGGGTTGCGGACGTAGGTGGTGATGGCTTGGAGGTGACGGGGTTCGACTGGAGTTTTGGACGCTGGGGGAGGATCGTTTTTTTTCTCCCGTAGGGTTTGCTTCTTTTCTCTTTTAAGAAGAAAGAGGAACAGTAGTCGTTCCCCTTCAAAAATCCAAAAAATCCCCTCCGTTCCTTTTGTTTTACCCGTGTATTTAGCATGGGTTTTGCCCAGAAAAATGAGCCCACGCGTGGTGGGGTTCAAGGCATATGTCCCCCACGCGTGGTGGGGTTCCCCACGTGTCCTGGACACGGTTTATTATGGGCTAGGTCCGAAAATTAGGCCTAAAACCGGGTAGTTTGAACCCGAATATTATTCTTTTGCCCGGACCCGAGAAATAGGAACACGTTGCTTAACTAGTCCTATGTAAGTAAAATAACTACCAAAAATAAGACTAGTATTTAAACAAAACTATATCTTTTTAAATATTTTTTCAAGATTTAAAATAGCTACAAAATATTAATAAACTATTTTTGTAATTTTCGTTTTTTTTTAAATATTAAGATAAAATATGAAGCAATATTTTTTTTGTATTTTTCAAAGTTAAAATGACTATAAAAATATTAATAAAACTATTTTTTTGTAATTTTCGTTTTTTTTATAAAGACAAAAATATGAAATAATATTTTTTTGTATTAAAACGACTTCAAAACATTAATAGAATTATATATTTTTTTTTGTAATTTTCGAATTTATATAAAGTACTAAAATAAAGTACAATTTTTGTATTTTTTTAAGTTTATGAGAAATACATAAACTAAAATTATATATATATATTTTTTTTTGTGATTTTCTTTTTTGCAACGAAATAAAGTAAAAATAGTTAAAATAGCTATACTGGACCCAATTTCACATATTCACGCTAAAAATGTGAAAATTCTCGGGGAGGGTCAAAAATCACGTGCTTACAGCTGCCCCTCTTTGACTGGAAACACGAAGAGTTTTCCGACAACGAACGACTAGACGTGTTTTTGACCCGACCATTACTTGGACGGACTACACTTAAGGAAAGGGAGGGAATGTGACTGAGCCCTGGTATCTCAGCTGCCTACATATCCTTGGTTATACAGGAATCAGGCCACGTGTAGTTCGGGAGGAGAGAGATAGTGAAGTGTACCGAGGTGAAGAGCCGATCGAGGTGTCGTTCTGTTGAGGTTCCGGTCCGCGGTCCTGTCATTACAACAAAAATGAAAACTGAAAAAGACTAACTAAGCCTATCAGCTACTAGTTACAAGGATTCCTATCTCTTAAGTCTTCTGAAACTTGGTCTTGAGTCTTGAATGGTGCTTCATACAGACTTTGGATTTGAACCTTGATACTTGCTAGTTGTAGGTGCTAGTTCTTGAGCAGACCACATTTGTTCTCCACTTCCGTAATTTGGGCTTCTCTTTCTTCTTCTTTTTTTCTTCTTTTTTCTTGTTTTTTTTTCTGTGACCAGCTTCTGTTGATCATCCCAGACTATTGATTCGCGTTCTTGAGGCGAGCTTCTATCTTGGATTGAATGCTGGGGATTTCTGTTGTAATCCTTCTGCTTTCTAGTGGGTCACTGCTTGATCTTTGACAGGCGGACTCCTGACTTCTTCGATCTTTGACATACCACAAACTCCGTTCTACAGCCGGGTCCCTGACAATCAAAACAAACAAAACAAACAAAATTTCCTAACCCAGTTTGTACTGGGAAGGTTTGTGAGTTGTTAGCAAAATCGTAGCCCACTGATACTACTGGTGCAGTGCTGAGAGTGAACTAAACACTAGATTAGGATGTATTCCCTTGTTATGCAGGTGGGCGCCTAACTTCAATGCTTGAAATGTAAGGACTGAAATGTATTCCTCTCGTTATACAGGTGGGCGCCTGGCTTTAGGAAAATGACTCTTTTTTTTTCAAAATGTTTTTTTTAGCATCTTAGGAGAAAGATTCATCAGACTAAGATTTTGATCCTAGGAGAAGGTTCGTCAGACTAGGTCTCTATCTTAGGAGAAAAATTCGTCAGACTAAGATTTGGATCCTAGGAGAAGGTTCATCAGACTAGGTCATTTTTTTTGTTTGTTATCTTAGGAGAAAGATTCATCAGACTAAGATTTTGATCCTAGGAGAAGGTTCGTCAGACTAGGTCTCTATCTTAGGAGAAAAATTCGTCAGACTAAGATTTTGATCCTAGGAGAAGGTTCATCAGACTAGGTCATTTTTGTTTTTTGGTTATCTTAGGAGAAAAATTCATCAGACTAAGATTTTGATCCTAGGAGAAGGTTCGTCAGACTAGGTCTCTATCTTAGGAGAAAAATTCATCGGACTAAGATTTTGATCCTAGGAGAAGGTTCATCAGACTAGGTCATTTTGTTTTTTTTGGTTATCTTAGGAGAAAGATTCATCAGACTAAGATTTTGATCCTAGGAGAAGGTTCATCAGACTAGGTCATTTTTTGTTTTTTGGTTATCTTAGGGGAAAGATTCATCAGACTAAGATTTTGATCCTAGGAGAAGGTTCGTCAGACTAGGTCTCTATCTTAGGAGAAAAATTCATCGGACTAAGATTTTGATCCTAGGAGAAGGTTCATCAGACTAGGTTTTTTTTTTTTTGGTATCTTAGGAGAAAAATTCATCAGACTAAGATTTGGATCCTAGGAGAAGGTTCATCAGACTAGGTCATTTTTTTTTCAAAACAACTTAGGAGGAAATGCATCTCATATGGGTAAAACTTAACTTTGAGGAAATGCGTCTCCTGTGGGTACAATAAACTTAGGAAGTGCGTCTCCTATTGGGGATAACTATTCTTAGGAAGTGCGTCTCCTACTGGGTGAAACTATTCTTAGGAAGTGCGTCTCCTATTGGTACAATGGATCTAGGAAGTGCGTCTCCTATTGGTAAAACTTAACTTAGGAAGTGCGTCTCCTATCGGTGAAACTTTTTAGGAAGTGCGTCTCCTATTTGTGAAACTTAGGTTAGGAAGTGCGTCTCCTATTGGTACAATGGACTTAGGAAGTGCGTCTCCTATTGGTGAAACTGATCTTAGGAAGTGCGTCTCCTATTGGTGAACCTATTCTTAGGAAGTGCGTCTCCTAATGGTAAAACTTGAACTTAGGAAGTGCGTCTCCTATGGGTGAAATGAACTTAGGAAGTGCGTCTCTTATGGTGAAACTGAACTTTAGGAAGTGCGTCTCCTATGGTGAAACTGACTTAGGAAGTGCGTCTCCTATTGATGAAACTTGCTTAGGAAGTGCGTCTCCTATTGGTGAAACTTGCTTTAGGAAGTGCGTCTCCTATTGGTGAAACTGAAACTTAGGAAGTGCGTCTCCTATGGTGAAACATATCTTAGGAAGTGCGTCTCCTATTGGTAAAACTGAAACTTAGGAAGTGCGTCTCCTATGGTGAAACATATAAACTTTAGGAGGAAATACATCTCCTATGGGTAAAGACGTGGAATGTATGCCTCTGTTATCTGGGCGGGCTCCCAACTTCAACACTTAAAATAAAAGGACTGAATGTATGCCTCTGTTATCTGGGCGGGCTCCCAACTTCAACACTTAAAATAAAAGACTGAATGTATGCTTCTATTATCTGGGCGGGCTCCCAACTTCGACACTTGAAAATAAAAAGACTGAATGTATGCCTCTATTATCTGGGCGGGCTCCCAACTTCGACACTTGAAAATAAAAAGACTGAATTTATGCCTCTGTTATCTGGGCGGGCTCCCAATTTCAACACTTAAAAGTAAAGACTGAAACCAACATATCCTATTTGAGGGCGGATGAACCCAACATATCCTATTTGAGGGCGGATGAACCCAACAGATCCTATTTGAGGGCGGATGAACCCAACAGATCCTATTTGAGGGCGGATTAACCCAACAGATCCTATTTGAGGGCGGATGAACCCAACAGATCCTATTTGAGGGCGGATGAACCCGACAGATCCTATTTGAGGGCGGATTAACCCGACAGATCCTATTTGAGGGCGGATGAACCCAACAGATCCTATTTGAGGGCGGATGAACCCGACATATCCTATTTGAGGGCGGATTAACCCAACATATCCTATTTGAGGGCGGATGAACCCGACATATCCTATTTGAGGGCGGATTAACCCAACATATCCTATTTGAGGGCGGATGAACCCGACATATCCTATTTGAGGGCGGATGAACCCGACAGATCCTATTTGAGGGCGGATGAACCCGACATATCCTATTTGAGGGCGGATGAACCCAAAATATCCTTAAGACTTGAAGATGTCTTACCTCGAATACTTGCTGGGGATTGGGATGAGTTTTCCTTTTCTACCTTCCCCATTTTTATTATTATTTTTTTTTTATATATTATTCATAGCTTCTTCCTTCGAAGACTACCTCCCTTGAGAGTCATTTTGCCTTTCCCCGAAAGGAACCGCTGAGGATACCGACTTTCCAACCTTGTGTTGGACTCCTCGCAACTGCTAGGGATAATACTGTTGGGGAATTATTTACTTACCTGTTGGGGGTAAAATGTTATCAGCTGAGGGTACCTGACTTCCAGAAAATTTTCTAAATGGAAGGAAAATTTTCTGCCCCAGTTTGATAATATCCCTTGTGGCATGCAGTTCTGGCATCAACGCCATTTCTTTTACCTGTTTCAAATCAAACAAAAACTGTTAGTTTAAAACGTAGTGGTTGGTTGTGATACTCCTGCTGGGATGGTTTTCCCTTTCTCCCTCCTTGCTCTGTGTTCCACAACTTGTTGGGGATGATATTATGTGTTGGGGATAACCCCTTCCAGCTGGGGATATCCATCTTCTTTTGTGGCATAGCTCGGAAACTGGCATTTTCCCGACCTTTTAGTTTAGTATGGATTTCGCCAAATCATGCTCACTGTTCTCCTTGCTCTGTTCACGGGCCTTGTCTTTGAGGTTTATAACCTTGGTTTTGGCAAGGATATCCCTCTTGATGCTCGTCAATCCTTTTGTCAATTCCCTTTGCTGGGGATATCTTTTTTGACACTGGCCTCGCGCTTGTTCCTTGCTGACTATACCATTTGGATATACTAGTCAATCTCATCTTAGAAAGTTGATGGCATATTTTTGAAGTCATTTCATACTTGTTCTGACCGGACAGACTCTATTGGGGAAATTCTTTGTGAAAGGAGAAAAACAACAGAAACAAAATAAAAGACAAAGGACATGATGACTCTTTTACAAAAGAAACTATAAATAAAAACCTATCAAACCCAGATACCGACTCTAATGGCCATGACATGCGTATGTGGCTTATCCTCTACCGTCAATCATCTTTCAAGATCTTCCATTGGCGATTCCCCCTCTGATTCTCAATCTTATTCGACTTGTAGTGCCCGAAGGGTTTTCACTATCAAGTCTCTCTCATTTTGGTTTTCTCTCAGCTTTCATCGCCTTATGGTGCATGTGAAGGTTTTCACCGATAAGACTCTCTCATTTGTATCACTTTCCAGCTGAGGATTTGGAGTGTCGCCGGTACGACTCTTTCTGCTGGAGATTAGAGTCTTTTCTGCTGTGGAACAGAATGTTATGTTCGCCGGTAAGACTCTTCATTTGTCTGACTTGGCATCTTTTGAAGACTGATCGGAAGGTCTTTCTTTGGACCGTAATGTGGGTTTTTGGATTGGGCTAGAAAGAAAGGGTATTAAAGTCTCAAAAATGCATTCATTTTGGGTTATTAATTACAACCTTCGGAATTAGATTTATTTACATCAAACGCAACATCTGCCCCAGTTTCTTGCTTGGGGATATTTTAATTGTTTTTTTTTCATTTTTCAAAACTATGACCGAGCCGTGAAGCGCCTACGTATCCTCTTTGAGGAATCAGGTCAAACGTAGTTCCCAATTCCTCTTTTCATTTGATTTTCTTTTTTTTTCTTTGTTATCAATTTCTTTTCTTTTCTTTTTCTCTTTTTTTTTCTCTTTTTTCGTTTTGTTGTTTTCTTTCTTTCTTTTTTTTTCGTTTTGTTACCGATTCCGAACGAGGGGTATGAAAGAAAAATAAATAAGGCTCAAAAGGGGTAACGAAGGGTAAAGTGTTTGGGTAGCAGAACAAAATGCCTTCGTCATTCCAGTCTTCAAAGTATGCCAAATGCAAACAACACAATTTAAATTTGTAGTCTCTTCTGATGGTGCTTGGACTTTGACAATTATATTCAACATTTGCTTTTTCATTGGTCCTTTCTAAAGCACCGTTGGGCGATACTCTCATTATCATGAACGCCCCTCATGCCAATTTGGCGAATCTTGCTTTTAACGGTTTTTCTTCATATTTTACTTGCCCCAGTTCCATATGACTCGAGCTCTGAATAATCTCAACCGTCCTTATTTCCTTTAAATGGTCTGGTCACCTTTTCGGGGTTTTATGATTAACTTTTAAGATTAGGCCCAAACTGGGTGCGCATGTCATGTCCCTAGAATCGACATCGAACAAAAATGGTAAAAGGACTAAACAATAGGATGACTGGAAATAATAAAAGACCGGACTTTGTATTAGACTACCGGTGAAATGGTTTAAATAACAAAACAAACAAAATAATCCAGAACAAAATCCTAAAAACAAACTGGACAAGACAACATCCGACTCATAACCCTAATAATCCGAACAACAGAAATGACAGCATAATGAGTCACCACAAGCTTCTCTCTTGCTGACCAAAGAACAAAACGTCCCCCCACTTTATCAAATTGGCATTTTAGCCACTGAGCATTGCAACAATACTACCGAGACCATTACCAGCTTCAACCTCATCAACCTCTGTCGGCAAATTCTCGAGGAGGTTCGAGTGCTCCATGTCACTGTTATTAATCGCAACCCGCCCTTCTCGGATCATTTTCTCTACTTCCCTTCTCCAACTATGACAGCTCTCAATGTGGTGCCCTATGACATTGGAGTGGTAGGCGCATTGCGCTGCCGGATCAAAACTTCTTGCAAGTGGATTTATAGTGCATGCGGGGAGTGGCTCAATCGAACCAGCATGCCTCAGCCTTTCAAACAGACTGGCATAAGATACCCCGATGGGGGTGAGAGCCTTTCCTCGTTTCAGCAACCTCTTCATTCTTGCATGTTGACAAGGCCGGAAACCTGATCCAGATGGCTTTTGATGGGCTTGTATGAGTGGGTAAGCATTTCGTGGAGTCGGGTCCCTGGGAAGTGAGGTATGGCTTTTGAGGTCGCGGGGAAAGAAATGGTGTTGGGGAGCGGAGAAGCATTGAGGAGTGATAGAGCTACTCGGATAGCTGGGAAAGCTGCCATAAGTGGGTTGGGATGGAGAGTATGGGGGATCTTCCATTATGGTGCTGGGTGCTTGGGAAATGACCGAGCTCAAGAGACTTGGCGGTGGAGGGGGTGGTGCTTTTCCCGTTATCCATGCCTGATACATGTCTGCCACATGTTGTCTCAGCATTCTCACTTCTTCTACCAACCCGCTGTTCCATTCGATCAATTGTTGTCGGTCATCAGTACCGACCCACTCGGTTCTGCGGTTCTGAGCCATTGTCCTTTGATTTTGCTTTGCAGGGAGGAGTTACCACAACCAACCACTTTTCTATATATGAACACAGCAAAGAGAAGCCATCAACGTTAGTGTTAGGGCATTTGACAGACAATCATATATCAGAGATACAATGCGCCTAAGCAGTCAGACAATTGTGCCCCTCTGAAAATTTCCCACACTTTCTTTTATTTATTTATTTTTTTTTTGTTATTATTATTATTATTTTTTTTTTAGTGGTGGTCGAATCTTATGGAGATTGCCTACGTATCATGTCCCCGCATGAATCAGACCTTGCGTAGTTCGGACCAAAGATAAACAATACTCGACATTTTTTCTCAATTTACAAATTGAAAAATCAAATAAACCACATATTCTAATTAAAGATTCATAAACTCAAAAACAAAAGGCTAGCTCCCTTTCTCTGTTCGACAAATGCAACCAAATGGTTATTTTTGCAAATGTGGCCCCTTCCAAATTTCACATGAATTTTGAGGCCGGGGAGGATTATTTATGACATTTTACAAACTTGTCCATTCTTTTACGAAAATAGCCTTTCGACAACTGAAAGAAACTCTAAGGCTATTTCGGCAAGAACGGTTTAAGACGCGGCCGAAACTGGCTCGGCTTATTTTATTTTTCATATATTTTTTGACTAAACATCCAAACGGCATTCACCCGACCGTTGACTCTTTGTTTTTTTTTTTTCAAATTATGATAAGAACCTTGTATTGCAAACACGGCCTTTCGACGTCTCGGGGACGAAGCCTTTTAAGGCTGTGTGGGTCAACTGGGCCAACAATCCTAATCATGACCCAAAGGTGGCTGTTTATGCAAAGTCAGCCTTCCGGCGTCCCTTTCGGGAACATTCGGCTATTTATGACAAAGTAGAATCACCTGGCTTATTTATGACTCTTTTGTCGTTTTTCAAATTAGAAAACTCAATATTGCGAACACGGCCTTTCAACGTCTCGGGGACGAAGGTTTTTAGGCTGTGGGGGTCAACTGGACCAAGTTTTTTTAAAAAATGACCCAAAAGTGGCTGTTTAGGCAACGTCAGCCTTCCGGCGTCCCTTTCGGGAACATTCGGCTATGTCTTGATAAAACAGCGTCACCCGACTTCTTTATGAAATTTAACATATATATTTTGCTATATTTTTTTTGTAAAAGGGGAAGTTGGACATTACCCGACTTATTTATGAAGAAAAAAAAATCTTGACATGTTTTTTTTTATTATTATTATTATTTGTTTTTTGGCGTTTTTAGCAAAAGGTGGGGTTGGACCCGATGAGGGTTGCCTACGTATCTCACATCCGGTGAGAATCAAACCCGCGTAGTTCGGGCGAATAAACTATTTTTGAGAGGACCCTTTTCCATTTTCTATATTTTTTTTTTATTATTATTTTCACAACAAACAAATAGACTATTATTCTATTATTTTTCATTCATGGTAAACAAACGAATTAACGAAAAACATAAAACATTCCTTCTTTTTTAGAAGGTGGGGGTTGGACCCGATGAGGGTTGCCTACGTATCTCACATCCAGTGAGAATCAAACCCGCGTAGTTCGGGCAAATAAGAATAAGCAGGCAAATAATAATAAGCAGATGAACTAACTTTTTTTTTTGAATTTTCGTTTAAAAGAACTACTTTAAAAGAAGTAAGGAAATATTATTTTTTGATTGGTTTTCTTTTTAAAAGAAAGACTAATATTTTTTGAATTTTCGTTTTTTTTTATTCTAAAGAAAAGAAGAAAATATTTTTCGGAATTTTACCTTTAATATAAGAAATGCTTCTAAAAAAATATTTTTTTTTTGAATTTTGAATTTTCTTTTCAATTTTGAAAGAAGAATCAAAATATTTTCGGATTTTCTTTTGAACCTTTTTTTTTGGATTATATATATATTTATTTTGGAACAAATAATAAAATCACGTTCAACACCCGACTCTTTTTATATTTTTTTATTTTTTTGTATTTTTTATCATTTTCATAGACAAGCAAACTAAAATAAAAAGAAATATTTTTAAAAAAAAAACAGACTTTTCATTTTCATTTAATGGCAACACAAACCGTTTTTATTTTTTATTTTTTTATTTTTAAAAACAAGACAGAACGATGATGATTTTTTTTCTTCTATTTTTCTTTGCTTTTAATATAACAAACTAATAAGACCTTTTTTCATTTTCTCAAAATTTCGGCAGAGTTTCGATACTACTCGGACATTGATTTTTCTCTAAAAATAAGTAGTTATATCTCTACACTGTCATTTTTTCTCCTCTTTTTCACGACTCTTTTTTTTTAACCTGTGGAAAATAATGAAAACATACAAAATCTTTTTTTGAATTTTCATGCTTTGTTTTATTTGTAATTTTATTTTTTATATTTATTATTTCTTTCAAAAATGTGGCATGGGAGACATAATGATTTCCAAGACTTCTTGGATTCCGCAAATGTTCCCCATGCGCTTTTCCCAACATATGAAGCGTGGGGGACATATGAGAATTCCAAGACTTCTTGGATTCCACAAATGTTCCCCATGTGATTTCCCAAAAAGCAAGCGTGGGGGACATAGGGAATTCCAAGGCTTCTTGGATTCCACAAATGTTCCCCATGCTTTGATTAAAATAACATCATGCTGGAAATGACCAAATGACCCATACGCCCTTGACTAAATACAACATGTAGCACATAGGATGCCGAAGACGGTCTATTATTTTCAGGTTGCTTGTCCTAGACGGACCCAACCCCTGTGTTGAGTCCCCTAAGTCAAATGCACATGATGCAAATAAACGTTCCTACTAGGGATCCGGCATGAGGCTTTGTTATACTAAGTTTTAAAACCTAGGTGTTTGTTCTAGACCTGGCTTACCCGAGCGGACAACTCGAGCCAAGGATGGGAGCTGTGTACCGGTAACCAAAAGGCCATCCGATTTTGCAACTCCTCCGAATCCTCGTTCTATTTTGGGCATATGACACTAACAGAAAGAAGCCACGACCAGTGTGCGCTCCTCAAGAGAGAAGAGAAGGGTTTCGGCACAGTTTATATGTACAGTTCTAACAATATCAAAGCAGTAAAAGCAGCATTTAGCACATTAGGCTCAAAACATGTAATAAAATCAGATAATAAATAAAGCCAAATAATAACAATTACACTAAGCTCGAATTCTTAACCCTGAACCAGTGGTTCTAGTTTTAAAGTCCCCAGCAGAGTCGCCAGAGCTGTCACACCTCCTTTTTCCGCACCCGAGGGGCGCAGGGGAGTTTTTCCAATTAAAGGACAATCGAAACGGGATTGGTTTAATTATTTCAGAGTCACCACTTGAGAGATTTAGGGTGTCCCAAGTCACCAATTTTAATCCCGAATCGAGGAAAATAATGACTCTATATTATAGTCTGCGTACCAGAAATCCGGATAAAGAATTCTGTTAACCCAGGAGAAGGTGTTAGGCATTCCCGAGTTCCGTGGTTCTAGCACGGTCGCTCAATTGTTATATTCGGCTTGATTATCTGATTTTATACAAGTATGAACTTATGTGCAAATTTTGACTTTTAACCGCTTTATTATTATTATTTTTACAAGAATGTGAACATCGCTTAAAACACGTCTTTGGACTGCGTCACATGAAATGCGCCCACAATCCGGAACGCATTTTATTTGATGTTTTGAGATTTGGATTTGGGTCGCATGAAATGCACACCCGAGCTTAAGAAAGTAAATTATTAAACACGCGCCTAAAGAGACTATCATGTTATTATTTTGGGAAGGCCGTGAAATTCGCTAAACGGCCTTCCTGAATTCTAAGTAATTTAAAACAAGTACTTACTGAGGGCCCCGCAATTTGTGTTTTTATTCGGCGAGGCTCATCTCATTCTTATTTTTTAAAAATGAATTTGCAGCGTCATGAAGATGCATCTCAGACCACGTCACAGTCAATGCTCCCGTGATTAGAGACACATTTCGATTTCGCTGAGATTTAGATTTGGGTCACATAAATGTGCACCCGAGTTTAGGAGAATTAAATTATTAAAGGCGCGCCTGAAGCAACTAGCGCATTATTATTTTGGGTAGGGCCGTGAAACTTGCTAAACGGCCCGTCCCGGAATCTAAGTATTTAATATATACATTTAGAGGGCCCCGCGGCTTGTGCATTTTTTCTTTTCTTTTTTTTTTCTTTTTTTTTTTATTTTTTTTTGCGAGGCTCGTCTCATTTTTACTATTTAAGGGCAAACTTAAAACAACTACGATTTCCTACTAGTGAAGCCATCCGAGATTAAACGAAAAAACGATTCTAACAGGTAATAATATCCATGGTAAAAATGAAAAATAGAATAACCTCGTTCATATGCTCATATTTACTTTAAGCATGTAGTAACCAAACATAAAATACCATTTTTAACACAACCACAAAAATTGCATCGTTGACATTCATAAATATAGAATATCTTCATTTATTGCCTTGAACCATAATATGCAAAATGAATGAAATGAAACAAAGGACGAAGAACACCAACCTTCGAACCTCGACAATCCTAGAACGACAAACAGTGCTTCCTACGGAACTCAAACCGGACTTCACTGATCAAGGAACAACAACAAAAACTCGGAACGACCTCGACGTTCCGGACCTCGACGAACAACGACGACCTCAATGGAGACTGAAACCTCGGCCAAGACTGCCAACGCATGAAATGTTGGTTGCTGCTGTATTTCTGTTTTTCGATGCAACAGACTGATACGCGAATATGAAGCAAAAGGGGTCGTTTGGATGCTGGACTGGGGACTGCGAGCTGGGCAGCAGCAGTGGGTCGTCGGGGCGATGGGGAAGGTGAAGGAGTTGGTGTTTTTGCTGGACGTGAGGAGGAGGGGGTTCGACGAGCAGGTGGGTTGGTTGAAGGTGGTGTTTGGGAGCTGAAGGTTTGACGACGATGGTTATGGAGTTGGGCTGGGGGAGGTTAGGCTAGTTGACGGAGGTGGAACGATGGTGGGTTCTTTGTTCTTGACAGTAGGGTTTTTCGACTAGTTTGGGTGAGGAAGGAGGTGGTGTTTTGTGGTGGGTTGGGCAGTGGTCGACGGGAGGAGCTGGTGGTGTTCGGTGGTTTGGACGACGAAGGCGAAGCAGCAGTACTCGCCGTCGGGGGGGGGGGGGCTGGTTGGAAGCTGGTGGGGTTGCGGACGTAGGTGGTGATGGCTTGGAGGTGACGGGGTGACGAGGGGAGGGGGACTGGGATCGTTTTTTTTCTCCCGTAGGGTTTGCTTCTTTTCTCTTTTAAGAAGAAAGAGGAACAGTAGTCGTTCCCCTTCAAAAATCCAAAAAATCCCCTCCGTTCCTTTTGTTTTACCCGTGTATTTAGCATGGGTTTTGCCCAGAAAAATGAGCCCACGCGTGGTGGGGTTCAAGGCATATGTCCCCCACGCGTGGTGGGGTTCCCCACGTGTCCTGGACACGGTTTATTATGGGCTAGGTCCGAAAATTAGGCCTAAAACCGGGTAGTTTGAACCCGAATATTATTCTTTTGCCCGGACCCGAGAAATAGGAACACGTTGCTTAACTAGTCCTATGTAAGTAAAATAACTACCAAAAATAAGACTAGTATTTAAACAAAACTATATCTTTTTAAATATTTTTTCAAGATTTAAAATAGCTACAAAATATTAATAAACTATTTTTGTAATTTTCGTTTTTTTTAAATATTAAGATAAAATATGAAGCAATATTTTTTTTGTATTTTTCAAAGTTAAAATGACTATAAAAATATTAATAAAACTATTTTTTTGTAATTTTCATTTTTTTTTAATAAAGACAAAAATATGAAATAATATTTTTTATATTAAAACGACTTCAAAACATTAATAGAATTATATATTTTTTTTTGTAATTTTCGAATTTATATAAAGTACTAAAATAAAGTACAATTTTTGTATTTTTCAAGTTTATGAGAAATACATAAACTAAAATTATATATATATTTTTTTGTGATTTTCTTTTTTGCAACGAAATAAAGTAAAAATAGTTAAAATAGCTATACTGGACCCAATTTCACATATTCACGCTAAAAATGTGAAAATTCTCGGGGAGGGTCAAAAATCACGTGCTTACAGTCATGACCCATCGTTTGTATAAGTTGTGGGTCCATGCTGAGGCTCGACTTGACGTGTACAAGGCTTTTTACGCCAAGGGGAGGGCAACTGAGGTGGAACTTCAGGCTGTGCACACCGAAGCTCGTACAGCTCGTGAGGCATACGGGTACGACCCTCTTACACCTGACGGGGATGACATCAATTCTGATGATGTGAACCGTCTTGCTTCGGATTTGTGGTACGAAGATGCTTACCCCACCGGGGATGATGTGTAGACCTTTGTTTGTACTTTGCTTTTATTTTGGTTTTTGTAGGGGGCGTACTTGAGCCCATTTGTAAGGACAAGTGTAAATACTATTTTGATGCAATGTAAAATTTATTTTGTCGATTTGTTCTTCTTTGCAATGTTTATAGTGTTAGGGATACCTGTCGAGCTGCTAAATTGATTTAGATTTTGGGCGAAGATTCCTTTTTTGCCGATGGCCTTGGCCATTGGGACGTTGCTTCGGACTATCGTTGAAGTAGGATCCCTTCGTAGTTCTAACGAGGTCGAACTCATGCTATCGTCGATGGCCTTGGCCATTGGGATGTTGCTTCGAACTGTCGTCGAAGTAGGATCTTGTCGTAATTCGAACGAGATTGAACTCATGCTATCGTTGATGGCCTTGTCCATTGGGATGTTTCTTCGAAGTGTCGTCGAAGTAGGATCCCGTCGCAGTTCAAATGAGGTCAAACTCATGCTATCATCGATGGCCTTGACCATTGGGATGTTGCTTCGAACTGTCATTGAAGTAGGATCCCGTCTTAGTTCGAACGAGGTCGAACTCATGCTATCGTCAATGGCCTTCGCCATTGGGATGTTGCTTCGAACTGTCATCGAAGTAGGATCCCGTCGTAGTTCGAACAAGGTCAAACTCATGCTATCATCGATGGCTTTGGCCATTGGGTTGTTGCTTCGAACTGCCGTCGAAGTAGGATCCCGTCGTAGTTCAAACGAGGTCGAATCCATATTATCGACGATGGCCTTGGCCATTGGGATGTTGCTTTGAACTGTTGTCGAAGTAGGATCCCGTCGTAGTTCGAACGAGGTTGAACTCATGCTAACATAGTCTGCGGCTTCTTTTTTCATGGTGGGCCAGTAGTATCCGTCTCGGATGAGACATCGGACGAGGGCACGGTTTCCCGTATGGGCACTGCAGTGCCCTTCGTGTACTTCTTCTAGTATTCGCCTTGTTTGATTTGGCCCAAGACATTTGGCTAGAGGGCCACCAAACGTTCTATTGTAGAGATCGCTGTTTACGAGGCTGTATCTGGCTGCTTGTACCCGGAGCTTTGTAGCTTCTTTCTTATCTTATGGGAGCGTTCCATCCTGCAAATACGTTACGAGTCGGTTGAGCCAGTTCCTGTAGACATGTGATTTTTTACCCTCCCCAAGAGTTTTCATATTTTAGCATGTAAATATTTAATTTAGGCCTAATATAGCTATTTCAACTATTTTTGACTTCTTTATTTTAATTTCGTCATAAAAATGGAAAATTACAAAAAAATACTTTAGTATGTATCTTTCATAATTCTTTAAAAAATATATGTATAAAAAATAAATACAAAAATAGTACCTTAATTTTATCTTTATATAATCTTGAAAAATACAAAAAAAAAATGTAATAGTTTCATGTTTTAATATAGTATAGTTTAATTAATTAGAATTTATTTTTGTATCATGTAGTATAGTTATCTTATATTAAGGGAATTTAGCTATGGTTTTTAATTAATAATTTTTGGAGTCTTCTTAGCCCAAAATTGAAACACAAAAAAAAAAAAGACATGGTCCAACTCAATTACCCTTGGCCCATTCTTCCCAACCCATTAGCCCATTTAAGTGCAAGATTTAATCCTAGCCTTCTATTTCCTTCTAATCCAATAGCCATCATCCTTTCCCACTTCCATATAAAATACCCAATTATAGAAACCCTACCCTAAGTTTTCAATTCCTACAACTCAAAAAGCAAAAACAAAACGGCACAAGAACAAAATCGAGACAACTAAAAAAATCCAATACTTTCTTCTTTTTCATGAGAAAAACGAGAACCAACAGCCCTTAAAAAAAAGCTTCAGCCATTGAACAAAAGAGACCAACGACCCACCCCCTGACTTCGTCGTCTCCTTCACACCCCCAACGTCTTCTTACGTCTTCTTCTTCAGCCATTAGAGACACCAAACAAACAGTTGCTGTCGCTGGGCCTCTATTCACCGCGAAGCTGCCATCTCCGGTGAAGCTTCACCTCACAAACGACCAGCCAACAACAACAAAATAGTTGCATCATTTCCCCTTCCAGTCCAGATCAAGCACGTATACATAGGGAGGGAGCCGGAGCGAAAATGAACTAAGTTTCTCATCTCTAATACACATAGAGGAAACGGACGAACAGAAACAATTGCGGGATTCGCACTCCTTGCCATGGGTCTAGCTTGTGCGTTCGCTAGTGGCTAGATGGAGTTTTGTCTGAGTTGAGGTTGGTTTGAGTTCGTCGCTATTCATCGAGGTTCGATTTGCGATCGTTGTTTTCTGTTTCCGGTTTAAGGTCTGAGCTTCGATTCTTTCATTTACATGTTTTGGTTCTGTTATTTACGATGCTTTGCTTATGAAGTCTTTGCTATTGTTAATTGCTATCTCCCTTTAATTTCATATACATGGTCTTGATGACATGAATTTGGAGTTACTGGTATGGATACTTTGAAGAAGTATGTTCTGTTTAGC
The DNA here is from genome assembly GCF_000715075.1 of Nicotiana tabacum. Taxonomy (NCBI): domain Eukaryota; kingdom Viridiplantae; phylum Streptophyta; class Magnoliopsida; order Solanales; family Solanaceae; genus Nicotiana; species Nicotiana tabacum. Next base: position 190,417,024 of record NC_134085.1, on the reverse strand, counting down.
TTCTTGTTAAGGTTTTCTCATAAATGTATCTAATGCAATCTTGATAGGCTTTGTTTACTGTTTCGTAAATACTACATTCATCTTAATTGTGGTGAGCTACTTTCATTAGTCTGTTTATTCACTCCAATATCCCGAGTTCTTTGTTTGAGTGTTGTATTAGGGGTTGGGGATCCTGCTGTGTATATTTATGAGATAGATAGATTTGGGTCTAGCTAATGCGAAATGGCAGAAATGAGAAGTTCGGAAAATTGATAGAATGTCATGGTTGCCTGTTTTTAAATTAATTTCCTAAAATTCGGGTGTGCATTTCATGTGATCCTGCCATAATCTTGGATAATAATAATGAAATAAGCATGTTAAAATCCGAGGGTGCATTTCATGTGACCTGGTTCTAATTTACAACAAGGTTAAATAGAGCGTGTCGTGAACCACGGGTGCATTTCATGTGGTGTGGCTTGCGATATGTTTTAAGTGACCTTGAATTAATTCTTTAAATAACAAAAGCGGTTTTTCAAAAGTTAAAAATGCACATAGGTTTAAAAATCGTTAAAAAATCAGATAATTAAGCTGAATATAACAGTTGAGCGACCGTGCTAAAACCACAGAACTCGGGAATGCCTAACACCTTCTCCCGGGTTAATAGAATTCCTTACTCGGATTTCTGTGTTCGCGGACTGTAATACAGAGTCAATCTTTTCCTCGACTCGGGATTTGAACCGGTGACTTGGGACACCACAAATCATCCCAAGTGGCGACTCTGAATCTTTTAATAAATAAATCTCGTTTTGATTGTCCTTTAATTGAAAAAACTCCCTTCATACCCTCCCTTCCGGGGGTGTAGGTAAAAATGAGGTGTGATAGCTCTGACGACTCTGCTGGGGATCGAACCCAGAATCTCTAGTTCAAGGTTCAAGAATTCGAGCTTAGAATAATTGTTATAGTTGGCTTTATCCATCATCTTATTTTGTTACATGATTTAGGCCTAATGTGCTAATTGATTGCTTTTACCGCTTTGATATTCCGTGAACTGTATATAAACTGTTGCAAAATCCCTCTTCCCTCTGAGTCTTCTGAATCATGAAAACGTGTGCACTTCGTGTGACTTCTTTTCTGTTAGAGTTATATTCCAAATTTAGAACGAGGTTCGGACAAGTTGCAAAGCCAGTGAAGCTTTTGTATTCCCGGTACGCTGCCCCCCTTCGGCTCGAGCTATCCGCTCGAGTAAGCCAGGTCTAGAACAATAAACCCAGGTTTTGAACCTAGTACAACGAGACCTCATGCCGGATCCCTAGTAGGAACGTTTGCTTGCATCATGTGCATTTAACTTTGGAGACTCAACACAGGGGTTGGGTCCGTCTAGGACAAGTATACCCAAAAAAATAAAAGATCATCCTGATGCATCTTATGTGCTACATGTTGCATTTCTTCAATGTAAAAAGGGTCATTTGGCGGACCAATGATAGCTGAGGGTAAATGAAGAAATGAAAAAAAAAACAATGAAAAAAGAAAGAAGAAAGAAAAAAAAAGAGAAAAAGAGAGGGCGGAGTGTGAAGATAAAGCGAGTGAGACCTAATTACGTTTTATGTTACATTTTTTTAAGAAAAAAAGAGAGCTTGAAAAATTCAAAGGATTTTTTGTACTTTTTCATCATTTTTCAAAAATTAAAAATAAAAAAAAGGGGGAAAAAAGAAAATAAGAAAAAGAAGAGTTTACATGTTTCATCATTTTTCAAAAAAAAAAAAGAAAGAAAAGAAGAAAAAAATATATTTTCTCTAAATTAGTTGTTATTTTTATTTTTCGCCCGTATCCAATCTTTCCGAACTACGCATACCTGATTCTCATCTTTCGGGGCGTGATACGTAGACAACCCACATAAGGTCCGGTCTTCCTAGTAAATCTTAGGTTCTTGGCTTTGCGGGGTCTTAGCCAAATTTTGCACTTCTAACCACCTTTTGGCCAAATAAGTCACTTTGCAAAAATAGCCTCAATCATGTCTTGCATGTGTCTAGTAGAGAATGTTATTGTCTCACATAGTGTTAGTTTAAGTTTTCTCATACAGGTGTGGATCCACTTACCGGAGTTTGAACATGACAGATACCCCAGGACCACCGCATTCAGGAGTTGCTTAAGGAGATTTTTTTATATTTGTTATTTTTATTTTATTTTTATGTTTTGAGTATGTTTTTTTATGTCGTATTTTACTTTCTAGCAATGCCAAGTTTTTGTTATTGTACTTTTATTTTGTATTTGAAAAGGTGTTGTGTAACTCAAAAATCCAAAAAAAAAATATTTTGCGTTTTTATATTTCCGTTAGAATTTTCTCTAAAAATACTACTCCTAGAAATTGAAAAAAAATCAATTGAGGTGGCTTTTCCTTTAGGCAATTAATACCTAGAACTTAAAATAATTGTTTTTATATTTCCCTTAGTATATTAAGACTAAAAATCCCAAAAAGAAGAGAATTTTCTTTTAGAACCTCTTTAAAAGGTTTTCTTTAAGGTATTAATTCCAAAAATCCAAAAAAAGATTTTCTTCTTCTTTGGGGAATTAATGAAAAATGAAAAAAATTCTTTTTTATTTTACAAGAACTTTAGGACATCGTACATAGAAGAAATAACATACCTTATCTTCTGTTTATTTTTAAAATTTCTCCTTTAGGTAATTAAAAATTAAAATCCAAAAAATATTTTTATCTTTTTCATTTCTCGTTATGAAGTTTTTCTTCAGGGATATCAAATGAAAATTCAGAAAAAAAGGAGTCATAAAAAAAATATATCTTTCTTTTCTACGATTTTTCCTCAATAGATTATTTGTTTCCAAAAAGAAAAGAAAAAGAAAAATCCGTTAAGCTTGAGTAGGTTATAGAACATTAAGTCTAGAAAATTCAAAAAAAAAGGGTTTTGCTTCTTTTATTTCTCTTTTCTCATCGGATTAGTCATTAAGGTAAAAAAAAGAGAAAAAAAGAGAATGTTAGTTTGTTTACTTTATTCCTGATTTTCCAGAACTACACAAAGATCTGATTCATGCGGTGTCATGATACGTAAGCAACCTACATAGGGTTCGATCGAATCATTTTTTTTATTAAAAGAAAAAAAAAGAAAAGAAAAAAAGAGGTGGAATTGTGGGATGTGAGATATGAGATATGAGAGAAAGAAAGGGTGGTGATTAAAAAAAAGAGAAATGAAGTAAAATGGGCAAGCCAGCAAATGCTAGAAAAGCAAAGAAAAGAGAGGTTGAAATGAACAAATTGGGATGATGCCAACTGACCTTTGTACCCTTGAAGTCATTTTAGAATCGATAACTGTGGCTAGGTGCATTGCACATAAAGTGAGATTATCTTATGTTAAATGCTCTAACGCTAATGTGATGGCTTCATTTTGTTATATTCATAGTAGAAGGGTGGTTGGTTTGTGGTTTTAAAGGAGTAACTCTTCTCTACAACATAAAGTCAAAAGGCAATGGCAGACAACAACAGAACTGAGTTGGTTGATACCGGTGCTCGAAAGCAGTTGGTTGAATAGGACAATGGGTTGGTTGAAGAGGTAAAGATGTTAAAACAACACATGGCTGACATGTATCAGGCTTGGATGACTGGGAAGGCGCCACCCCCGCCACCACCTAGCTTCCTAGATGCTGCCCTTACCCAAACTCCGGACACAATGCCAGATGATCCTCCATACTCTCCAGATCCACCCGCTTATCTCCAAGATCATGATGCCCAATATTACCCTTCAGAGGTTGCCCACAAGGCTCCCAACTCATACAAGCTGGGCTCGTGGGATGAGCCTCATGGTGAAAATGAAAAGTTCACAGGAAGAGAAGGGCGAGATGGGGTACCCAGGAGGCTAAAAGGCATAGAACAGTCCTTAAAGAGCAACCAAAGAATGGTAGACCAAGGTAGCATGGCTTACAAAGAACTGTCCGTGTCCCATGACGTTCGCCTGCCTGCATGGTTCAAAGTGCCAAAATTTAACTTGTATGATGGGTGTGGAGATCCGGTAGCCCACCCGAGGGTTTATTATAGTGAAATGAGAAGTGTTGGAGAGAAAGATGAATCGTTGATGGCATATTCAGTAAGAGCTTGACTGGGGCAGCATTGGAATGGCACAATCGTCAAGATGTCGATAAATGGCCTATATTGGGCGACATGGCTCAAGATTTTGTGCGACACTTTCAGTACAATATAGACATTGTCCCAGACCACTCCTCTCTATCTCATATGGAAAAGAAACTCAAGGAAAGCTTTAGGGACTTTTGGCTCAAATGGAACGAACAAGTTGCTCGGGATGGTCCTCCCATTGATAGAAAAGATATCGCTGAGCCCCGCCGACGATAGGGTCCAGTGGTCATTCTTGCCAAACGTCCTCAGCCTCAATTCCAACCCCAAACCTATCCCCGAGCCCCACATAATCCACCTCAGCATTATCCTCCGAACAATGACTGGTCATATGTTCAACCACTAGGTCACTCCCTTCGCCAATGACTTGGTCGGGTGGTTGTTCTTGCTAAACGCTTTCAGCCTCAATACTGACCCCGTGAACATCCCCAAACTCACCCCAATATTATCCGTCAAACAACATCCGGCCATCTGTCCAACTACCGAGTCACTCCCTAGGGCGAGCACTAGCATCCCGAAATTCACGTGTGAATTCACAGCATTTTCAAGCATCCAACAATCCTAGGAAACTGAGGCATCGAGGGAAACAAAGGCAAAAAGACAATTTCACGCCCATCGGAGAATCCTACACAAGTTTGTTTGAAAAGTTAAAGCATTTTGGCCTGATTGAGCCGCTCCTCGGCTATACTCTAGACCCATATGCGAAAGGCTTTGATCCTACTGTTCGATGTAAGTACCACTCTAATGTCCAAGGGCATAGCATTGAAGATTGTCGGTCTTTAGGAAAATAGAAAGAATGATTCAGGAAGGGTCAATTGTGAGCAATGGAAATGACATGAAGCATGCAAATCCTCATGGGAACTTGTTGACTAAAGTTGATAATGTTGAAGTCGGTGATGGTCTTGGCAATATTGATGCGGAACTCAGTGGCTAAGATGTCGTGCTTGATAATTGGAAAGACGCTCCATCTCTTGGCTAGATGAGAGTCTTGGTGGTTTATTTTGTTGTCATTTCAGTTGTCCGGGTTATTTTCAGGGTTGTAATCCGGATATTGTCTTGTGACTCAAACCCTTTTATCCTTTTATTTTGCCTAGTTTGTTTAATCGTAGTAGCTCGTTTAGTGTTGTCTAGGTTTGTTCCAGGTTTGTGATACCAGTTTAGTTTGCTTGTCTTGTTGTTCAAACCGTTTTAGCGCCTATCTAATGCAATTTCATGTTTTTTGTTATTTCTAGCCATTTTCTTTTGTTTAGTTCTCTTTTCTTTCTACAATTCTTTTCTTGTTGGCTCTAGTGACATGACATGCATGCGTAATTCTCAGCCTGAGCTCAAAAGTTAGTTTTGTCATGAAGCATTAAAACAATTTTGAAGATGACAGGGGCACTTGATTGAAATAAGAACAGATTTGGACACTTTGAGATCATTTGAAGCCCGAACCATGCGAAACTAGGGCAGATAGAACAAAAAGAAATACTATTGAAACGCATCCTACCGCATTAGGTTGAAGCTAAAGGCAAGTTTGCCCCAAATTGGCAATGTATTTAACAGATGTAGAGGGCAAATATGTGGATATGATCATCAATTCTAATGCAGTCAAAAGATATTGTGTATGATACCTTTGGTTTGTTTAATTATGTTTGTTTGTACTTGGCATGTTTTGAAGATTGGAATGACGAAGACATTTTGTTCTGCTATCTAAACGCTTTATCCTTTGTTACCCTTTTGAGCCTTATTTATTTCTTTTTCATACTCCTTTTTTGGAATCGGTGGTAAAGTTCAGAAATGCAAGTGCAAAATGTAAGTAAAGGACAAAGAAAAAAAAAGAGAAAAAAAAAAGAGAGAAAGAAAAGAATGAAGAGAGAAAGAAAAAAAAGAGAGGAAAAAACAACAAAAAGAAAAACAAAAAGAAGAGAAACAAAAAGAAAAGAAAAATCACAACAAATAAAGTAATTCCTATGCCATGAACTACGTTCGACTTGATTCCTTTTAAGGATACGTAGGTAGCCTCACGGTTCGGTCCCATCAAAATAAAAATCCAAAAGTCCCCAAGCAAAGGAACTGGGCAGAAGTTGTGGTTGTTGTGGGGAATCTGATTCCGAAAGTTGTAATTTTGAACTCATTTGAATTGTTTCGAGCCTTTGATACCCTTTCTCTCTAACCCTGTCTAAAATCCCACATTACGGTCCAAAGAAAGACCTTCCAATCAATCTTCGAGAGATGCCAAGTCAAGCGAGTAGAGCTGAATCATATCAGGGGCAGCACTCCGGTCCAAGAAAGGAAAAATGAAAAAATAAGAGAGTCTTATTGGTGAAAACCCTCACGGGCACCGTAAGGCAACGGGAGCTGAGAGAAATAAAAAATGAGAGAGTCTTATTGGTGAAAACCCTCGCGGGCACCGTAAGGCAACGGTAAGTTGAGAGAAAGAATAAAATGAGAGAGGCTTGATGGTGAAAACCCTTCGGGCACTACAAGTCGAATAAGGATTGTGAATTAGATTGGATAATTGGAGTATTGAAGCTCAGTTTCACGGTTTAGGGGTATAACAGGAGTTGAACATTAGACTTGCTCAACAGAATAGGCCACATGTGCATATCATGGTCATTAGAGTTGGTATCCGCATTTGATAGGTTTCTACTTTGTAGTTTTCTTGTTAGGAATCATCTCTTTCCTTTGTCCTTTACTCTGTTCCTTTTGTCTTGTTTACTTCCTCTTCCTGAGTCTATTTGGTCAAAATAAGTGAGAAATGACTTCAAAATTTGCCACCAGCTTTCCAATTGCCCAAAATAGGGTCGGGCTAACACATTAAAATGTCATAAGTCAGAAAAGAACAACAAGTGCATTGAGCTGGTAATAATCAACATGCTTTGGGATCCTTGTGAAATACAAAGGATTGGTACATATCCATTCATGAACAATGCAACAAGATGGAGGGTGTTAGGTGAACGAATCAAAGGTATTTTCGGTGAAACACAAAGGTTTGGTATATATCAATTCATGAACAATGCAACAGATGGAGGGTGTAGGGTGAACGGATCAAAGGTATTTTATATGATAAGATTAACAAAGAAAGTGGTTAACCAGTGAAAAGCAAGGTCTTCCAAGTAGAAATCAAAGTTATCATGGCAAGTGAAGGAGCAATAGACCTAAAGGCCAAGGCCAGTGGTTTAAGTCAACAAAGAACAACATATGCACTGAGTAGGTGGCCATTGACGTTCTTTGGGATTCATGTGAGACACAAAGGTTTGGTGAATGCCAGTTCATGAGAAATGCAACAGATAGAGGGTATTGGATCTGAACGGAGAAGAGGTATTTTCTGTGATAAGGGTGACAGAGAAAGTGGCTAGTCAATAAACAAGCAAGATCTTTCAAGTTAAAACCAAAGTTATCATGGGAAGTGAAGGAGCAATCGCCCTGAAAGTCAATGCCACAAACCAACCACCATATTTATAAACTCACAAGTTTTCTTTGTTTGAAACAGGGGCGAAAATTGTGTCCAAATCAAAGCTTGAAAGTTTGAATTTTTTTTTGCAAATGTCATGCCCAAATTTTGTCAGCACAAAGGCGGTTTGAGAAGGGGAAAGGAAAATTTGTTCGATCTATAGGAACCCTCCATGAGGAAAAGCATGGTTCAGAGGCAAGGAATTTTGTTCGTTTTGCATAGATCCTCCAGAAAGAAAGCATGGCTCAGGTAAGTTCATTCTCGGCTTTTCAGGACGCTCCTGGATAATGGGATTTAATTTAAAATTTTTAGGACCCTCCTGGATAATGGGATTTAGTTTTAAGTTTTCAGGACCCTCCTGAATAATGAGATTTAATTTTAAAATTTCAGGACCTTCCTGGATAATGAGATTTAGTCTTTAAATTCTCAGGATCCTCCTGGATAATGGGATTTAATTTAAAATTTTCAGGACCCTCCTGGATAATGGGATTTAGTTTTTAAATTCTCAGGATCCTCCTGAATAATGGGATTTAGTTTTTTAAGTTTTCAGGACCCTCCTGGATAATGGGATTTAGTTTTTAAATTCTCAGGACCCTCATGGATAATGGGATTTAATTTAAAATTTTCAGGACTCTCCTGGATAATGGGATTTAGTTTTTAAGTTTTCAGGACCCTCTTGGATAATGAGATTTAGTTTTTAAATTCTCAGGACCCTCCTAGATAATAGGATTTAATTTAAAATTTTCAGGACCCTCCTGGATAATGGAATTTAATTTTTAAATTCTCAAGACCCTCCTGGATAATGGGATTTAGTTTTTAAGTTTTCAGGACCCTCTTGGATAATGGGATTTAGTTTTTAAATTCTCAAGACCCTCCTGGATAATGGGATTTAATTTAAAATTCTCAGGACCCTCCTGGATAATGGGATTTAGTTTTTAAGTTTTCACGACCCTCGTGGATAATGGGATTTAGTTTTTAAATTCTCAGGACCCTCCTGGATAATGGGATTTAATTTAAAATTCTCTGGACTCTCCTGGATAATGGGATTTAATTTAAAATTTTCAGGACCCTCCTGGATAATGAGATTTAATTTAAAGGTTCTCAAGACCCTCCTGGATAATGAGATTTAGCTTTTAAGTTTTCAGGACCCTCCTGGATAATGGGATTTAGTTTTTAAATTTTCAGGACCCTCCTGGATAATGGGATTTAATTTTAAAATTTCAGGGCCCTCCTGGATAATGAGATTTAATCTTAAAAATTCTCAGGACCCTCCTGGACAATGAAGCTTAGTTAAAATTCAAAACGTTCATGAGTAACAAGATCTAGCTAGGCTCTACCTTGAGGAAATATAAGTTTGGCTCTGAAGTTTTCATGCTTAGGATAAGATTCAATTTGAAATTTTAAGAACCCTCTTGAATAATGGGACTTAGTTTAATACCTCCCTTAGATGCTAAGATTTAGCATAAGTTTCACCGTTAGGAAGTTGAATTTAGCTCTGAAATTTTCACCCTTAAGATGAGATCTGATTTTAAATTTCAAGACCCTCCTGGATAATGAGATTTAGTTTTAAGGTCTTCATAGATAACAAGATTTAGTGGAAGTCGTACCTTTAGAAAATATAACTTAGATTTAAAACTGTCATATAACTAGGAGTTTTTAGGACCCTCATGGATAATGAGATCTAGCTTTTAAAATTCTTTGAGATTTTCTGGTAACATGATTCAATTAACAGATGCGCCCAGCACTAAACTAGGGCAGAAGTTTTCTTTGTTTTTGTCTATTTTGTGGAAATCAGGCGCACACCTGGAGAACAAGGGAATACATTTTCATAGTTCAGCAATCAGGCGCCCACCTGGAGAACAAGGGAATACATTTTCAAAGTTCAGCAATCAGGCGCTCACCTGGAGAACAAGAGAATACATTTTAAGTTCAGCAATTAGGCGCCCACCTGGAGAACAAGAGAGCATAGTTCAAGTTTCAGTTTTCAAGTTCTTACTGATATTTGGTAGCATGCCAAACTGGGGCAGAAGTTTTCTTTGTTTTTGTCTATTTTGTGTCAATCAAACGCCCACCTAGAGAACAAGGGAATATATTTCAAGTTCAACAATCAGGTGCGCACCTGGAGAATAAGGGAATACATTTCAAGTTTCAGCAATCAGGCGCCTACCTTGAGAACAAGGGAATACATTTTAAGTTCAGCAATTAGGCGCCCACCTGAAGAACAAGGGAATACATTTCAAATTCAGCAATCAGGCGCTCACCTGAAGAACAAGGGAATACATTTCAAGTTCAGCAATCAGGCGCCCACCTGGAGAACAAGGGAATACATTTCAAGTTCAGCAATCAGGAGCCCACCTGGAGAACAAGGGAACACAGAAAGTTTCAGTAATCAGGCGCCCACCTGGAGAACAAGGGAAGACAGTTCAAGTTTCAAAGGAAAGTAGTTCTGAAGGAAGACAGTTCAAGATTTGGCAATTAGGCACCCACCTGGAAAACAAGGGAATTCACTTCAGAATGCAATTCATGTCAGCAACAAAAGAAGCTCGCAGCAAGAATGCGGGTCAACAATCCAAGATGATCAACAGAAGTTAGTCACAATCCAGAATAATAAAAAAAAGGAAAGGCAAGAAGTGAATCCAAATGCAAAAGTTGATGAAAGATGTGAGCTGCTCAAGACATGATCGAGGTCACAAGCACTGCATGCCTGGTCTTGATCCGAAAAACTAAAAAAGGGGGAACTAGCACCTGCAACTAGCAAGCATTAAGGTTCAGATCTAAAGTCTGCATGAAAAACCACTCAAGACTCAAGATCAAGCTTCAGAAGACTTATAGATAGGAATCTTGTAACTCGTAGTTGATAGGCTTAGCTAGTCTTTTTCATGTTTTGATTTTTGATGTAATAACAGGACTGCGGACCGGAATCTCGACGGAACGACACCTCGACCGGCTCTCCACCTCGGCATACTCCATCATCTCACTCACCTCTAAACTACACATGACATGATTCATTTATAGCTAAGGATATATAGGCAGCTCAGATACCAGGGCTCGGTCACATTCCCCTTTTCTTAGTTTTAGTCTCTCTAAATAAGGGTCGGGTCAAAAAACTTGTCTAGTCGTTCTTTGTCTGAAAATACTTTGTATTTCCAGCCAAAGAGGGGCAGCTGTAGACATGTGATTTTTGACCCTCGCCAAGATTTTTCATATTTTAGCACGTAAATATTTAATTTAGGCCTAATATAGCTATTTCAACTATTTTGACTTCTTTACTTTATTTTCGTCATAAAAATGGAAAATTACAAAAAAAATACTTTAGTATGTATCTTTCATAATTCTTAAAAAGAATATGTATAAAACATAAATACAAAAATAGTACCTTAATTTTATCTCTATATAATCTTGAAAAATACAAAAAAAATATGTAATAGTTTCATGTTTTAATATAGTATAGTTTAATTAATTAGAATTTATTTTTGCATCATGTAGTATAGTTATCTTATATTAAGGGAATTTAGCTATGGTTTTAATTAATAATTTTTGGAGTCTTCTTAGCCTAAAATTGAAACACAAAAAAAAAGACATGGTCCAACCCAATTACCCTTGACCCATTCTTCCCAACTCATTAGCCCATTTAAGTGCAAGATTTAATCCTAGCCTTCTATTTCCTTCTAATCCAATGGTCATCACCTTTCCCACTTCCATATAAAATACCCAATTATAGAAACTCTACCCTAAGTTTTCAATTCCTACAACTCAAAAAGCAAAAAAAAACGGCGCAAGAACAAAATCGAGACAACTAAAAAAATCCAATGCTTTCTTCTTCTTCATGAGAAAAACGAGAACCAGCAGCCCTTAAGAAAAAGCTTCAGCTATTGAACAGAAGAGACCAATGACCCACCCCCTGACTTCGTCGTCTCCTTCACCCCACCCCCACCCCCAACGTCTTCTTCTTCAGCCATTAGAGACACCAAACAAATAGTTGATGTCGCTGGGCCTCCATTCACCGCGAAGCTGCCATCTCCGGCGAAGCTTCACCTCACAAACGACCAGCCAACACCAACAAAATAGTTGCATCATTTCCCCTTCCAGTCCAGATCGAGCACGTATACATAGGGAGGGAATCAGAGCGAAAATGAACTAAGTTTCTCATCTCTAATACACATAGAGGAAACAGACGAACAGAAACAATGGCGGGATTCGCACTTCTTGCCGTGGGTCTAGCTTGTGCGTTCGCTAGTGGCCAGATGGAGTTTTGTCTGAGCTGAGGTTGGTTTGAGTTCGTCGCTATTCATCAAGGTTCGATTTGCGATCGTTGTTTTCTATTTCCGGTTTACGGTCTGAGCTTCGATTATTTCATTTACATGTTTTGTTTCTGTTATTTACGATGTTTTGCTTATGAAGTCTTCGCTATTGTTAATTGCTATCTCCTTTCAATTTCATATACATGGTCTTGATGACATGAATTTGGAGTTTCTGGTATGAATACTTTGAAGAAGTATGTTCTGTTTAGCTTCTTGTTAAGGTTTTCTAAAAAATGCATCTAATGCAATCTTGATAGGCTTTGTTTACTGTTTCGTAAATACTACATTCATCGTAGTTGCCTGTTTTTAAATTAATTTCCTAAAATTTGGGTGTGCATTTCATGTGACCCTGCCATAATCTTGGATAATAATAATGAAATAAGCATGTTAAAATCCGGGGGTGCGTTTCATGTGACCCGGTTCTAATTTCCAACAAGACTAAATAAGCGTGTCGTGAACCACGGGTGCATTTCATGTGGTGTGGCTTGCGATATGTTTTAAGTGACCTTGAATTAATTTTTTAAATAAGTAAAAGTGGTTTTTCAAAAGTTAAAAAAGCACATAGGTTTAAAAGTATTTTAAAATCAGATATTAGGCCAATTATAACAGTTGATCGACCGTGCTAGAACCACAGAACTCGAGAATGCTTAACACCTTCTCCCGAGTTAACAGAATTCCTTACCTGGATTTCTGGTTCGCGGACTGTAATACAGAGTGAATCTTTTCCTCGACTCGGGATTTGAACTGGTGACTTGGGACACCACATATCATCCCAAGTGGCGACTCTGAATCTTTTAATAAATAAATCCCGTTTCGATTGTCCTTTAATTGGAAAAACTCCCCATATATACCTTTCCGGGGGAAAATGAGGTGTGACAGTTCCAAGTTAGGTTTATAGAATGTAAATCAACGTGGCATATTCCGGAAAGGAGAAGGGTGACTACGTTTTCTTTGTTGATATTTTTGGTGGCCACCACTAGTTTGGCAAGACCGTCTGCTTCGATATTCTATGCCCTGGGTATTTGATTGAGGCGGCATTCATTGGATTCTGGTAGTAGTTTGTGAATTTCTGACTGGTACTTTTGTAATCTCTGTTCTTTGATTTAGAAAGTCCCAGTGACTTGGTTCACCACGAGTTGAGAGTCATAATGGAGGACGAGTTTTCGGGCGCTATATTTGAGGGCTAACTTTAAACTTGCAATCACATCCTCATACTCGGCCTCGTTGTTAGTCATCTCGGGGCATCGTATAGACTGGCAAATTACTTCGCTTGTAGGGATTTCGAGGACGAGTCCCAGTCCTGATCCCGAGGCATTAGAGGCAACATCAGTGTAGAGGACCTAGAGGTCGGTGTGTGTGGAAGCGTGGAGCGCTTCCTGTTATACCTCGGGCAATATTTCCATGCTGAAATCAGCAACGAAGTCGGCGAGCACCTGCGACTTAATGGCAGTTCGCGATTGGTACGTTATGCCATTCTCGCTTAGTTCTATGGCCCACTTGTCCAGTCTACCCGATAGTTCGGGTTTGTGTAGGATACCTCTTAGGGGGGAAGGTTGTTACCACCTTTATGGGGTGACATTGAAAGTACTCTCTAAGCTTTCGTGAAGCTACGACTAATGCCAGAGCTAGTTTTTCAAGGTGAGGGTACCTTACTTCGACATAGATTAAGGTTTTGTTGATATAGTAAATCGGAGATTACGTACCTTTATTTTCGCGGACCAAGACTGCACTTACCGCAACTTCGGAAACTACTAGATACACAAACAGGAATTCACCCGGGTCCGCTTTGACGAGTAGTGGTAGCAAAGATAGCTACGCTTTCAGCTTTTTCAAGGCGTCGACGCATTCTTCATTCCATTTAGCATGTGGTATTTTCTTAGCACATTGAAGAACTTGTGGCATCTATCCGAGGATCGTGAAATGAACCTTGATAGGGCGGCTATTCGCCCTGTTAATTTTTGCACCTGCAAGTTTTGCTGGTCAGTATCTCTTGTATTGTATCGATGGCCCTGATCTGATCCGGGTTGACCTCGATACCCCTTTGTGACACTAGGAAATCAAGAAACTTTCCTGAAGTTACGCTGAAGGCGCACTTTTCGGGATTCAGTTTCATCCTGTACTGCCTTAGTATCTCGAAGGCTTCCTTCAGATGGCCAATGTGATCCTCTTTCTTTGTCGACTTTACCAGCATGTCGTTGATTTAAACTTCCATGGTCTTACTGATATGTTCTTTAAATATTTTGGTGACTAACCTCTGATACGTGGCCCCTGCATTCTTGAGCCTAAACGACATCACTTTGTAGCAGTACGTTCCTTGGTGAGTGATGAAAGTTGTCTTTTCTTGATCTTCTTCAGCCATTAGAATTTGGTTATAACCGGAGTAGGCGTCCAGGAAGCTCAGCAGTTTATGCCCCACTGTTGCGTCGATAAGTTGGTCGATGTGAGGTAATGGAAAGGAGTCTTTTGGGCATGCTTTGTTCAGATCGGTGAAATCGACACACATCCGACATTTCCCATTCTTCTTTTTGACCATGACCATATTGGTGACCCATTGGGGGTATTTCGATTCTCTGATGGAACCGTTGGCGAGCAGTTTATCAACCTCCTTGCTGACTGCCTCATTGATTACGGCATTGAACTTTCTCCTCATTTGTCGTACCAACGGGTAAACTGGATCGACATTCAGCTTGTGTGTGGCGATATCCTTTGGGATTCCTCGCATATCTGAGTGGGAAAAAGCAAATAAATTGGCATTGTTAGTTAAAAACTCACGATACTTACCTGGCTCCGAGAGGTTGTGTCCAACATAAGCCTTTTTTGTGCTATCGGTGTTATCCAATTGGACGGGATCGAGATCTTCTACGGTTGCCTTGCAAGCTTCTACGATGTCCGGGTCTTTGATGGCCTCTACTTGTACGTCGGATTTGGTTCCCGATATGGCTGATTGCTATGACTCCGCACTTGCCCCTTTTAGTTGTTTGGTATATGTGCAATCTTGGGCAATCCGGTAGCATTCTTGGGCGGTGCATGGCTCGCCTCGGATGCTGAATATCCCCCATGGGGTGGGAAATTTGATTACTTGATAGAGATTTGACGGGACGACTCGCATGGCGTGTATCCATGGTCGTCCTATGATGGCGTTGTAGGCCGTTTCCTGGTTCATGATGTGGAATGTCGTTTCCATGGTAACCCCTCCTGCCAGGACAGGTAGAACTATTTCTCCAGATGTCTGTTGTACTGTATTATTAAAACCCGTTAATGTTATGCAATGCGGTATTATTTTATCCTCGAGCCTCATTTGCATGAGAACTCGTGGTTGAACAATACACGCGTTGCTTCCATCATCCACCATTATTCTTTTTACATCGATATCTGCGATGCGTAAAGTTATAACCAAAGCATCATAGTGAGGGAAAGACAAACCGTCAGTATCTGACTTATCGAAGATGATACTATTTTCGAGGTCGTCATACTCTTTGTGGGCGACTGTCCGTTTGAGTTTATGTGTGGTGGTGAATTTCACATGGTTGATTACCGTGCCGTCGCCAATGATCATTTATATGGTACGAGCTGGTGATGGTTGCTTTGGAGGTTCTTGGGGTTGATCGCGCCCTCGAGCGAAGTTGGCTCGTCCTCTGTCGCTTAGTAGTTCTTTCAGATATCCATGGTTTAAAATTCTTACTACTTCTTGTTGTAGACCTATGCAGTCATCGATGTTGTGTCCTCTTTCCTGGTGGAACTCATACAGGACGTTTGACCTCCTTGTGCTTGGGTCCGACTTCATCTTTTGCGTCCACTGCACCTTTGTACCGAGCTTCTCTAGTGCGTACACTATTTCTGAGGGGAAAACACAAAAATTATGAGCAGATAGTAGTGGAGGCATACCTCTTTCGTTTTGGGAGGGTGCGGTATGTCGATGTGTGGCATCTGCGTGTCATGGAGGTGGAGGATTGGATATTCGGATATAAGGCTGGTGTCTTTCTCGATTGAAACGTAGTAGTTGATCCCTTTGCCCGTCATGGCGGCGATCTCTCCTTGTCTTGGTCTGGACTGATGTTAATCGCTGAAGTGGACCATTCAGGTCATCCTCGTCTGCCCTCACTTCGGTGCAATAAGCATTATGGATCTCTTCCCACGTGGTAGGGGGTACTTCATGAGTCTACTGAGTAGTTTTTTGGTTGCTTTTGACCCGTTTTGTTTGGACCATTTTGAAAGGCTGCTACTGTCATCCCTTTTAACACGTTTGGTAAGCTCATCCTTACTCTGTTGAATCGGTTTAGGAAATTCCGAAGTCCCTCGCCTCGTCGTTTTCCTGACGGCGAAGATATCATTGACCCTAGCTTCTGCCTTTTTTGCTCCCACGTGCGCGGTGACCAACTTGTCTACCATTCGGATATCGATTGTGCTGGTAGTTGGGGATACCATGTCAGCGCTCCCCCTGTCAGAGTTTCGCCGAACTTTTTCAGCAGTACAGACGACACCTGTTCCTTTGATAAATCGTTACCGTTTACTACGGTAACGTAATGGATTAGGTGATCTTTCGGGTCTGTGGTGCCATCATATATTTTCAAATAGGGCATCATTTTGAAGGTCTTTGGAATAAAATGGGGAGCTGCCCCTTCGCTATATGGTTGTTCGACGAATCGATTCACATCGCGTTTTGGTAACAGCTTCGAAGCGCCTGGTATTTTATCGACCCTTTCCTGATGTTCCTTCATCTGGTCGTGGAGTGTTTTGTTCTCATTTTCCATCTCTTCCATTTTCTTTAAGATGGCCGTAAGTGCATCGTCGCCCGCATCAGTAATAGTGCGGGTGTTACCTATTCGTGTAGCGTTTGGCTCATCGGCAACAACTGCGGTTTCTGTGGGTAGCGCGTCTTCGACACCTCCCTAAATGGGTTTCTCGAGCATGTTGCTCAAGGTACTCTCTAACCATTCTTCTAGTAGCCTTTTGACAGCTGGTGGTGCTTCTCCTGCTGAGGATGTTGAGGTTCCTCTCTCGCGCAAGATCGTTAGATCCCCGTGCGGAGGATGTGAGATCTCACCCTCAGGTGTAACACTTGGTGTTGCATTTTCATTGTCTTCTCCACTGGCCTCGTTGAGGGAATTCAGTAGGTTATTTGAGACGCGTACTATTGCCTTTAGCCTCGCTTCACCCTTTCCCGCCATTGTTAGCTTTTATGAGGCTGAAGAAAAGTGATTGTTTCTTTCAAGAATCTAGAAGAAAACTATGATTTCAGCTATAGAAATCCTCACAGACGGCGCCAAATTGTTTGACTCAAAAGATATTAGAACTTTTTTGAACAAATCAATCAAAGATAAAAGGGTAAATCTTAGTTGAGTATAATAATCTCTGTAAGCACGTGATTTTTGACCCTCCCCGAGGATTTTCACATTTTTTTTAGCATAAATATGTAATTGGGTCTAATATAGTCATTTTAACTATTTTGCTTTATTTCGTTGCAAAAAGAAAAATCACAAAATATATATATAAATTTTAGTTTATGTATTTCTCATAAACTTGAAAAATACAAAAAAAATTGTACTTTATTTTGGTACTTTATATAAATTCGAAAATTACAAAAAAATATAATTCTATTAATGTTTTATAGTCGTTTTAATTTTGGAAAAAAAAAATATTACTTTATATTTTGTCTTTATTAAAAAAAACAAAAATTACAAAAAATAGTTTTATTAATATTTTATAGTCATTTTAACTTGGAAAAATACAAAAAATATTACTTTATATTTTGTCTTTATTAAAAAACGAAAATTACAAAAAAATAGTTTATTAATATTTTATAGTCATTTTAACTTTGAAAAATACAAAAATATTACTTCATATTTTATCTTAATATTTACGAAAATTACAAAAAAATAGTTTTATTAATATTTTGTAGCTATTTTAAATCTTGAAAAAATATTTAAAAAAAAAGATATAGTTTTGTTTAAATACTAGTCTTATTTTTGGTAGTTATTTTGCTTACATAGGACTAATTAAGCAACGTGTTCCTATTTCTCGGGTCCGGGCAAAAGAATAATATTCGGGTTCAAACTATCCGCTTTTAGGCATAATTTTCGGACCTAGCCCATAATAATCCGAGTCCGCCACACGTGGGGAACACGGACGGAATCCCATACACGGGGAACCCCACCACGCGTGGGGAACACAAGCCTCGAACCCCACCACGCGTGGGGCTCATTTGTCTTGGCCAAAGGGATCAAATACACGGACAAAGCAAGAGAAACGGACGGAGAAATTTTTGGGGCTCAGAACACTATTCATCTTCTTCTTCAAAAAGAAGAAGAAGAAAAAAACCTAAAGGACTCACCCAAACCACCGTCAACCTCCAGCTCCCCACCCCCCCCCCCCCCACGCTTCAACCACCATCCCCTCACATCCAAAACGCCACCACCTACGTCCGCAACCTCCCAGCTCCACCATCTTCAACCAACAACCTCCCGTCGAACCACCGTCGACCACCTGCCCGACGCCATAACCACCAACCTTCAACGAAAACCCACCAGCTCATCCAGTCGCACCCCCACGTCCAAACGACTGCCTGCATCGTCCAAACACCACCTTCAACCAACAACCTCCCGTCGAACCCCCTCCTCCTCACGTCCAGCAAAACCACTAGCTCCATCACCCACCCTCGCACCCCGGCAACGAACCACGACCACCTCCGATCAGCTGCTCCCTCCTCACTAACAGACCCATCAACGACCCACCAAAGCACTGCCTCCATCGTCGCAACCAGCTCCCTCTCCGCCTCTCGACCCTACTGTCGCAACCAACACCAAACGACCACCCTGTCTCCTCCTAGTTCCATCACTCCGTCGACCACTACCCAAAACTAACCAGTCCGACACCCCCTCGTCGTCACTGTCCAAACGCCATAACCATCGTCAAAACACATACACACACCAGCTGAAGATTAACCGTAAAACGTTCGAAAGGGTAGCCCAGAAGTTCTGTCCGGGGTGAGGTCCGTCGAGGTCGACTTTGGTTCGTCGAGGTCCGGTACGTCGAGGTTGTTGTCCGAGGTTTCGTCGCAGGTCCAACGCATCGGACGTTAATCTCAAGTAGGTTATCTCTGCCCGTGTCCTCCATGTTTGCTGTTTAGTTATATGTATAGGTGTTTGTAGAAATACAATCCTAGTTCATGCGGATAGTACGCGAAATTGCGCAAGACATATATACATGATGATTGTGAATTGCTATATTTGATAATTAACTCCGTACGGTATTGAAATTTGGCCGTGAATGTCTTTTTCGTTGTTTCGTTATTTTAAGTAGCTATTTGACATTTTATTTCTTCATGTTTAAATTGTTGTTATCCAGATATTCGTCGTAATAGAGGTTTGTATGAAAGGTGTTAATTATTTAGTTTGTCTTAATAGTTGTTTATACATGTGGTAGTAATGTTGAAATTATAGTAGCAATTTTAATTCCGCGGAAAAATACTCGCTTCATCAAATAGGTTCAATCTATAACCTATGACCTCGCAAAGTAGCAAAGAATGTAGTTATTTTAGCCTTATCCTTTTTTTTTCTTTTGAAAAAAAATAAACAAATAATAATTAAAAAAAACGAGACAAGCTTCACCAAAAAATAAAAAATGTACAGATTGCGGAGTCCTCACAAAATGATGTATTAAATACTTAGATTCCGGGATAGGCCGTTTAGCAAATTTCACGGCCCTACTCCAAAATAATAATGCGCTAGTTGCTTTAGGCGCGCCTTTAATAATATTATCTCCTTAAGCTCGGGTGCACATTTATGTGACCCAAATCCAAGTCTCAGCGAAATCGAAATGTGTCTCTAATCACGGGTACATTGATTGTGGCGTGGTCTGAGATGCATTTCCACGACGTTGCAAATTTCTTTTAAGAAAAAAATAAGATGAGATGAGCCTCGCCAAATAAAAATACAAATTGCGGGGCCCTCAGTAAATACTTGTTTTAAAATTACTTAGAATTTAGGAGGGCCGTTTAGTGAATTTCACGGCCTTCCCAAAATAATAACACGATAGTCTCTTTAGGGGCGTGTTTAATAATCTACTTTCTTAAACTCGGGTGTGCATTTCATGCGACCCAAATCCAAATCCTAAAACATTGAATAAAAATATGTTCCGGATCGTGGGTGCATTTCATGTGACGCGGTCCGAAGACATGTTTTAAGCGATGTTCACATTCCTTAATAATAATAATTATGAAAGCGGTAAAAAGTTAAAATTTGCACATAAGTACATATTTGTATAAAATCAGATAATCAAGACGAATATAATAGTTGAGCGACCATGCTAGAACCACGGAACTCGGGAATGCCTAACACCTTCTCCCGGGTTAACAAAATTCCTTATCCGGATTTCTGGTACGCAGACTGTAATATGGAGTCATTCATTTCCTCGATTCGGGATTAAAATTGGTGACTTGGGACACCCTAAATCTCCCAAGTGGCGACTCTGAAATAAATAAACAAATCTCGTTTCGATTGTCCTTTAATTGGAAAAACTCCATTGCACCCTCGCGGGGGGTGCGTAAAAAGGTGGTGTGACAGCTCTGGCGACTCTGCTGGGGATGAAACCCAGAATCTCTGGTTCAGGGTTAGAAATTCGAGCTTAGATAAATTGTTATATTTGGTTTTATCTGATTTTGTTACATGATCTGTTCTTAATGTGCTAATTGTTTGTCTTTTACCGCTTTGATATTACGTGAACTGTATATAAACTGTGCCGAAACCCCTATCCTTTCTGAGTCTTCTAAATCATGAAGAAGGGTATACTTCGTACGACTTCTTTTCTGTATAGTGTCAAATCCCAATTTAGAACGAGGTTCGGACAAGTTGCTAAGCCGGTGAAGCTTCTGTATTCCCGGTACGCTGCCCCCCTCGGCTCGAGCTGTCCGCTCGGGTAAGCCAGGTCTAGAACAAACACTCAGGTTCTGAACTTAGTATAACAAAGCCACATGCCGGATCCCTAGTAGGAACGTTTATTTGCATCATGTGCATTTGACTTAGGGGACTCAACACAGGGGTTGGGTCCGTCTAGGACAAGCAACCTGAAAATAATAGATCATCTTTTGGCATCCTATGTGCTACATGTTGTACTTATTCAAGGGTGAATTGTTATGTTGATCACGTTTAATAAGAAGGTCGCACGTTTTTCCAGCATGATCTTATTTTAATCAAAAGCATGGGGAACATTTGTGGAATTCAAGAGGCCTTGGTATTCCATATGTCCCCCACGCTTTACATTTTGGGAAAAAGCACATGGGGAACCTTTGTGGAATCCAAGAAGTCTTGGAATTCCCTATGTCCCCCATGCTTCATTTTTGGGAAAAGCACATGGGGAACATTTGCGGAATCCAAGAAGTCTTGGAATTCCCTATGTCCCCCATGCCACATTTTTGAAAAAAATACAATAAATATAAAAACAAATATATATATATATAAAGAGCATGAAAATTCAAAATATTTTGTATGTTGTCATCATTTTCCATAAATTAGAAAATCGTGAAAAAGAGGAGAAAATAACAGGGTAGAGATATAACTACTTATTTTTAGAAAAAAAAAAAAGCAATGTCCAAGTAGTATCGAAACTCTGCCGAAATTTTGAGAAAATAAAAACAAATGTCTTATTAGTTTGTTATATTAAAAGCAAAGGAAAAATAGAAGAAAAAATCATCATTGTTCTGTCTTGTTTTTTTTTTCTCAAAAAGAAAATAGTTTGTTGTGCCATTAAATAAAAATCAAAAAAAAAAAGTCTGGTCTTTTTTTTAAAAAAAAATGTTTTTTTATATTATTTTGGTTGTCTATGAAAATGCCAAATAAAAATAAAAAGAGTCGGGCGTTAACGTGATTTTATTATCTGTTCCAAAATAAATATATATATAATCAAAAAAAAATTCAAAAGAAAATTCAAAATTAAAAAAAAATCCGAAAACATTTTGATTCTTCTTTAAAATCCAAAATTCAAAAAAAATATTTTTTTAAGCAAGGTAAAAGAAGGAATGTTTTATGCTTTTGTATGTTTTTTTTTTGTTAATTTGTTTGTTTGTTATGAATGAAAAATAATAGTCTATTTGATTGTTGTGGGGAAAATATAATAAAAAAAAAATAGAAAATGGAAAAGGGTCTTCTCGAAAATAGTTCTTTTACCCGAACTACGTGGGTTTGATTCTCACCGGATGTGAGATACGAAGGCAACCCTCATCGGGTCCAACCCCACCTTTTGCTAAAAAGCCAAAAATAAATTAATAATAATAAACAAAAAATATATGTCAAACTTTAATTTTGTCATAAAGAAGTTGGGTGACGCTGCTTCATCAAGACATAGCCGAATGTTCCCGAAAGGGACGCCGGAAGGCTGACTTTGCATAAACAGCCACCTTTGGGTCATTTTTATAAGACTTGGTCCAGTTGACCCCCACAGCCTAAAAATCTTCGTCCCCGAGACGTTGAAAGACCATGTTTGCAATATTGACTTTTCTAATTTGAAAAACGATAAAAAGAGTTATAAATAAGTCAGGTGATGTTGTTTTGTCATAAATAGTCAAATGTTCCCGAAAGGGACGCCGGGAGGCTGATTTGGCATAAACACCCGCCTTTGGGTCATTTTGAGATATGGACCCACACAGCCTTAAAAATCTTCGTCCCCAAGCCCCTAAAAACCCTGTTTGCAACACCAGGTTTTATTATAATTTGAAAAGAAAAATACCGTTGGAATTTTGTCATAATAAGCCGAGCCAGCCTCGGCCGCGTCTTAAACCGTTCTTGCCGAAATAGCCTTAGAGTATCTTTCAGTTGTCGAAAGGTTATTTTCGTAAAAGAACGGACAAGTTTGTAAGGTGTCATAAAATAATCCTCCCCGGCCTCAAAATTCATGTGAAATTTGGAAGGGGCCACATTTGCAAAAATAGCCGTTTGGTTGCATTTGTCAAACGGGGAAAGAAGCTGGCTGTTTGTAAATCTTTTGATTAGAATATGCGGGTGTTTGACTTTCGAGTTTGTAGGTCATCTTCAAACCTTTGAAACCCGGTCTGTTTTAATATGAAAATTGAAAAAATGTTTATTATTGTTTATCTCTTATTGACCCGAACTACGTCGGTTTGATTCTCACCGGATGTGAGATACGTAGGCAACCCTCATCGGGTCCAACTCCCTTTTTCATTTTACCAATAATGATATACCATAAAGCATATATGTACATATACACATGTATATAAATACGTATACTGTTTGTTTTGTTTCCCAAGATTTTTGTTTAGAGTCAAAATAAAGGTTTCTGTTTTCGCCTAAAAGGTCACCTTAATAAATGTGCAGGATGAGCACAGAGCAAAATGAACCATTCTCGGCCCTCAGCGAGGTCCCCCTACAACTCCACATGTGGTGGAATGATTTGGAAGCCAATAGCAAAGAGGTAGTAGGAAGAATATTGGGAGGTTTTGTAAATTTGTTGGGTGTTAGGCCAAGGACAGATATTCTTGAAGCTCTAATACCATTTTGGGACCCAACCCACAATGTATTCCGTTTTGTTGATTTTGAACTTTCACCAACACTTGAGGAAGTCGCCGGATATGCGGGATTGAATGAGAGGTTAAGAGGGCAATATTTGCTTTCGCCAAGACCAGTGTCTCCGCATGCGTTTCTGGATCTACTAAGCATCAGTCGGAAGATACAACATGACGATTTATCGAGAGGATGTTGTGATCTCCATTTCTTGTATCAGCGGTACGGAACCCCGCAGGGTTTCGAGGAACCGAGCCTTGGGCTAACTCACGGCGGAAACAGAAACAAATGGGAAGCAAGACGTACTTTGGCTTTTATCACAGCATTCTTGGGAGTCATGGTCTGTCCAAGGAAGGATAAAAAGATAGAGATAGGTCTGGTAGGTATGGCCGACGTTGCAATCAAAAGAACCAATAGTACTGTGGTTCCTTTGATTTTGTCCGAAATCTACCGGGCTCTGACTATATGCCGAGAAGGAGGCAAGTTCTTCCAAGGTTGCAACCTGTTACTTCAGCTATGGATACAGGAACATCTCCATCACCGAGTAGGATACATGAACCACGGGTTGACCGAGAGGAATTGTATCAGCGGATTCAAGAAGCGCATGACAGGCGCCAGATTTCCTGAAGGTGTCGAAGCGTGGTTTACACGGTTAAGGTCAACAACAGCTGACCAAATTGAATGGGCATTCGGTTGGTTGACTGATACTGAGGTGATCTACATGTCGGCTGAAGAATGTCATGTTCTCTTAATGGGGCTTCGCAGCATCCAGCCATATGCCCCTCATCGGGTATTACGACAACTGGGCAGGTTTCAAGTAGTCCCTACTGATGAAGATCTGAGCAAGCATGCCTTGGAATTAAGCCCGGGAGTCATATTCCCCGAGGGGAAGATTAGAAAACTGTGGCATGAATGTAGATTCTTGGAGCCCAAGACCATGGTGCGAGAACTGGCTAAAGGTGAGGTAGACCCAAAGTACGATGCTTGGTTCGAAAGAAGGTTTCAGATTCGGCAAAGACCTGCTAAAAGGGCACACGTCCAACACTTCACAGATGATTCACAAGAGCAATGGGGATGGTTAAAAAGGGAGGAAGGTTACCGGGTGGAAATCGGGAAGCTAAAGCAACAAGTCGAAAGGCTTGTATTTGAGAACAATGTGCAAGTCGCCTCGGAGCAGGCTGAAAGAAACAAGCTAGCCCAAGAAAACCAAACCTTGAAGGCCCGCCTTCGCCAAGCCAGTAAGAGTAACGTTGACCGACAGAAGCGTCGCTCTGACGAAAGATTGATAGCAAGTTTGAGAAGTCAGGTCATCCAGAGCCAAGAAGAATTAGAACAATCAGAAGCTTGCATAGCAAGGATGAAGGTCAGATGGGCAAGGTACACAATGGCCCGGAAGCAGCGTTTGCAACAGGTCATAAGGGATTATGAAATGAGCGTCGGAATATTAAGGGAGACGAACTCCACTCTACATGATCGGATCGTCAAACAAGCACGAGATGCCCAAGCCGACAGAAGGCGATATTACGATGCAATGACCAGAATGGAAAGACAAATGGAGATGTTCCAGGATCAGCTTGCCAACAATGCGCAAACACTGGGATTGAAGAACCGACAGATAAGGCATTTGTTCGCAGAAAGGGACAACATTCGAGGAAGGATCGACGAGATTGGGCATTACATCTACATGAGATGCCTGGCATGCGAGCAAATGCCTCGGAAGACCCTCCTTGTTTCCATCATGGGTTGCGTCCACCGAATCATGAATGAGTTGAAAAGCCTGCAGAGGGACCTCACACCAAGGGCCGCGGAAAGGCCGAATGATGCCTCGCGGGCCCCTAAGTTGGAAAATTAATCTTTGGTTGAGTCTTGTTTATTTGGCTTTGTTGCTTTTCCATATGTTGTTTTCTTTTCTTTTAGTCAAAACGGGTTAAGAACTGTGGAGTCTGTACTATTGCTATTCCTTGCTTGAAGTAATTTGTAATAGCAAAATTTTGAGAATGAATTTAACGATTTCACAAGAATTTTGTGTTTCTTTACTTTAAGGCAGAACTACGCCTAGTCTGATTCACGCGGGGACGTGATACGTAGGCAATCCCCATAAGATTCGACCGCTTTTAATAAAGAAAGAAAAGAAAATACAAAATAAAATAAAACACAGGGTTTCCCAAAGTACTTTAAAAAGGGACGAATGAGCAAACCGGGATGACGCATGTTGTTTGAAGCAAAGCATGTAGAAACGATTAACTGCCTAGGTGCATTGCATCCTCTATGTGTTATGATCAAATCTGTTAAACTCTAACGCTAACAAAGTTTGTTGTTGTCTGAATCAAACAAAGAACTCTGGCAACACACTCCTATCAAACCAGATCCAAAGGACCGATAGCAACCAACATGACTACTTCAGAGAATAGTAATGAGGAAGAGAGGCCGATGAGCCAGTTGCTAAAAGAAGCGATGGAAAAGATTGAAAGGAAGGGACTAGAGATGAATGCAATGCAGTTAGCCATAGCCAAAACACAAAAGAGCCCTGAAACACTGGGGCACATGCCGGAATACCCTCACTATGGCCCTTCCACAAGCCGCCCAAATCCCCTTTATCATCAAGAAAGAAGCCCTCATGATTCCCAAGCTCCACCACCCCATCAACCTCTCCCAACACCCAATATTCCCATTTTTGTGGGACCAACATCAGCCCCTTTGCAAAGAACGACCAGTGAGCCATTGTTTCAGGCTCACGATACACAATACTACCCCCCCGAGCCTACGTTTCATGCCCCCAAACCACAGGCTTACAATCCACATTTGGAAGTGCCGGCAGAGATTGAGAAGCTGGCTAAGGCCCCTGAACAGGATGAAGTATTGTTAAAGTTCAAAAGCCTGGAGCAGTCCTTCAGGAACTTGCACGGGCTGGGCAATCAAGTCAGCGTAGCATACAAAGATTTGTGCCCTTTCCCAGACGTCCAACTCCCGGCTGGGTTCAAGATGCCTAAGTTTGATTTATATGAAGGGCACGGTGATCCCATGGCACATTTGTGGGGATTCTGTAGCAAAATGAGGGGGGCAGGCGGCAAGGATGAGCTGCTGATAGCTTATTTCGGCCAAAGTCTGAGCGAATCTGCACTAGAATGGTATACCAGGCAGGATTCCAGCAGGTGGTACACGTGGGATGATCTGGCGCAGGCTTTTGCAGGTCATTTCCAGTACAATCTCGAGATAGTCCCTGACCGTCTCACATTATTGAGAACTGGGAAGAAACCCGGGGAAAGTTTTCGCGAGTTCGGGTTCCGCTGGAGAGAACAAGCAGCTAGAGTCGATCCTCCCATGAGAGAGGGAGAGATGGTGGACTATTTCTTGCAGACACTGGATCCAACCTACTTTGGTCACTTGGTGACAACAGTTGGAAAATCTTTCAACGAGGTGGTCAAGATAGGGGTCATGATAGAAGAGGGTCTGAGGTCTGACAAAATCTTAAACTATTCGGCACTCAAAGCCACAACCCAGGCTATTCAAAGCGGCACGGGAGGTGCGCTGAGAAGAAAGAAAGAAGAGGTTGCCACGATCGAGGCAGGCAGTTGGTCCAGGGCTGGCAGGCCGCACTACAACCAACCCAGACCTCACAGGTCAAACTACCCATACAACCCACCACAAAATTTCTATCCGCCTCGAGAACCACATTGTTCCGTACACCAGGCCCAAGCATACACTCAGCCTCCGGTTCGCCCACAATGGCGCGCGCCGGCTCCCCAAAACATATATGCACCACCACAAAACACCTATCCTCCACCGAGGGCGTATAGAAACCCTTCAGGGGCAGGCTTCCGGGGAAATCTAGATGCTAGGAATGACAGGTTGCGGAAGCAAAGAACTTTCACGGAGTTGGGAGAAACCTACACCGCTTTGTTCCACAAGCTGAGGCAATTGGGTTTGGTTAGTTAGTCCTGTCCAGACTCGAGAACCAAATCCCCCACCTTAGAATTTGGATCGATCAATAAGTTGTGAATACTGCTCAGGGATGCTCGGGCATGACACCGAGAAGTGTTGGAAGTTAAGGCATGCCATACAGGATCTTATCGACACCAATAAGATCGAGGTACAGACACCCGAAGCTCCTAACATCAACCAAAACCCACTGCCAGCGCACCACGAAACTCACATGATTGAGTTGGTGTGTGAGGGAGGAGAGTTGAGAAAACCCTCACAAACAGTGATGATGATCCAAGCCGCCCCGAAAGAAGTCTCGACCAGTGGAAGGACGAGTGTACAGTCGCAGGGAGAAGGCGTCAAGCCGGTAGTGATATTGGGAAAGAGCCCGTCCGCCATAACAAGCAAACCCGAGCCAAGCAAGTTGGTAATATCAGGAATCCCGCCCACACCGGCAGTCGTGTTAAAAGGGGTATGTAGAGAACTGGTGACCATAAAGCCTGTGGTCCAGCTGCCGATGATTGACAGCAGGGCTGTGCCTTGGAAATATGAAAAGGCGGTAGTGATGTACAAAGGAAAACAGGTGGAAGAAGTCAGTTGTGAAAAGGGCTGACTCGATCAGGTCGATGTTTTGCTCCGGTGGAGCTAAGAAGAACCAACCCAGTTGCAACCAAGAAACCTGTGTCCGAAGAAGAGGCTGAAGAGTTCCTGAGGAAGATGAAAGTACAAGACTATTCTGTGGTCGAACAGCTGAGAAAAACACCGGCCTAGATCTCACTGTTGTCATTACTGATCCATTCTGAGGAGCATCGTCGGGCCCTGTTGAAGATATTGAACGAAGCTCATGTACCCAGTGAGATTTCTGTAAACCACTTGGAAACCATTGCCAGCAAGATTTTCGAGGTGAACAGGGTAACATTCTCAGATGATGACCTGCCGGTGGAAGGTACGGAGCATAATAAAGTTCTATACCTAGCTGTCAAATGTGAAGGCTCGGTGGTAACTCGAGTATTGGTGGATAACGGCTCAAGCACCAATATTTGCCCACTATCTACCTTAAACCAGTTAAAGATCGACCACGGAAGGATCCACAAGAACAGTATCTGTGTCCGAGGGTTTGACGGAAACGGAACAGCTACTGTAGGGGATGTTGTACTTGAACTGACCATTGGTCCGGTCCTGTTTACCATGGAATTCCAGGTGTTGGACGCCACAGTATCTTATAACCTGCTGTTGGGACGACCCTGGATTCATGCAGCCAAAGCGGTGCCTTCCACCCTACATCAGATGGTGAAGTTCGAGTGGGAAAGACAAGAGGTCGTGTTACACGGCGAGGATACAACGTGCACCATGGGCGGAACCATTGTACCTTTCATAGAAACCGCTGATGACAAAGGTCCTTGGGTCTACCAGATTTTCGATACGGGGTCGGCCAACAAAATTTCTGAAGGAGAAATCATTCCGCACCCTAGGGTAGCTGCCGCAACAGTCATGATGGTCTCAGAAATGCTGGGTAATGGATTTGTGCCGGGAAAAGGCCTGGGAGTCGAGCTTCAAGGGATTGTCCAACCTGTCTCCCTTCCTAAAAATCTGGAAACTTTCGGATTGGGGTTCAAACCAACCGCAGCAGATAGGAAGCACGCGCGAAAAATGAAGAAGAGGGTCTGGTTTCTGCCTAAACCAGTGCCACGCCTCTCAAGGTCTTTTGTCAAAGCAAGTGCCAAGGGGTCACCGGTCCCAAAGATTCTAGGACCTTTGATCGGTATAAGTGAAGACCTGAATCAGAGTTTTGAGAAGCTATTGGCGGATGTCAGTATGGTGGAAGCTGGAGAAGGTTCCAGCAGAGCAGAGATACAGTTTGTGGGGCCTGAGGCCAAGACCAACAATTGGACAGTTACTCTTCTTCCTGTCCGAGGGGAGTCTTGGTAGTAGGCTTTGATTTATGTTTTGTGTGTTTTGTTTTGTCCGGATTATTCAAGGGTGTAATCCAAATTTTACTTTCGTTTTTGTAAAAGTGTGAACCCTTTTATCCCGCAAGTTTAATGAAGTTCTTTTCTTTTGTCCCATTTTAATTTTGTTTTGTTCTTTTTCTTTCTGAACAGTTCTCTTTTTACTGGTTCTAATGACATGGCATGCACAGCGGATATTCGACCTAGTCTAATAAATCAATCTGATTCCGACTCAATGATGCAAGAGGTCGTTTGTGACGATGAATCTGAATGTGACGAAGGGGGAGCCTTCGAAGAGATAAACCGAGAACTGTGCCAATTTGAAGAGAAACCCAAGCCTAACCTAAATGACACTGAGGCTGTGAATCTAGGAGACGCTGATAACGTCCAAGAGACCAAAATTAGCATCCACATTGAGCCGAATGTCAGGGAAGAATTGATCGAAACCCTCACGGAATTCAAAGATGTTTTTGCATGGTCATATGAGGTTATGCCAGGATTAAGCACCAATTTAGTGGTTCACAAATTGCCCACTGACCCGGCATACCCTCCGGTCAAGCAAAAGCTAAGAAAATTTAAAACAGAAATGAGTGTAAAGATCAAAGAAGAGGTGATTAAGCAGTTGCAGGCGAAGGTCATTCGGGTCACTCGATATCCCGAGTGGTTGGCCAATGTGGTACCAGTCCCAAAGAAGGATGGAAAAATCAGGGTATGCGTCGACTACCGCAACCTCAACAAAGCAAGTCCCAAGGACAATTTTCCGTTACCCAACATTCATATCCTGATCGATAATTGCGCTGGGCGCGAGATCGGATCCTTTGTGGATTGCTATGCGGGTTATCATCAGATCCTAATGGACGAGGAGGATGCTGAGAAGACAGCGTTTATTACGCCATGGGGAACCTACTGCTATCGGGTAATGCCGTTCGGGTTAAAGAACGTCGGGGCAACGTACATGCGAGCAATGACTGCCGTGTTTCATGACATGATACACAAAGAAATCGAGGTGTACGTCGATGATGTGATCATCAAATCTTGGCGTCAGGAGGACCATGTGGCAGACCTAAGGAGATTTTTCCAAAGACTCCGAAGGTATGATATCAAGCTTAACCCGGCCAAATGCGCATTCGGGGTTCCATCAGGAAAGTTCCTAGGATTCATCGTCAGTCGACGGGGGATTGAGTTAGACCCATCCAAAATTGAATCCATCCGAGATTTGCCACCGCCAAGGAACAAAACAGAGGTAATGAGTTTGCTGGGTAGACTCAATTACATCAGCAGGTTCATCGCTCAACTCACAGCAACTTGTGAGCCCATATTTCGGCTGCTGAGAAAGGATGCTGCGGTAGGTTAGACGGCAGAGTGTCAGGAGGCTTTCGACCAAATCAAAGGGTATCTGTCTAATCCACCCGTATTGGTTCCGCCTAAGCCCGGGAAGCCCCTAATTCTTTACCTGACGGTCTTGGAAAATTCATTTGGTTGTGTATTGGGGCAGCATGATGACACAGGAAGGAAGGAGCAAGCCATCTACTATCTTAGCAAGAAATTCACAGTACATGAGGTCAAGTACACTCAACTCGAGAAAACATGTTGCGCCCTAACTTGGGTAGCTCAGAAGTTGAAACACTACATGTCTTCGTATACTACTTATCTCATATCCCGTTTGGACCCATTGAAGTATATCTTTCAGAAACCTATGCCCACGGGAAGGTTGGCAAAATGGCAAATTCTGCTCACAGAGTTTGATATCGTCTATGTAACGAGGCCGGCCATGAAAGCCCAGGCGCTGGCAGACCATTTGGCAGAGAATCCCGTTGATAAAAAATACGAGCCCTTAAGAACGTATTTTCCTGACGAAGAGGTAATACATACAAATGAGTTGGAATTGCCTGAGGAACCGGGTTGGAAGCTTTTCTTTGATGGAGCTGCCAACGCGAAAGGGGTTGGAATAGGAGCAGTACTCATTTCTGAAACAGGACGGCATTATCCTGTTACGGCTCAACTACGCTTCTATTGCACCAACAATATGGCCGAGTATGAGGCTTGCATTCTGGGTCTGCGCTTGGCTGCTGACATGGATGTCCAAGACGTCTTGGTCTTGGGAGACTCGAACCTCTTGGTACATCAAATTCAGGGTGAATGGGAAACACGAGATCTAAAACTCATACCATACCGACAATGCTTGCATGATCTGAGCAAGCAATTTCGATCGGTGAAGTTCAAACACATCCCAAGAGTTCACAATGAGGTTGCGGATGCCTTGGCCACCTTAGCATCAATGCTGCACCACCCTGACAAAATATATGTTGATCCTCTGCACATCCAGGTCCGCGATCAGCACGCCTACTGCAATGCCATAGAAGAAGAAGCAGATGGCGAACCCTGGTTTCATGATATCAAGGAATACCTCAGAATGGGGATATATCCAGAACATGCCTCTGGAGACAAAAAAGAGCCCTTCGGCGTTTGTCGAATGGTTTCTTCCTCAGCGGAGGAGTATTGTACAAAAGAACCCCGGATTTGGGATTGTTGAGATGCATAGATGCCAATCAAGCAACGACGGTTATGGCAGAGGTACATGCTGGAGTTTGTGGGCCACACATGAGCGGATATGTATTGGCAAGAAAGATCCTTCGAACAGGGTGTTATTGGCTCACCATGGAACACGACTGTATCACTTTTGTGAGGAAATGCCATCAGTGCCAGATACATGGAGATTTGATTCATTCTCCGCCAACAGAGTTACATACGATGTCAGCACCCTGGCCGTTTGTGGCATGGGGCATGGATGTCATTGGGCCCATCGAGCCGGCAGCATCCAACGGTCATAGGTTCATTCTAGTGACCATTGATTACTTCACCAAATGGGTTGAGGCTAAAACCTTCAAATCAGTAACCAAGAAGGCAGTGGTGGACTTTGTTCACTCCCATATCATCTGCAGATTTGGGATCCCAAAAGTGATCATCACGGATAACGGTGCGAATCTTAATAGCAGCTTGATGAGAGAGGTATGCCAACAATTCAAGATTACACACCGCAATTCCACCCCATATCGTCCCAAGGTGAATGGAGCAGTCGAAGCAGCCAATAAGAATATCAAGAAGATACTGCGAAAAATGGTGGAAGGGTCCAGAAAATGGCACGAGAGATTACCCTTTGCTTTGTTGGGTTACCGCACTACCGTCCGAACTTCCATAGGCACAACTCCTTATTTGTTGGTGTATGGAACTGAGGCCGTAATACCAGCGGAGGTCGAAATTTCGTCCCTCCAAATTGTCGCTGAAGCCGGGATTAATGATGATGAATGGGTCAAAGCTCGATTGGAAGAGTTGAGCCTGATAAATGAGAAAAGATTGGCAGCAGTGTGCCATGGTCAGCTGTACCAGAAGAGAATGGCAAGAACATATAATAAGAAGGTGCGCCCCAGGAAGTTTGAAGTAGGGCAGCATGTATTGAAGAAGATCCTCCCACATCAGGTCGAGGCAAAAGGCAAATTCGCCCCAAATTGGCAAGGGCCTTATATCGTGACCAGAATATTGTCCAACGGTGCTTTGTGTTTGACAGATGTCGAGGGGAGATGTGTCGACATGGCTATCAATTCTGATGCAGTCAAGAGATATTATGCGTAATTTCTTTAATTATAGCAATTATTGGTTCGTTTGTTTGTATTTGGCATTTATTGGATAATGGGATGACGGAGACAATTCTTTATTCTATCCAAACACTTTTTAACCCTTGCTTCCCCCTTTGAGCCTTAAGTTATTCTTTCATACCCCTCTTTTGGAATCACTAATGGAAAAGACATGAAAAAAAAGAAAAAAAAAGAAAAGAAGATGAAAAGAAGGAAAAGAAAAAAAAAGAAGAAGATAGGATACGTAGGCGCCTCACGGCTCAGTCATAGTATGCATCATAGTGAATATAGGATGCATAATGTACACAGTGTGCATAATAGGCACAGTGTGCGTAACGCACATAGCGCAACATAAGTGTAAAAAATAAATTCCCCAAGCAAGAAAACTAGGGCAGAGGTTATGTTTTAAGTTCCAACAAAGGTTTGATTCCAAAAGTTGTAGCACATCACCCATCAAATTATTTTTCATTTTTATAGCCTTTCTTTAACCCCCACACCAAAACCAACATCAACGTCCAAAAGACCTCCCGATCAATGTCCAAGAGATGCCAAGTCAGGCAAATAAGACCGAGAATAATACACCGATCCCCAGCAAAGAAGAGGATCGTAAGATTGGGAATGAATCGATGATCAAAGGAATCTCCAGAAGAGAGGGTCGTATCTACAACACCCCGATTCCTCGAAAGAAATAAAAGGAGAGAGTCTTATCGGTGAAAACCTTCACAGGCACCGAGAGGCGATGTAAGATGAGGAATATGAAATGAGAGAGTCTTATTGGTGAAAACCTTCACATGCACCATAAGGCGCCGGGAGATGAGAGAAAAGAGAGAGTCTTATTGGTGAAAACCTTCACAGGCACCATAAGGCGCCGGGAGATGAGAGAAAAGAGAGAGTCTCATTAGTGAAAACCCCTCGAAGGGCACTATGAGGCGACAAGACAAATCAACAAAAGCTACCATATTCGCAACGAAATGGACACTCATTTATCATCCCCAGCAAGTTAGACCATCAGGCAAATCGATTGATACAAATAGACTGGGTCGGGAATCTATGGTGCACGACATGATCACGAGGACCAGTCATGTCCTCCAGATAAGTTCTTCTGAGTTTCTTCTCCCACCAAATATTGGTTCAGAAAGATTTGCTCCTTTTCTATCTTTTATTTCCTCTTCCTAAAATTTGTCTTGAAAAGGATTTTTCAAAGCTTACTACCAGAGACCGAAGGGGAGTTCATCCAATGCAGGATAACACAAGTAGTCTTAAAAGCCGGCCCTAGGCAATGCAATAATCGTGCCTCGCAGTTTTGGAGGAAGTAAGCTCCAAAGGGAATGGTTTCAGGAGTAAAAGCAGATTCCCACAGCATGTGCTTAAAGAAAAGCAGAAAAAGGAACAAATTGAAAACCAGCCCCAGCAGGCTAGAGACCCCCAGCAGGCAATTTTGTCCACTAACCAATTATGGGGACATAGAGCAAGAAAAGGGGAAGAGAGGAAAAATCATCCGCCGAAAAGGCACCCTCTACCACCACGATTAAAACTAATTAAATTCTTTTGTCTGCTGCAGGAAAACAAAGGATTGATGATGGCAGCGAGAGGCAACGCCAGGGAAGTCACCAAAAACCGGGGCAGAAAATTTTCTACCGATTGTCAAAATTTTCTCGGAAGAACGGGGAAACAATTTCAAATACTTTTAAGTTCTAGGTCGCCCACCAGTATAATGCGGGAATACATTTAAGTTCTAGGTCGCCCACCAGTATAATGCGGGAATACATTTAAGTTCTAGGTCGCCCACCAGTATAATGCGGGAATACATTTAAGTTCTAGGTCGCCCACCAGTAAAATGCGGGAATACTTTTAAGTTCTAGGTCGCCCACCAGTATAATGCGGGAATACATTTAAGTTCTAGGTCGCCCACCAGTAAAATGCGGGAATACATTTAAGTTCTAGGTCGCCCACCAGTAAAATGCGGGAATACATTTAAGTTCTAGGTCGCCCACCAGTATAATGCGGGAATACATTTAAGTTCTAGGTCGCCCACCAGTAAAATGCGGGAATACATTTAAGTTCTAGGTCGCCCACCAGTAAAATGCGGGAATACATTTAAGTTCTAGGTCGCCCACCAGTAAAATGCGGGAATACATTTAAGTTCTAGGTCGCCCACCAGTAAAATGCGGGAATACTTTTAAGTTCTAGGTCGCCCACCAGTAAAATGCGGGAATACTTTTAAGTTCTAGGTCGCCCACCAGTATAATGCGGGAATACATTTAAGTTCTAGGTCGCCCACCAGTAAAATGCGGGAATACATTTAAGTTCTAGGTCGCCCACCAGTAAAATGCGGGAATACATTTAAGTTCTAGGTCGCCCACCAGTAAAATGCGGGAATACATTTAAGTTCTAGGTCGCCCACCAGCAAAATGCGGGAATACTTTTAAGTTCTAGGTCGCCCACCAGTATAATGCGGGAATACATTTAAGTTCTAGGTCGCCCACCAGTAAAATGCGGGAATACATTTAAGTTCTAGGTCGCCCACCAGTATAATGCGGGAATACATTTAAGTTCTAGGTCGCCCACCAGTATAATGCGGGAATACATTTAAGTTCTAGGTCGCCCACCAGTATAATGCGGGAATACATTTAAGTTCTAGGTCGTCCACCAGTAAAATGCGGGAATACATTTAAGTTCTAGGTCGCCCACCAGTAAAATGCGGGAATACATTTAAGTTCTAGGTCGCCCACCAGTAAAATGCGGGAATACATTTAAGTTCTAGGTCGCCCACCAGTAAAATGCGGGAATACATTTAAGTTCTAGGTCGCCCACCAGTAAAATGCGGGAATACTTTTAAGTTCTAGGTCGCCCACCAGTATAATGCGGGAATACATTTAAGTTCTAGGTCGCCCACCAGTAAAATGCGGGAATACATTTAAGTTCTAGGTCGCCCACCAGTATAATGCGGGAATACATTTAAGTTCTAGGTCGCCCACCAGTAAAATGCGGGAATACATTTAAGTTCTAGGTCGCCCACCAGTAAAATGCGGGAATACATTTAAGTTCTAGGTCGCCCACCAGTAAAATGAGGGAATACATTTAAGTTCTAGGTCGCCCACCAGTATAATGCGGGAATACATTTAAGTTCTAGGTTGCCCACCAGTAAAATGCGGGAATACTTTTAAGTTCTAGGTCGCCCACCAGTAAAATGCGGGAATACATTTAAGTTCTAGGTCGCCCACCAGTATAATGCGGAAATACATTTAAGTTCTAGGTCGCCCACCAGTATAATGCGGGAATACATTTAAGTTCTAGGTCGCCCACCAGTATAATGCGGGAATACATTTAAGTTCTAGGTCGCCCACCAGTATAATGCGGGAATACATTTAAGTTCTAGGTCGCCCACCAGTAAAATGCGGGAATACATTTAAGTTCTAGGTCGCCCACCAGTAAAATGCGGGAATACATTTAAGTTCTAGGTCGCCCACCAGTATAATGCGGGAATACATTTCAGTTCTAGGTCGCCCACCAGTATAATGAGGGAATACATTTTGTCTGTTCATTCCATATTCTAGGTCGCCCACAAGTATAAATACAGGCATGTCATTACCAATAGGAGACGCACTTCCTTGGTTTAGTTTCACCATAGGAGACGCACTTCTTAAGTTTAATCTTACCAATAGGAGACCCGCCTGTAGAACGGAGTTTGTTGTATGTCGAAGAAAAATAGAAATCAGGCGTCCACCTGGAGAACAAGGACAAAGAAAAATAGAAATCAGGCGTCCACCTGGAGAACAAGGACAAAGAAAATAAGAAATCAGGCGTCCACCTGGAGAACAAGGACAAAGAAAAATAGAAATCAGGCGTCCACCTGGAGAACAAGGACAAAGAAAAATAGAAATCAGGCGTCCACCTGGAAAACAAGGACAAAGAAAAGAAGAAATCAGGCGTCCACCTGGAGAACAAGGACAAAGAAAAATAGAAATCAGGCGTCCACCTGGAGAACAAGGACAAAGGAAGGAAGAAATCAGGCGTCCACCTGGAGAACAAGGACAAAGAAAAATAGAAATCAGGCGTCCACCTGGAGAACAAGGACAAAGAAAATAGAAATCAGGCGTCCACCTGGAGAACAAGGACAAAGAAAATAGAAATCAGGCGTCCACCGGGAGAATAAGGACAAAGGAAGGAAGAAATCAGGCAGCCACATGGAGAACAAGGATAAAAGAAATAGAAATCAGGCACCCACCTAGAGAATAAGGGAATACAATTGAAGTATTGAAGTCAAAAGCCCGCTCATATGAGAAAGGAGCACACTTAGAATCAATGAAGCAGAGGAATACAACAGGAATCCCCAGCAGGAAGCAATAAAAATCTCCAGCATTCACAAAAGGCTGGTCAAAAAAGACAACAAGAAAACAAGAGGGGAAAAGAACCCAAGGTACGGAAGTGGAGAACAGATGTGGTCCGCTCAAAGAACTAGCACCTACAACTAGCAGTATCAAGGTTCAAATCTGAAGTCTGTATGAAGCACCATTGAAGACTCAAGACCAAGTTTCAGAAGACTTACAGATAGGAATCCCTGTAACTAGTAGCTGATAGGCTTAGTTAGTCTTTTTCAGTCTTCATTTTTTGTTGTAACGACAGGACCGCGGACCGGAACCTCAACGGAACGACACCTCGATCGGCTCCTCACCTCGGTACACTCTACCATCTCTCTCATTTCCGAACTACACGGGGCCTGATTCCTGTATAACCAAGGATATGTAGGCAGCTCAGATACCAGGGCTCGGTCACATTCCTTTCCTTTCCGTAGTGTAGTCCCCTCCAAATAATGGTTGGGTCAAAAACACGTCTAGTCGTTCTTTGTCGGAAAACTCTTCGTGTTTCCAGTCAAAGAGGGGCAGCTGTAAGCACGTGATTTTTGACCCTCCCCGAGGATTTTCACATTTTTTTTAGCATAAATATGTAATTGGGTCTAATATAGTCATTTTAACTATTTTGCTTTATTTCGTTGCAAAAAGAAAAATCACAAAATATATATATAAATTTTAGTTTATGTATTTCTCATAAACTTGAAAAATACAAAAAAAATTGTACTTTATTTTGGTACTTTATATAAATTCGAAAATTACAAAAAAATATAATTCTATTAATGTTTTATAGTCGTTTTAATTTTGTAAAAATACAAAAAAATATTACTTTATATTTTGTCTTTATTAAAAAAAACGAAAATTACAAAAAATAGTTTTATTAATATTTTATAGTCATTTTAACTTGGAAAAATACAAAAAATATTACTTTATATTTTGTCTTTATTAAAAAACGAAAATTACAAAAAAATAGTTTTATTAATATTTTATAGTCATTTTAACTTTGAAAAATACAAAAATATTACTTCATATTTTATCTTAATATTTACGAAAATTACAAAAAAATAGTTTTATTAATATTTTGTAGCTATTTTAAATCTTGAAAAAATATTTAAAAAAAAAGATATAGTTTTGTTTAAATACTAGTCTTATTTTTGGTAGTTATTTTGCTTACATAAGACTAATTAAGCAATGTGTTCCTATTTCTCGGGTCCGGGCAAAAGAATAATATTCGGGTTCAAACTATCCGCTTTTAGGCCTAATTTTCGGACCTAGCCCATAATAATCCAAGTCCGCCACACGTGGGGAACACGGACAGAATCCCATACACGGGGAACCCCACCACGCGTGGGGAACACAAGCCTCGAACCCCACCACGCGTGGGGCTCATTTGTCTTGGCCAAAGGGATCAAATACACGGACAAAGCAAGAGAAACGGACGGAGAAATTTTTGGGGCTCAGAACACTATTCATCTTCTTCTTCAAAAAGAAGAAGAAGAAAAAACCTAAAGGACCACCCAAACCACCGTCAACCTCCAGCTCCCCACCCCCCCCCCCCCCCACGCTTCAACCACCATCCCCTCACGTCCAAAACGCCACCACCTACGTCCGCAACCTCCCAGCTCCACCATCTTCAACCAACAACCTCCCGTCGAACCACCGTCGACCACCTGCCCGACGCCATAACCACCAACCTTCAACGAAAACCCACCAGCTCATCC
Organism: Nicotiana tabacum; assembly: GCF_000715075.1. Taxonomy (NCBI): domain Eukaryota; kingdom Viridiplantae; phylum Streptophyta; class Magnoliopsida; order Solanales; family Solanaceae; genus Nicotiana; species Nicotiana tabacum. Next base: position 190,378,085 of record NC_134085.1, on the reverse strand, counting down.
AGTCGCACCCCCACGTCCAAACGACTGCCTGCATCGTCCAAACACCACCTTCAACCAACAACCTCCCGTCGAACCCCCTCCTCCTCACGTCCAGCAAAACCACCAGCTCCATCACCCACCCTCGCACCCCGGCAACGAACCACGACCACCTCCGATCAGCTGCTCCCTCCTCACTAACAGACCCATCAACGACCCACCAAAGCACTGCCTCCATCGTCGCAACCAGCTCCCTCTCCGCCTCTCGACCCTACTGTCGCAACCAACACCAAACGACCACCCTGTCCCCTCCTAGTTCCATCACTCCGTCGACCACTACCCAAAACTAACCAGTCCGACACCCCCTCGTCGTCACTGTCCAAACGCCATAACCATCGTCAAAACACATACACACACCAGCTGAAGCTTAACCGTAAAACGTTCGAAAGGGTAGCCCAGAAGTTCTGTCCGGGGTGAGGTCCGTCGAGGTCGACTTTGGTTCGTCGAGGTCCGGTACATCGAGGTTGTTGTCCGAGGTTTCGTCGCAGGTCCAACGCATCGGACGTTAATCTCAAGTAGGTTATCTTTGCATGTGTCCTCCATGTTTGCTGTTTAGTTATATGTATAGGTGTTTGTAGAAATACAATCCTAGTTCATGCGGATAGTACGCGAAATTGCGCAAGACATATATACATGATGATTGCGAATTGCTATATTTGATAATTAACTCCGTACGGTATTGAAATTTGGCCGTGAATGTCTTTTCCGTTGTTTCGTTATTTTAAGTAGCTATTTGACATTTTGTTTCTTCATGTTTAAATTGTTGTTATCCAGATATTCGTCGTAATAGAGGTTTGTATGAAAGGTGTTAATTATTTAGTTTGTCTTAATAGTTATTTATACATGTGGTAGTAATGTTGAAATTATAGTAGCAATTTTAATTTCGCGGAAAAATACTCGCTTCATCAAATAGGTTCAATCTATAACCTATGACCTCGCAAAGTAGCAAAGAATGTAGTTATTTTAGCCTTATCTTTTTTTTCTTTTTTGAAAGAAAATAAACAAATAATAATAAAAAAAAACGAGACAAGCTTCACCAAAAAATAAAAAATGTACAGATTGCGGAGTCCTCACAAAATGATGTATTAAATACTTAGATTCCGGGATAGGCCGTCTAGCAAATTTCACGGCCCTACTCAAAAATAATAATGCGCTAGTTGCTTTAGGCGCGCCTTTAATAATATTATCTCCTTAAGCTCGGGTGCACATTTATGTGACCCAAATCCAAGTCTCAGCGAAATCGAAATGTGTCTCTAATCACGGGTACATTGATTGTGGCGTGGTCTGAGATGCATTTCCACGACGTTGCAAATTCCTTTTAAAAAAAAAATAAGAATGAGATGAGCCTCGCCGAATAAAAATACAAATTGCGGGGTCCTCAGTAAATACTTGTTTTAAAATTACTTAGAATTTAGGAGGGCCGTTTAGTGAATTTCACGGCCTTCCCAAAATAATAACACGATAGTCTCTTTAGGGGCGTGTTTAATAATCTACTTTCTTAAACTCGGGTGTGCATTTCATGCGACCCAAATCCAAATCCTAAAACATTGAATAAAAATATGTTCCGGATCGTGGGTGCATTTCATGTGACGCGGTCCGAAGACATGTTTTAAGCGATGTTCACATTCCTTAATAATAATAATTATGAAAGCAGTAAAAAGTTAAAATTTGCACATAAGTACATATTTGTATAAAATCAGATAATCAAGCCGAATATAACAGTTGAGCGACCGTGCTAGAACCACGAAACTCGGGAATGCCTAACACTTTCTCCCGGGTTAACAGAATTCCTTATCCGGATTTCTGGTACGCAGACTGTAATATGGAGTCATTCATTTCCTCGATTCGGGATTAAAATTAGTGACTTGGGACACCCTAAATCTCCCAAGTGGCGACTCTGAAATAAATAAACAAATCCCGTTTCGATTGTCCTTTAATTGGGAAAACTCTCTTGCACCCTCGCGGGGGGTGCGTAAAAAGGAGGTGTGACAATCTCTAGAAGGAATAATAGATAAAGAGAAGATGGTCACAAAGTTTCTTTTCATTCATGAGTAATAATGTCTCCAGCGTTCGGGCCCCCATTACAAGATTATTGTCCTCCTTTTATACTAAGTGAGAAACTCTTCTAAATTGTAAAAGACAAAATACAGAGAATATTCCTAATGTCCCCATTATGGGCTTACACTACTACAAGGGTTGTACAGTCTCTTGTTTTGTCTTAAGGTCGTCTCCCTCAGGACATCGACTCAAGGAGACCCCGTCATTTGTCGTACTCGTCGTTGGTCGTGATTGGTCAAACTTGAACCCATACAAAGACTATATTATATTATTAGTGAATTTTAGTTTGTGATAATATTTTACTTGGAATTTATCAAAGAAAATAATCTAATAAGTGAATTGATATTGCAAATACCGTTTATAACTTCGATGCATAGAACTTAAATTCGTAAAAATTATGGACTCGCAAGCCATTAGAGTTTAAGTATAATATAACCAAAAATATTTCCTTCATTCATTATTGATCACAACTTCATGCCACGCTCAAAATTTTGCGAAATAAAATAGGTTAAAATAATGGACTAAAGAATTAGAAAGAATATTAATAAATCTTGGGAAATTTGCAATGTTTTTGTACGTGGGATAAAGAAGTAAAGAAATGGCAGTAGTGGGATAGTTCAGGAGCCAGAAAGAAAGATATTGGCAGGCAAACAAAATGGTTTGGAGTCAGAACTCAGAAGCTAAGTGAAGATAACAGAAGCTCAGCAACTTGTTCCTATGACTTTGTCTTTTCACGTCTTATCTTTTTTTTTTTTTTTTTCATCCGATATCCGATACTCATATTGGAACTCGATTAAATCTCAATTCGCGCCAGAAAGTCCCACATTGGAGGGTAAAGCGCTCCCTAACAAAGGCGATTTTATACCCAGGGCTCGAACCCGAGACCTATGGTTAAGGATAAAGGAGTACTTACTACTCCACCACAACCCTTGTTGATACGTGTTATCTCTCACTCCCATTATTCTTTCTTCTATAGTATTTTTATTTTTTTTGTTTTTTATCTTAGAAAGAGAAGAAAATATCGAAGGTTTTGAGCATCTAAATCTCTGAATCCTACCCACATGCGCCCCATCATTACAGCTCAGTGAATGGGTTGCCATAGCAATTTGCTTCTTTCTGTATCAATTTCCACCCCCTTCTCTATTTCATTAAACTGATTTATTTTTCCTACTTGTTATTGTCAACGCTCATGTTTTTCTTCACCTTGTAGTTTACTTGTTTCATTTCTTAAGTTGTTGAAACCAAATAATAATCATTTGACATCAATAAGCTCATAATAATGTGAGCTATGCCCCATTTGATACTTACGTATAATAATTAACACAATGGTGCTCTAGCCAATTTGTCGGGCACTTCAACTATTTCATCAAGTACTCACATTGAGTGTCATTTGCTCACAATAACTTAATTAATTCAAATGACGTCTTCCATAATTTTAATTTATCCCACTAAAACTTAGGTAATTCAAATGATGTGTTCCATAATTTTTTATCCCACTTTATTTAATATTAAGTCGTAGTAACAATAGGGGTGTACAAATCGAACGGGAAAACCGCACCAAACCGGAAAGTCAAACCATACCGATTAAAAAATCCAATTAGGTTTGGTTTGACTTGGTTTAGTATTGAGTAAAAAATTCCGAACCAAACCGACATTTAAATATATAATTTTTTATATATGCTTTTAAGAATTTTCATAGAATTTTCTTTTAAAAAATGTATAGAAATATTTGTGATTCTCTTATGAGATGTAATATTTAGTTAAATATGAAAGTTTTATTTTATTAGCTTTAAATAATGGGTTGTACGATCACTATCTTATTAAGTAGTATTATATTAAAATGTGTCAATCTCTTTGTTCTTCCATATTCATAAGTTAAGATCTAAAATTTTTATATTTCAAATTTGAAGTGGTATTCGATAATTTAAAATGAAATAAAACATATCATTATATATGTATCATATTAGTTTTTATGTTTAATTATTAAATTTAGTTAATCTTGAAAGTGTATATTAACGAAAAATTATTGTCAGGCGACTAAAAAACTAAATATCATATGTTACTAAGAAAATTCTCCCGTAAGAATATGTTGATAGATCATATGTTTTTCAATTTTTTTAATTTTTACTAAACATATATTTACTTATAAATTTTTTTAACAAAGTAAGATTGAAATCCGAAAAATATGAAAAACCTGGCAAGACTGAACCAATCCAAACCGAAATAGTTGGTTTGGTTTGGTTTTGATAAAAACCGAACCAACCCAGTCCATGTACACCCTAGTAACAATTTTTTTTTTTTTTGCAAATAATGGAAAGTTGTAGTTAAGATAAAGCTACCCAACTAGACATTGTATCTTGCAAATGAAAGACAGAGCGAAAGAGCGAGAATTCGGTTTGGATGCAACAATAAAACAGAAATGTGATCTGCACGTAACAAGGAATTATAGATGTTAGTTGAACGAGTTTCCTACTTTTGTTTAATCACTCATTTTTAGTTTAAGTTCAAAATATTGACAATATAAAGTATATTTACATAATCATATCACTAATCATAAGGTAACTATATTTAATTTTTTATGATTAACATTCATTGATAATTTTATAATATAATAACTACTATATTATAGTAATATTTTCAATTACACGAACAATATATACATAATTAATTTTTTAAACAACAATGCATAAAACTTAGCTTTATTTTAACAACTCCTACTTTAATGCACGTACAGGTCATGAATTTAAGTTGCTTCAAACCTCCAAAGCTTGTGTCATTTGTCCGTGGGGCAATCAGAAGTTTCCCTGAGATAGAATCAAATGATATTTGGATTTTAGTTGGAGTAAAAGACAACTCCAATAAATTAAACCAGAACAAGAAAAACAATGTATAAGTGGACAAAATTGTTATTAATATGGCTATGCATGCATCAACAATAACGGTTTACAAAATTTAATGTACCAATTCTTTTTCTCTTTCTTTTCCCGTCATAGTTTTAGATATAGTATATATCTTAGTACTCCCTTCTTCACTTGGCATGTATACTAAAAACAGATTTTTAATTTTATTTGTCACTTTAGTATATCAAGAAAAGACAAATTTTTTTCCTGTTATACCTACAATATTTATTACTCATTTCAAATTATTTTCTCAAATTAATTAAAATATGCATCAATTAATATGGGTATCATGGTAAATTATACACTGTATTTTTTTTTAAGGGGCATGAAAAGTCAAAACGTGCCTAATAAAAGTAAACGGAGGAAGTATATATTACAACAACATCAATGTTTGTTCTGGAGGTCGAACAGTTTTTCACGAAATCTTATGAAATTCAATTCACTTAATATCTGGATCCTAATTAATTAAGCGTTCAAATATCTTGTTTAATTTAGTTAGTTCAAATATTGTGGTCATAATGTTTAGATAAAAGCTTTTCGATATAATTTCTTTTACATGTAATCATCAGAAAATTAGTTCTGCACCTTGTTCATATTTTGCATTTTAATACCCCTTCCGTTTCAAATTAGATGGGTACTTTCCTTTTTAGTCTATTCCAAAATAAATGACATATTTTTAGATTTGGAAATAATTTAATTTTAAACTCTTCATTTTACCCATTTTACCCTTAATGAGAAGCTTTTATAATCACACAAAATCATAGTCCCACAAAGCTTTTACCCCTTAAACTTTTAGGATCACAAGTTTCAAAAGTCTTTTTTCTTTAAACTCATTGCCGAGTCAAACTATCTCGTCTAAATTGAAACGGAGGGAGTAGTTTTTATTTGAGTAAACTATTAAGAGAAGAAGTGAAAGGTAATGTGAATCTTAGACAACAAAATACAAAATTCAAGGGCATAACATCTAGCGAGGAAAAGATTAAAGCTCAATGGGTGAAAGCATTTTTACCATCCGAAAATTGAGTAATAGCAAAAAGATATTTCGCTTTACAGAAAAAAGAAGCACTAAGGTAATTATTTTTATAATAACTTATACTATATGATTAAGTTTATGGATAATCATAAGTAGTTGATTTAATTGGATCATATTAAGTAGTGACACTTTTAAAACTTGAGAGGGCTATTATAACTCTACTATATATAGTAGGGACCAAATTTTGATATGATGTTCTGAATTTAAGAGATAAATTTGGAAATTTTCTCCATTTTAGAAGGTGATACTTTGAAATGAAGGTAAAACATCTAATTTGGGCCGATTTCAGATGTGGGCCTATTTAAGATAAGTGGTTCGGCCCACATAAGAAAGTGGTCCAGCCATCCACACGTAAATGTCAGCATCCAAATTAAATGCCTCTCTAATATGAGTTGTCAACGTGTCGGCTTAGATGACGTCACTTTCAGGCTGGTCGATCTATCGGCTCGGCTTTGCCCACTGGGACCCACAAATGCCACAAATCCTTTCTACTATAGCTAGGGATGGCAAAATGGTTCAAAGAAAACGGTTAACCACCTATATTATCCACTAAAAATGGGTTGGATATTGAACTTTTTAAAAACAGGTCAAATATGGATAAGAACCATGTTATCTATTTAGAAAATGGATAACCAATGAGTAACCAATGGATAACCAATGAGTCTAATTTTTACATTTGTAAAACCTCAAATTGGAGGTTCCTCAAGTTATAGAAACTAAGAATTTTCTCAAAAGTGATCATATGCAAGAAGTCATGGATAATATCGGTTATCCGCCGGTTAACCTGTTTTTTATCCGTATTAAATATGGGTCGGGTCGAATAATTAATCCGTTTTTTCATTACCCGTTTTTAACCCGAACCATATTCGACCGGCCGTTTGCCACTGCGGACTATAATAGAAGTAGTATAAAATTCTTATCCTTGAGGTCCACACGTGAACCCAATGCCTTAGTACACGTGGAAGGAATTTAGTGGTTATTTACAGTACCAGATAGGCATCTCCCACATGGGAAATCAATCAGAGCCGCTGATTAGGACCATCAGATCTGATCAAGAGAATCCCATTGATTCTCTCTCTCTCTCTCTCAATTACTAGCATAAAAATTAGTATTGCTTTGTTTAATTTATTAAGTATTGTTTGATATCAGCAGATGATACGCATGATTGGTACTAAAATTAGTTTAATATTAATTCTCATGACAGCAGTCAAATTACTTGTTTAATTTATCTTGTTAGATTCCTTCTATTCCGAATCATTTTGGTTTGTAAAAGATGAGTTGACATTCCTAAATCCACTGTAATCTAGTAGTATTTGATTAGTTTTAACGATGACTTAAAGAGGAATTACAAGTATCTAAGACACTGATTTAATCATTGATTAGGGATGCAAAGAACATGCAATAGAAAGTTCCAAAATATTAGTCTTTTTGTTTTAAAACTGATTGGTGTGAAATTAAAACAACGATCCGTTGATTCTTTTCTTTTCTTCTTAATAAGATTTCGATATTAGAAATTACGGAAAGCACCAAAATTAGGGGTGGAGCTAAGTGGAGACGACGTGATTCAATTGAAATACACTGCAAAATAGGGAAAACTAATTTTATTAGTATTATATATAAACTGTTAAACCACCCCCCAAACCACATAAGAAAGATTCTAAGGTGGTGGCAAAAGTTTATGAAAACCCTTATATTAGTTCCTAGCTCAGCCACTAACCATAATCGAAAAATAGATGAAATTAATTCTCTAAAAATAGTAAGTCATATAAAATGGAATTAATGTAGTAATAATTTGATAAAAAATCAACTGAACTTTTTTAGGTGAATTCAAATAATAAATTGATCTAGGACGAATATTCACATTAAATAAATAACATGATCCACAAATATATAAAGTTAAGCCCAAGTTAGTTATAACTTATAACTGAGGCGTAATGGTTGTTTGTTTGTTGTTGTCTTTGAATAATTCGTCTCACATTAGATTAGATGAGTTAAATGTAAAAGATTTCCCGTCAATTTCGAGCCATATTAGGATAGGTACTCTGTCCAATATTAGAGAATTTGAGGCATTTTAGACCAAATTGGTCAGAGTGAATGCCTTAAATGGGAATTGGCCCATCATCGCCAACTTTGTGGAGCTGTTTAATTCTTAAGAGTTCGTGCTACCATTTACTAGAAATGAAGTAAATATAGGGGAGGGCCAACGAACAATTCAATTCTCTGTATTCAATTTCTTTTGCATTTAGAAGTATTGGTGTATATGCATTGTACAGTATCCACAGTGTCAAATTCAATGGCCTTAGCCCCCAACGACCTCTTTTGTCCGAATCCCTCAAACTAATCAAGTGGTCATGTGGAGAAGGGGGGACTAGGTTTATCCCTTTCACAACGTTCTGTCACTTTCTCCAACATTTTCTAGAACTTAACCCCATGGCTCCACTACAACAATTACAACTGGTAGTATTAAAATCCATTTCTGTTCCAGTAGTATTTGTAAAATTCCCAAGCTGGCCACTCCTTGGGCATGACAATGACCCCTAAAGCAAAGAGATCACTCTCCACCAATCAAGTCCACATTTGACTAATAAAACAATGCCTACCTTGTCAACGCTAAAATTCAAATCATCCTCGTCATAACATTCTTACGACGACTCCAGAAAGAGAGGTATTAGGGCGCTAAAATACATTCAAATGCGTGCATAAACCAAGTCTAAAACTCTTTACTCTGATATCAAAGTATAAGGCCAACAATGGTCTTTTTCTTTATAATACGTGCGTGCAAGAGAGTGCAAGCTGCAAAGTGAAAGTACGGAATCAAACTCAGCTTCATTCGCGCCTAATAAAGAAATATGAATTTAACTTCAAACATATGCATTCATTTAGCACCCCGTCCAACGTGAGATGAATTCATCTCTTAGCAAAAGAAGTGAGATATGTCTCACTCAAGTTTGTTTAGCGTGACAATCGAGTAATATGAATGCACAACTTTGGCTTCTAGGTGCAGCAAAAGGGTCAAAAGTATCTCACAACATCCTGCCCCTCAACATTGCTTCTGCTTTCCTTACCTGCTTCAGGGGTCCGATGATGAAAACCTGATCAAACAGTGATCGAGTTGTATTATGCAATTGTAAATTATTTCTATAAAGCTAAAAGTCATTTTTTGATTAGTCTAAAACTTGGTTGCATCTCAAACCAAATTCAATAATGAAAAGAGTAGTCTTTGAAAAAAAACTTCGAAGTATTTCAAGATTTCGAAGGCACAGATGACATTTCTTTGTAAGCTGATATTCCTCCTTTTAATGTTTGGGATGTTTGGGATGGCATCGTTGCTTCATATAAGTTTCATCCTATACTAGGTAACGCCCCGTCTAACGGCCCCACACTAATCACATAGACCAATGTGATCTTTGGCTCTTGCAAATGTAATAAATGTAATGATATTGCTAAAAGTTTTTTCTTCTTCTTTGAAATGGGTGATATTGCTAAAAGTTAAAGATAGTTGATGAATTTAGTGGAAGGGTCGGTGGGATCCCGGCCAACTTCCTCCCTAACAATGTATGTGAATGAGGATAAGTACACCAGAATTTAAGAGCTAATTTTGAACTGCAAACTTGTAAATGAATTGGCCTACATAATTGAGATCATAAGAGAGGAAGAAGTACAATGTATCCCTTCCAGACATGAATGACAATCTACTTCAGATAATAATTCAAAAGTAAAGAGTTACATGTTTAAATTTACCAACCTTGTCTGGCGTCCCCTTTGATCCACCGATTAGAATTTCTGCCCTGCAAAATGTTTCATATTAGGACCCACTAAACCAGCAAACAAGAATGATGAAAGGGAGAGACTATTACTTGCATGATTCTTTGATTGACAAAATCGAGGACCCTTTTCTTCCAATAACACATCCCATTTTCCTGGCTGGCACATCAAGTACTGACAGAATCTCCTCTTCCAAAGTATCTCTTTCCACATTGAGGAACTCTGACAGGATGAATCACAGTTTAGCAGAAATGCGCTAACATTTTATTGGTTAAGATTATCTTGCAATTTGATAATATGCAAACTTTCACAAATTAAATTTTCAAAATTATGTTCTATTACAAATTTGTGGGATTTTACTGGGTATGTTGTTGTTGTATGTCCTATTACAAATTTGTATCTCCAAAATAGGCTATGTCAGTCAGCCTTCCACCTACATGCATCACATCTGACACTTCTTGTGTTATACTTTTGATGGGCCAGCTTAGTTTTCCACTAACTTAGAGGTGATCAAACTAGACATAAATCAGGACGAGGCCACATGGCCTTAATATAGTAAGAAACTTTTCCAATTACATAAGAGAATATCCAAACAAAATAACATGTGAATTCTGGTATCACTAAGTATTCATGGCCTTGGTGGAGAGCTCGAGATCACCTGGAATGGAAGGGATTGCTGGCCAATCAGCATATCCATTGTCACTTATGCAGAAACACCGACAACAAAGTGAACCACGAACTGCAAGTCTCCACAATGATTGTTCACTCAATTTCTCCATCATCTTATGGAATATGTATGGAAGAAAGCGAACATCATCAGCAGCCGCACGGACCATCAACTCAGATAATGGTCTGTAAGTCCAAAACTGAGGATCCTGTGGAAAAGGAACTAAGCAATGTGATTCTACAAGGTACATAAGCAAAGACACTGTGCATAAATGGGATATCTAAGCATGGAAAGAAGCTCCATATAGTTAATCTAATACTAAAGTTAATTTGAGAAGTGAAAAGTTGCCGTCATGTATAACTGCGCAAAACCTGAAGCTTATCAAAATACAAGACCATTTAGTTGGGATCGGCAACTATTTTGAAGAGCACATACATAGTTAATTGGAGCAATAAACAACGAAAATCTTGTCAAAGAACTCATCCCTTGCCAACTCTAAATACTAGGTGATTATTTGCCCATAGCAGGGATTTGGGGGATGGCTTTCTTTTTTTCTTCTAATTATTCTTTTGTTTGGGGTGTTTGGGGGTGGGGGAGAGGCATAGTAAGACTTTGGTTTATCTTCTCACTGTGTTAGTTCCTGAAGACTACTTGTTGCCAGGTGCCTACTTGGTAATTCTTTCCACATATAATTCATCTTGTTTTTCGACTACCAAAGTCTTTAAGAACCCCTTGGCAAAAGGGTCAAAGAACTTTCTCAAAATTATCTTTTCTCTGATAAAGCTATTTAACTGTGGTCTGGGAATGATAACCAAGGATGCATGTTCCACATGGAAGGCATGTCAACTGAAGAAAGAAATTGGTAACATAGAATCCAACCTCCCTCAGAAGGGAACGGACTTCTTTTTTCTCAATGTATGATATACCTGCAATCACATAAAAGAGATAAAAAGGAAAAGGAAAGCCAATTAGCAACTTTATCTCTCCATGAACTTCTTTTTTACAACCTAGAAGTTTTCCATAGCAAGCTTTTTCTAGTCATGAGCATCATTAAAGTTCATTGCATGCCCTAAGTTTTTATGAGCAAAAACTAAAGGTAGAGAGAAGAGGTGGTCAGAGTTACAAGTTCCACTGGAAGTGCAAATATAGTTGAGGTTATATTGTCAGTATTAAGGAATCCTTGCTGTGCACCGTAGAATTTTTGCTTCATTTATTTTCGCTCTTTACATTTTGAAGTTATGAACTAGCCAGAAATTTTTTGATTGTCCTTAGATATTCTTCTTCCTCCCTTCCCCACCTCAGTCCTACCAACTAATTACATTACATGTATACCATGACAACTCAAAATATGCAAATTAATTTGTTCCATAGTCAAAACTTACAGAATAGTATCAATTTCCAATGCCATCTCTCTAAATGTATGGATAACAACACAATGCTGAAAAGACATTCCTCAAAGAATGAGATGCAGTTCAAAGAGGACACTTCGCAATTCTTTTCCTTTCTCTTTTATGATTAAAAACCATAAGAGCAAGCATAATCAAAGCCAGATCCGAGATAATGGCTGCCCTTGTTCAGCTGCCGTTTTCAAAAGTTACAAGAATTGATATTTTTGACCAAAAACCATAACCAGTGAAATTTGGATATTTTATAGAATATAGATCTTGCTTCTCAAAACCAAATCAAACATTTCCAGGAATCAAAACAAAACCAAACTTAGCTGGTCATCCTGTAGGAGTATTTGCATTTAACCACTCAACATTCATATACTCAGTGCAGTCACCACATGGGAAAAGATAAATAGAAGCTGAACAGGGAGATAGTACCACAATAGCGTGGATCTGCAAGAAGGCGCACAAAAGAGATATGGTCATCTGGTGCCCTCTTCTTCCCCAACTGTTCCTCTAGCAGATAATATGCTATCTGTACAACATAGAAAAGTAAACAGTCACCGAGTAGAAAAGCAAACTTTGTTTTGCTGTTGGAAGTAAGTTAATGTTCAGGAGTGCTTTACATTAAATAAACCATATCTGGAATAAAGAATCAGTGGAAATGATTTATTTTATCACACAAGATAGATTTTTACTGCACTATGGAAGAAGTTAACATCATCAGCAGCAACTAAAAGAAAAGCCTCTCATTAATGGCTCACGTTCAGTCCTATTTTCCAAATTACTAATGAAAATGATATCATCGATCTGATGTCAAATCATCATATAAACGTCCAAAAAATAAGATTTCATCCGTTGAGCTTCTAAATAAGATACCAACTCCTATCAGTTAGAGGTCACAAAAAGTGGTGCAGTAAATTAAACAAAATATAGCGAGAATATTATCTAGCGAGGCAGTGTAGAAATCAAAACTATCATGGCTGGGAATCAGCACAATCCAGGTGAACATTAATAAGAAAGATATCTTACACATGAGGTGGTAGAAAGGAAACATGCAATGAGTATGCAAGGGGCCCGGTTAAGCAGCAAGAGCGTAATGTCTGAATCACTTACAATTTTCGTTAAAAGGTATCTAACAGAATAACAGGAGAAACTAGTAGCCAATAGCTTACAAGAAAGTACCAGAAGCTAACCTGGGTATCCATAACATTGTGCAACTTGATATCAAACTGATAGTATAATGCCTGAAAAAGAAAGAGGAATTATATGTGACAAAAATGATACAAGAGGGAAAAGAGAAACAAGATTAGGAGGTTAAAAGAAGTTCCATAAGACCTCACTATCCCGTTTGCAGTCGTGAATAACTTTTGTGACATACATAGACTCAAGAGCAGGCTTACAGGCATTAATCAACTTTTTCCCACCACGAATTGCATCAACTAGGTAAATAGCATCCGGAAAAGCAAGCTGTCAATTTCAATGACGAAAGGTCAACTAAAAGGTGAATAATATGGTCAAGCCCCACCCAAAATTCTACGATAAAACCTATAAACTAGTGAAACTTAGCATGGAATCACCATCCCAAGCCAAAAAAGTCAATTTACACATCTTGCAATTTGTACACTAAAATATTGGACTTAGGACACAGAAAAGACAAGCTTTAACCAATGCTCAAAATGGTCGACCTTGGGTTGACAGGGGGCTTGGTACAAGCCTTGACATATGAAACCCGAGCACTGACTCCATTAATTTGGAAAAAAGCAGGTAATGAGTTTGATTTGGATGCACAAAGTCTAAAGGATGATTATAGCTATGTTATTGTCAGGCAAGGGAAGTTAGGAGATAATTTTCTGAATCCTGCAACTTATAGCTATGATTTTTTTTTTATTAGCTATGTTTTTTTTTTTTTGCTTTGCAAGAAAACAGATATTCAATTAAAGTTACTCCTAATAGACTTACAGAAAGCTACTATTGAATAACATCAGAATATTGGCAAATCAAGTGAGGCACAAAGTTGGAATGTACTCAGAACATGTAGGAATTGACAAATACCTGCACAATACAGAGAGTTCCATATCGACAGAGGTCAACACCCTCGCAGTCAAGTCCAACAACCAACTCATTTTTTGGGGAAGGGTTGAGAAATGTTGCTGGAAGTTGAGATTCATGGGTGACGATATAAATGGGCACTGGTTTTAGAACTACTTCATGATCGGCATGTTGCCTACCTGCTCAAATGCATGATTAAGTGATACGAACATTAACCAGTAACTAAATTATTACAGTATACACATAAAAAGGGCAACGAACTACATGCCCTGATTGGAGCCCTAATCACATCCCAAAACCAGTTACGACAATTGAAGTGTTGGAAAATAATAGGCACACATAGTTTACCCTAAGTTAACAATATCAACATAGTAGTAAAACTAAATATTGGGCATAAAAGACCACCTGAATTGGAGGACGGTAGAGGAATGTAAGTTTGGCGAGGACTAGGTGCTAAAGCCATAAGATTAAAAATTTGAAATTACCACCAGAGCAACAATCGATTTTAACATCAAAAATCTTTTTGTCTATGATTGGATATTCATGTTCTCAAATACTGCTGTTGTTGATGCTTTTATTCAATGGATATAGCAAAGAGAAAGCAGCAGTGAAGAGGCTATAAAAACCTGCAGAACGGTACAATGCGGCGTCTCTGCTCAGGGCATGCGCCTTTTGCTTGATACTTTTTCCCTACTCTTTCTGTTTCTCTCGGGCGGAGCCGTCCGCGTGCTATGCCGTTGTTCTGACACACTCTGGTATATTGGAAGTTATATAAGAATGGGCAGGGAGGTATACGGGTTGGTTCGGATTTTACAATTATCAAATCAAATTAATTGTGTCGGGTTATTAAATCTAAAAACTTTAATTCTAGAGTTATTTTGATTTGTCGGGTTATCAAATCAAACTTTAATTCTACTAAGATACAACTATATAAAGTATTTTCCAAAAAAATAATACAAAATATGAGATGTGTCATGGCTTATCCTAAAATATTCAACAATAAAGACAATAAAATTATGTAATATAAATATTGCTAATTAAAAAGTCATAATAAAAATAAACATAATCTAAAAGTACTAAGTCATGCTAAACTAAGTAGACTAATAAGGGCGTATTAATTACATGACTAAACGCTAAAAAATAAAAATAAAAATAGGTTATGCATTTTTATTTAAATTATTGCAAAACAAAAAATAGATATTCAATACATTCCCGTTCGTGGTATTGAATTGAATGTCTTTTGTTAGTATTGGTATTGATTTGATTTTGGTTTGGGCTTTTATTAGTATTATTTAATTTACTAATATTAATGACTATAAAACTTATTGGAACATTCAAAAGTTTTAAGTTCAACCTTGAAATAATACCTTAAAAGATAAAATTATGAATTTTTTTTAAGAAATATTTATAGATTACATCACAATAAGTATATTTATATATTAAATATATCTAAAATTTCTATATATGTAATGTCGGGTTGGTTTGGTTTCGATTTGACTTCTTTAGTTAAAACCAAACCAAACCAATTATGGTCGGGGGTTTTTTCCCAATACCAAACCAAACCAAACCAATTTAACTCGAATTATCGGGTTGATGCGGTTTGTCGGTTTACTTTGTACGCCCATAAGAATGGCAATGACTTCTTTTTAAAAAGGAATTTATTCTAAAAGTATAAATGTTCTTTTTCATTTTGCAAAGTAATGTGATGAAGAAGGTTTTTTAATGTTGTAATAAGGTTATTAATGTCACTTGTTATGAAAAGTTAACATGTCACCTGATAATATATAAAAAATTATAGTATATAATTTTTTTTAAAAAAAGTTATAAAGAACGTTAGGATATAAAAATTTGAGGAGTATTTAAGTTATAGACACATATAATGCTATTTTTTTATGAAGAGTTTTCTATTGTTGTAAGTCAATGTAAGTGATCTATATACTGTGTGTGCACATAATTTGGGCTCTTTAAAAAAAATTACTTAAAGCTTAATATGTAATGTATTTTACACCATAGTTCTCATGACGAATTATCCCTCAACAAAATTAGTAGTTCATTTTCAATTATTTGTAGCAATACAATAATTATGTTTTACTTATTGCGTTCTTCCCTTTGCATCCCATCCATTTCTTTTTATTCCGTAACAAAAATTACCAAAAGCAAAAGATAAAACTTAGGAAACTTATGTGGGGGCATTGTTAAAGAATGTTAATCATATCAAAGTACAATCGATTTGTTTGAGCAAATTAGATCACATGATTTAACAAAATCATAACTGTCATTTTATCTCACAGCAAGTAATAAAAATATATGTATTAAATTAAAAGAATTATGTAATCATCGTATAGATTTTGCTGAAACTCAAATAAGAAGATTAAAACATAATTAAGAAATTAATATAGTGTATATTAAAAACGTGGTTAAGAAATTCTGGTAATACTATCATAGATAGTGGTGTACTCGAGTAGGTCCCTTAATTTGACTTGGAGTTTTTACTAAGGCCCTTTGGGAACTAATAAAAACTTCATGAGTTTTTCAAATGTTTTGATTTGAAAACATTTGGTAAGGCGTGATGATTTGCGTATCAGTGTGCATAATCAAATTAATAACATTATTAGAAGATATGTAACTTTAGGCAAGGCGTGCATGAGGAAGAAATTTATTCGTACTCAATATTTATACCAATTAAATGAATATCAGACATATTTTATGTTTATACACTTTTATCACTTAATCATAATTAAAATATACTTACTCGTCGATTTATGACTTTTCCAATAAACTTGTTTGATTTAACGGACTAAGATAGAATGTAATTGACCTTTTGTAAACTTGATTGTAAATTAATCATAACATGATTGTATTCGTTCCGGGATTTGAATTGTCACATTTTCCAAACCTCAAAGGCCTTCTATGTCTTCCGCTATTTGCCCGTCGTGTCGACTAGCCAACACATCAAGTTGATAAAAGATAATCAAGAAATGTCACGATCCGGATTTCCCACTCTCGGGAATCGTGATGACGCCTACTCATAAAAGCTAGACAAGCCAACTACTATGATTTTAACACATTAGCAATAATCCAATCAGAGATAAATAGTAATTAAAGATAATCAGATATAAAGTGCGGAAAAGTTATAACAATTCAAAATACTCCAATACATGTCTACCCAAGGATCTGGTGTCACAATTTCACGAACATCTACGAATTTCTACAAACACTGGTTTAGAAAGAAAAGTACAATTGTTCTCAAAGTGAAGAGACAGCAAAAATCTAAAACGGGGAAGGGCGACTTCAGGCTCTGCGGACGCCAGCAAATCTACCTTGGTCTCCCTGAACTGAAGGCAACTACCTCAAGGTACTCATCAGGTCCGGCATCGAAATCTGCACAAAAGAGTGCAGGGTGCAGTATTAGTACAACCGACCCCATGTACTGGTAAGTGTCGACCCTAACCTCGGTGAAGTAGTGACGAGGCTAGGACACGACAACCATATAAACCTATGCAGTTAAATCGTATACGAACAGAACGATAATAACATAAAATGACAAATAAAGATGGGAAGGGGATCATGCTGCGAGGAATATCAGGTATTAACAGAATTTTAGTAGAGAAGCATAAAGAACACCATATTTATATCAGCGGGAATAAGGAAAACAGTAACACGTGCACGACATCACCCTTCGTGCTTTTACTCTCGTCCTCACCATAAGAATCAACAGGATCGACACATCATCACCCTTTGTGCATTAACTATCATTATCATGACACGGCATCACCCTTCATGCATTAACTCTTGCAATATCGGCACGACATCACCCTTCGTGCTTTAACTCTCAAATCATGGCACGACATCACCTTTCATGCGTTAACACTCACAATATCGGCACGACATCACCCTTCGTGAGTTAACACTCACTCACCATATCATGCACGACATCACCTTTCGTGTTTTACACTCTTCCTCACCCCAAACAATAGAAACAATACATTCCGGCAAGGGAATCAACAAGATAAACAATAACATCCCGGCAAGGGAATTAACAATATAAACAATAATATCCCGGCCAGGGAATCAGCTATAACCAATCTCTTTCCAATAGTTACTTCACAAAACAAATCCTAACTTGAGCCAATACTCAACAATGATCAATTACTAGGAAATTATCATGAATCATGTTCAACATTGATAATCATCAGCCTAAGCATGGACAATACACAATAGAGTCACAACAATCATGGTATAAGACTCATGGGCATGCTTGAGACCAACGTATAGATACTCGTCACCATGCCTATACGTCGTACTCAACACTAACACGTAGCAATTAAGACCACAACTCATATTCTCTCAAGCAAAGGTTAGACCAAACACTTACCTCAATTTCACGAATAAAAATCAAACCTCAATTACTGCTTTACCTCTTAGTTCTACTTCCAATCCGCTTGTATCTAGTCATAATTTACTTAATAACATCAATAATTGCTAAATAAACCAATTCTAATGCATGATATAGATTTCCCAATGTTTCTCCCAAAAAGTCAAAAATTGACCGCGGACCTGCTTGGTCCAAACCCAAAATTCGGATCAAAACCCGATTACCCATTCACCCCCGAGCCCGAATATACAATTGATTTTGGAATTCGACCTCAATTCAAGGTCTAAATCCCCAAATTTCAATATTCCTAAGTTCTACCCAAAATTACCAATTCCACAATGAACACCCTAGATTCTAGGATGAAATCTTGTAAAAAGAAGTTAAGGAGAGAAAGAAATGAGTTTAAAATAACTTACATATGATTTAGGGAAGAAAGAGTATTTGAAAAATTGTCTCTTATGCTTTAGGGTTTTGGAAAAACAATGGATGAAAAGTCCCGTTTATATAGCCGTCACAGATCCTTAAAATGCTGACCGCGGAAAAAGGGTCGCGGCCGCGAAACAAACCGCTGACAGCGAAGTAACGGCCGCGGGAGCTTTAGCCTTGCCCACCGCGGCAGCGAAATCCCCAGAGCGGCCGCGAAATTCCACCGCGGACCGCGAAACCCCAGGTTCAGAGACCTGCAATTTTTGGAATTATGCAGCACAAGTCTTTTTCCTAAGTCCATACACCCCGAAGCCTATCCGTAACTCACCTGAGCCCTCGGGGCTCTAAACCAAACATGCATACAAGTCTAAAAACATCATATAGACTTGCTTGTGCGATCAAATCGCCAAAATAACATCAACTACGAATTTAACCTCAAATTCATGAAATTCATAAGATAGTTCAAATTTTCCATTTTCTCAACCTAGGGTCTGATTTTTATCAAATCAACTCCGATTCTTACCAATTTTTTCATAGATTCGACCTAAATATTATTTTAAAACCTGTACCAAGTCCGAAACCAAAATATGGGCCCGATACCATTCAGATCACACATCGTTTCTTTTCCAAAAGTCTTTATATTTTCCAATAGACAATTTTCTTTAAAGATTCTTTTTCTCGGGCTAGGGACCTCGAAATTCGATTTTGGGTATACACCCAAGTCCCATATTTTACTACGGACCCTATGGGTCTGGGTCCGTTTACCAAAAACGTTGACCGAAGTCAACTTTGATCAATTTTAAAGGCTAAATTCAATATTTCTCTTAAATTTCACATAAAAGCTTTTCGGAAATGTGCCCGGACCGCGCACAAATCGAGGTGAGACCAAAGGAGATTTTTAAGGCCTCGGAACACAAATTTGACTTCTAAAACAAGATATGACCTTTTGGGTCATCACAAGAAAACTATTCAAATGATCTTTTCAATCCCTATTCCGTAGTATGATTGCGATACTCTCAATTTCATATAGCTTGCCTCGAGAATTATTACATACATACTAGAAGTACATACCTGCTATTGAATAAATTATGTTAATGCAAACATATGGGAGCATTGTCCTAATTTGTTTTTTTTAAGATTCAGACGTCTGAATCTGAATATACATCTGAATATCAAGATGTGTATTAAGATTAAGACATCTGAATCTCAATATACATCTGAATATTAGGATGTGTATTAAGATCTAAATACTAAATAATTAAAACTATTTGATTTTTAATATCTGAGTGTATAAAATTTATTTTTATTTGAAAATTAATAAACATAAAATTTAAATAAAATACTAATTAATCTAATATTCTATCAATAAAATCTATAATTTTTTTAAAATATAGTAGTTGCTGGTGGTGATGGCTAATGGTAGTGCTTGTGAATGCTGTTTAGAGGTGGTGGTTGGTGGTAGGTTTGGTTGATAGTTATGGTTGAGGGTAGTATTAGTGGTGATTAGTAATGGTGGCGATTATGATTGAGGATGGTGGTGGTGGTAGTTGCGATTGAGGAATGTGGTAGTTAATAATGATGTGTAGTGCCAGTTATGGTTGTTGCTGGTGATGGAGTGGTTAGTTGTGGTAGTTGAGGTGGATGGGTGTTATTTGTGGTTGAGAATGATGATGGTGGGAGTGGTGCAGATGGTGGGTGGTGGTAATCGATTATGGTGACAACTATGTTTGAGGATGATGGTGGTGGTGGTGGTGGTAGTCAGATGCAGAGCTAGGATTTGAAGTGTGTGGGTTCTAAATTGTAAAATAATACTATGACCTAAAACTAATATACAATAACAAACTGACTAAAGAATGAGTATCGATATTTAATATATATTTAAAAAGTAACAAAAGATAAACACAATATATGAATATAAACATTATCATTTTAATTGCACTCGACGACTTGTCATGTTTTGAAAACGATCAATGATCGCATCATTAGGTACACTTTCAAATACTTAATCCTCTATATAACAAACTAAACAATCATTCAAAAAGTTTATCACCAATCCTGCTTCGCAAATCATTTTTAATAAACTTCACTGAAGAAAAAGCCCTTTCGACCGTTGCAGTAGCCACAGGTAATATCAAACTCAATTTCACAAGCAAATAAATAAGTCCTCATGTCTTGTGAATATTTGTTTTAACCAATGTCTTCGACAGATCACCAAGCCCTTTCAATTTAGAGAATGCATTGTTCAATTCTCGCACATAGTCAATATAGTTGTCAAGCTCACAACTAAGATATTCAAGGTTAGAAGCAGTGAACTCATTTGGATAATATGTAGCAAGTTTCATAATCTTATTTCTATCATAATCTGCAAAAAAATATTGGGACACAAACTAGCCATACCAAGAAGCAACTCAGTATTCACTTCACTAAAACGACTGCTAAGCTTCGAAAGTTGCAAATCAATAGTTGCACAAAAAATTCTACGTACAAATGATGAGAATATGTAATAGTTGAGCTTTCACGCTTCGACTTTCCAAGTGCATACTTCTCATCCATTTTTGGGATTACAATACCATTCTTATCACAAAACGCAGAGACATCTTCTATCAAAGAATTCCGTTTAGATTCCCTCATTGTTTGCAATTGCTTCTTTGTGAAATCAACAAGTTTCATTGCACTAAAAATATCTTGATCTTTTTTTTGTAGGTCCATATTCAAATCATATGTAATTGCCAATAATTTTAACATCAAATGTAACATACACACGAACTCATAAGATCTTATATCTTCCACTAGACTTTTTGCCAATGTTTTCTCCTGATAATTTGAACCCTCATTTGCAAGAACTCCAAGTATATGAAAAATTGATGAGAATAAAGAAATAAAGTTACACAATGTCTTAAAGTGAGATCCCCAACGGGTATCACCCGACCTTTGAAAACCAAGTTCTTGATTTAATCCACTTCCTGTATGAACTTCACCAAGCACTAATAACTCATCTAAATTTTCGGCTTGATCATCTCTAAGTATCTCCCTATGCTTATAAGAACCTCCAACAACATTCAAAACATTAGCCAAAATGTTTAAAAAATTATTTACATCATGATGTTTCTTTGCAACAGCTGCAAGAGTTAATTGCAATTGATGAGCAAAGCAACGTATGCAATATGCCGAAGGATTATCTTTCAGAATCAAAGTTTTAAGACCATTGATTTCACCTTGCGTGTTACTTGCTCCATCATACCCTTGTCCCCGTATTAGAGATGAACTCAATGAATATTGTAAAAGTAAAGAATATATTGCTTTTTGTAATGCAGGTGCAGTTGTACCTTTAACATGAACAAGACCAAGGAATCGCTCAATAAGTTCACCTTCCTTGTTGACATAGCGCAGAACAAGAGCCATTTGTTCCTTATGAGATACATCCTTAGACTTATCAACTAATATCCCAAAAAAAAAATCCCCATTCAAGTCTTCAATAATTGCTTTCACCATTTCTTTTGCACAAGAACTTACAATATCTTTTTGAATATCAGGAGAAGTCATGTTGTTATTTTTTGGAGCTTTTTCTAATACCACATTTTTCACATCTTCCTTCTTATCTGCAAACCATTTTAAGAGATCTAAAAAGTTGCCTCTTTTTGTAGAATTTACACTCTCATCATAACCCCGAAAAAGTATTCCTTCTTTCAAAAGATACCTTATCACATCAATTGAAGCATTCAAGCGAAGTCGATGTTCACTTTTAATTTTCTCAGATTGCTTGTCCAAATAAGTTAGAATGGATTGTGCTTGGTTCATTAAATCTAGCATCATCTTAAAACATCGATTGTGAACACTACTCACGTCACCCACATGTGATTTAAGCCTTTCTAAACCTTTACTCCAACCTCTAAAACCATCCGTTGTGAAAGCATCGCCTACTTTTTTCCATATCCTCCAACCTCATTTTTACACAAGTAACAACATAAACAAAATGCTGCATCTTGTTTAATGTTATATTCTAACTATTAAGAACATGAAGTTTTAAACCATTCAGGATTAAAATAACGAATTATTCCTCCAAAATCTCTTTTTGGAAAGACAAAATCACGAGGTTGACAAGGTCCATTTTGTATATAATTTCTCCCTATGCGGTCAAGTAAATTAGGAGGATATTCTGAAATTGGTTTTCTTTCAGCGGGATCAGGCTCATAATCCAACACTTTATCCGATACTTGGGAAGGATTAATATTGTTATTAATAACTGGGCATGGAAAACTTGGCAAAGGAGAGCTAGAAGAAGCTACAGAAGCTTGAGCTTTGTAAAAACTCGTGATCATATTACTTTTGCTAGAAGACCCCAAAAATCACAAAATATAAATTCACTTCAAGTTGTATGTTTCAAAATACTATAACAACCTATTCTTTATCTTTTTTGACATAGTTCAATTTGTAAACTAAATATGCTTTATTCCTAAAAACTTAAAAACTTAGTCTAGATGGATAGTATATACAGTAAAGTCAATTCAATTTATTTGTCTAACAAAGAGACCCACTTATAAGGCCACAACATATGAAAGAAGTCAGAGGTTACAGGCTAATGCTTCGAATAATGACTAATGATTCGAATAGTGATTTAGCTTTCCATATGTTTGCAAATCTTGCTTTCCACATTTATTATATAAATAAAACATAATGATTGTTATGATAAATATCACATTATGTTGGATGTCTACTCTCTTCCATGATCTTCATCTCAAATGTTTAATGACATATTCAATGACATATTTTGTATGTTCAATGATATATTCCATGACATATTTTCTTCACTTTTATGACTATATAAAGGCCTTGTAATAGATAGAAAAATACACACAATTGAAGAAGAAATAAGAATCTCTCTTCCTCTCTTTCTCTCTATATCTCTTAGTTTATTTTTGCTTGTTCTATATTTTTATTTTGGGTTATATTTTATAACACGTTATCAACACGGGGCTCTACCATCTCAAGAAGATCTTTGAGAAAATTAAGGTATAATTTTTCTAAAATTTGTATTTTTTAATTATGTCTGATATTATGAAAAGAAAGTTCGTTGCCCATGAAATTTCGGGCAAGAACTATATGACATGAGTATTGGATGCTGAAATCCATGTAGATGCAATGGGTCTTAGAGACGCCATTAAAGATAAAGATAAAGCATCTACCCAAGACTGTGCTAAGACCTTGATTTTCTTGCGTCATCATCTGGATGAAGGGTTGAAAATTGAATATCTCACAGTGAAAGATCCACTTGTTTTGTGGAATGGTTTAAAAGAAAGATATGACAATTTAAAGTTGGTCACTCTTCCACAAGCACGATATGATTGGGCTCATCTTAGGCTCCAAGACTTTAAGTCTGTTTCTGAATATAATTCTGCTATGTTTAGAATTACTTCTAAATTGAAACTCTGTGGAGATAATATCAGTGACTATGATATGCTTGAAAAAACGTTTACAATGTTTCATGCCTCCAATATGATCTTGCAATAGCAGTACCGAGAGAAAGGCTTCACAAAGTACTCTCAGTTGATTTCTCTTCTACTTATGGCTGAACGAAACAATGAATTACTTATGAGAAATCACGAAAATCGACCCACTGGGTCTACACCATTGCCTAAAGAGGATAAGGTGTATTCCCATTATGCTAATCGTGGAAAAGGTCGTGGCCATATTTGTGGTCATGGTCGTGGCCATATCCAAGGAAGAAAATTTCCTGGTGTTAATCATCCTCCACCGAAAAATAACTTCCAAAAATGGAAAGGGAAAGATGAGAAGCGAAACGCAGAGGGTTCAGAAACTAAATGCTATCGTTGCGGTGGAAAAGGGTATTGGGCAAAAATTTGTCGCATACCAAAATATTTGGTTGAGCTTTATCAAGAATCTCTGAAGAATAAAGGCCCTGAAGCCAATCTTGTCTATGACAATGAATTTGACATCACCCATTTGGATGTGGCAGATCTTTTTGAGCACCCTGATAAAAAAATAAACCACTTGATCGGCGATGGATCTGTGGTTAGAGATGATTGAGCAATTTAATTTTTATGCTTTCCTATTCGTAGTATGTAATGAATAAACATCTCGTAATTTTTATTGTACTTTATAATTCTTCTTATGTAGTTATTAAAAATATTTTTATTTCTGAAATTTTATAAATTTCACAAAGAAGGAGTAATATCCTATTAATTAGTATTCTAGTCTCAGTGATCTTTTAACAATTTTAACTTTCCTTTACGTTGCTTTAATTCTCTTTAAGAAAAGGTTTACAAGCACCCTGGAACAACTTTTGTTACTTCACCCTCAATTTTTTTTTATGAGTATGTTCTTTTCTTACACGGATCAATTATTTTTCATACAATGTGGAGGAAAATGCAAATAATTTATACATGTAAATAAATTTATTGTAGTTGTATTAGTCATATGTGTACTTGTATTATTTTTTGTGTAATTATTTGTATAATAATTAGAATTTGTCAGAAAATGCATTAAAGGCTGCTATTGAATTATTGGTTTAACTTTATTTCTTTTTCATTTTTCTCTAAAAATACTAATATTTATTCATATACTTCTTTTGTATGTCAAACTACAAAAAGCAAATATGGATATCTTTCAAAGCAAACTTGGATCAAAGTTCAATTGTAAAAATATTTGCTTAATTGATTCATGTACGACATATACAATATTCAAAGAGAAGAAATATTTCTCTCATTTAAGTATGTATAAGGCAGATATTACTACAATTTCTGGTAGTAGTAATCTAATTGAAGGCTCTAGAAGAGCTACTATAACTCTGCCTATGGGATCAATAATTATCATAGAGAATGCAATGTTCTCCTCCAAGTCCAAGAGGAACTTGTTGAGTTTTAAAGATATCCGCGGAAATGGATTTTATATTGAGATAATAGATGAGAATAATATGGAATATCTCATCGTTACCAAGAATGTCTCTACCCAAAAAAGAGTTATTGAGAAGTTCCCATCTTTATCTTGTGGCCTATATTGGATAAAAATTAGTGCAATTGAGGCACATTCTACCTTAAACCAAAAGGTTACTACTTCCAATACTTTTGTACTTTGGCATGATTGATTGGGCCATCCTGGATCAATTATGATGAGACGAATCATAGAAAACTCAAATGGGCATTCATTAAAGAATTTGAAAATTCTTTTAAATAATGAATTTTCTTGCACTTCTTGTTATCAAGGCAAGTTAATTATAAGACCATCACCAACAAACGTTGGGATTGAGTCTCCTGCGTTTTTAGAACGTATATAAGGGGACATTTATGGACCTATTCACCTACCTAGTGGGTCGTTTAGATATTTTATGGTCTTAATAGATGCATCTTCTAGATGGTCTCATGTATGCCTATTGTCATCTCGTAACCTCGCGTTTGCAAAATTAATGGCACAAATAATCCGATTACGGGCACAATTTCCCGATAATCCAATTAAGTCTATTAGACTTGATAATGCTGCTGAGTTTTCATCCCAAGCATTTAATGATTATTGCTTATCAATTGGGATAAAAGTGGAACATCCTGTAGCTCATGTTCACACTCAAAATGGCCTTGCAAAGTCTTTAATTAAACGTCTGCAATTGATACTAAGACCGTTACTCATGAAAACGAAGTTGCCTACTTCTATTTGGGGTCATGCCATTTTACATGCAGCAATACTAATTCGTCTCACACCGACAAATTATCACAAATATTCCCCGTTGTAATTAGTTTTGGGTCATGAACCTAATATATCTCATCTAAGAATTTTTGGATGCGCTGTATATGTGCCTGTAGCACCCCCATATCGCACCAAGATAGGTCCCCAAAGAAGGTTAGGAATATATGTTGGGTTTGAATCGCCCTCCATTATTCGCTACCTTGAAACATTAACGGGAGATTTGTTCACGGCTCGTTTTGCAGATTGTCGATTCGATGAGGCATTTTTCCCAAAATTAGGGGGAGAAATTAGTGAAACCAAACGTGAAATTTTGTGGAAAAATACATCATTGTCTCATCTTGATCCACGTGCCTCTATTTGTAACACAAAGGTGTAAAAGATTATCCATTTGCAGAAAATAGCAAATCAAATGCCAGATGCATTTACGGATCTGAAAAGGATAACAAAATCACATATCCCTACAGAGAATGTTCCAATCCGTATTGATGTCCCTATTGGAAAATCTTCTAGTGTCATAGCTAATGAGTCAAAAGCACGGCTAAAACGTGGCAGACCATTAGGTTCTAAGGATCGAAATCCTAGAAAAAGGAAAATAAATGATCAAGATGACACTACGAAAGAGTCTCATAAAAAAATTCACGATTTAACCAATCCTGAGATTCATGAGGAAATCAATGAGCCTGAGACTCAAGAAAATAAGGAACTATCAATAAATCCAATTGATATTGAGACAAATTTTAATCGAATGGATATAGTGGTGGATTACATCTTTGCACATAATGTTGCATCTAGCATTATGCAAGAAAGTGAGGATCTTGAACCTCAATCTTTGTCAATAAAGACTTGATTGGCCAAAATGGCAAGAAACAATCCAATTAGAGCTAAGTTCACTTGCAAAACGTGAAGTTTTTGGGCCTGTAGTCCAAACACCTAATGGTGTTAAGCCTGTTGGCTATAAATGGGTCTTTGTACGCAAAAGGAATGAGAAAAATGAGGTACAAAGATATAAGGCACACCTTGTTGCACAAGGATTTTCATAAAGGCCTGGTGTCGATTATGAAGAACATATTCTCCTGTTATGGATGCTATAACATTTCATTATCTCATTAATTTTGCTGTCCATGAAAAGCTTGACATGAATTTAATGGATGTAGTTACAGCCTACCTTTACGGCTCACTTGATAATGAGATATACATGAAATTTTTTGAGGGATTTAAAATGCCTAACACACAGAATTCAAAGTCCCGGAAAATATTTTCAATCAAATTGCAAAGATCTTTGTATGGTCTAAAGCAATCAGGAAGAATGTGGTATAACCATCTTAGTGAGTATTTATTAAAGGGGGGTTATATAAATGATGTCATTTGTCCATGTGTTTTTATAAAGAAAACAACATCGGAATTTGTTGTACTTGTCGTATATGTCGATGACATAAACCTTATTGGAACTCCTACAGAACTCCAAAAGGCAATTGATTATTTAAAGAAGGAATTCGAGATGAAAGATCTCGGGAAGACAAAATTGTGTCTCGGTTTGCAAATTAAATATGTGACAAATGAGATTTTTGTTCATCAATCTGCCTACATTAAAAAGGTATTGAAACGGTTTTACATGGATGAAGCACATCCATTAAGTACTCTGATGATTGTTCGATCACTTGATGTGAATAAGGACCCGTTTTGACCTCAAGAAAAGAATGAAGAGCTTCTTGGTCCTGAAGTACCATATCTTAGTGCAATTGGTGCACTAATGTATCTTGCTAACACTACAAGGCCTGACATAACTTTTTCGGTTAATGTCTTAGCAAGATATAGCTCTGCTCCTACAAGGAGACACTGGAATGGGATCAAACACATATTGCGATATCTAAAAGGGACTACCGATATGGGCTTATTTTATGGCAATGATTGCAATCCCGATCTTGTTGGTTATGCCGATGCTGGGTATTTATCTGACCCGCATAAGGCTCGATCTCAAACAGGTTATGTGTTTACATGTGGCGGCACTGCCATATCTTGGCGATCGACTAAGCAATCAATTGTGGCTACTTCTTCTAATCATGCTGAGATAATTGCTATTTATGAAGCAAGTCGAGAATATATTTGGTTGAGGTCTATAATACATCTTATCCGAGACAAATGTGGTTTGAAGTGTGAAAAACTACCCACAATTTTGTATGAAGACAATGCAGCATGCATAACCCAATTAAAGGGAGGATTGATAAAAGGAGATAGGACAAAACACATTTCACCAAAGTTATTTTTTACACATGATCTTCAAAAGAATGGTGATATCAATGTGTAACAGATTCGTTCAACTGATAATATGGCTGATTTGTTCACCAAATCTCTACCAACATCAACCTTCAAGAAACTGGTGTACAAAATTGGGATGCGAAGGCTCAAGGATGTGAGTTGATGCTCTCACCAGGGGGAGTTAATACGCGTTATACTCTTTTTCCTTTACAAGATTTTGTCCCACTGGGTTTTCCTTGCAAGATTTTTAACGAGGCAACTAAAAGGCGTATTTCTAAACATGTGTACTCTTTTTCCTTCACTAGGATTTTTTTTCCCATAGGGTTTTTTCCTAATAAGGTTTTAACGAGGTACATTATCTATGGACATCAAAGGGGGAGTGTTATGATAAATATCACATTATGTTGGATGTCTACTCTTCTTCCATAATCTTCATCTCAAATGTTTAATGACATATTTTGTATGTTCAATGATATATTCCATGACATATTTTCTTCACTTTTATGCCTATATAAAGGCCTTGTAATAGATAGGAAAATACACACAATTGAAGAAAAAATAAGAATCTCTCTTTCGCTCTATATCTCTTAGTTTGTTTTTGCTTGTTCTATATTGTTATTTTAGGTTATATTTTATAACAATGATAATTTAATCTCTGACTAGTACCTATGTGAATGTAAGTTGGTCTCACTAAGAAATTGAAAACAAGAAAGTAGGATCAATGGACCACATACCTTGTCTACCGGTTTGTCAGGGATTCCAGGTTTGAGCTTTTGGAAAATACAAAAGCACAAATTGACCAAAAGAATAGAGGTCAAAATGTGGGACAACCCTAGAATCAAAGATTAAAAATCAAATTTTGTATAAATTATCAAATATAAAATATAAGAGAAACATATGAAGCACAAAATCAGAAAAAAAGAATTGAAGAAGAAAAATGGGTCTAACTTCTAAGTGAGAAAGAGCATACACAGCAGAGAATTGGAGGACGTCCAACAGATTGTGGTAGCAGACTAGTAGTGATTGTCGATAAACAGAGGCAGAGAAGACCCCTAGTTTTCTTGATTTGGGAATTGGGATTTGTCGTTTGGTCTTTGGAGTTGGAAGGCTTTTGTTCTTTTCTTTATTAGAAAGAAAGAAAATGTTTTTTTATTTTATTTATTAAAAGATAAATGTTAGTTTAGTCTCTATTTAGAGGAACGTCTGAGCAAAAACGTTTTTATGTTTATTAAAAGAAAACGTCATCGTTCAGTTTGTGATTTGTATTAAAAAAATGTGAAAAGCAACAAAATAAAACACTGCTTCTTTCACAGCAAGCCCAACCCTTACCATTGAACCTAGAACCATTTTGTTACTAAGTTCGGCATTATATATTTATATATATATATAATGAATATTTCAATACATATACAGGGTTCCGAAAAAAGTCACTGGGTTCGCCCGAACCCGTACCCACTACTGTAGCTCCGCCCCTGGTGGTTGCATGGTGGTTGTTGATGATAGTAGGCGGTTATGACAATTAATAATGAATATGAATGATAGCATCTTAATTAAATTAAGTCCATGTTATGGATCTTAATCATATAAACCTATTCAGACCCATTAAGTGATTGTGAAGTAAAAAAAAGAAAACACACTTAATAATTAAGATTCAAACTTAAAAAACAAACGCGCTTAATATCTGAGATCTTAAATGATTAAGATTCAGAGCTTCATTAAGTACAAATAAATGAGGCCTTAGACTCATTCATTAGACTAACTAGAACGAATGAGATTAATAATAAAGGGCAAAAGAGCCAGATATTTTACAGATTTTTCTGTGAAAAGATTGGCCAGATTTTATAATGTGGCACTTGTGGTTCCAAGCGTCAACCATTTGAAGCAATTTTATATTTTTCTATCCACTGTTGGTCTTATAATGTCCATATTTCATTCTCCTCTTCTATTGGTTCATGTGATCTTCTTTTTCTGATTCCCACATGACTGTCAACCTATCCTTGTTCAATCTTCTTCACTGCACTACATAATAAAAGACTCACCTTTTCTGTGATAGTATTTCTTGTTTCTTCATTATTTGGCCTTTTCAATATTGTAAACAGAAAACCGTTTTCACTTCTGTGGGGTAGGCTCATTGTGTGCATCTTTAGAAGTGTACTACTAATCTGCTAAACAGTTTCAAATCTTCTTGTATGTTTCCGAGGCTACATATCAATGATACCGATAAAGGAGGGAACAAAATGGCTCTTTGTGAACAGTCCGCCGCCATTACCAAAATAGCTCTTGTAAGTAAAGCATTTTAATGTTCTCTTTGTCTTCTTCAGTATAGTTGCTTGAATTTCGAATAACCTGAATTGATTGTTGTTCGCTGTTGAGTCGATTAAACATCCTTTGGCTGGTAAATTGCATTCTCTTAAATGCTCAAACATGTCAATGCAGCTTTTGACATGTTTATAGAGGTAAACCACACATAAGATAGAATACTAGCACTCCAAAAGATATATAAACAAATCAAAATGCATGGACCAAGACATCAGATTCTTTTATTGACTTAAATTTCTTCATATGTTTATTTCTTGTCCTGTTCAGATTCAGAAACTGTTTTCCTATTTGATAACTTAGCTTATTAACTGTTTCACCAAAAAGTTATGAACCTTTCAGTTAAATCAATTAATGATAAAATGAACGGTGAATCTTAGTTAAGAATAATAAAATCTACACCAAATATTATATTCAAAGCCGGTTAAGATAAACAACGTTAATCAGTGTGTTTGTACCGATTAAATGCTCGTAAATGCAGCCGATTAAATGCTCGTAAATGCAATAACATAAATATTGTGCAATAAATGTAGATAGTGACAATGAATATAACAAAAAGGAATCTACCACCCAATTATTGTAACACTTGGATGGTTCTTTTCTCTGACATCATCGTGGGGAAAAGAGAAATAAAGAAGGTTGAGGGATCTTTGGATCTTGTGAATAAAGAAGCAAAAACGTATGTTTGAATAGGATAATTAATGAACAAGACAACTGTTGTATATTCTCTCAGGTCAATCTTTTACAATGTGTTTTTTCTCATAAAGCGAAGATCCCCTTTTTGTGGGGTCCATCCCATTAATTAAGGAAGACTTTTCTTCCTTGTTGGTTGTTTTCAAAGTTGGCAACCATCATCTCTTTTGCATTTGTCAAATTCGGCAGGCGTGCAGAAGGAAATGTCAAATGTAATAGGCGAGGCTCTGCCTATAAAAGGAGAGCTTCGGCCCTTATTTTGATACACCAACAAAGAAAGAAAGAAAGAGTGAGGTTTCATAGATAAGGTATAAGAAAATAGTCTGTGAGGAAAATAGAGAGTGAGCGATATTGTAGTGAGATAAAAATATCAAAAGAGGGTCATTTCTTTTGAGTGTTGTAGTGGTCTTTGGAGTATTTTACTCGGACCTACAAAGTGTAAAATTCCTTGCTATAGTGATATCAGTTGCTCGTCTCAGGACCGTGTTTTTTTCCCTTATTCAAAAGAGTTTTCCACGTAAAAATCTTGGTGTCTTCTTTTATCCGTGTTAATTATCGTATCTCGGTGCTACATTATTATTCCGTTTTTAGTACCGTGAATATTATTTTTGTAGGGAGTTTATTCCAACACTTTTTGTTTCTATCTCCTTCTATTTATGGGAGATATTTCCCCAAAATCCTAAAAAGTACAAATTAAGGAATATCCAAAGGAATATTTCTTATATTCATATTTGAACCTATGCTACTGTTATTTCTTCATCTCAGCTGCCCGTCTTTGGCATCAGCCCTCTCGAGAGCGGCTTTCAGTTACTACCCGCAGTTGACCCCGTCCTTGATCTCGCTTATCCCTTACTGCCTAGTCGCCAAATTTAGACCAATACATTAACCACCATAGAATAATAGTTTTAGCTAGCTTTGCTTAATTGATAATGTTCCATGTTTTTCCTTAACGATGGGATGAGGTAAGGACCTTGGTGCTAATGGCTTGTGATTTTGTGAACTATAAAATACTTTGGGCCAAATATTGGCTGATAAGTGCTAGCTGAGAAGTTGATATAAGCTGTTTCATTTCATCTGCTCACAGAATGTCTTCGTCGGTCATAGGTTGATAGCAATTACAGAACTCCGTTTTCTCCGTTCTGCAATTCATCCCAGTCTACTCATTTTGTTGAGATGATTCTTCCATATTCTTCTAGTGGAACGAATTGTATGGCGAGACATCCTGATGTACAACAACTGAAGCCTCTAAATCATAAGGCTTTATGTCCTAATCCTTCTCAGCCACAGAGTTTATCATGCTCTAATAGTAATTCTCCTACCAATGCTTTTGAAAGGAGCAATGATCTTTGTATTCTGGATGTAAGCCAGGCCAATTCAGATGTTTCATCAGCAAAGAGACGTGCTTACATGAAGGAGGATCGACTATGTCCCTATCTACCCCTTGAGGATGACCATCGATCTCTAAAGAGGGCTAAGTTAGGAGATGCTGGCAGACGTGAGGGAATTTCAGGCACTTCAAATTCTCTGTCATTCGTTGAAGTATCTCCAGATAATGTCATGGAATTGATTGGTCCGAAACTATTCTGCATAGCAAGAAGAACCATAGTACAGTAAGCCTAATTTCTTTCATGTATTTCCAGGGTAGCGTGATGGTAGACTTGTAAACTTGAGGCTCGACACGAGAAGTTAGTAAAGTAATTTTGCTGATACGAATTTGATTTTACTTTCAGTCTCTGCCCCCGTGCTACACTGTTCCATTTATTTATCTAGATAACACCACTTGCTAGAACTTTGAACTGCACAAGTGGAAGAAGTCATTTTATCTACTAACTGGTGGTTAAATTGGCATAAACACTATCCTTCATATTAAAATGTACTTTGCCAAAGTATCTAATTTGCGACAATCAATAGAAGGTTTCATGTTACTTTGGTGTCCAAGTTTGTGTATGGTCCGTCGCTGGCTCAGTGCATTGGCCTTCTTAAAGTAATATATCGACAAGGAATTTGAGGAAATACTTCTGGGACAGAGGTTTCTGCTGTGTTTTTGGTCAATTATTAGTTTTTCTTTTTGTCTGTGATGTATTATTAACTTGCTGTTTACTATTTTCAGCCAACAACGGATCTTGGCGATACAAGTGTTTGAGCTACACAGGCTCATAAAGGTACTTCACATTTTTGGCGAAACACTAAATGTAACCTGGAGGGTTAGAATTTACTTAAGCTACTATCTTTTTCAGGTGCAGAAGTTGATTGCCGCATCACCAGATATATTATTTGAAAACAACTTCTATCTCACCCAACCTTCTATCAGATCTTCAGTGAAAAAGTTGCTATCCAATAATGTTCGCGAATCTTCTGCGGTGCCTGTTAAAGCAAAGGTTGATCCTCCGAAACCTATAACTTTTGAGCATTCAGCGGATAATAATGCTCACGAAAATCTGCTTACTCTCGATAATGAAAATGATAGAAGACACATACCACAGCAGGCAACTCAAAATTCATACGTAGGGACAACAACATCAAGATCTGTTGCTTCTGATCCCAAATTACCACTTCCTGGAAATCAGTGCTTAGTTCCAATAAGGTCACCTTCTGAAGGACTTGTTTACAAAAACTATACCGGACCTTGTCCTCCTCCTCCCGGTTTCGTGGCATCAACTTATGGTAATTTTACGCCTGTGAACTTGTCTGCTGTTCGAGGAGACTTTTCGAAGTTTCAAAGTCAAACAGTTGAGGATCACAATACGGAGCAGCGAATTCAAGTGATTAAGGTTGTGCCTCACAACCCTAAGACAGCACCTGAATCAGCAGCTCGGATATTTAGGTCCATACAGGAAGAAAGGAAACTACATTTCAGTCTTACCTTGTAAGGAGTAGGCCCTTTCAACTATTACTATATGTTTTCCTTTTGTATGTCCTTCATCATTTCTTTTAATCAAAAGACTCTTTACTGTAAATGCATTCAATTGAAAGCAACAGAAACTAACTTCATTCTTTTGTATCATTGACTGAAACTTGCGCACGGATGTAAAAGATGGATTGAAGATATAGTACAAATGTCAATAATCTTAAACTATTTTCTGACTTCTCTGCGAATATTTGCAGCAAGCTTGCAATAAATAATGTTAAGGTGATTTCTATTGTTCGGAGAGAGACGACAGGTTGGATCTTGTGTTTGTGAATATTTATTTTCCCTTTTTCACTTTGCTTTGAACTTGTGTTTGTTTGACCAAAAAGTGTTAAGCTTTTTGTTTAACTAATTAATGATGAAAATAGAGGATGAATCTTAGCCAAGGATAATTAACTCTAGATCTAAACACATGGAATAAGAGAAAAAGATATAATCAAGCTTATAAACTTTATAAGATGTCAAATGTAAATAATAGGCTTACATTCTTGACATATTTTCCCATGATGTTGTGATAAAGACAGAAAAGATGGGATGCCATCGACAATAACGAGATCTATCCTTTTGATTCAATAATCACGATTATAGAGATTTGTATTCACTATCTAAAACTTTTCTTGGTTTTCTTCCCTTCTTCTCCTTCCAGGAGAGGAAGCCCCATTTTCATGTCTTCTTACCTCCTATATATATTGTCAGTGTTCCCTTTTATCCATCGGTCCTTAACCAGAATGTCTTCATCCCTTGATTGTACTTCACGTCGCCACCCTCAAGTACTACGATATTTACTTCGCCATACACGCTTTTTGACGGCTCGATCTCAGCAGTGGCCGAGGTATTCATTGTTATTACATCTTGTGGGTACGACCACGACTTAGTCAACCTTTTATATACCATTCTTGTTAGCGCTAATCCACGTGTGGTCAGATTTTGACCCATACAGTGTCCACATATGAAGTAAACTTCGAACTTTTGGTACTAACCAAGTTTACCTTGCTGTACGATTGGGTGAAAGTAATCAGCATGATATTAAGGCTTTCAAATAGCTAAACATTAAAACATGCTTCTCGTCGTCGTCCTTTCCTTTGAAGCATTCCCCTTTTCTTTTTTCCTCTGTCTGTCCTTTTAACCACCTTTATTAGATGCTTAACTATTAAGAACGTCATAAAAATTGGGCCTAATTACTAGAGAATCAGATTTAGTAGCACTAGCCTTTCCTCTATTTTAAAGTTGAAAACCAGTAGTAATACCCCTAGTCTGATCTGCCCTCTCCGAACATGACAAACTCCTCTTGGACTTAAGAACAGTCATAGAAGAATCATATTATAGTTACGATATTGTGTTTGACTTTCCATCACACCAAAAGTGATTTGGCCATTCCACAAGGGGGAGAAAAATATCAGTTATATTTCCAGCTTCCTTTCACTCTTTCACTGTTACCTTACAATGTCAGAAATTTAAGTTCAACTGACAAGTAATTAACAATAGAGTTCTGAACTCGGATCGAACGACGACGAGTTACTATTTCGATAAGTTCGAAATAACACCCTTTAAGGCCAAGGGCCTTCGCCAAAAAGAGAAGAGTTCGACCTCGATCGAACGACGACGAGTTACTATTTCGATAAGTTCAAAATAACACCCTTTAAGGCCAAGGGCATTCGCTAAAAAGAGAAGAGTTCGACCTCGATCGAACGACGATCGGTTACTATTTCGATAAGTTCGAAATAACACCCTGTAAGGCCAAGGGCCTTCGCCAAAAAAGAAGAGTTCGACCTCAGCCGAACGACGACGGGTTACTATTTCGAGAAGTTCGAAATAACACCATTTAAGGCCAAGGGCCTACGCCAATAAAAGAAGAGTTCGACCTCGATCGAACGACGACGGGTTACTATTTCGATACGTTCGAAATAACACCCTTTAAGGCCAAGGGCATTCGCCAAAAAGAGAAGAGTTCGACCTCGATTGAGCGACGACGGGTTACTATTTCGATAAGTTCGAAATAACACCATTTAGGGCCAAGGGCCTTCGCCAAAAAGAGAAGAGTACGATCTCAATCGAACGACGACGAGTTACTATTTTGACAAGTTCGAAATAACACGCTTTAAGGCCAAGGGCCTTCGCCAAAAAGAGAAGAGTTCAACATCGATCAAATGACGACGGGTTACTATTTCGACAAGTTCAAAATAACACTCTTTAAGGCCAAGGGCCTTCACAAAAAAGAGAAGAGTTCGACCTCGATCAAACGACGACGGGTTACTATTTCGACAAGTTCGAAATAACACCCTTTAAGACCAAGGGCCTTTGCCAAAAAGAGAAGAGTTTGACCTCGATCGAACGACGACGGGTTACTAATTCGATAAGTTCGAAATAACACCCTTTAAGGCCAAGGGCCTTCGCCAAAAAGAGAAGAGTTCGACCTCGATCGAACGACAATGAGTTACTATTTCGAGAAGTTCGAAATAACACCCTTTAAGGCCAAGGGCCTTCGCCAAAAAGAGAAGAGTTCGACCTCGATCGAAAGACGACGGGTTACTATTTTGACAAGTTTGAAATAACACCCTTTAAGGCCAAGGGCCTTCGCCAAAAAGAGAAGAGTTCGACCTCAATCGAATGACGACGAGTTACTATTTCGACAAGTTTGAAATAACACCCTTTAAGGCCAAGGGCCTTCGCCAAAAGGGAAGAGTTCGACCTCAATCGAACGACGACGAGTTACTATTTCGACGAGTTCGAAATAACACGCCAAAAAGAGAAGAGTTCGACCTCGATAGAACGACAATGGGTTACTATTTCGACAAGTTCGAAATAACACCCTTGAAGGCCGAGGGCCTTCGCCAAAAAGAGAAGAGTTCGACCTCGATCGAACGATAATGGATAACTATTTTGATAAGTTCGAAATAGCACCCTTTAAGGCCAAGGGCCTTCGCCAAAAAGAGAAGAGTTCGACCTCGATCAAATGACGAGGGGTCATTATTTCGATAAGTTCAAAATAACACCCTTTAAGGCCGAGGGCTTTCGCCAAAAAGAGAAGAGTTGGACCTCAATTGAATGACGACGGGTTACTATTTCGATAAGTTCAAAATAACACCCTGTAAGGCCAAGGGCCTTCACCAAAAAAGAAGTATTCGACCTCAGCCGAACGATGACGGGTTAGTATTTCGACAAGTTTGAAATAACACCTTTAAGGCCAAGGGCCTTCGCCAATAAAAGAAGAATTCGACCTCGATCGAACGACGACGAGTTACTATTTTGATACGTTCGAAATAATACCCTTAAAGGCCAAGGGCCTTCGCCAAAAAGAGAAGAGTTCGACCTCGATCGAACGACGACGAGTTACTATTTTGATAAGTTCAAAATAACACCCTTTAAGGCCAAGGGCCTTCGCTAAAAAAAGAAGAGTTCGACCTCGATCGAACGACGATCGGTTACTATTTCGATAAGTTCAAAATAACACCATGTTAGGCCAAGGGCCTTCGCCAAAAAAGAAAAGTTCGACCTCAGCCGAACGACGATGGGTTACTATTTCGATAAGTTTGAAATAACACCCTTTAAGGCCAAGGGCCTACGCCAATAAAAGAAGAGTTCGACCTCGATCGAACGACGACGCGTTACTATTTCGATACGTTCGAAATAACACCCTTTAAGGCCAAGGGCCTTCGCCAAAAAGAGAAGAATTCGACCTCAATCGAACGACGACGAGTTACTATTTTGATACGTTCGAAATAATACCCTTTAAGGCCAAGGGCCTTCGCCAAAAAGAGAAGAGTTCGACCTCGATCGAACGACGATGAGTTACTATTTCGATAAGTTCAAAATAACACCATTTAAGGCCAAGGGCCTTCGCTAAAAAGAGAAGAGTTCGCCCTCGATGGAACGACGATCGGTTACTATTTCGATAAGTTCAAAATAACACCCTGTAAGGCCAAGGGCCTTTGCCAAAAAAGAAGAGTTCGACCTCGATCGAACAACGACGAGTTACTATTTCGATAAGTACGAAATAACACCCTTTAAGGCCAAGGGCCTTCGCCAAAAAAGAAGAGTTCAACCTTAGCCGAACGACGACAGGTTACTATTTCGATAAGTTCGAAATAACACCCTTTAAGGCCGAGGGCCTTCACAAAAAAGAGAAGAGTTCGACCTCGATCGAACGATGACGGATTACTATTAGGACAAGTTCGAAATAACACCCTTTAAGGCCAAGGGCCTTCGCCAAAAAGAGAAGAGTTCGACCTCGATCGAACAACGACGGGTTACTATTTCGATAAGTTCGAAATATCAACCTTTAAGGCCAAGGGCCTTCTCTAAAAAGAGAAGAGTTCGACCTTGATCGAACAACGACGGGTTACTATTTCGATAAATTCGAAATAACACCCTTTAAGGCCAAGGAACTTTGCCAAAAAGAGAAGAGTTCGACCTCGATCGAGCGACGACGGGTTACTATTTCGATAAGTTCGAAATAACACCCTTTAAGGCCAAGGGCCTTCGCCAAAAAGAGAAGAGTTCGATCTCGATCGAACGTTGACGAGTTACTATTTTAACAAGTTCGAAATAACACGCTTTAAGGCCAAGGGCCTTCGCCAAAAAGAGAAGAGTTCAACATCGATCAAATGATGACGGGTTACTATTTCAACAAGTTCAAAATAACACCCTTTAAGGCCAAGGGCCTTCACCAAAAAGAGAAGAGTTCGACCTCAATCGAACAACGACGGGTTACTATTTTGATAAGTTCGAAATAACACCCTTTAAGGCCAAGGGCCTTCTCCAAAAAGAGAAGAGTTCGACCTTGATCGAACAACGACGGGTTACTATTTCGATAAATTCGAAATAACACCCTTTAAGGCCAAGGAACTTTGCCAAAAAGAGAAGAGTTCGACCTCGATCGAGCGACGGCGGGTTACTATTTCGATAAGTTCGAAATAACACCCTTTAAGGCCAAGGGCCTTCGCCAAAAAGAGAAGAGTTCGATCTCGATCGAACGTTGACGAGTTACTATTTTAACAAGTTCGAAATAACACGCTTTAAGGCCAAGGGCCTTCGCCAAAAAGAGAAGAGTTCAACATCGATCAAATGATGACGGGTTACTATTTCAACAAGTTCAAAATAACACCCTTTAAGGCCAAGGGCCTTCACCAAAAAGAGAAGAGTTCGACCTCGATCAAACGATGACGGGTTACTATTTCGACAAGTTTGAAATAACACCCTTTAAGACCAAGGGCCTTCGACAAAAAGAGAAGAGTTCGACCTCGATCAAACGACGACGGGTTACTATTTCGACAAGTTCGAAATAACACCCTTTAAGGCCAAGGGCCTTTGCCAAAAAGAGAAGAGTTCGACCTCGATCGAATGACGACGGGTTATTAATTCGATAAGTTCGAAATAACACCCATTAAGGCCAAGGGCCTTCGCCAAAAAGAGACGAGTTCGACCTCGATCGAACGACAATGGGTTACTATTTCGAGAAGTTCGAAATAACACCTTTTAAGGCCAAGGGCCTTCGCCAAAAAGAGAAGAGTTCGACCTCGATCGAACGACGACAGGTTTCTATTTTGACAAGTTTGAAATAACACCCTTTAAGGCCAAAGGCCTTCGCCAAAAAGAGAAGAGTTCGACCTCAATCGAATGACGACGAGTTACTATTTCGACAAGTTTGAAATAATACCCTTTAAGTCCATGGGCCTTCACCAAAAGGGAAGAGTTCGACCTCAATCGAACGACGACAGGTTACTATTTTGACAAGTTCGAAATAACACCCTTTAAGGCCGAGGGCCTTCGCCAAAAAGAGAAGAGTTCAACCTCGATCGAACGACAATGGGTTACTATTTTGACAAGTTCGAAATAAAACCCTTGAAGGCCGAGGTCCTTCGCCAAAAAAAGAAGAGTTCGACCTCGATCGAACGACGACGGATTACTATTTCGATAATTTCGAAATAGCACCCTTTAAGGCCAAGGGCCTTCGCCAAAAAGAGAAGAGTTCGACCTCGATTAAACGACGACGGGTTACTATTTCGATAAGTTCAAAATAACACCCTTTAAGGCCGAGGGCTTTCGCCAAAAAGAGAAGAGTTGGACCTCAATTGAATGACGACGGGTTACTATTTCGATAAGTTCAAAATAACACCCTGTAAGGCCAAGGGCCTTCACCAAAAAAGAAGTATTCGACCTCAGCCGAACGATGACGGGTTAGTATTTCGACAAGTTTGAAATAACACCTTTAAGGCCAAGGGCCTTCGCCAATAAAAGAAGAATTCGACCTCGATCTAACGACGATGAGTTACTATTTTGATACGTTCGAAATAATACCCTTTAAGGCCAAAGGCCTTCGCCAAAAAGAGAAGAGTTCGACCTCGATCGAACGACGACGGGTTACTATTTCGACAAGTTCGAAATAGTACCCTTTAAGGCCGAGGGCCTTCGCCAATAATAGAAGAGTTCGACCTCGATCGAACGACGACAGGTTACTATTTTGACAAGTTCGAAATAACACCCTTTAAGGCCGAGGGCCTTCGCCAAAAAGAGAAGAGTTCAACCTCGATCGAACGACAATGGGTTACTATTTTGACAAGTTCGAAATAAAACCCTTGAAGGCCGAGGTCCTTCGCCAAAAAAAGAAGAGTTCGACCTCGATCGAACGACGACGGATTACTATTTCGATAAGTTCGAAATAACACCCTTTAAGGCCGAGGGCCTTCACCAAAAAGAGAAGAGTTCGACCTCGATCGAACGACGATGGATTACTATTTGGACAAGTTCGAAATAACACCCTTTAAGGCCAAGGGCCTTCGCCAGAAAGAGAAGAGTTCGACCTCGATCGAACAACGACGGGTTACTATTTCGATAAGTTCGAAATATCACCCTTTAAGGCCAAGGGCCTTCTCCAAAAAGAGAAGAGTTCGACCTTGATCGAACAACGACGGGTTACTATTTCGATAAATTCGAAATAACACCCTTTAAGGCCGAGGGCCTTCACCAAAAAGAGAAGAGTTCGACCTCGATCGAACGACGATGGATTACTATTTGGACAAGTTCGAAATAACACCCTTTAAGGCCAAGGGCCTTCGCCAGAAAGAGAAGAGTTCGACCTCGATCGAACAACGACGGGTTACTATTTCGATAAGTTCGAAATATCACCCTTTAAGGCCAAGGGCCTTCTCCAAAAAGAGAAGAGTTCGACCTTGATCGAACAACGACGGGTTACTATTTCGATAAATTCGAAATAACACCCTTTAAGGCCAAGGAACTTTGCCAAAAAGAGAAGAGTTCGACCTCGATCGAGCGACGACGGGTTACTATTTCGATAAGTTCGAAATAACACCCTTTAAGGCCAAGGGCCTTCGCCAAAAAGAGAAGAGTTCGATCTCGAGGTAAAGGTAAATAACGAAGAAAAGACTCTCCTTTATACAAAGTCATTGTGTGGGCTACCGCCGCTTACATATGGACCAAGCCAACTATAAAAAAAACTAACGACGATCGACAAAAAACTGAAAATAAAAATAGACAAGGAAAACATTCTTCGTTTGGCGTCATCAGCACCATCACCATCACCTTCTCCTAGAAGCTCTCTATTACCATCATCCGCACCCCCGTTGGCTTCATGCGTCGTCACATCATACCCGCAATTGATGCGAGCCTCCCGCGCTTTTGCTCGCGCTTCTTCATAAGCAACCTTATTCACGGTACCCGCCTCCCACAACCTCTTATATATATCACGCTGGGTTTCGGCGTAAACCCAAAGCTCGTGCATATGGCGGGGAATGGCGGTGGAGGAAGACTCAATTTGAGCCAACAGTTGCCCATTTTCTACCTCTAGTGCTGCAACTAGATCTCCCAGAACCAATGCTTCTTGATCGATCTTGCTGATGCGCTCCTCGAGCCTTGCCTCCATGAGGGTAGTTGTCGCTCTCTCCGATTCCTATTCGAATTGAAGGACGCGGATGGTGTTCTCCAGGGCCGCCGCCCTCGTCGAAGCCTCAGACCAAGCACTCTCGATGC
The DNA here is from genome assembly GCF_000715075.1 of Nicotiana tabacum. NCBI lineage: Eukaryota > Viridiplantae > Streptophyta > Magnoliopsida > Solanales > Solanaceae > Nicotiana > Nicotiana tabacum. The sequence goes on along the minus strand of NC_134085.1, from coordinate 190,335,531 downwards.
TTTCCAACCCGGTGACCTTGTTCTCCAGTGCGGTCAATTTCCCCATCCATTCCACGCTCATCGCCTCGACCTTGGTCAAATTCTGATCCATCTACGACTGCATCGACCTCAATCTCTCCTGCAAATGCTCACATTCTGCGGCAACTCCCTTGCCCAACTCGAGCTCCTCGTACTTAATATGAAGTTGCTCTTCGAGCACACTCTTGCTACGGATAGCTCGCATCAACTCCTGATCCCTTTTCTCCAACTCCTCACCAAGAGCCCGATTACCGGGGTTTGTCCTCAGCCGCTCATGCATCTCGCGGAATCTATTGCTGTAGCAACGATACTTCTCTAACATCTTTAAGAAAATCTTGGCCCAAATGTTAGCCCTGCGAATGCTTTCCACTTCTACCATATATGTCTGAAAAACGCAAAAGCGGGGTATACCTCATAAAAACGACAAAATTCCACCACCAACATAGGAAGAGGAAATGTATATCCTATAAGAAAGGGGTAGGCGTAAAGCACGCAGTACCCAGGGCGGTCGAAGTGAACTATGTCGTTCCCCACTGCCAGCTGCATATCGACATAATTGGGGATTCCCTACCTTTCTTTCAACTCTGCAATGTCCCTTTCTCTCAAAATGGAGGGGACAGGTTCCGGTTCCGCCCCGATGCGAATACTGAAGTCGGTCGCCTCTCTCCCAAGGCGAGGCAAGATCTCAATCACCGATGGGACCTCCTCATCTTCAACCACATCTACCCCTCCAGCGGCCTGAGCAACACTTTTCGGTATTAGATTAGTGGCAGGGACATTGTTACGGGACGAATCACCAACCATTCTTATCAGAAAATACGCCAAAGAAATAACAAGAAGAAGAGGTGGAAGTTTTCAGTAAACAAGAGGGCACACAGAAAATCGAGGTATCAGAAAGAAAGTATATCAGCAGGATCCTCCCAAGAAAAAGATAAAGAAGTGTGTCAATCGAATGACAAGCTTCCTCTATTTATAAAAGACATAAATCCCCCGAGCACAAAACCCAAGAGTCGCCAATCGAATCTGATAGAGCACGAAATGTTTCAGCTCCCTCGGAATGTGTGTCATAATGGCGATAACCACGAAACAACGCTTTGATACCAAACAACGTTTCGGTTCCGAAACCGTCGCAACGATCCATGGGAATCGACAGAACGCCGCTACTCCGCTGAAAACCCATAAAATATAACTAAGGAACGAAGAGTTGTAAGTCAGATTTCTCTCAAATTCGTGACAATCATGATCCGTCTGCCGAGCCCGACATAAGACGACCCCGACAGATGGAGGGACTAACTGTATTGGTCAAAATCTGACCATCACGACCAAGCCGACCGACATCCCGCCTAAGTAACCAGGCAGTGAAATTTAATATAGCCCACTCCATTTCTCCTCCCTGACATCCGACGAGTTGGTAGAGTGGCGTCTAAAAGCACGTCTAAGACACATTAGCGGCAAGAGGACATCGAGTCGAGCAAAGGGCAAGGGTGCCTTGACTATATATAGTCAGGAAAAGCTTTCGACCAGGGGGTTGCTCCTATTATCTCTCTCTAGAAAAGCCAAAATAGCTCTCTTCTATTGCTCCTAAGAGATTAGAATGAATTTCTGGAGAAACATGTAAAGCAATCTCCTCATCGATTGATAAGAGATACAATATTGAATTTCAAAAAGATTAGTTACATTCCCTTTATCCTACATACGATCTGTACTGCTAGCTCTTTGATCTGGAATTTATTATGTCTGACTAAGATTTACCCATTCATCTTTGATTGATTTGTTCAAAACGATTTCATTAATCTTTTGAGTCAAACACTATTTGCAAACTTTTTGGTTTGTACATGTTTATATGTGCGCCTTAGGGACTACGATATAAGAATACCAAGTCGTATGAAAAAACACTTAAACAATGTCATTTTGGGATTATAATGTATTTGTATACCTGGAGCATTTTTCTGTCAATGGCGTGCACTACGGATACTATCACGGGCCTGATTTTGGTCCGTCAAAACCAGCTTGTGTTGCAACCAGGCCTTACACCTAGGGGTGGGCATCGGTCAGTTCGGTTCGATTATGAATATTATTGGTTTAGCATATTGGTTAACCGGTTATCGATCATTATCGATTTGGTTATCAGTTTACCCGATAAGATAACTCAATCTAGAGTTAAGCGAAAAAGAGAAGATAATTCACTGGAGTTAAGCAAAAAAGAGAAGAATTCACATATAATATACTACACATTTTTACGTTTTGTCCGATGAATAGTACTAATTCTTCAACAACGGTTATCCAAATACATTAATAATACTACAAAGTAGTAGCAATTTCACCTTAAAATTAACAAGTCCAAACATATAGTACTAACAGTCCAAACTAGATGTTGTTTGTCAAATGCCTAACCTGAAAAAGAAACCGTATAATAAAACCTTGATCTGTGCATGGGCAATACTAACACAAAAATGAAAAACACCTAGAAGGCAAGAAAATGTTGACATGTTGTCAAAGCTCAGCGTATTGTATAAGACTAAAGACTTACGCTATGAGTAACTAGTAAGGTATATGAAGAATGAAGATGAAGCAACGGAAGAGTGCGGCTAAGAAAGAATAGGAGAAAATGAACTGAAGCCCTAGCATATGTATATACTTAAGGGTAAAGTCATAATTTTATTAATTCTTCTTGGGTTATCGGTTAACCCATTAACAAAATTGGAAAATCGAGGCCCGAATCGATAACCCAATAGCGAAAAAATTCTAAACCGTTACCGAACCGTTAACCCAATAACCCGATACCGATAACCCAATAAACAATTAACGGTTTGGGCTATCGGTTTTACCCGATATATGCCCAGCCCTACTCACACCCAACTTCAGCCTTCTCCCAACACTTAGCCAAAATTACAGTAACTTTGGACTTAGAATATTTTTAGGCAGTTTGAACGTAGTAAGTCTTAAGACTGATTTTGGCCATGAAATTTAAGTAAAGGCAACAGAAATAAACAAGAACACAAAACACAATATAGAGGAAACTCTTTTCCCAACTTTGTATTTAACTCAAACATACAAAGAAACTCAATTCAAAGTACAATGCCGTATACAAGAAGATCACTCTTGACCCTCGGATTTTCTCACAAGACTACTCTTAGCCTTAGGAATTTTCACTTTTGAAAACAGACTTAGGAACTCTTTCCTAACTCAAAACATGCACTCTCACACGTTTTTCTCCTTTTTCACAAGCATAAAGTTGCTGCCCATTTATGAAACATGTGACAGCACTTTGCCTTTACACTTGTCACTCTTAGGCTTAGACACTTATCCTACACAATCCACTATTTTAGCCTAGTGTAGTTGACATCCCCCAACTACTAGGATCATGTAGATCGTGCTACGATAATGGAACTAAGGCTCCAAAAACGTTCTGGTAACCACCTGTCAGGTTTGAACAAAAGCCAACTACCGCCCATGTGCACATCATGTGCCTTGTAACCAGTGGCGAAGCCACGTGGATATAAGTGTAGTCAACTGACCACCTTTCGTCAAAAATTGTACTGTGTACATAGGTAAAATATTACGTTTTAGGGGTATATAACACATATTGAACACTCTTTAAAGGATTTTTTTCACCTTTTTTAAATTTGAACACCCTCGGATAAATTCCTAGCTTCGCCACTGCTTGTAACTGCCCTTGACTTGGTCAATCTGAAGCTTGCTGCCGATGTGCGTCCCTTGGCTTGAATCAAGCGCCAATGCCTTGTTTTCAGGTGCATTGTAGCCGTATTTAGCCCATGCCATTGCCCACACACATGGCCCTTTGCCACACCCCAATGTCATAAAAAGTCTGTCTTGCTCGCATGCCTTCATTCACTTAGCCTGCCTTTGCCAACTTCGTTTTTGCCTTGCCTTGGAGTCACTGCCCCATGCCTTGATGCCTTTTCCATGATCAAGATTCAAGTGTCACCCTCAACCCTCATCTCATTGTCAAGCCTTTGCCAAGCTATCTTGCCTGCCTCAAAGCCTTGGTCATCACTTGCCTGCTTCCCTTTTCGCCTTGGTGCTAGCTCGTGCACCTTAGCTTGGTACCACTCATGCTGCCCCATGACAACACTCTCGTTATCAAGTCAAGCTCAAAGAGGCGGAGCCCTAACAAATACTATCTTGGGCCGGAAAAACCATCATATCATATCATTTACGAATGACTCAAGACATTGAAGGATTCTCAATGCATGGCTTTAGTTTTCGGGTCAATGGAAGCATAATTTCTCTTGGATCTTCATAAATAAGAATACCCTGCATATTGTGGAAAGCCCAAAACCCAAATTAAACAAGTAGTGCAATACATAAATCAAGTAATTAAACCGATAAATTCGTCCAATTCACAATGAAGCAAACTGAAGGGGGAAAACGATTCCACAGAGATATGAATCCTATGCAGTACTCCCTTCGGTTCAAAATAACTATCGTTTCAGCTAAAAAGTAGTTTCAAAATATTACTACTCATTTTCCAATAGTAGCACTTTCCAATAAGAAATGAATTAGGGTAATATAGTAAGTTACATCATGTACTTAATGTTTTCTTAAAGGACGTGTTTGAGCTAAAACAACAAATAAAATGGGCCGAAGGGACCAGATGTCTTATTTTCTGTTATTGGAATTACAGGCGAGGTAAATACATAAATAGGCAATATTGTAAGGCATAGCGTTTACAACATGCTAAGATTGTAAAAAAAATTGCTATTAATGGAATAATCAAAAAGTAGTATCATTTTCTTAAATACTAGCTTAAAAATGATCAAACGTGTATTTTTCTCATTACAGGGCCCGTATAACCGACGGGCTTCATACTTACCTTTGGTCACATACTTTCTTACCTTTTCAGGGCATGAAGTTAATTTCCAAAGTTAAAACATGGTTTAACTATAAGAAAACTATTACTTCCGCCATTCTAGGAAGAAATAATTATACCATTTATGTTCTTCGAATTGAAGGTAATTCGAACATATAATTAAGCTTTATCCTTTAAAAGTAAATTTTACATATAAAAAATTATCATCTAATTATTTCTCTAATATTTAGTAATTTTCTCTTAATCATGTTTCGCACACTTGTTTAGTTAAACAAATTAAATTAGGACATTTGAAATAACATAAATATTAACTTTAGTTCGATCCGCATCAAACACTCGCAAAAAAGAATTTTAAAACCGTTCTGGTCACCCACAAAAGCTATTTTTTCTCCTTTTATTGATGATCATATAACTTTTCTTTCAGGTTGACTAAAGTTCATGTCCAGAAAAGGGAAGGAATTCGTTTCCTTGTTTGCTTTTACATATGGATTTTTTGTTCTTTCCTTTTTTTTTTTTGGCTAAGAACATATGGAAAAGTTATGACCAACTCCAACTTGGAATGGGAATCGTAAAGAACTGTGACGGAATAAGCTTAAATTCTTCTTTAAAATTGAATTCATGTCTATTTAGGATTTACAGTCAAAATTTTATATGAATAAGTTTCCTAGTCAAAGTAAGTTTGTATTGTTATAAATGTAGGTGTTATATATTGATACTCCTAAATAGCCATTGTTGAATCATTCATTCGTGATCAAATTACTTCTTGTGTGCTTTGATTTCCCTTCAGCAAATTATGGTGGAAACAATAGGTGATGGAGAGGACATAATTAGAGATCTGATATTATGTTTAATCCTTTACACCCCCCCCCCTCAAGCTAGGTTCACTGAAGATGTTCTTCAGTCCTTGGACACCAAATAGTCATGTTGAAATCGCTCAAGGCCCTTGGTTAGCAAGTCAGCTTCCTGTTCAGCAGTAGGAACATAGACAGTACTAATCAGCCATTGCTGAACCTTTTCTCTAATGAAATGGCAGTCAATATCAATGTGTTTCGCACGTTCATGAAAAACTGGATTTGCTGCAATTTGAATAACGGATTTACTATCACAATATATAGGAACAGGAGAGGAATGAAGAATGCCCAACTCCTTGAACAGACCTAGAATCCAAATCACCTCAGGGATGCCAAACTCCTGTACTCAGCCTCTGCTGAGCTGCGAGAGATGGTAGACTGCTTCTTGGACTTCCAAGAAATCAAAGAGCTGCCAAACTTGACAAAATAGCCAGTGACTGACTTGCGTGTGTTAGGGCAAGCAGCCCAATCTGCATCACAAAAGGCTGAAAGAGAGGCAGAGTAATTAGCACTTAGTAACACACCCATACCGGGACAAGACTTGACATATCTCATGACCCTCATAGCAGCCTCCATATGGGAGGACTTGAGTGTATGCATGAATTGACTCAAACACTGCACAACAAATGAAATGTCAGGACGAGTGATAGTCAAGTAGAGTAGTTTCCCCAGCAAACGTTGGTATGGTCCAGGATCAGGAAGAATAGAATCACCAACAGAGTTTGTATGAGCATCAAACTCAGTGGTAGTCAGTCTGAGATTAAGCTCCATAGGAGAGTGGACTGGCTTTGACCCTGCTAATTCCAAATCAGAGATCAACTCCAGGGCATACTTGTGTTGCTGCATCAAAATTCCCTGGTCACTCCTATCAAATTCAATACCCAAGAAAAACTTGAGCTCACCAAGGTCTTTGATCTTAAAACTAGACTGTAAATCATCTTTGGTCTGTTGTATAAGCAAGATATCATCACCTGTGATTAACAAGTCATCAACATAGACTAGAACCACCACCAACTTTTCTCCCACTCGCTTGAGGAACAAGGAATAATCTAGGTGGCTTTGTGTGAAACCAGAGTTTTGTAATGCTGTTGTTAACTTGATATTCCATTGTCTGGAAGCCTGCTTAAGTCCATAGAGGGACTTGAGCAGTTTACAGACTAAGGACTTATCAGTGGAATCATTGAACCCTTGTGGGATAGTCATATACACTTCTTCAAAAAGATAACCTTGCAAGAATGCATTGTACACATCCATTTGATGGATGGTCCAATGACTGGAAGCTGCTATGGAAAGCACACTCCTGACAGTCACCATTTTTACCATAGGTGAAAATATCTCTTGGTAGTCTAACCCTTCTCTCTGGTTATATCCTTTTGCCACAAGTCTGGCTTTAAATCTCTTTACTTCCCCAGTAGCCTTGTATTTAGTCTTGTACACCCATTTACATCCAATAGCCTTCTTACCCTTAGGTAATGGGACAAGAGCCCATGTGTGGTTATCTTCTAAAGCCTTGATTTCAGACTTCATGGCTTCTACCATCGCTTGTCTTTAACTGCTTCTTGGTAGGTCACTGGTTCCACTCAACAGAAAATTGGGACAAATAACTTTGATATTTAGGTGCAATGTGATCATAGGTGATCACCTCGGAGAGTGGATATTTGCAGCATCCTGCAGACTTTCCTTTAGTAGGCTGAACATAATCCTATAGCCAGACGGGAGGTTTAGACACTCTCCCTAATCTTCTAATATCCTGCCCAAGAGTGGGTAGATTATAATTAGGCACTGGAACATCAATAGTAGAACCAACAACAGTGGGATCATTATCAAGGACTGAAGTAGGTGTAGCATCTGTGGAGCAGGAAATCTCAGGTAAATTTGGGGAACATGGATCTGACTGTGTGCAAGGTTCATTGTGTGGATATGAACAGCCATAAGAGTTGGATCTGTAATAACATCCTGTCTAGGAACAGGAGTCGAATCAAGAAAGAAATCTGGTGAAGCAGTGTCTAAAGATTGGAATAGGAACACATCTTCATAAAAGACTACATCCCTGCTAATGAAGAACACTTTATGTTCTAAATCCAATAGCCTGTAACCCTTTTGATGTGCTGCATACCCCAACAGAATAGATCTCACAGCCCTTGGCTCAAACTTATCATGCTTGATCAAGTTTGTTGCAAAGCATATGCATCCTAGCACTCTTAAATGGGAAATAGAAGGTTGTTTCCCATGTAGCACTTCATAAGGAGATTTACCTACAAGAATTGAGAAAGGTATCCTGTTGATAATGTAGACTGCTATGTCAATGCAATGGCCCCAGTATCTAACAGGTAGATGTCCCTGAAATCTAATAGCTCTGGCTGTCTCAAGTATATGCCTATGTCTTCATTCAATTACCTCATTTTGCTGAGGAGTGTATGGGCAAGAACTCTGGTGTACAATGCCATGCAACTGAAATAATTCATTGCAAGAATGATTGAAAAATTCTCCTCTATTATCTGATCAAAATATCTTAATAAGCTTACCATATTGTGTCTTGACCAAAGCAATAAAGTTTTTGAGTAAAAATACTACATCAGATTTAAGTCGCATAAGGAATACCCAAGTCCATCTAGTGCAATCATCCACCAAAGTAAGGAAAAATCTCATGCCATTATGAGTAGGAACCTTATATGGACCCCAAACATCCATGTGTATCAAGTCAAAACTAGATAAACTTCTACTCTTACTAAGTGGAAATGGTACTCTAGTGTGTCTTGCTAGTGGACATATCTCACTCTTACTCAATTGATTGATACAAGAGAAATTGGTATTATTCAGTAGGCTAGGAATCTTCCTAAGAACTTGCATTGGAACATGTCCTATTCTCTTATGCCATAAATCTGCACCACCTGCTCCACTAGTTGCTGCAAATGCTCGATTTAATTTTCCTCCAACTGATGTAGAAAGAACATATAGTCCTTCCTCCTCCTTACCAATCCCCTTCGCCTTCCCAGACAAGAGGTCCTAAAATACAAAGCATTGTGGAAAGAATGTGACACAGCACTTCAAGTCCTTTGTCATTTTGGATACTGATAAAAGATTGAACTTGAACGTTGGAACACAAAGAACATCATTAAGAGTATCACCTCCTGTAATTTGGCATTCTCCCATGTGCGAAATTGTGGCTGAATATCCAGTAGGCAGCTGAACTTGTCCCGTGCTTCCTACTGATTGTTTATTATGTAACAATTCTTTCGTAGCTCCTGTATCCACAATCCATTTGCAAAGTATCATATTTTCACATAACTCTACATTGCCACAAAAGCATTTACCTGCCATGTGAGCACTGGCATCTCCAACAGAACTCTTGCTCAATAGTTGTAACAGTTGGTTGTACTGATCTTGTGTGAAGAACTGGGCTGGTACTATCCCATTGCTTGTTTGTTGACTAGGCACCTGTGTGGTTTGAGACTGTTCACTCAATAAGGCAGCATTTGCCTTTCCACTTGGCTTGAAATCTGGAGGATAACCCACGATTTTGTAGCATTTGTCCTTTAAATGTCCTGTTTTATTACAAAAATCACATTTCATTAGTTTATAGCAATCTTTTCGAGTATGTCCTTTTAGATGGAAAAGTCACACTCCAAACTATAATTTCTTCTTTGCTTGTTTCCTGATTGTGTAGTAAATAGAGCAGTAGGCTCAATAATCCCTGCATTTCCATAATTGGCACCAGTAATCATCCTCCTGCTTTCATCTTGAACTACCATGGCATATACTTTGTTGATAGACGGCAAGGTAGGCATTAAGATGATCTGACTTCTAGCTTGTTCAAAGCTATCACTTAATCCCACAAGAAATTGCAACAAACGTTGATATTCCAACTGCTCAACATACTCAGCTGCTGAAGGTGGTGGTAAAATGGAGTCATACTCTGCCCACAGATCTCTGAGCTTTGTAAAATAAGTAGAAACAGAACACATTCCCTGAGTCATAGTGAAGATCTCCTTGTGCAGATAGTACAATCTCGATCCATTTACTTCATCAAAACGTTCCTTGAATGCAGCCCATACTGTACAAGCATTAGATGAAAAGAGTACTCCAGTTATTAAATCCTTGCTAACATTGCTCATCAACCACGAGGTCACAATCGCGTTGCATCGATCCCACTGGTGTGCTAGGCCAGATCCAAAATCCTCTTTTGAAGTCGATCCATTGACTAGACACAATTTATTTTTTCCTAACAAGGCTACCTTCATAGCTCGACTCTAGAGAGTGTAATTATCCATTCCAGTTAGTATAAGCCCTACCGACATGGATCCAGGTCTATCAGAAGGATGTAGATATAACGGGTGATTATGATCGAGAATTGTGGATCCTTCGGCTGTATTGACTCCGTCGTTCGTAGTACCACTCAATTCTTCAGAGATCGCCATGAATTAGGTCAAATCAAGGTGCTGAAAAACTGCAATTGCAGAAAATTAGGGTTTTAACAAATGCAGAAATGAGTGAATTCCTTCAAATTTTCCTTAATTGCTATAAAATTGGGTTTATAGCAATGCAACTAGTGATGGTGTTAAATTCTCATGATTAAACTGAAAGTGTGATTGAATTCAGAGAAAAGAAGAAGCAGCTTGTGAGAAGAAGAGCAGAGGAGGAAATTTTCTTTTTCGATATATCTAAAATGAACAATGTACAACGTATATAACTGCTTCCTATAGTGACCAACTAACTACTGCCAACTCATGTACAACTGTACAAATATTAAACTAATGGAGTAACTATGATTACATTGATCTAACTATAGTTAAGTTAAGAGCACATGTGAGCTAAGGCACTGCTTTCGTGGACACCTTCTTTACAGTTTTAGACCTCAAGGGATGCTATATAATGAAAAATATAAAAGTTGTGAGTGAAAAACTCAAGAGTTTCACCTTGTGGAATTGGAAGAATCTGGAGCAAGTCAATATGATGGCTCCAAATCTTATGGAATTCAATTTTTTCAGTGGGAAAACATGCATGCCCTTCTCAACTATGGATCCATCTAACCTCGAACTAGCCAATATTAATTTTTATCCAGATTGTTCACATTCTTGGAACTTGGAGATATGGAAAGAAGTTGGTATAGTAATCTTCAAGACTTTGTTCAAAAGTTCGACTATTCGAAGGGACTGATATTAGTATTTCATTGCAAAGAGGTATTATTTTTTTCTCTCTTTATATCTCCGCGTAATTTTTTCGTCTACCTGTTTATTCAATTAAGGGCATCTCCAACCTTTACCTCATTTTTGGTCCCCAAAATGAGGTTTTTTCTATTTTGGGTACAACTTACTCCAACTATTCCCCCATTTTTCCCCCAAACTTTTTTATATTCTTCTCTCTCTTCTATATTATATTATTATCTTTCATTTCAATTTCATTTTTTAATTTTCATTAAACAAATTCCATCTTTTATACCATTCATTTTTTGAGATAATTATATATTTTTTGTACAATTATAACTTATAATAAAATTAACTTACAATTTTACATAAAAATAATAAATGCACGAAAATTAATTTATCAAAACTATACACCAAAGTTAAGATGTAAAATTAATATTATAAAGACATTACATAAACATAATTAGGTATATATAAAGAGATAGATTAAAAGATTAAATAATAAAATAATAATAAAAAAGTGATGAATAGTACTGGGGAGATGAATATTGTACCCCCATATTTGAGGGAACACTATTCATCCCCCATTTTGGGGACAAAAATGGGGGAGAGTTGGAGCTAAATTACCCCGAAAATTGCCCCAATTATGAGGAATGGGGGTAAGGTTGGAGATGGCCTAACTTGGTTTGGGCTTTGTGAAATATATGCAGGATAAGAATAGAGAATTTTACCTTCCTATGCCACATATGAAACCTTATTACCCTCAATGTTTAAGGTTAGAGATAATTACATTTAGTATACTAAATTACCATTTATATACCATAATTTAAAACAGGGATATAATTAATGAGGCATTTATATGAGCCATAATTATAGGACCGTATATTTCCATGTTTCTCTTTCCTTTCAGCTCAACCCCCCTCCCCACGTTTTACCTTTACCCGTAACTCTCCCCTCCCCACGTTTTACCTTTACCCTTCACTCCCCCATGTTTAGCATCTGTTTTCTTCTTTACAGAACAAAATCTACCCACGTTCTTCATTATTCTCCATTTAAATTCACCAAATATTGAAGTTATCATTCTACAAAATTTGTTCCCATCTTTAGTCAAGTTGAAGTTAAACCATGAAGAACATCAAATCTCCCAAAAAAATACCTAAAAAATCTACAGTAGGTGATATCCCCTCTTTCGATTAGGGTATTTTAACACCAAAATCACCACAAAAACAAGTAAAATCTACACATGCAATGGAACCTACTACTCACAATTCATCTCCTAGACAAATCTGTGCCGAGATGAGAACAAAGCAAATGCACGATGTAGATGCTGGAGGAAGTGCTACACCAGGCGGCAAACAACTCAAAAGAAAGGGGAAAGAGGTATGCGTAGATGACGACTTTGCTGAAGATGTCCCTAAAATTCCAACAGTTAAAAAACCCAAGTTATCTCCTGCTTCATCAAAACAAAAAACGAAGAAACAGTCCAAAAAACTCCCAAAATTGGTTCAGAAATTTTTTTTTGGTGAAGGTAAACATTTATTATTTTCGTTTCCAGTTTTTTAGTTTTGTTTTGGATGTAAAAATCTATGTTTTAAGTGTTTTGGTAAATTGTATATTAGTTGTCTTAATTTTGTAGATGATTTGTAGTTGTGATTTTCTAAAGTTTATAATTGTAGTTATTTTGTAGACATTTTGTAGTTATATTGTCGCTAGCTTTTAAATTTTGAAACAAAGCTGTAGTTACTTTTTTCTTCCTGCATTTTTGTAGATAATGTTTATATCTGTAGATGTCTTGTAGTGTTTTATAGTTATATGTGTGGGTAGGCTGTATTTTTTTGAAGCAGATTTGTATGTATTTTTTCTTCCTGATTTGTTTTTAGCTATGTGTGTAGTGATTGTGTGTTATGTGTAGATAATATGTATATTAATGCTTCATTTTTATGCAGTTTGCTAATGTGAAATAATTTATCATTTTGTGCAGAATGGACATTATTTTGCCCCACATAATGTGGATTATGGGGTGCTTAGATTCCACACTTTGTGTGATCCTAGCATTCCTAGCCAGATAAAAGAGTTATTGTCTCCAAATGCTTTGAAGCTTTTTAAAAACACTTGTTTTGGTTACTTACTGTCTCTCCCCTCCATTTGTATGCAAAACCAAGCTATTCATCTTCTGATGAAGTATGAACTGTCTAAGTCTAATGAATCCTTTTTTTTAGTCCACTTGAAGGAGGAAAATTTGAATTTTTCATTGAGAGAGTTTGCTTTAATTACCGGTTTAAATTGTGTGAATCAGTTTACAGATTATGGATATACTTCTAGTCATATTAGCAAGTTAATGAATAGCTATTTTCCTAACAAAAAAAGAGTAGAGAAGTGGTATTTGAAAAATATAGTAACAAATAGATCTTGGGTAAACGATGAGGATGCAGTCAGGTTGTGCATTCTTTATCTTTTGGAATTTTTGTTTGCCCTTATGACAAACACCATGTGTTTTTTATAGACCACTTTAGGTTCTATTTGGTAGAGTCTGGTCAGTTTGAGTCATACCCATGGGGTATTAAATCGTTCAATCAGGTTACGGATTCCGTTAGGCATCGTCTAAATCTCCGTGTACATTCTTATCTCATACGGGGATGCTCATTAGCCTTGCAAGTGTGGCTTTATGAGTGTTGCTCGACCGTCAGCACGGAGCTTGCTACGAGATGTTCTGACTTAATACCTCGCATATTAAGATGGTCATCTACTAAAGGGTAGATTTGGTTAACTGCCTTTGAAGAGAAAATGATCAAGCCTGAGTGGATTAAGGTATTTTTTTCCAGTTTTGTATATTGCTATATTTACCTTCATAATTTCTACAATTAGTCTACATTTTCTGCCTTAGTGGAACTAACTATTTTTTTCATCATTCACTTCACAAGCATGACTGAATCTGGAGAAGAGATTGGAGTGCTTACTCTGTCAAACAAGATTGAGTATGAAGATGAATAGGGTGCACAATCATCAGAGGTTCCAAATGCTGATTCTCCAACATTGGAACCCAAACATACAGATTGTCAAGAGGACAAGGAATCTGTGGCTAAGAAGCTCAGGAAGCTAGAAAAGGGAATTGAGCAGGTAATATTATTAACTACAATATATTTACATATTTGCTACAATTTATCTACATTTCATAACAATTTATGTAGTATACATTGTAGTTAAATTGTAGTATAATTCTATAGTCAACCATGTTGGGATTGCACACATTGTAGTTAAATTGTAGTATAACTGTAGCAATTTGTAGACAATTGTGAAAACAATACTGCCTCGTACATAATTAAACTGATTTGTAATTTATTTGAATAAAATTACAAACTAACTATAATTTTTAACTTTTAGGTTGATGGAAAGTTAGAGAATTTTAGTAAGGCTGTATTTGAGGAACTCCATGACCTTCGAGTGTCTATAGATGATTCTGTGAAGAGTGTTTTGAATTTGATAAATAGGAGATATGATGTGGATGAGGCAAAGGTAAGAGTTGACATATATTTATATACCAAAACAAATTATGACATATGAAACAATATACTCAAACTAACATAAAATCTTTAGTTTGCTGGTAGTTCAACCAAAAATAATGACCAACAACAAGGAGTGAACAACCAACAATTTCAGTTCAATATTGGTGATCAAGTGCATGCAAGCACAAGCAACACAAGTATCTACAAAATACCTACAAATATATACACCTAGTATAAAACTTTATAGAGCATAGTTTTATTATTCACATTTTATCTACAACTTCCTACATATATCTACAACTTTCAAGGCAATATTATCTAGTATTATTTACCTTTTTTAATTATAAATTGAAGCTGCAGTTTGTCCAGAACATGTTCCAACACATGTTGACTTATATTCAGAATTTCAAGAAGCAGCTGAGGTAGAACAAGCAGGTATAATATCATACTGTCATTCAGAATAAATAATTGTTGTTTATACAATTTGCTATTCCTGTTAAGTAAGTTATGTTTTATGTAACAGATATTGAAGATATCAATGCACAGTCCCCAATTCACGGAGTGACTGTAGCAGCTCAGACAGAACAAGTCATTGAGAAACAGCTAAATGAAGGTGAAGATGCACAGCATGTGGATGAAGTTGTTTCTGAAGGATCAGACATTGATAAGAAGGGTGTGACATTGGATGACTTTGAGTTGCCAGACAACTTAACACAATTGGTTAAGTATGGCGAGCCCATACCAGGTGAAGCAATCCCTATTCATCTGGGGAGAACCAGGCAACCGGGGAAACATGCACGATCACCTTTCATACCTCTATATAGTTCTAGAGGCAGCAGCTCTATTGGACCTAAATTTTTCTACCTCAAACACCCCTTCACAACTCTTATAGGTGAAAATGTAGATTATGATATGTTAGATAAGTTCAACAAGTGGTTATACCACCATAGTAACAAAGTATCTAAGAGGTATGAATGCTTAATTTGACACTTTAATTTCATCATTTTAAAGTTTAAATATTTAATTCATTCTGTGATTTTTTTGATTGGACATTTATTTGTTGTTACAGGAGGAAGACTCCCTTTTCCATAAAGGATAACCAAATCAAGCCTTGGTTAGACCTTGGAGTTGAAAGGTGGATAAGAAGGACTGATTTTATTCCCTTGCTCACCCCGGACAAGTCCTCAATGACTCGGTAAGTATCAAAGAATAAATTCACAAGATATATTTTGTATTCTGTTTTGTAGTATAATTGTAGTTATATTGTAGATATGAAATATATGTGACCATGCATTTTATTATAAATTGTAGATATAATGTAGACATTTCTTATAAATGCTGCTCTTATTATTTATAGTGTGATTGTATTTAGGTTGGACCTTATGTATCATATTTGATGATGAATTGTATGTAAAAATTGTATATTTGATAATTTGGACAGAATTGGTATATCTGTATTTCATGATTGCAGTTAATTTGTAGTTAAATTGTAGAGCAAGTTGAAGACTTATAATATTAAATATAGTTTGGATGTAAATATTATTGAGACCTTATGGTAGTTGCTGTGTTCCATGTTTTGCTGTGTATAGCAGCTAAAGTGTAGCTATTTGTTAGATTATTTGAATTCTGGCTTTGTAGTTTAAAGTGTAGCTGCTTTGTTGATAATTGTAGTTACACTGTAGCTTATAGTAGATTTTATTTTATTTTACAGCATATTGATATTATTATATATTACCTGAGAAAAATAGGCAAATATGGCCCCAACAACAATAACACTAGGTTTACAACAACCGATTGCTTGTTCAAGTCAAAGATTGAACAAATCTATGAGAAGTTCATAAGTTCTTCGCCAGAAAAAAAGTATTTGGTTGTTAAACCCAATGATGATGTTGCAGAATATATTCTTGGGTATAGACTTCTTGCTAATGTTGCCTGGGATGAAGTTGACTATGTCATCATGACCGTGAACATTGTAGAGAATTTCCATTGGTTGTTGGTCATTTTCGACATAGCGGACAAGCAACTTTATGTGTATGATTTCATGGTGTCTTCACACCATCATAATGCTGTTGAATCATGTGTTGATAAGTTTTCAATCATTATCTCTCTATATTTGTCTTGCACTGGTTTCTACGGGAAGCGTAAAGACATTAACTTCAAGACCACAAAGGCATACATTGAGAAACCAGTTACAGACCCTCTCAACATACAGTGGGTGGTTGCGGAGATTCCACAACAAAAGGAAGGATCACTGTAAAAAAACTATTCTCTCTTTCTAGATGTTTAATTATTTTTTTTATAATCATTTGTTAAATAATTAAATTTGTTTTGTCTTATGCATCGATTGTGGTGTATTTGTGGCTGTTTTTGCGGAGTATGTTAGCATTGGAAATTTGTCAATTCCTTCAGAAGACCTTTCGGATATCGACCAACACCGTAGACGCTATGGAGCTCTCCTATGAGACTATGCTACAAAGAAGCAAGAAGATGGGTCAATCAGTGAAAGTGAGGTTACAGGCAGGCTAGCAAGGAGGAAGGATGCTCCTGCTTTGAATGAGAAGACTAGAGTCCAGAGAAAGAAGAAATAGTGTCCTGTTTTCCTAGTTTAGTTGATGCCAATTTATAGTTGAAGGAGAATACACTACTTTATAAACAAAATTTTTATTTTTTTATTGCAACATACCTTTTTGTTTTGTTATTTTATCTTTCATTATTAGTTGTTCACTTGAATATAAATTGGTTGTTTACAACACTGTATCTTCATTATATTAAACATGAGTATTTTGATGTTAGAATACAATTTGGCTACAAATAATCTTCACAATATCTACATTTTGGAAACACTCAATGCAGTTATTGTATATAATTTTGTAGTTGTATATGTTCATAATTTTATGAAATACCTTCAAGTTCTAGGTAATATCTATATATAATTGTCAGTTGAAGTTAAATTACACAACAAACAGAAGAAATAAACACTCCAATCATAGAAATATATTATCCACAATTTATCTACAAATCATCTACAAATTATTACCAAGACTACAATTTAACTACATTTAACCTATATTTTACCTACAATCTGAAAACACTTTACATTAAAGTTACTTTTTTTAATATCAGTTGTATTGTAGATAATAAATATTAAAATTTAATTATACTATATCAAAGACAAATTTAGATGCCTGACACAATACATAAAAGCATATTAAACACACATAAACAAATTGTAGTCTACTTCATAATGATCTTTAAAAACTTAAACGATTACACAAAAAATCTGCTAACTTTAACTCACTAACAGTTAGTTTGAATAACTATTCTAACTACATGATATTCATTTCTTCTTGGGAGCATTCTTGCAAGATCTTTTGTTATGCCCTTCACCTCCACAATTTCCACATGACACCTTGTACTTCTTTGACTTTATTTCATCATATGTTTTATATCTTTCCTTTTGAGGTCTCCCTGGCTGCCTTTTATCTCCCATCGGTGGATTTACTACCTCATCCAAAATATGTTGTGGCACATTCCATTTGCTTTCATCAGGAAGAGGATTTACTGGTATTTCATACGTACGCAGAAGGCTCTCCCTTGTGTAATACGGAGAGAAATAGTTTTCATATGTTTCATTCCTGTGCCTTAATGCTTCCAAAGCATGCGCACATGGAAGTTCTTCAAGTTGGAATTGGCCACAGCTACATTTCTTGTTTTCTAGACACACAATGTACCCCTTCACACCATCTAACACAGTATGTATATGATCTGTTGAAGCCCTCACCTACAATTGCAGAACAAACAGAAAAAATATTATCTCAATCATAAAAATAGATTATATACAACCTATCTACAAATATTCTATACCTTATCTACAAATATTCTATACCTTATCTACAACCTACAATTATCTACAATTTGACTACAATTTATCTACAATCTGGAAACACTGCATATTAAGTAATTTATTTTTTCTGCACCAAATAAACAGATCTTACCCTAAACTTCTGAGATAATGTTATGTTGTTCTCTAATTATTTGTTGAATTTGGACCCAAGAAATGTGAAAGTACCCTTCGCCTTCAATAACTTCTCGTTGGTCCAAAGTTCTAGAAATGTCCGCATATACTCTAAAAGGTCAAATATCGGCAGCTCTCTTGCATCTTTTGTTACAGCGTTCAACGACTCTGCAATATTTGATGTCATTGTCCACGTTTTATTCACTGTTGCATGTAATCTTGACCATCTATGATAGCCAATATCATATAGGTAAGATTTCACACGCGGGTCTACCTCTTCATTCTTCGACATACTTTCATTAAATTCATCCAGAGTGTATGACCGTGCTGTAGCAAAGTACAATTCATGTAATTGTAGATGACCCTTCTTGAATTTTGACCTTATATTTGTCCAAATATGCCACATGCAAGAGTGTGGCATGCCCGTATAGACAATTGATGTTGCCTTCAGTATACTCTCATTCCTATCTGAAACAACACACATTGAAGGTCTTTCACCATATGCCTGCTTGAATTGCTCAAAGAACCACTTCCAAGATGCGTCATTTTCAGAATCAACCACAACATATGCCAAGGGCAATATTGTACCTACATTATTAATTTATAAAATATTAATTGGCAGCTTTGAAAATGTATATAAAAATATAAATACATAACAACTACAATATATCTTCATAATATAGACAATTTATCTACATTTCATGTAATAGCTACAAAATTACTACAATGTATCTACATTTTATAGACTTGCCTACAAAATAACTACAAATTTTTTACACTTTTTACCTGCTGCATCCATGGTTCTTGCTGTCAGCATAATCCCCCTGTAGGCTGACTTTAAGAATGTCCCATCAACCACTACTACTGGCCTATAATGTTGCCGACCACTTATTGATGTACAAAGAGCAACAAAAGCGTATAAGAAGCATTCATCTGATGTCTTCTTCAATTTAACAACCGAACCATGATAAGTCTCCTCAAGAATATAAAAATATTTGGGTAATTTGCTGTAGGAGTCAGCCGGATTCCCTCTCAAAAACTGTAAAGCCTTTTCCTTTACTCTCCATGCTTGCATGTAGCTTAGGTTCACTCCGTGTTCGGATAACATGTCAGTCTGTATGTCCTTTGGTGTATAAACAGTCGTAGGATCACAATACTTTGGAATTACCATGCTACCAACTACATCTGCAGTACGTTTGCGTTGTATGAATGTTTCGTCCATTAAGGAGCATGTGTGTTGTCAGTTGAAACTCCTTATCTTGAACATTGCGGAATCATTAATTGACGTTGCCTTGAAGTGCCATTTACAGTTTTCACCAACGCATACAAGGCAGTAGCTACAAAAAAATACAATATATAATACAGATTATAAATGTAGATGCAACAAAATGACAGTTTTAACATAAAGTAACATAAACTACAATTTAACTACAATTTATCTACAATGTTTAAAAAATACATATCTTGAGTAAAACACTGCTTTTAATGATCTTTTCTCCACAAATATCTCCATACCTTCTATGACTAGATCTTTTAACTCTGAACTGGAACTTGTGCATCACAGAAAAGTGCTTCATTGCAGCAACTACAGTTGCTTGTCCTGATACACTTGTCCTTCTTCGATAGTAGTTTGCGTAGATTCTGTTATTATTTCACTTTGATATTCCTCTTTAGCTGGAGAGGATGACATATCAAGTAACTTTAGGGATCCATACGAACCTGCATCAAAATAAAGATAACAATGTCATTATAATTTTGTAGAATCTTTGTAGATATAGTGAGAATTTTGTAGTCATCCATTTTAGGATGTCAGACATTGTAGTTAAATTGTACTATAACTGTTGCAATTTGTAGAAATTTGTGAAAATAATACTGCTTCGTACATAATTAAACTGATTTGTATTTTATTTGACTAGATTTTGTTCTAAACATAAATTGTAGTTTTATTTGAAGACAACATTTTGAAATCAACAATTTCTAATCATAGATTGTAGTTTATTTTGTCGTATAAATGTAGTAACTTTGTAGATAATTTTGAAAACAACATTGCTTTATTCTTTTATTAAACTGATTTGTAGTTTAATTATAGGTAAATGTAGTAATTTTGTAGATAATACCGTAAAACCATAATTCTATGCAATTTCGAACTATACAAACCTGCACTTGTGTTATCGTTGGTGATTGCCAATTCCATATTGAAATCTCGTACACTTATACATAACGGATATGAACCTAAGTTTTTATTCTCCTTTTTGGTCTCCATATACACACGAACCCCCATATCATTCCTAATCTCCATTGGGGGACAATTGTCGTTCACCATGTATTTGATTTCTACAAGTTTTTCTGAAGTATCAATCAATAGTTGTGCTGCAATTGTAGAAATCAGAATACTGTAGCTTGCATTCTCATCTACCACAATGGCATCAACTTCAAAATCTCTAAATCTGCCATAGTTATCCCAATTCCCATTCAATTGTAGCATGATTGCGATTTTGGACATGATTGTGTGTTGTTGCTGATGTATTATTCTAAATTTTTTCGTTTTTTTGGATTTCAAGATTGAAAGAAAAAAAAAAACAGATATATGATCGCCAATTTGATTTCTGAAAAAGACGAAGAACAGAATATAGCAATGTTGAGTTGTTGAATCTCGAAGATTTGAATTCTACAATTTGAATTCAGTTTGTTGAAGCTGTTCGTAGATTTTTTTTTTTTTTTTTTTTTTTTTTAAATTTTTGAATTGTATTTTAAGAGTAAATTACGCAGATGCGAAATCTCCTTTCCGTTTCAAAACTTGAATTTAATGTAGAATCAATCAATCTCAAGATTCTTTCCTGATTTTTCGCGCGTTATTAAGGGAAGATTCTGCCCTATTAATTCCTAATAAAGGAATGGTACAGAAATTGTAGGAAAAATGTAGACTAGGCGGGCAATTTAGATACTATGCACATATTTGGTAATAAAGTTTCATATATGGTATTGGAAGGAAAAATCCCATAAGAATATTCTTATTTGTGAAGATCCAAGAGAAATTATTGTTCCACCAACTCGAAAACTAGAGCTATGGATTAAGAATCCTTGGATGTATCTTGAAAAATTCGCACATGATCTGATAACGCGGCGCCCTGACATAATATCTATTGTGCCATGTACAGAGAGCAAAATGGTCCAGGTATAAACCTTACATTACATTATACTACCCTAATATTTTTATATGAGATGAAATTCTCACACGGTCACACCTAGTTCCTAGGCGCACATATGCACATGAAATTAAAATCCAAAAACATTATATTGCATAATTGTTTCATTATCATAAGAATTTGACCTATGATTTTATATTGTTTGCAGAGTACGATTTTCTAAGAAAAGACATGTATTGAAACCCCTTCATATATTTTGAACCATCCTTTATATATATATCTAAGATTTTCACAAATTTGAAATAACAGGTGTTCCATGAAAGAGCAACAAGATACATGGAGAAACAAAATGGAAGACCAATGAAGTCATTCATCACAAAGGGGCATCTGAAGATGGCGGAACATCCCAGTTCTACTCTTGGCTGAACTGCACGCCCCAAATTGAACGTATTACCACTTTTATGTTCAAATGGAAGGAACCTCCTTTCACCTAGTCTTTTTTTTTTCTTTCATAATACTAATTGTATGAGTCCAAATTTGAACAAACACAACCGTTGATGAGTACGACGAACGACGAGATCCTCACAGCTCGACATCTTGAAGAGGGCGACCTTAATGCGAACAAGAGACGGTACGACCCTTGCAGTAGTGCAGGCCCAGTAGGGGACATTAGGAATATTCTTATAACTTGTCTTCTAGAACTGAGAAAGGTTGGGTTCCTTATATATATATCATGAAGCAACTTTGTAAAAGAATACTTTTTTGCTAATCCGTAACACTTGTTGTAAACTTGCTTACATAAAGGATTGAGAAGATTATTGTGGAAGGTCTTTTTGGTTTGGATTAGCTAAAGAATTCTTATCATCCGTGTTCCCCCTATCTATCTTTCGTTCTAGAGATTATTATAATTAGCTAAGATTTACCCCTTCATTTTCTTTGATTGATTTGTTCAAAAAGGTTCCGATATCTTTTGAATCAAATAATTTGGCGCCGTCTGTGGGGATTTCTATAGTTGAGACCTTAGTTTCGTCTAGATTCTTAAAAGAAATAATCACCTCTTTTTAGTCTCACAAAGGCCAACAATGGCAGGAAAGGGAGAAGCAAGGCTAAAGGCAATAGTAAGTGTCACGAACAACCTCCTGATTCCCTCAATGAAGCCAGCGGAGAAGACAATAAAAATGCAACACCAAGTACTACAACTGAGGGAGAGATCTCACCCCCCCGCACGAGGGTTTAACTGTCTCGCGTGAGAGGGAAACCTCAACATCCATAGCAGGAGAAGCACCACCGGCCATGAAAAGGCTATTAGAAGAATGGTTGATAAACACCTTGAGCAACATACTCGAGAAATCCGTTCAGAGGGATATCGAAGACACATTACCCGCAGAAACCGCAGCTGTCGCCGATGAGCCAGATACTACACAAACAGGTAACACCCGTACTGTCGCTGATGCAGGTAACAATGCACTTGCGGCCATCTTAAAGAAAATGGAAGAGATGGAAAATGAGAACAAAACACTCCGCGACCAGATGAAAGAGCATCAGGAAAGGGTTGATAAAATACCGGGCGCTCCGAAGTTGCTACCAAAATGTGACATGGGCCGATTCGTCGAACAGCCATACAGCGAAGGGGCAGCTCCCAACTCTATTCCAAAAACCTTCAAAATGCTGCCATATCTGATAATTTATGACGGCATCATAAACCCGGAGGATCACTTAGTCCATTACGTTGCTGCAGTAAAAAGTAATGATCTATCAAAAGAACAGGTGGCGTCAGTACTACTAAAAAAGTTCGGCGAAGCTCTGACAGGAGGAGCGTTGGCATGGTATTCCCAACTACTAGCACGATAAATATCAACGTTCGAAGAAGTGGCAGATAAGTTCGTCACCGCTCACGCGGGAGCGAAAAAGGCACAGGCCATGGTAAATGATATCTTCGCCGTCAGGAAAACGACTGTCACACCTCCTTTTCCCGCCCCCATGAGGGTGCGTGGGAGTTTTTTCCAATTAAAGGACAGTCGAAACAGGATTTGTTTATTTGTTTCAGAGTCGCCACCTGGGAATTTTAAGGCGTCCCAAGTCACCAGTTTTAATCCCTGAATCGAGGAGAATATGACTCTGTTTGTTATTCTGCGAACCAGAAATCTTGAGTAAGGAATTCTGTTAATCCGGAAGAAGGTGTTAGACATTTCCGAATTCCGTGGTTCTAGCACGGTCGCTTAACTGTTTTTATTCTTGGCTTATCTTGATTTTACATTTTTATTGCAGGATTTTGTTACCGCTTCTGTTTATTGTTTACCATAAACGAATTACGCGTACGTATATTCGTATTATACATTTTCATAGATATAAAGAATCGTGTCACGCATATGTGTACACAATAAAATTGACCATATTATAGTTTTTATTAAAAAATCATATGTTCAAAATTTAAAATAAAATTAAGAACATCGTCACCTTTGTATTTAAACAATGAACTGCACATCTCGGGTTATATGAAATTATTTTAACATCCTCGGAGAAATCCCTTTTTATTAAAATGTTCACTCGAAGTTGCGCGAACGCATAATTCGAATTGCTTTTAGAAATATAATCAGGTTACGTGAACGCATCCCTAATTACACAAAATATTCTTAATGGTAGTATAGATTTTCCACAAATTGTTTATTATATCTATACATTTTATGTAAAAATCATGAGAAATCTCCATTCAAGATACCCTTAAATTCTTGAAAAGAATTCACAATTTATTAAATGTTTATTGCGAATTATATTTTTTCGCGTATGAATTATATTCCTCCAAGCTATTCAAATCCAAATAAAAGAATAAACATATGATTAACACTATTTTTTAGTAAATACAATATATGTATATTAAAAATGTAAATAACGTATGAAACTAAAAAAAATCAATTCTTGAATGGAAATGATATTTTCGAAGAATTCTCATTATTCTTTTTGCAACGAATGCTATTTTTTTTTGCACTCTTAAAATTGTTACACGTTATCACTCTAATCTACTTCTATATCGCTTGTTCTTAATCCGATATGCATGATTATTTTAATTAATTCTGTTTATGATTGAGTTTGGGATATACATAATCGAAACGATTTCTATTCTCAACCTATGCAAACTATTGGAAAACGCTAACTTTCGCATTGTAAAATTCCCAGGCCCTTTGTTATTAAGAAAGAGAACAAATCTACCTGTTGACTTAATAAAATGATATTGCATACAACATTATTTGCCATATTTTGACCTTGTGAACATAGCGGATTTTACTAATGCAACTTTCAACTATTGATTGTAAACATAACCATTGTTATGCTATAATATAACAAAATGCAACCAACATCACCTAGCTTTAAACAACAACTAAAAAAAACTAACAAAATAAACCAATAATGTATTTTTTCCTTGATATTTCCATATTATGCTGTACCTAACTAATAATACCATAAAGTTTAAATAATGGCCATCTTTCTGCCATGTTCCCTATTTTGACAATTCAACTACACTAAATGGATAACACTTATTACAAAACTTTTATACGAATTTCAAAATAAGACAATTAACTTATAGTCATCGTGTCGAACTCACTACTAGTTAATCAATATGAAACAAAGCTGAAATTTAAACTAACAAACTTAAAAGAATAGAAAACAGAATTACAATTCGAGCTTCATTTATTTGTCACGTTGAAGCCTTTCATGACAGGAGTTTACAGATATGTACCTGGAAATGAGGGAAGAAGAAGTGAATTTCAGCAGTAATGGCAGCAACAAAATAGGAAGAAAATGCCAAATAACGCAGCTGATTTTGAGCACAATCAACGAGTCCCGTGAAACCAGACCAATAGTAACAGAGATTTGAGAAAAAATTTCAGATTTAAACCACACAGTATCAATAAACAAACACGAACAGATTCCAGGAAAAATATGTTTCGGGTTTTTCTTTCCTTTTTCTATATCTGTTTCAGATTGTGTGTGTGTGTGTGTGTTCTCATTCTTCTGTTTCTTTTTGTTTTCTTCTTTCTTTTCAGATTGTTGTTTCTGATTAGTATGTGTTTCTTTTCTTAATTTCTATCTTTTCCCTCTGTGTATCTCTCTGTGTATATGTATCTCTGTGTGTATTCCCTAATGCCTTAAAAATCAGATCCTTTCCTCTAATGTCTGTCCCTATATTTATACAGGTCTTCCCCTCTCTCTTAAGTGCTGCCTGGACCCCTTTCTTCTTTTAAAAATCAGAAAGTCCCATTAAAATATGCTTTCACTACTTTAAATCCCATTAAGTTAACTTTTTCCTGATTTCCAGCATTCCATTACCCTTTTGCTTCCCATTATTTCATTAAGTAATAGCCACTAACATTCCATTATAACACATTAGCACTAACACACTGTTTTTACTGTTTCATTCCCAGAAATGCCCCTGAATCCTACTGTTATTACTGTCTTTAAACTAAAATCAGAATCTGATACAAAACAGATTTTAAAGTCTGTTTAAGCAGCTATAACCATTCCTATGATTAACCTCCTAATACAATTGTATTTAACCCATACTCTGTAAAAATTGAAATTAAACCTAATCATCATAATAACATCATACTGAACAAAGAACAATTTAAACTGAATTTCAATATTGAACCAAGATTAAACAAATACAGGAGCATTGTCAATATACTGACAATGCCCTGAAACCAACTGGTTCAGAAATCAACATACACGCAACATTCATTTGACGGACTCATTGAAATAGAATCAAGGATGATTTAACTGACGAGTATTAATCAAACTGATTATCTATAACAATTGTCCACAAACAATATGTAAACAGATTGTTTCAACTAGCATTATCACAAACGGGAATTCATAATGTAACTAATCGACGAACTTAATCGAGTCGATTACACACATTATAAACAATCACAACCAACAGAAACAATTCACACTTTGATCAAGTAAGTGGGTATGAGACAGAATAACAGAATTAATCAAACAAAAATATGAAAAATTAACAGGTTATTGAAACAAACAACTATACATGTAGGAAACAAAAAGAAATAGGAAAAATACCTCTGAATCTTTAAATTTACACGGACTCAAGCTTGATTTTGAATTCGGACCTTTTTTGAGGTTGAACAGACTTTATTCGAAGTATTCTCAATTGAGAATACCTCGATTAAAGTCTCTTAAACCTCAATCCTTTAATTAACTCGGACAAATTCCACGAGTTGGTATTTTAGTGTTTCACTTTTTCTCAAATCTAGGGTTCGACCAAATTTGGGCAGATTCGAAGGGAACTAAGGATGACTCAAGGGTGAGGGAGGCCTAGGGGTCATTTGGAGTTAGTTTGGAACTGATTGGAATGGCGCCGCCACCAGGGAATTTCATGGCGGCGCTAGGGTTCTTGATTTTGATTCGATATTTGAGGGGTTCCAGGCTGATTCGAAGGAAACCCATGAGACTCTAGTGGTGAGAGAGGTCCGGAGGTTGAAAGGTGTGAGTTTGGTGGCTATCAGATGAACTAGGGTTTCGGACTGCATCTTCGATCGAAGATTTGAAGACATTGGCTGATATTTGGAGGATAATGTTCAGGGATCTAGGATCGGGAAGTTGAGGTGAGTTCGAGGTGTGAAAATGGGGAGGTATGGTCACCGTTCGCCGCCGTGAGGGCGGTGGCTTGAGTTCCGATCTTTGAAGATTCGGGGAAGAAGAGAGGAGAGGGGGGTCTTGCCTGGGGTGTGGGGTGGAACTTTTGAGCTTATATACTAGGGTAATCAGTGGATCTTGGCCGTTAGATCAAATGAGATTTACGGCTGGGATTGCTTATTTAAGTGAAACGACATCGTTTCATTTCCTTTAAGACCGGATCGGTCTCTGACGGGAAATGGGTCGGGTGAAAAGTAATGCCTTCAGACCGTTGATCAATTTGAAATCAACGGCCTTCATCAAAGTTTCCCAAAACGACATCGTTTGGGGTATCTTTGAGACGGACCGGACCTGGGGTCATTTGGATTGGGCTGTGAGGGGATTAATTTTTGTTTGGGCCTGGATTTCAGTCCAGGCCCGATTTTTTTAATGTTCAAAATCCATTTCAATTTCCTAATTTAAATTTTCCAATTTAATTATAAAAATCCTAATTAAAATTATAAAAACAAGAATTAACTTTACAAGACATTTAATCAATCTTTAACAATTATTAACACATAGACAAAATATTAATCACATAGTGAAACATGCATATTTTTTGTGATTTTATTTTAATTAACTCAATTATTAAATGCATAATTAAATCCTAGATATGCATGAAACATGTATTTTTATTTTAATTTTGTTTAATTAGAACAAAGCAAACATTTACGGACAAAACACAAACAATTAATAAACACAAAACAATTTCTAAAATTGCACACTAAAAGAAATTAATTTTATTTTTGATTTATTTTGGAGTAGTTTTCGTGAGGCAAAAATCACGTGCTCACAGCTGCCCCTCTTAGTGCGGAAACTCGAAGAGTTTTCGTGCAAAGATAAAGTGAGCGGATACGAGCGATTTTTGCCCGTTCAAATACTCCGGGTGAAGCATTTTTTGAAAGATTTGACCGAACCTCTGCTTCAAAGGTTTCCTACATATCCTTGGCTATAAAGGAATCAGGTCAATGTAGTTCGGGAAGTTTTGGGTAGCTGGGACTACCATGGGACTGTGATGTTACTGCTGTTTCTTGCTGCTTTTACCGCTTGCTAAACTCCTTATTACACCTTGCTTCAAAGATAATACAAAAAGCTAAACTAGACTATGGTACATGAATTATAAAATCTTATCTAGGACATGCCCTTGCGTTTCTTGTTGTCTTGATATCTTGGTGACTCTTGGGCATTTGGCTTATTCCGCATTCCCTTTCATTGTGTCCCGTATTTTCTTTCTCTGTTTGGGACTCTTGTTGTTTCCTGCTGGGGACTTTGTTGGACTCCTCTGCTTTATTGACTCTAAGTGGGCTCCTTTCTCATATGAGCGGGCTTTTGATTTCAATACTTCAATTATATTCCCTTGTTCTCCAGGTGGGCGCCTGACTTCTGTTGCTTCAATTCTTCATCCTCGTTCTCCAGGTGGACGCCTGACTTCTTCTTAATTCTTCATCCTCATTCTCCAGGTGGACGCATGACTTCTTCTTAAATTTTTCATCCTCATTCTCCAGGTGGACGCCTGACTTCTTCTTTTCTTCATCCTTATTCTCCAGGTGGACGCCTGACTTCTTCTTAATTTCTTCATCCTCATTCTCCAGGTGGACGCCTGACTTCTTCTTTAATTCTTCATCCTCATTCTCCAGGTGGACGCCTGACTTCTTCTTAAATTCTTCATCCTCATTCTCCAGGGGGACACCTGACTTCTTCTTAAATTCTTCATCCTCATTCTCCAGGTGGACGCCTGACTTCTTCTTTAATTCTTCATCCTCATTCTCCAGGTGGACGCCTGACTTTTTCTTTTCTTCATCCTTATTCTCCAGGTGGACGCCTGACTTCTTCTTAATTTCTTCATCCTCATTCTCCAGGTGGACGCCTGACTTCTTCTTTAATTCTTCATCCTCATTCTCCAGGTGGACGCCTGACTTCTTCTTTTCTTCATCCTTATTCTCCAGGTGGACGCCTGACTTCTTCTTTTCATCCTCATTCTCTAGGTGGACGCCTGATTTCTTCTTTAATTCTTCATCCTCATTCTCCAGGTGGACGCATGATTTCTTCAATTCTTCATCCTCATTCTCCAGGTGGACGCCTGACTTCTTCTTAAATTTTTCATCCTCATTCTCCAGGTGGACGCCTGACTTCTTCTTTTCTTCATCCTTATTCTCCAGGTGGACACCTGACTTCTTATAAATTTCTTCATCCTCATTCTCCAGGTGGACGCCTGACTTCTTCTTTAATTCTTCATCCTCATTCTCCAAGTGGACGCCTGACTTCTTCTTAAATTCTTCATCCTCATTCTCCAGGTGGACGCCTGACTTCTTCTTAAATTCTTCATCCTCATTCTCTAGGTGGACGCCTGACTTCTTCTTTAATTCTTCATCCTCATTCTCCAGGTGGACGCCTGACTTCTTCTTTTCTTCATCCTTATTCTCCAGGTGGACGCCTGACTTCTTCTTAATTTCTTCATCCTCATTCTCCAGGTGGACGCCTGACTTCTTCTTTAATTCTTCATCCTCATTCTCCAGGTGGACGCCTGACTTCTTCTTTTCTTCATCCTTATTCTCCAGGTGGACGCCTGACTTCTTTTTTTCATCCTCATTCTCCAGGTGGACGCCTGATTTCTTCTTTAATTCTTCATCCTCATTCTCCAGGTGGACGCCTGACTTCTTCTTAAATTTTTCATCCTCATTCTCCAGGTGGACGCCTGACTTCTTCTTAAATTTTTCATCCTCATTCTCCAGGTGGACGCCTGATTTTTTCTTTAATTCTTCATCCTTGACTATAGGATTCCCCTATGTATGTTTTCCTTCAAACCCTTTTAACCGTAATCATACGTTCTCCTGACATTGCTGATCCGCTTTTGATTCCACTTTGCTTACACCCATATCTTATTATTTTTTATTACCTCTTGCCCATCATGGCCGTATTTGTGTCCTATTCAGCCTTGAATCTTGGTAGTATACCTTGACATTCTTTCTTATTTGTTTGGAACTAAACTCATCTCAAAAGCTTTAGAAGAGTAAGATTATTAGTGACGAAAACATGATGATTTCGACAATCTTAGAATAAAAAGAAAAATCCAAATTTGGATGATTGTTGGAGAAGGAATAAAGGACTTATCTGATTGGAGTCACTGGCGCCAATGATCATGGTATGCAATTTGGATTAATCAACCCAGTCTTTTAATCAATCTCCTTTCAATTGTCTCATTTTGTTTTCCACAAAATTTCCATAACCCAACTTCATTTTTCATTTTATAGACCTGTTTGACTTGCAATATCTCAAAGAGTTTTCACCGATAAACTTTCCTCATTTGTTCATTTCTTACTTCCTTTTCGCCTTATGGTGCCTGCGAAGGTTTTCACCAATAAGACTCTCTCATTTTACTTTCTCTCAACTTATGTCATCTTATGGTGCCCGTGTGGGTTTTCACCTATAAGACTCTCTCATTTTTACTTTCTTTTCTTGTTTGTACCAGAGTGTTATGAACCATCTTCATTTGCTTGACTCAGCATTTTTCTAAGATTGATCGAAAGGTCTTTTTGGTATGTGGTTGGAAATGGAAAGGTATCAAAAGCTAAACAGTTTTGGTATGTGTTTAAAATTACAACTCTTTGAATCTTTTTCTTATTTCCAATACAATTCTTGCCCCAGTTCCTTGATTGGGGTCGCTTGATGTTTCTTTTTGTGCACATTTTATGTATATTGTGCACCCTATGACCGAGCCGTGAGGCGCCTACGTATCCTTCTTTGAGGAATCAGGTCAAACGTAGTTCACTAAATAATAGTGATTTTTTTTATTATTATTTCATATTCGATTTTCATTGATTCCAAGAGAGGGTAAGAAAGAAACAAATATGGCTCAAAAGGGGAAGCAAAGGGTATAGTGTTTGGATAACAGAATAAATTGCCTTTGTCATTCCAATCTTCAAAATAATGCTAAATACAAACATTCAACAAGTTATGCATAATATCTCTTTACCGCGTCAGAATTGATCGCCATGTCTATGCATTTACCTTTAATATCTGTTAAGCATAGTGCACCATTCGATAATACTCTGGTCACAATGAATGGTCCTTGTCAATTCGGGGCAAATTTGCCCTTTGCCTCAACCTGATGTGGAAGAATACGTTTCAGCACATGCTGACCCACTTCAAACTTACGTGGACGCACTTTTTTGTTGTATGCTCTTGCTATTCTTCTTTGATACAATTGGCCATGACATACTGCGGCCAATCGTTTTTCATCAATCAAGTTTAACTGTTCCAGACGGGTTTTGACCCATTCATCATCATCAATCTTTGCTTCGGCGATGATCCGAAGGGAAGGAATCTCAATTTCTGCAGGAATTACTGCTTTAGTGCCATATACCAACAAATAAGGAGTTGCTCCTACTGAAGTGCGAACAGTAGTGCGATATCCCAATAATGCAAATGGTAATTTTTCATGCCATTGTCTTGAACCTTCTACCATTTTCCGAAGTATCTTCTTTATGTTTTTGTTGGCTGCCTCGACTACTCCATTTGCCTTGGGCCAATATGGGGTAGAGTTGCGATGTGTAATCTTAAACTGTTGACATACTTCCTTCATTAAGTTACTGTTAAGATTAGCACCATTATCTGTGATGATCACCTTTGGGATTCCGAATCGACATATGATATTTGAGTGGACAAAATCGACCACAGCTTTCTTGGTCACTGATTTGAATGTTTTGGCCTCAACCCATTTGGTAAAATAATCAATGGCTACCAGAATGAACCTGTGCCCATTGGATGCTGCCGGCTCAATTGGTCCAATCACATCCATGCCCCAGGCAACGAAGGGCCATGGTGCCGACATTGTGTGCAACTCGGATGGTGGAGAATGAATCAAATCTCTATATATCTGGCATTGATGACATTTGCGCACAAAACTGATACAATCTCGCTCCATGGTAAGCCAATAGTAACCATCTCGGAGGATTTTCTTTGCCAACACATATCCGCTCATGTGGGGTCCGCAAACTCCCGAATGTACTTCAGACATGACAGCTGTAGCTTGTCTGGCATCTATGCATCTTAATAATCCAAGGTCTGGTGTTCTTTTATACAAAACTCCTCCGCTTAAAAAGAATCCATTTGCCAATCGCCTAATGGTCCTCTTTTGATCTCCTGTGGCTTGTGCGGGATATATCCCCATCCTGATATACTCCTTGATGTCGTGGAACCATGGTTCACCATCAAATTCTTCCTTAACCATATTGCAATAAGCGTGCTGATCATGGACTCGAATATGTAGTGGATCCACATAAGCTTTGTCTGGATGGTGCAACATTGATGCCAAGGTAGCCAATGCATCGACGACCTCATTATGGATCCTTGGAATATGCCAAAACTCCACTGATTGAAACCGTTGACAAAGATCATGTAGACATTGTCTTTATGGTATGAGCTTCAAATCTCGGGTTTCCCATTCTCCTTGAATTTGATGTACCAGAAGATCCGAATCTCCCATGACTAAGATTTCTTGGATACCCATGTCTGCGGCTATCCTTAACCCCATAATACAAGCTTCATATTCAGCCATATTATTGGTGCAATAAAATCGCAGTTGAGCCGTAACAGGATAGTGGTGCCCTGTTTCAGAGATGATTACAGCTCCTATCCCGACTCCTTTCATGTTAGCAACCCCATCGAAGAAAAGTTTCCAACCAGATTTTTCAATTTGCTCGATCTCATCGATATGCATTATTTCTTCATCGGGAAAATAGGTTTTCAACGGCTCATATTCCTCGTCGACCGGCTTTTCAGCTAAATGATCCGCCAGTGCTTGGGCTTTCATTGCAGTCCGAGTCACATAGATGATGTCAAATTCCGTGAGCAATATCTGCCACTTTGCAAGTCTTCCCATTGGCATAGGCTTTTGAAAAATATATTTCAATGGATCCAGACGAGAAATGAGGTAAGTAGTGTAGGACGACAAATAGTGTTTCAACTTCTGAGCTACCCATGTTAGGGCGCAACATGTCTTTTCCAGATGAGTATACTTAACCTCATAAGCTGTGAATTTCTTGCTAAGGTAGTAGATGGCCTGTTCTTTTCTGCCGGTGAAGGTCATGCTGCCCCAATACACAACCAAATGAATTTTCCAAGACCGTCAAGTAAAGAATCAGAGGTCTTCCTGGCTCTGGCGGGACTAACACGGGTGGGTTTGATAGGTATCCTTTTATCTTATCAAACGCCTCCTGACACTCATCGGTCCATTTGACCGCAACATCCTTTTTCAACAATTTGAAAATAGGCTCATAGGTTGTCGTAAGCTGAGCAATAAACCTACTGATGTAATTCAGCCTTCCCAACAAACTCATTACTTCAGTTTTGTTCCTTGGAGGTGGCAATTCTTGGATGGCTTTGATTTTTAATGGGTCTAGCTCGATGCCTCGCCGACTGACTATGAATCCCAGCAACTTTCTAGATGGAACTCCAAATGCGCATTTGGTAGGGTTAAGCTTGAGGTTGTACCTGCGAAGTCTTAGGAAGAATTTCCTCAAATCCCCAACGTGGTCAACCTGATGTTTTGATTTTATGATCACATCGTCCACGTATACCTCAATCTCCTTGTGTATCATATCATGAAACACTGTGGTCATTGCTCTCATGTAGGTTGCTCCGGCGTTCTTCAAACCGAATGGCATTACCCGGTAGCAATAAGTTCCCCATGGTGTGATGAATGCCGTCTTTTCTGCATCTTCTTCATCCATTAGAATTTGATGATACCCGGCATAACAATCCACGAAAGATCCTATATCATGCTTGGCACAATTATCGATCAAAATATGGATATTGGGTAATGGGAAATTATCCTTTGGACTGGCTTTGTTGAGATTGCGGTAGTCGACGCATACTCTAATTTTGCCGTCTTTCTTTGGCACATGAACGATATTAGCTAACCAAATAGGATATCGAGTGACTCGAATGACCTTTGCTTCCAACTGTTTGGTGATTTCTTCCTTAATTCTCATACTCATATCAGGCTTGAACTTTCTCAACTTTTATTTGACAGGAGGCACCGTTGGATCAGTGGGCAATTTGTGAACCACTAAGTCAGTGCTCAAACCTGGCATGTCGTCATACGACCATGCAAAAACATCTTTTAATTCTATGAGTGTTTTAATTAACTCTTCCCGTATCTCTGGTTCAAGGTGGACACTTATTTTAGTCTCTTGGATGTTATCCGTGTCCTCTATATTGATGTCTTCGGTATCACCCAAGTTAGGTTTGGTTTTTTCTTCAAAATGAATTAATTCTTTACTAATCTCTTCGAAAGCCTCATCCTCATCATATTCTGATTCATAATCACAATATATTTCTTGAATTATTATTTCGGAACCAGATTGATTTTTAAGACTGGGCTGAGGATTCCTCATGCATGCCTTATCACTAGAGCCAGCGTAAAAAGAACTGTACAGGAAAGAAGAAAAAGAAAAGAAAACTATCAGGAATGATAATAAAAAGGAAACTGCTTTTTATTGGATGATGTAAGATAACAAGGTTTGCACACTTCAAACAAACTGTAAGATAGACATTGGGGTTATAACCCTGAAGTAACCCAAACAAACTGAAGGAAAATCAAAATAAACTACCAAGACCCCTTTCGAACGGGGAGAGGAGTGGTTTCTCAATTATTGAGCCTTGTCTCTGGCCTGACGAATTGCACTTCTGTGTTGCTAGAACTTTCACTGCTTTCCACCATATTCACATCGTCGAACAATTTCTCGAATCTTTCAATTAATTCCTCCTCAGGCTTTACCAAGGATTTAAGAATTGTTGTTATCGGGCGATTTTGAGCACCGATTTTGACAAAAGACTTTGATAGAGGTGGGACTGGTTTTGGAAGAACCCATGCCTTTTGTTTCAGCTTTCTGGCCTTTTTTACGTCGTTGACAGTGGGTATGAACCTCAAACCGAATGTTCCCCAGTTCTCGGGGAGAGATACTGGTTGTATAATTCATTGCAAAGATGAGCCCAGACCTTTGCCGGGTATAAAACCATTTTTTAACATTTCATAGGCTACCATGACTGATGCAGAGGTTATCTTTGGATTCGGAAGGTACTTCCCCTCTGGAATTTTCTTTACCGACACTGTATCAGACACTTGGTATACCCATGGTCCCTGGTCATTTTCTATTCCCTCGACCGGTATAATGGCACTGCTGTGAGCATTTAAACTTTCTTCCCCATGCACAACTATTTCTTGATGATCCCATTCAAACTTGACAGCCTGGTGTAGTGTTGACGGGACTGCTTTAGCAGCATGGATCCATGGTCGACCCAACAACAAATTATAAGAAACAGTTATGTCCAGTACTTGAAACTCCATTGTGAATTCAACTGGCCCTATTGTCAGTTCCAACACTACGTCGCCAAATGAATCTCTGCTTCCACCGTCAAACCCCCGTACGCAGATACTATTCTTCTGGATCCTCTCCTATTTGATTTTCAATTTGCTTAAAGTGGAGAGAGGGCAGATGTTTGCACTTGACCCGTTGTCAACCAATACCCGGGTTACTACGGAGTTTTCACATTTCACGGTGAGGTAAAGAGCTCTGTTGTGCTCAGCACCTTCCACAGGCAATTCGTCATCAGAAAATGTAATTCTGTTTGCCTCAAAGATTCTGTTGGCTATTCTTCCCAAATGATTTACAGAGATTTTATCGGGAACGCGAGCCTCATTCAGGATTTTCATCAAAGCCAGACGGTGCTCCTCTGAATGAATCAGTAATGACAATAATGAAATTTGAGCGGGCGTCTTCTTTAGTTGATCCACAACAGAATAATCATGGAGCTTCATTTTTCTTAAAAACTATTCCGCTTCTTCTTCCGTCACAGCTCTCTTTATTGGTGTTGGATTATTTTTAGTTTTTTCTTAACTCTTCGGGAGTAAAACATCTTCCCGAACGAGTCAAGCCTTGCACCTCACAGACTTCTTCCTTGACTTCTTTTCCCTTGTACATTACAGTCACTCGTTCATAGTTCCATGGAATGGCCTTGTTGTTGATCACTGGTAGCTGGGTTACAGGTTTGATAATAACCAGATCTATACGGTCTCCTTCCACGAATACAATAGGTTTGCTGGCAACCCCTGGTACTACCACTTTCAACCTTTCTTGCTTTGTGGCAACCTTGCTCGAAGACCCCATCTCGTCTACTACAGATGGTTCATCACCATTTCTGCCCTGCTTAGGTACCGGCTTCTCCTCTGTTAACTGCTTATCTGGCTTGGCTTCATGAGACTTGATCATCATGACAGTTTGTGATGGATTCTTTGTCTCCCCATCAGCTTGTATGATTTCTATCATATTGGCCTCCTGATGGGATGGCATCGGATTTCTATTGATATTGGGAGCTTCGGGGTTTTGAGCCTCAATTTTATTAGTATCAATCAGCTCTTGTATTGCATTTTTCAAATGCCAACATTTCTCCGTATCTTGGCCTGGTGTACCGGAACAATACTCACAGCTAATGGTGTAGTCCAAATTCTTTGGAGGAGGATTGGGTAGCTTGGATTGTATTGGTCTTAGCATGTCCAACTGTCTCAGCCTGTGGAATAGACTAGTGTAAGACTCTCCCAATGGAGTGTAGGTTTTCTTTTTCTGTTCCCTTTCTCCCCTGAATGCTGGCCTAGGCCTGAAACCTAGTCCGGGATAGGCTCGTGGGTAAGTACTTGGTATGGCAGGAGCACGCCAATTAGCGTGAACAGGTGGCTGATTGTATGCTTGTGCATGGTTAATGAAAAAATTAGGCTCTGAAGGGTGATAGTAGTGTTGGGATGAATCGCGTTGGTAAGTTGATTGGCGAGGTCGTTGTTGATTATAGTAAGGCGGTGAAGTTCTGGGCCCCGACCAAATTCCTGAATCAACTACCACTGCTTCCTCCCTCTTCTTTCTTCCGATTCCTCCTACCCCGCCTTGAATAGCTTGAGTAGTCGCCTTAATTGCTGAATAGCTCATGATTTTATTTGTCTTGAGGCCTTCTTCCACCATACCTCCCATTTTTACTACTTCGTTGAATGATTTACCTACTGCTGAAACCAAATGGGCATAGTAAGTTGGTTCCAAGGCTTGGAGGAAGTAGTCTACCATTTCACTCTCCTTCATAGGAGGATCCACTCTTGCTGCCTGTTCTCTCCACCGGAAGCCATACTCTCTGAAACTTTCATTGTGTTTCTTCTCAAATTTTGTCAAAGATAGTCGATCTGGGATGATTTCCAGATTGTATTGGAAATGGTATGCAAATGCCTGTGCCAGGTCATCCCAGGTGTACCATCTCCCATGGTCCTGGCGTGTATACCACTCCAAAGCTGATCCGCTTAAACTTTGACTGAAGTAAGCCATCAATAATTCGTCCTTTCCCCCAGCTCCTCGCATCTTGCTGCAGAAACCCCTTAAGTGGGCTACTGGGTCGCCGTGCCCATTGTATAGGTCAAATTTAGGCATCTTGAAGCCAACTGGTAATTGTACATTTGGGAACAAGCACAAATCCTTGTAAGCTACACTGACTTGTCCACCTAATCCTCGCATGTCTCTGAACGATTGTTCTAGACTTTTGACCTTTTTGAACATCTCTTCTTGTTCAACATTTTTGGCTGGCTTGTCAATTTCGGTTGGGAGGTCAAAACGAAGAGTAGTTGAATGGATTTCGGAGGCTTTGAGGGTGGGCTCCGGGGGGTAATATTGGTTGTCCTGGGCCTGGAATGTAGGCTCACTAGGAGTTTTGTGGAGTGTAGCTATGGGAGGTACCACAAAGACAGGAGTTACCGGTGGAGGAAAGTATGGAATTGGTTTAGGAGGGGGAGAGTGCGGTGTCTGAGAGGTGGTTCCTCGGTAGTGTTGGTAAATGGGGAAATTTGGGGATAATTCAGTGGTAATATTATCCTGAGTTTGGGTCATTGATGGAGCAGGGTTAGTTGGGTAAGATGGGGGTAACTGCCCTGTAGACCAGGCCTGGTACATTTCAGCCATTTGCTGCTTGAGTTTAAACATCTCTTCTTTCATTTTCCCGACATCCATCTCCTCTAGCTCAATACCTGTGTCAACATCTGGGATAGACATACTTTCGGGTATTGGTCCTTTTGATCTCGTGTGATAATGATAATATGCTAGTATACTCTTTAGAGAAACTAACTGCTTGAATTCTGGAAATGAACAAACTTGTTAGTTTTGAGAGTTTAACACATATATAATTACACGTTGAGATGCAATGCTCCTAGACAAATAACCCATTTCTATTATGCATTTGCTTGGCTGCTTGTGTCATCCCAGCTTTTCTTGGTCTTTTATTCTTATTTACTCTTATTTTATTTTATTTTTTATATATCTTTTATTGTGGTGGTCGAATCTTATAAAGATTGGCTACGTATCATGCTCCCGCATGAATCAGACCTTGCGTAGTTCGGACATAAGGCAAACACTTTTATTCATTATACAAAGATGAACAGACATTACATTTGAAAACTTTATAATAAAATGGTTTAAAACACGCACACTTAAATCAAAATAAAAGATATAACTCTTAACATCTCACAACATGCCCCACTTTCCACTTTTGTTGTCAATTATTGGATTATCTGCTCAATGTGGGGCTTGACCTGGATGACCTCCCAGCGTACGATACATCCTTTCCAACTCCATTGCTAGATGATGGGCAAAAATGGGTGCATGCTCTGTAAACCTTTCATACTCCATTCCTTAGCAGTTTACATAACTTTGAGAGGTGTAGACCGCCAGGTTGTGGATTTGTGCCCTGAAATCTTAGAGACGTTGGTTTTGGTTCTGCAATTGCTGCTGGCGAGTGGTGGCTATATCTCTGACACGGTCTTCACGATCTAGAGCTGACTCTAATAGAGCTCGGAGTCTGGCCTGTTCTAATCTTGCCTACGCTCTTTCTCTGTCGATGTCCGCTTGTTGATGTTCTCTGTTGTATCTTCTTGCCTCTTCTAGTTGTGCACGAAGTTGGTCTTCTGATCGTATCCAATGGTCTTTTTCCTTCTTAAATTGTGCCCTGTCTTCTTCGGATTGCCTATCTTGGCGTTCCTTATTAGATCTGGCTTCTTCGTTTAATTGTTAGATTCTTTCTTTTGCTTTGCTCAACGCCCTTTCGTTTGTAGCAAGAATGGAATCATAATCTTGCATTCTTTCAAAAAGATTGGCGATGGTTTTTTGATCCTTCCAACTCCTCATTGGTGTTTCAGAAGCCTTTTTCATTTTTTGGAATCGAGCATGAAGATTTTCATTCTCACAAGCTAGACTCTTCTTCTCGCCTTCAGCTTCTTGTGCTTGCAAATCTTTCTCCAGACTGAGGCTCCTCAGATTTTCCTTTAGGGCATGGATAGTTGCTTTGTACCCTTTTTCCTTTTCTCCCCAGATTAACCGCTCTTGGATTTTATCATTAAAGTTTTGAATATGGGGTCTTTTTGTTGGCCTTCTTAGCTCAGGTTCTAGTAAATCATCCACGCGAGACCGTTTCTCAAACCACCTTGCATATCCAGGATTTATCTCACCCTTTGTAGTGTCTGGGACTTGAGTATCACTTTTCAAGTATCGACATCCATTCCACATCTGCTGAATTAGAGCCTCAGGAATAGTGGCTTCTGGGTGTAATTCGATTACTTGCATACTCAAATCTTCATCATCAGGAACTACTTGTATCTCCCTAGTTGTCTTAGGACTCTTAGTGGCGCATATGGTTGGATGCTTCTCAATCCCAATAGTAGCAAATAACTATTTGAGGTTGACATGTGTATCACTTCCCTCATCGGGAGCCATCCCAAAGTCCACTCAATTTGATTTGCCGTTAAAGCCCTTAAATGAGATACCCATGCTTCTATCCCTTCTGGGGACTTATAATCCTTTATTCTTTCCTCATAACTTTCGATGCAATTATCATTGCTTGGCCCATATTGTATGATCTTGGGCTGTTGTCGGAGATGTTCAATCACCCACATTTGCAACAAAATTTTACATCCTTCGAAGACTTTCGCTCCTGATTTACATAAAGTCAACGCCCGATAAATGTCTGAGAGAATGATGGGGACAATGGTGTGATTTTTCTTGGTGGTGAGGACCTGTACAACTTTTGTCGTGCGAATATCAATTGTTAGCTCTTTGTTTGGGAAGACCATGATTCCTAGAAAAGCCACCATGAAGGCGAAGCGACGGTGAATCTGCCAGGTGTCTTTGTTTTGCTTGTTAGTAAGGCCTTTCTCATGAATTTCAAATCCATATGGCTTTCCAAACCTTGAATACAAGAAGTTGAAAGAACAACATCCATTGATGACATTGCTTTTCCTGATTTGACTGCTGATGTTCAAAAGGCCGAAGAATCGATGTACCGAGGGAGCCTTTGTGAATATCAGGCTTTGATTTCTTAGACTTCCGTCAAAACCAGCATATCCAGCTATCTCCTCTAATGTAGGAGTAAGCTCGAAGTCAGAGAAACGAAAGACATTGTGAACAGGGTCCCAAAAAGTTACTAACGCCGCAATCAGATCATCACGGGGTTTAACTTTCATAATATCCGTGAGATTTCCCAAATGCTTGACGACCCATTTTTTACCATCTTCGCCTAATTCATACCACCACATTTGAAGCTGAAATAGAAACTCTTCTGTATTCGTGGATGGGGGGTTTTGTGTGGTACTCATTTTGTATCTGAAATTTAATTTTAATAAAGTCAAGACTCATTTTGAAAATATACACTTAAAAAAAAATCATTTTCAATTTTTTATTTATTAAACACCTTTATTTCAAGAATTAAAACTATTTTTGGGAATTTTTTAAAACAACCCATTTTATTCCTAGGTTCTCACAATGATTTCAATTAAGCTGGTCAACAAGCATGTTCGAGGCAAATGAATGCATAGGTAGCAAGTAGGATGCATCAGGATGGTCTTTTTATTTCGGGTTCACCTGTCCTAGACAGACCCAACCCCTGTGTTGAGTCTCCAAGGTCAGATGTACATGATGCAA
Source organism: Nicotiana tabacum (assembly GCF_000715075.1). Classification (NCBI taxonomy): domain Eukaryota; kingdom Viridiplantae; phylum Streptophyta; class Magnoliopsida; order Solanales; family Solanaceae; genus Nicotiana; species Nicotiana tabacum. The sequence goes on along the minus strand of NC_134085.1, from coordinate 190,294,335 downwards.
ATAAACGTTCCTACTAGGGATCCGGTACATGGATGAGTTATTCTAGGTAAAAACCTGAGGCATATTGTTCTAAACCTGGCTTACCCAAACGGACAGTTTGAGCCGAAGTGGGGGCAACGTACCGGGAGCACGAAAGTCTATCCGGCCTAGTTACTTGTCCCAACTTCGTCTTATTTGGTATGACCTTAATAGAAAGGTGGGCCACGCGCACGTGTACACCATAAATTCAGAAGACTCAGAAAGAAGGGGTTTTTCGTAGCAGTTGTATATATTCAAAATTCAAATAATATTAAAGCGGTAAAAAACAACATTTAGCATATTAAGCATATAAACAGTTGAAAATCATATAGTAAATAAAGCCAATTATCGCAGTTATTTTAAGCTCGAATTCTTTAAACCCTGAACCAGTGGTTCTGGGTAACACTTTTGTCCCCAACAGAGTCGCCAGAGCTGTCACACCTCCTTTTCCCGCCCCCGTGAGGGTGCGTGGGAGTTTTCTCCAATTAAAGGACAGTCGAAACGGGATTTGTTTATTTGTTTCAGAGTCGCCACTGGGAATTTTAAGGCGTCCCAAGTCACCAGTTTTAATCCCTGAATCGAGGAGAATATGACTATGTTTGTTATTCCGCGAACCAGAAATCCTGAGTAAGGAATTCTGTTAATCCGGAAGAAGGTGTTAGGCATTTCCGAATTCCGTGGTTCTAGCACGGTCGCTTAACTGTTTTTATTCTTGGCTTATCTTGATTTTACATTTTTATTGCAGGATTTTGTTACCGCTTCTGTTTATTGTTTACCATAAACGAATTACGCGTACGTATATTCGTATTATACATTTTTATAGATGTAAAGAATCGTGTCACGCATACGTGTACACAATAAAATTGACCATATTATAGTTTTTATTAAAATATCATATGTTCAAAATTTAAAATAAAATTAAGAACATCGTCACCTTTGTATTTAAACAATGAACTGCACATCTCGGGTTATATGAAATTATTTTAACATCCTTGGAGAAATCCCTTTTTATTAAAATGTTCACTCGAAGTTGCGCGAACGCATAATTCGAATTGCTTTTAGAAATATAATCAGGTTACACGAATGCATCCCTAATTACGCAAAATATTCTTAATGGTAGTATAGATTTTCTACCAATTGTTTGTTATATCTATACATTTTATGTAAAAATCATGAGAAATCTCCATTCAAGATACCCTTAAATTCTTGAAAAGAATTCACAATTTATTAAATGTTTATTGCGAATTATATTTTTTCGCGTATGAATTATATTCCTCCAAGCTATTCAAATCCAAATAAAAGAATAAACATATGATTAACACTATTTTTTAGTAAATACAATATATGTATATTAAAAAAGTGAATAGCGTATGAAACTAAAAAAAAATCAATTCTTGAATGGAAATGATATTTTCGAAGAATTCTCATTATTCTTTTTGCAACGAATGCTATTTTTTTTTTGCACTCTTAAAATTGTTACACGGTATCACTCTAATCAACTTCTATATCGCTTGTTCTTAATCCGATATGCATAATTATTTTAATTAATTCTGTTTATGATTGAGTTTGGGATATACATAATCGAAACGATTTCTACTCTCAACCTATGCAAACTATTGGAAAACGCTAACTTTCGCATTGTAAAATTCCTAGGCCCTTTGTTATTAAGAAAGAGAACAAATCTACCTGTTGACTTAATAAAATGATATTGCATACAACATTATTTGCCATATTTTGACCTTGTGAACATAACGGATTTTACTAATGCAACTTTCAACTATTGATTGTAAACATAACCATTGTTATACCATAATATAACAAAATGCAACCAACATCACCTAACTTTAAACAACAACTAAAAAAAAACTAACAAAATAAACCAATAATGTATTTTTTCCTTGATATTTCCATATTATGCTGTACCTAACTAATAATACCATAAAGTTTAAATAATGGCCATCTTTCTGCCATGTTCCCTATTTTGACAATTCAACTACACTAAATGGATAACACTTATTACAAAACTTTTATACGAATTTCAAAATAAGACAATTAACTTATAGTCATCGTGTCGAACTCACTACTAGTTAATCAATATGAAACAAAGCTGAAATTTAAACTAACAAACTTAAATGAATAGAAAACAGAATTACAATTCGAGCTTCATTTATTTGTCACGTTGAAGCCTTTCATGACAGGAGTTTACAGATATGTACCTGGAAACGAGGGAAGAAGAAGTGAATTTCAGCAGTAATGGCAGCAACAAAATAGGAGGAAAATGCCAAATAACGCAGCTGATTTTGAGCACAATCAACGAGTCCCGTGAAACCAGACCAATAGTAATAGAGATTTGAGAAAAAATTTCAGATTTAAACCACACAGTATCAATAAACAAACACGGACAGATTCCAGGAAAAATATGTTTCGGGTTTTTCTTTCCTTTTTCTATATCTGTTTCAGATTGTGTGTGTGTGTGTGTTCTCATTCTTCTGTTTCTTTTTGTTTTCTTCTTTCTTTTCAGATTGTTGTTTCTGATTAGTATGTGTTTCTTTTCCTAATTTCTATCTTTTCCCTATGTGTATCTCTCTGTGTATATCTATCTCTGTGTGTATTCCCTAATGCCTTAAAAATCAGATACTTTCCTCTAATGTCTGTCCCTGTATTTATACAGGTCTGCCCCCTCTCTTAAGTGCTGCCTGGACCCCTTTCTTCTTTTAAAAATCAGAAAGTCCCATTAAAATCTGCTTTCACTACTTTAAATCCCATTAAGTTAACTTTTTCCTGATTTCCAGCATTCCATTACCCTTTTGCTTCCCATTATTTCATTAAGTAATAGCCACTAACATTCCATTATAACACATTAGCACTAACACACAATTTTTACTGTTTCATTCCCAGAAATGCCCCTGAATCCTACTGTTATTACTGTCTTTAAACTAAAATCAGAATCTGATACAAAACAGATTTTAAAGTCTGTTTAAGCAGCTATAACCATTCCTATGATTAACCTCCTAATACAATTGTATTTAACCCATACTCTGTAAAAATTGAAATTAAACCTAATCATCATAATAACATCATACTGAACAAAGAACAATTTAAACTGAATTTCAATATTGAACCAAGATTAAACAAATACAGGAGCATTGTCAATATACTGACAATGCCCTGAAACCAACTGGTTTAGAAATCAACATACACGCAACATTCATTTGACGGACTCATTGAAATAGAATCAAGGATGATTTAACTGACGAGTATTAATCAAACTGATTATCTATAACAATTGTCCACAAACAATATGTAAACAGATTGTTTCAACTAGCATTATCACAAACGGGAATTCATAATGTAACTAATCGACGAACTTAATCGAGTTGATTACACACATTATAAACAATCACAACCAACAGAAACAATTCACACTTTGATCAAGTAAGTGGGTATGAGACAGAATAACAGAATTAATCAAACAAAAATATGAAAAATTAACAGGTTATTGAAACAAACAACTATACATGTAGGAAACAAAAAGAAATAGGAAAAATACCTCTGAATCTTTAAATTTACACGAACTCAAACTTGATTTTGAATTCGGACCTTTTTTGAGGTTGAACAGACTTTATTCGAAGTATTCTCAATTGAGAATACCTCGATTAAAGTCTCTTAAACCTCAATCCTTTAATTAACTCGGACAAATTCCACGAGTTGGTATTTTAGTGTTTCACTTTTTCTCAAATCTAGGGTTCGACCAAATTTGGGCAGATTCGAAGGGAACTAAGGATGACTCAAGGGTGAGGGAGGCCTAGGGGTCATTTGGAGTTAGTTTGGAACTGATTGGAATGGCGCCGCCACCAGGGAATTTCATGGCGGCGCTAGGGTTCTTGATTTTGATTCGATATTTGAGGGGTTCCAGGCTGATTCGAAGGAAACCCATGAGACTCTAGTGGTGAGAGAGGTCCGGAGGTTGAAAGGTGTGAGTTTGGTGGCTATCAGATGAACTAGGGTTTCGGACTGCATCTTCGATCAAAGATTCGAAGACATTGGCTGATATTTGGAGGATAATGTTCAGGGATCTAGGATCGGGAAGTTGAGGTGAGTTCGAGGTGTGAAAATGGGGAGGTATGGTCACCGTTCGCCGCCGTGAGGGCGGTGGCTTGAGTTCTGATCTTTGAAGATTCGGGGAAGAAGAGAGGAGATGGGGTCTTGCCTGGGGTGTGGGGTGGAACTTTTGAGCTTATATACTAGGGTAATCAGTGGATCTTGTCGTTAGATCAAATGAGATTCACGGCTGGGATTGCTTATTTAAGTGAAACGACATCGTTTCATTTCCTTTAAGACCGGATCGGTCTCTGACGGGAAACGGGTCGGGTGAAAAGTAATGCCTTCAGACCGTTGATCAATTTGAAATCAACGGCCTTCATCAAAGTTTCCCAAAACGACATCGTTTGGGGTATCTTTGAGACGGACCGGACCTGGGGTCGTTTGGATTGGGCTGTGAGGGGATTAATTTTTGTTTGGGCCTGGATTTCAGTCCATGCCCGATTTTTTTAATGTTCAAAATCCATTTCAATTTCCTAATTTAAATTTTCCAATTTAATTATAAAAATCCTAATTAAAATTATAAAAACAAGAATTAACTTTACAAGACATTTAATCAATCTTTAACAATTATTAACACATAGACAAAATATTAATCACATAGTGAAACATGCATATTTTTTGTGATTTTATTTTAATTAACTCAATTATTAAATGCATAATTAAATCCTAGATATGCATGAAACATGTATTTTTATTTTAATTTTGTTTAATTATAACAAAGCAAATATTTACGGACAAAACACAAACAATTAATAAACGCAAAACAATTTCTAAAATTGCACACTAAAAGAAATTAATTTTATTTTTGATTTATTTTGGAGTAGTTTTCGTGAGGCAAAAATCACGTGCTCACAACGACATGTGAGGGACTTCAATATTTCCTAGCCCGATTCAATAGGGTAAGGATGAGCCTACCGAACGTGTTAGAAGGGATGACGGTAGCAGCCTTTCAAAATGGGTTAAACAGAAACAGGTCAAAAGCAACCAAAAAACTTCTAAGTAGATTCATGAAGTACCGCCCACCACGTAGGAAGAGATCCATAATGCCTATTGCACCGAAGTGAGGGCAGACGAGGATGACCTGAACAGCCCGATCCAACGACTAACCTCGATCCAAACCGAGACAAGGAGAGATCGCCGCAACGACGGCCGAAGGGATCAACTACCACGTTTCAACCGAGAAAGACACCAGCCCTATGTCCGAACATCCAACCCACCACCTCCACGACATACAGATGCCGTACCTCGATACATCACACCACCCCAAAACGAAAGAGGTATGCCTCTACTGTTATCTGCTCATAACTTTTGTGTTTCTCCTTTAGAAATAGTGTATGCACTGGAAAAGTTCGGCACAAAGGTGCAGTGGCTGCAAAAGATGAAGTCGGATCCGAGCACCAGGAGATCGAACATTCTGTGTGAATTCCACCAGGAAAGGGGACACAAGACCAAGGACTACATAGGTCTGCGATAGGAAGTGGTAAGAATGTTAAACCAGGGATACCTGAAAGAATTGCTAAGCGATCGAGGACGGGATCAACCTCAGGGACCTCCAAAACCACTATCACCAGCTCGTACCATACAAATGATCATTGGCGGTGGCGACGATACGATAATCAACCATGTGAAATTCACCACCACACACAAACTCAAACGGACAATCGCCCACGAACGGTATGACGACCTCGAAGACAGTATCATCTTCGATAAGCCGAATACCAACAATTTATCTTTCCCTCACTATGATGCTTTGGTTATAACTTTAGGCATCGCGGATACCGACGTAAAAATGAATAATGGTGGATGACGGAAGCGGCGCGTGTCTTGTTCACCCATGAGTTCTCATGCAGATGAGGCTCGAGGATAAAATAATATCGCGTTGCATAACACTGACAGGTTTTAATAATGCAGTGGAACAAACCTTTGAAGAGATAGTGCTACTCGTCCTAGAAGGATGAGTCACCTTGGAGACGACGTTCCATGTCATGAACCAGGAAACGACCTACAACGCCATCATAGGGCGTCCATGGATACATGCCATATGAGCCGTCCCATTGAGTTTCTATCAAGTAATCAAATTTTCTACCCCATGGGGGATATTCAGCATCCAGCGAGCAACGCACCATCCAAGAATGCTACCGGATCGCCCAAGATTGCACACACACCAAACAACTAAAAGGGGAAAGTGCAGAAGCATAGCAATCAGCCATATCAGGAACCAAACCGGCCGTACAAATAGAGGCCATCAAAGACCCGGATGTCGTAGAAGCTTGCAAGGCAACCGTAGAAGTCCTCGACCCCATCCAACTGGATAACACCGATAGCACGAAAAAGGCTTATATCGGACACAACCTCTAAGAATCAGGTAAATATCGTGAGTTTTTAACTAATAATGCCGATATGTTTTTCTTTTCCCATTCATATATGCCAGGAATCCCAAAGGATATCGCCACACACAGGCTGAATGTCGATCCTCTTTACCTGCCAGTACGACAAATGAGGAGAAAATTCAATGCCGCCATCAATGAGGCGGTCAGCGAAGAGGTTGATAAATTACATACCAATGGTTCCATCCGAGAGTTGAAATATCCCCAATGGGTCGCCAATGTGGTCATGGTAAAAAAGAAGAACGGGAAATGGCGGATGCGTGTCGACTTCACCGACCTGAACAAAGCATTCCCAAAAGATTCCTTTCCGTTACCAGACATCGACCAGCTCATCGACGCAACAGCAGGACACGAACTACTGAGCTTCTTAGACGCCTATTCTGGGTATAATTAATCCTAATGGCTGAAGAAGACCAAGAAAAGACCACTTTCATCACTCACCAAGGAACGTACTGCTACAAGATAATGCCGTTCGGACTCAAGAACGCAGGGGCGACGTATCAAAGGTTTTTCACCAAGATGTTCAAAGAACAACTCGGTAAGACCATGGAGGTTTACATTGACGACATGCTAGTAAAGTCGAAAAATAAAGAGAATCACATTGGCCATCTGAAGGAAGTCGTCGAGATATTGAGGCAATACGGGATGAAACTGAATCTCAAAAAATGCGCCTTCGGCGTAACTTCAGGAAAGTTCCTTGGTTTTCTGGTGTAACAAAGGGGTATCGAGGTCAACCCGGATCAGATCAGGGCCATCGAAAGAATACCTGAGACATTGACCAGCAAGAAGCAGGTGCAAAAATTAACCGGACGGATAGACACCCTGTCGAGGTTCATTTCATGATCATCAGATAGATGCCATAAATTCTTCAATGTGCTAAGGAAAGACCACAGACTGCAGTGGAATGTAGAATGTGTCGACGCCTTGAGAAAGCTGAAAGCGTATCTATCCTCGCCACCACTACTCGTTAAGGCAGACCTGGTTGAATGCCTACTAGTGTACTTAGCAGTCTTCGAAGTTGCGGTAAGTGCAGTCTTGATCCGTAAAGATAAAGGTACGCAATCTCCTATTTACTATGTCAACAAAACCTTAATTGATGCCGAAACAAGGTACCCTCACCTTGAAAAACTAGCTTTGGCATTAGTCGTAGCTTTACAAAAGTTTAGACCATATTTTCAATGTCACCCCATAAAAGTGGTGACAACCTTCCCCCTAAGGTGCATCCTACACAAACCCGAACTATCGGGTAGGTTGGCCAAATGAGACATAGAATTAAGCGAGCATGACATAACATACCAACCGCAAACTGCCATTAAGTCGCAGGTGCTCGCCGATTTCGTCGCTGATGTCAGCGCGAAAATATTGCCTGAAGTAGAGCAAGAGGCGCTCCGTGCTTCCGCACATTCCGACCTCTAGGTCCTCTACACTGAAGGTGCATCTAATGCATCGGGATCGGTACTGGGACTCGTCCTCGAGGTTTCTTCGGGAGAAGTAATCCTCCAGTCCATACGATTCCCCGAGATGACTAACAACGAGGCCGAGTATGAAGTTGTGATTGCAGGATTGAAATTAGCCCTCAAATATGGCGCTCGATGACTCATTCTCCATTGCGACTCTCAACTTGTGGTGAACCAAGTCACCGGGACTTTCCAAATCAAAGAACAGAGAATACAAAAGTCCCAGTCAGAAATTCACAAACTACTGTCAGAGTTCGATGAATGCTGCCTTGACCAAATAACCAGGGTGCAGAATATCGAAGTAAACGGCCTCGCCAAGCTAGCGACAGCCACCAAAAATATCAACAAGGAAAATGTGGTCACTCTTCTACATTCCGCAATTGACCAAGTCGAGGTACATTCTATAAACCTAACTTGGGACTGGCGCAACTGTCTCGTAACATATTTGCAGGATGGAACGCTCCTACAAGATAAGAAAGAAGCCAAAAAGCTCCGAATAGAGGCAGCCAAATACAGCCTCGTAAACTACGATCTCTACAAGAGAACGTTCGGCGGCCCCTTGGACAAATGTTTCGGGCCAAATCAAACAAGGCAAGTACTGGAAGAAGTACATGAGGGGCATTTCAGCACCCACATGGGAAACTGCACCCTCGTCTGATGCCTCATTCGCACCGGATACTACTAGCCCACCATGAAAAAAGAGGCTGCGGACTACGTTAGGAAGTATGAATAGTGTCAAAAGTATGCCCCTATGATACACCAAGTAGGGGAACTCCTGCATTCCGTCACTTTTCCATGGCCATTCATAAAATGGGGGATGGATATTGTCGGACCTTTCCCAGCAGGACGAGGTAAGGTACATTTCCTTTTGGTTTTAAATAATTACTTTTCTAAATGGGTGGAAGCAGGTGCATACACTCAAATACGTGAGCAAGAGGTCATCACATTCATATGGAAAAATATAATATGCTGCTTCGACATCCCCAAAGAAATCAGATGTGACAACGAACCTCAGTTCATCGGAAAGAAAACAACCGAGTTTTTCTAAAAATGGCACATCAAACGAATACTCTCCACACCATACCATTCCGCCTGCAATGGTCAAGCCGAATCCTCCAATAAAGTAATACTGAATATATTGAAAAAGAAACTCGAAGACGCCAAAGGGCTGTGGCCTAAACTACTACCAGAAGTACTATGGGCATACCGTACTACACCAAAAACCAGCACAGGCGAGACGCCATATTCAGTAGTCTAAGGGACTGATGCAGTTATACCCGTCAAGGTCGGAGAGCCTAGCTTGAGATACTCCAATGAGAGCGGACCAAATAATGACAAAAGCAAGCTACAAGATCTGGATGAAGTCAAAGAACAAAGAGACATGGCCCACATAAGAATGGTAGCCCAAAAGCAACAAGTAGAAAAGTATTACAACAAGAAAGCCAAGGTGCGACCGCTCAAGGTCGGAGATTACGTCCTCAAAGCTAAAACACAAGCAGCGAAAGACCCTAATGAGGGAAAACTAGGAACAAACTGGGACGGACCATACAAAATCACGGTGGCAGCAAACAAAGGAGCATTCCAGTTAGAGACAATGGAGGAAAAATTACTCCAAAATAATTGGAATGTCGCCCATCTCAAATACTTCCACTTCTGAAAGGAGGCGCTACCTAAATCGTACTCTTTTTCCCTCACCCGGGTTTTGTCCCAATCGGGTTTTCTTGGTGAGGTTTTTAATGAGGCGGTAAGGGGGGCATCTCGAGGTTCGAAGTGTTGTTCATTACCCTGCCCGTCAATGTGTTCTCCGAACCGAGTAATGAAGGGACTAGATATCGATAATCAAATCTCCATTGTATGTACAAAGTCGACATGTGATTCTTACAAGAATATAATTAAATTGCCATTGTATGAATAAAGCCGACATGTATTTTCCTACAACAATATGATCAAACCTCCAATGTAAACATCCCAATGGCCAAGGCCATCGACAAAATAATGAGTTCGACCTCGTTCGAACTACGACGGGATCCTACTTCGACGACAGTTCAAAGCAACATCCCAATGGCCAAGGCCATCGGCGAAAATATAAGTTCGACCTCGTTCGAACTATGACGAGATCCTACTTCGACGACAGTTCGAAGCAACATCCCAATGGCCAAGGCCATCGACAAAAATATGAGTTCGACCTCGTTCGAACTACGACGGGATCCTACTTCGACAACAGTTCGAAGCAACCTCCCAATGCCCATGCCATCGACGAAAATATGAGTTTGACCTCGTTCGAACTATGACGGGATCCTACTTCAACGACAGTTCAAAGCAACATCCCAATGTCCAAGGCCATCGATGAAAATATGAGTTCGACCTCGTACGAACTACAACAGGATCCTACTTCGACGATATTTCGAAGCAACATCCCAATGGCCAAGGCCATCGACAAAACTATGAGTTCGACCTCTTCGATGATCGTTCGAAAATAGCATATCAGAGGCTAAAGCCATCGCCAAAAGAAAAAGGAATCGACCTCACCCAAAAGCTAAATCGGCTTAACAGTTCGACAGGTACCCCGTATGCCATAGATATTACAAAGATCATCATCGAATTGACAAAACAAATTCTACATTACATCAAAATATTACTTATACCTATCTATACAACGGGCTCAAGAATGCCCCTTACAAAAGTCCCAAAACAAAAAGTAAGTACAAACAAAAGGTTACACGTTATCCCCTGTTGGGTACGCATCTTCGTACCAAGAGTCAGAAGCAAGACGATTCGCATCATCGGAGTTGATGTCATGCCCGTCAAGAGTAAGAGGGTCGTACGTGCATGCCTCCCGAGCTGCCCGAGCTTCGATATGCACGACCTGAAGCTCTACTTCAGTTACCCCCCCTCGGTATGAAGATCCTTGTACACATTGTGAGCACGTGATTTTTGCCTCACGAAAACTACTCCAAAATAAATCAAAAATAAAATTAATTTCTTTTAGTGAGCAATTTTAGAAATTGTTTTGCGTTTATTAATTGTTTGTGTTTTGTCCGTAAATGTTTGCTTTGTTATAATTAAACAAAATAAAAATAAAAATACATGTTTCATGCATATCTAGGATTTAATTATGCATTTAATAATTGAGTTAATTAAAATAAAATCACAAAAAATATGCATGTTTCACTATGTGATTAATATTTTGTCTATGTGTTAATAATTGTTAAAGATTGATTAAATGTCTTGTAAAGTTAATTCTTGTTTTTATAATTTTAATTAGGATTTTTATAATTAAATTGGAAAATTTAAATTAGGAAATTGAAATGGATTTTGAACATTAAAAAAATCGGGCCTGGACTGAAATCCAGGCCCAAACAAAAATTAATCCCCTCACAACCCAATCCAAACGACCCCAGGTCCGGTCCGTCTCAAAGATACCCCAAACGATGTCGTTTTGGGAAACTTTGATGAAGGTCGTTGATTTCAAATTGATCAACGGTCTGAAGGCATTACTTTTCACCCGACCCGTTTCCCCTCAGAGACCGATCCGGTCTTAAAGGAAATGAAACGATGTCGTTTCACTTAAATAAACAATCCCAGTCGTAAATCTTATTTGATCTAACAGCCAAGATCCACTGATTACCCTAGTATATAAGCTCAAAAGTTCCACCCCACACCCCAGGCAAGACCCCCCTCTCCTCTCTTCTTCCCCGAATCTTCAAAGATCGGAACTCAAGCCACCGCCCTCACGGCGGCGAACGGTGACCATACCTCCCCATTTTCACACCTCGAACTCACCTCAACTTCCCGATCCTAGATCCCTGAACATTATCCTCCAAATATCAGCCAATGTCTTCGAATCTTCGATCGAAGATGCAGTCCGAAACCCTAGTTCATCTGATAGCCACCAAACTCAAACCTTTCAACCTCCAGACCTCTCTCACCACTAGAGTCTCATGGGTTTCCTTCGAATCAGCCTGGAACCCCTCAAATATCGAATCAGAATCAAGAACCCTAGCGCCGCCATGAAATTCCCTGGTGGCGGCGCCATTCCAATCAGTTCCAAACTAACTCCAAATAACCCCTAGGCCTCCCTCACCCTTGAGTCATCCTTAGTTCCCTTCGAATTTGCCCAAATTTGGTCGAACCCTAGAAATGAGAAAAAGTGAAACACTAAAATACCAACTCGTGGAATTTGTCCGAGTTAATTAAAGGATTGAGGTTTAAGAGACTTTAATCGAGGTATTCTCAATTGAGAATACTTCGATTAAAGTCTGTTCAACCTCAAAAAAGGTCCGAATTCAAAATCAAGCTTGAGTCCGTGTAAATTTAAAGATTCAGAGGTATTTTTCCTATTTCTTTTTGTTTCCTACATGTATAGTTGTTTGTTTCAATAACCTGTTAATTTTTCATATTTTTGTTTGATTAATTCTGTTATTCTGTCTCATACCCACTTACTTGATCAAAGTGTGAATTGTTTCTGTTGGTTGTGATTGTTTATAATGTGTGTAATCGACTCGATTAAGTTCGTCGATTAGTTACATTATGAATTCTCGTTTGTGATAATGCTAGTTGAAACAATCTGTTTACATATTGTTTGTGGACAATTGTTATAGATAATCAGTTTGATTAATACTCGTCAGTTAAATCATCCTTGATTCTATTTCAATGAGTCCGTCAAATGAATGCTGCGTGTATGTTGATTTCTGAACCAGTTGGTTTCAGGGCATTGTCAGTATATTGACAATGCTCCTGTATTTGTTTAATCTTGGTTCAATATTGAAATTCAGTTTAAATTGTTCTTTGTTCAGTATGATGTTATTATGATGATTAGGTTTAATTTCAATTTTTACAGAGTATGGGTTAAATACAATTGTATTAGGAGGTTAATCATAGGAATGGTTATAGCTGCTTAAACAGACTTTAAAATCTGTTTTGTAACAGATTCTGATTTTAGTTTAAAGACTGTAATAACAGTAGGATTCAGGGGCATTTCTGGGAATGAAACAGATAAAACAATGAGGGTAATATGTTAATAGTAGTGTGCTGAAAGTGGAATGTTAGTGGCTGTTAATTTAATGGGATAATGGGAAACAAAGGGTAATGGAATGCTGGAAATCAGGAAAAGGGTCACTTAATGGGATTTAAAGTTTTTAAAAGCAGATTTTGGATATGATTTTCTGTTTTTAAAAGAAAGAAGGGGTCCAGGTAGCACTTAAAAAAGGAGGGCAGACCTGTATAAATACAGGGACAAGACATTAGAGGAGAGGATCTGATTTTTAAGGCATTAGGGAATACACACAGAGATACATATACACAGAGAGATTTCGAGAGAGATTAGAAGATTGATTTTGAAACTCAGATTTTGAAGAAAAAGAATACATATAGAGTGAAATAAAAAGAAAGAGAATTAAGCAGAAAAGCAGAAACAGAAATCTGAAAAGGAAGATAGAGAGAAAGGAAAACAGAAACAGTAAAACAGAATTCTACATCGGAAATTAGTATTGAAGCTGATTCTGTGTTTTGAAATTGAAAGCTTTTTTTCAGTCTGCTTTGTCCTAAGTCTCAAAATCAGAAATATTATTCTTTCATTAAATCTGTCCGGATTTATTTGATCCCATTGTTCAGTTAAAAATCTGAAATTTCTTAAAAATACTGTTACTGTGCATCTGGATTCCTCGGGTCCCATTATTGCTCAAATCTGTGGGACTACTGGTATTCTGCTGATTTTGTTACTGCTGCAACTGCTGAAATTTACTCCTTCTACCCTCATTTCCAGGTACATATCTTTTAAATTCATGTTGGGAAGAGATTCAACATGACAAATCAATGAAGCTTGAATTGCAATTCTGTTTTTCCATTTGTCTAAGTTCATTATTTTAAATTTCAGTCTTGTTTCATGTTGGTTAATATAGTAGTATGCTTGACATGATAATTATCAGTTAATCATTCTCTTTTGGAATTCATAAGTGTTGCAATAGTATTATCTATTCCAGAATTTCATTAAAGTATAGTTATGATTGAATTGTCAAGACAGGGAACATGGCATAAAGTTGGCCATTAATTAAGTCTTATGACATGGTTAGTCAGGTACAGTAGTATGGAAATGTCAAGAAAATGCATTGTTAGCATATTTTAATTATTTGGTTGTGGATTAAGGCTAGATGATGTTGGTTGCATTTTGTCCATATATGGCATAATAATGGTTATGATCAATAGTCGAAAGTTGCATTAGTAAAATCTGCTATGTTCACAATGGCAAAACATGGCGAATAATGTTGTCTGCAATATCATTTTATTAAGTTAATAGGTAGATTTGTTCTCTTTCTTAATAACAAATGGCCTAGGAATTTTACAATGCGAAAGTTAGTGTTTAGCAATGATTCACATAAATTGAGAATCAAATCGGTTTGATTATATATATATCTTACGTTCAATCACAAGCAGAATTAACAAAATAATTAGGCCTATTAGATTAGAAACAAGCAATGTGGAAAGATATTAGATTTATAATGTATAACAAGTTTATGATTGTAAAAAATAACATTCGTTGCAAATGGAATAACGAGAATTCTTCGAAAATATCATTTCCTTTCAAGAATTGAATTTTTTTTAAGTTTCATACGCTATTCACCTTTTGAGTATACATATGTTGTATTTACTAAAAGTAGTGTTAATCATATGTTTATTCCTTTCTTTGAACTTGAATAGCTTGGAAGAATATAATTCATACGCGAAAAAATATAATTCGCAATAAACATTTAATAAATTGTGAATTCTTTTCAAGAATTTTAGGCTATCTTAAATAGAGATTTCTCATGATTTTTACATAAAATGTATAGATATAATAAACAATTTGTGGAAAATCTATACTACCATTAAGAATAATTTGCGTAATTAGGGATGCGTTCGCGTAACCTGATTATATTTCTAAAAGCAATTCAAATTATACGTTCGCGCAATTTCGAGTGAACATTTTAATAAAAGGGATTTCTCCGAGGATGTTAAAATAATTTCATATAACCCGAAATGTGCAGTTCATTGTTTAAATACAAAGGTGACGATGTTCTTAATTTTATTTTAAATTTTGAACATATGATTTTTTAATAAAAACTATAATATGGTCAATTCTATTGTGTACACGTATGCGCGACACGATTATTTATATCTATAAAAATGTAGAATACGAATATACGTACGCGTAATTCGTTTATAGTAAACAATAAACAGAAGCGGTAACAAAATCCTGCAATAAAAATGTAAAATCAAGATAAGCCAAGAATAAAAACAGTTAAGCGACCGTGCTAGAATCACGGAATTCAGAAATGCCTAACACCTTCTTCCGGATTAACAGAATTCCTTACTCAGGATTTCTGGTTCGCAGAATAACAAACAGAGTCATATTCTCCTCGATTCAGGGATTAAAACTGGTGACTTGGGACGCCTTAAAATTCCCAGGTGGCGACTCTGAAACAAATAAACAAATCCCGTTTCGACTGTCCTTTAATTGGAGAAAACTCTCCACGCACCCTCTCGGGGGCGGGAAAAGGAGGTGTGACAGCTCTAGCGACTCTGCTGGGGAATTGGACCCAGAATGTTTTGTTTATTCAGGGTTCAGAAAAGTGTTACCCAAAACCACTGGTTCAGGGTTTAAAGAATTCGAGCTTAAAATAACTGCGATAATTGGCTTTATTTACTATATGATTTTCAACTGTTTATATGCTTAATATGCTAAATGTTGCTTTTTACCGCTTTAATATTATTTGAATTGTGAATATATACAACTGCTACGAAAAACCCCTTCTTTCTGAGTCTTCTGAATTTATGGTGTACACGTGCGCGTGGCCCACCTTTCTGTTAAGGTCATACCAAATAAGACGAAGTTGGGACAAGTAACTAGGCCGGGTAGACTTTCGTGCTCCCGGTACGTTGCCCCCACTTCGGCTCAAACTGTCTGTTTGGGTAAGCCAGGTTTAGAACAATATGCCTCAGGTTTTTACCTAGAATAACTCAGCCATGTACCGGATCCCTAGTAGGAACGTCTATTTGCATCATGTACATCTGACCTTGGAGACTCAACACAGGGGTTGGGTCTGTCTAGGACAGGTGAACCCGAAATAAAAAGACCATCCTGATGCATCCTACTTGCTACCTATGCATTCATTTGCCTCAAACATGCTTGTTGACCAGGTTAATTGAAATCATGGTGAGAATCGAGGAATAAAATGGGTTGTTTTAAAAATTCCCAAAAATAGTTTTAAATCTTGAAATAAAGGTGTTTAATAAATAAAAAATTGAAAATGTTTTTTTTAAGTGTATATTTTCAAAATGAGTCTTGACTTTATTAAAATTAAATTTCAGATACAAAATGAGCACCACACAAAACCCCCCATCCACGAATACAGAAGAGTTTCTATTTCAGCTTCAAATGTGGTGGTATGAATTAGGCGAAGATGGTCAAAAATGGGTCGTCAAGCATTTGGGAAATCTCACGGATATTATGAAAGTTAAACCCCGTACATCGATTCTTCACAAAGGCTCCCTCGGTCTAAGAAATCAAAGCCTGATATTCACAAAGGCTCCCTCGGTACATCGATTCTTCGGCCTTTTGAACATCAGCAGTCAAATCAGGAAAAGCAATGTCATCAATGGATGTTGTTCTTTCAACTTCTTGTATTCAAGGTTCGGAAAGCCAGATGGATTTGAAATTCATAAGAAAGACCTTACTAACAAGCAAAACAAAGACACCTGGCAGATTCACCGTCGCTTCGCCTTAATGGTGGCTTTTCTAGGAATCATGGTCTTCCCAAACAAAGAGCTAACAATTGATATTCGCACGGCAAAAGTTGTACAGGTCCTCACCACCAAGAAAAATCACACCCTTGTCCCCATCATTCTCTCAGATATTTATCGGGCGTTGACTTTATGTAAATCAGGAGCGAAAGTCTTCGAAGGATGCAAAATTTTGTTGCAAATGTGGGTGATTGAACATCTCCGACAACAGCCCAAGATCATACAATATGGGCCAAGCAATGATAATTGCATCGAGAGTTATGAGGAAAGAATAAAGGATTATAAGTCCCTAGAAGGGATAGAAGCATGGGTATCTCATTTAAAGGATTTAACGGCAAATCAAATTGAGTGGACTTTGGGATGGCTCCCGATGAGGGAAGTGATACACATGTCAACCTCAAATAGTTATTTGCTACTATTGGGATTGAGAAACATCCAGCCATATGCGCCACTAAGAGTTCTAAGACAACTAGGGAGATACCAAGTAGTTCCTGATGATGAAGATTTGAGTATGCAAGTAATCGAATTACACCCGGAAGCCACTATTCCCGAGGCTCTAATTCAGCAGATGTGGAATGGATGTCGATACTTGAAAAGTGATACTCAAGTCCCAGACACTACAAAGGGTGAGATAAATCCTGGATATGTAAGGTGGTTTGAGAAACGGTCTCGCGTGGATGATGTACCAGAACCTGAGCTAAGAAGGCCAACAAAAAGACCCCACATTCAAAGCTTTAATGATAAAATCCAAGAGCGGTTGATCTGGGGAGAAAAGGAAAAAGGGTACAAAGCAACTATCCATGCCCTAAAGGAAAATCTGAGGAGCCTCAGTCTGGAGAAAGATTTGCAAGCACAAGAAGCCGAAGGCGAGAAGAAGAGTCTAGCTTGTGAGAATGAAAATCTTCATGCTCGATTTCAGAAAATGAAAAAGGCTTCTGAAGCACCAATGAGGAGTTGGAAGGATCAAAAAACCATCGCCAATATTTTTGAAAGAATGCAAGATTATGATTCCATTCTTGCTACAAACGAAAGGGCGTTAAGCAAAGCAAAAGAAAGAATCCAACGATTAAACGAAAAAGCCAGATCTAATAAGGAACGCCAAGATAGGGAATCCGAAGAAGACAGGGCATAACTTAAGAAGGAAAAAGACCATTGGATACGATCAGAAGACCAACTTCGTGCACAACTAGAAGAGGCAAGAAGATACAAAAGAGAACATCAACAAGCGGACATCGACAGAGAAAGAGCGCAGGCAGGATTGGAGCAAGCAAGACTCTGAGCTCTCTTAGAGTCAGCTCTAGATCGTGAAGACCGTGTCAGAGATATAGCCACCACTCGCCAGCAGCAATTGCAGAACCAAAACCAACGTCTCCAAGATTTCAGGGCACAAATCCACGACCTGGCGGTCTACACCTCTCAAAGTTATGTAAACTGCCAAGGAATGGAGTATGAAAGGTTTACAGAGCATGCACCCATTTTGCCCGTCATCTAGCAATGGAGTTGGAAAGGATGTATCGTACGCTGGGAGGTCATCCAGGTCAAGCCCCACATTGAGCAGATAATCCAATAATTGACAACAAAAGTGGAAAGTGGGGCATGTTGTGAG
The DNA here is from genome assembly GCF_000715075.1 of Nicotiana tabacum. Taxonomy (NCBI): domain Eukaryota; kingdom Viridiplantae; phylum Streptophyta; class Magnoliopsida; order Solanales; family Solanaceae; genus Nicotiana; species Nicotiana tabacum. The sequence goes on along the minus strand of NC_134085.1, from coordinate 190,275,985 downwards.
ATGTTAAGAGTTGTATCTTTTATTTTGATTTAAGTGTGTGTGTTTCAAACCATTTTCTTATAAGGTTTTCAAATGTAATGTTTGTTCCATCTTTGTATAATGAATAAAAGTGTTTGCCTTGCAGTCCGAACTACGCAAGGTCTGATTCATGCGGGGGCATGATACGTATGCAATCTTTATAAGATTCGACCACCACAATAAAAGATATATAAAAAATAAAATAAAAATGAGTAACAATAAAAATTTCAAGAAAGCTGGGACGACACAAGCAGCCGAGCAAATGCATAATAGAAAGGGGTTACTTGTCTAGGAGCATTGCATCTCAACGTGTAATTATATATGTGTTAAACTCTCAAAACTAACAAGTTTGCTCATTTCCAGAATTTCCAGTTAGTTTCTCTAAAGAGTATACTGGCATATTATCATTATCATACGAGATCAAAAGGACCAATACCCGAAAGTATGTCTATCCCAGATGTTGACACAGGTATTGAGCTAGAGGAGATGGATGTCGGGAAAATGAAAGAAGAGATGTTTAAACTCAAGCAGCAAATGGCTGAAATGTACAAGGCCTGGTCTACAGGGCAGTTACCCCCATCTTACCTAACTAACCCTGCTCCATCAATGACCCAAACTCAAGATAATATTACCACTGAATTATCCCCAAATTTCCCAATTTACCAACACTACCAAGGAACCACCTCTCAGACACCGCAGTCTCCCCCTCCTAAACCAGTTCCATACTTTCCTCCACCTGTAACTCCTGTCTTTATGGTACCTCCCACAGCTACACTCCACAAATCTCCTAGTGAGCCTACATTCCAGGCCCAGGACAACCAATATTACCCCCGGACCCCACCCTCAAAGCCTCCGAAATCCATTCAACTACTCCTCGTTTTGACCTCCCAACCGAAATTGACAAGCCAGCCAAAAATGCTGAGCAAGAAGAGATGTTCAGGAAGGTCAAAAGTCTAGAACAATCGTTCAGAGACATGCGAGGATTAGGTGGGCAAGTCAGTGTAGCTTACAAGGATTTGTGCTTGTTCCCAAATGTACAATTACCAGTTGGCTTCTAGATGCCTAAATTTGACCTATACAATGGGCATGGCGACCCAGTAGCCCACTTAAGGGGTTTCTATAGCAAGATGCGAGGAGCTGGGGGAAAGGACGAATTATTGATGGCTTACTTCAGTCAAAGTTTAAGTGGATCAGCTTTGGAGTGGTATACACGCCAAGACCATGGGAGATGGTACACCTGCGATGACCTGGCACAGGCATTCACATACCATTTCCAATATAATCTGGAAATCATCCCAGATCGATTATCTTTGACAAAATTTGAGAAGAAACACAATGAAAGTTTCAGAGAGTATGGCTTCCGATGGAGAGAACAGGCAGCAAGAGTGGATCCTCCTATGAAGGAGAGTGAAATGGTAGACTACTTCCTCCAAGCCTTGGAACCAACTTACTATGCCCATTTGGTTTCAGCAGTAGGTAAATCATTCAACGAAGTAGTAAAAATGAGAGGTATGGTGGAAGAAGGCCTGAAGACAAATAAAATCATGAGCTATTCAGCAATTAAGGCGACTACTCAAGCTATTCAAGGCGGGATAGGAGGAATCAGAAGAAAGAAGAGGGAAGAAGCAGCGGTAGTTGATTCAGGAATTTGGTCGGGACCCAGAAGTTCACCGCCTTACTATAATCAACAACGACCTCGCCAATAAACTTACCACCGCGATTCATCCCAACACTACTATCACCCTTTAGAGCCTCATTTTTCCATTAACCATGCACAAACATACAATCAGCCACCTGTTCACGCTAATTGGCGTGCTCTTTCCATACCAAGCACTTACCCACGAGCCTATCCCGGACCAGGTTTCAGGCCTAGGCCAGCATTCAGGGGAGAAAGGGAACAGAAAAAGAAAACCTACACTCCATTGGGAGAGTCTTACACTAGTCTATTCCACAGGCTGAGACAACTGGACATGCTAAGACCAATACAATCCAAGCTACCCAATCCTCTTCCAAAGAATTTGGACTACACCATTAGCTGTGAGTATTGCTCCGGTACACCAGGCCATGATACGGAGAAATGCTGGCATTTAAAAAATGCAATTCAAGAGCTGATTGATACTAATAAAATTGAAGTTCAAAACCCCGAAGCTCCCAATATCAATAGAAATCCGATGCCAGCCCATTAGGAGGCCAATATGATAGAAATCATACAAGCTGATGGGGAGACAAAGAAGCTGTCACAAACTGTCATGATGATCAAGTCTCATGAAGCCAAGCCAGATAAGCAGTTAACAGAGGAGAAGCCGGTACCTAAGCAGAGCAGAAATGGTGATGAACCATCTGTGGTAGACAAGAAGGGGTCTTCGAGCAAGGTTGCCACAAAGCAAGAAAGGTTGAAAGTGATAGTACCAGGGGTTGCCAGTAAACCCATTGTAGTCGTGGAAGGAGACCGTGTAGATCGGGTTATTATCGCACCTGTAATCCAGCTGCCGGTCATCAACAACAAAGCCATCCCATGGAACTATGAACGGGTGACTGTAATGTACAAGGGAAAAGAAGTCAAGGAAGAAGTGTGTGAGGTACAAGGCTTGACTCGTTCGGGAAGATGTTTTACTCCCGAAGAGTTAAGAAAAACTAAAAATAATCCAACACCAATAAAGAGAGCTGTGACGGAAGAAGAAGCGGAAGAGTTTTTAAGAAAAATGAAACTCCATGACTATTCTATTGTGGATCAACTGAAGAAGACGCCCGCTCAAATTTCATTGGTGTCATTACTGATCCATTCAGAGGAGCACCGTCTGGCTTTGATGAAAATCCTGAATGAGGCTCATGTTCCTGAAAAAATCTCTGTAAATCATTTGGGAAGAATAGCCAACAGAATCTTTGAGGCAAACAGAATTACATTTTCTGATGATGAATTGCCTGTAGAAGGTACCGAGCACAACAGAGCTCTTTACCTCACCGTGAAATGTGAAAACTCCGTAGTAACTCGGGTATTGGTTGACAACGGATCAAGTGCAAACATCTGCCCTCTCTCCACTTTAAGCAAATTGAAAATCAAAGAAGAGAGGATCCAGAAGAATAGTATTTGCGTACGGGGGTTTGACGGTGGAAGCAGAGATTCATGTGGCGACATAGTGTTGGAACTGACAATAGGGCCGGTTGAATTCACAATGGAATTTCAAGTGTTGGACATAACTGTTTCTTATAACTTGTTGTTGGGTCGACCATGGATCCATGCTGCTAAAGCAGTCCCGTCAACACTACACCAGGCGGTCAAGTTTGAATGGAATCATCAAGAAATAGTTGTGCATGGGGAAGAAAGTTTAAATGCTCACAGCAGTGCCATTGTACCGGTCGAGGGAATAGAAAATGACCAGGGACCATGGGTATACCAAGTGTCCGATACAGTGTCGGTAGAGAAAATTCCAGAGGGGAAGTACCTTCCGAATCCAAAGATAACCTCTGCATCAGTCATGGTAGCCTATGAAATGTTAAAAAATGGTTTTATACCCGGCAAAGGTCTGGGCTCATCTTTGCAAGGAATTATACAACCAGTATCTCTCCCCGAGAACTGGGGAACATTTGGTTTGGGATTTATACCCACTATCACCGATGTGAAAAAGGCCAGAAAGCTGAAACACAAGGCATGAGTTCTTCTAAAACCAGTCCCACATCTATCAAAGTCTTTTGTTAAGACCGGTGCTAAAAATCACCCGATAACAACAATTCCTAAATCCCGGGTCAATCCTGAGGAGGAATTAATTGAAAGATTCGAGAAATTGTTTAATGATGTGAATATGTTGGAAAGCGGAGAAGCGTGTAGCAACGCAAAAGTTCAATTCATTGGGCCAGAAACAAAGCTTAATAATTGGAAAGCCACTCTTCTCCCCATTCGAAAGGAGTCTTGGTAGTTTATTTTGATTTTCTTTCAGTTTGTTTGGGTTACCTCAGGGTTGTAATCCCAATGCTTATCTTACAGTTTGTTTGAAGTGTGCAAACCTTGTTATCTTTCATCATCCAATAAAATACAGTTTCCTTTTTCATTATCATTCCTAATGGTTTTCTTTTTCCCTTTCTTCTTTTTCTGTACAGTTCTTTTTACGTTGGCTCTAGTGATATGGCATGCATGAGGAATCCTCAGCCCAGTCTTAAAAATCAATCTGGTTCCGAAATATTAATTTAAGAAATATATTGTGATTATGAATCAGAATATGATGAAGATGAGGTTTTTGAAGAGATTAGTAAAGAGTTAATTCACTTTGAGGAAAAAACCAAACCTAACTTGAGAGATACCGAGGACATCAATATAGGGGACACGAGTAATATCCGGGAAACTAAAATAAGTGTCCATCTCGAACCAAAGATCCGAGAAGAGTTAATTAAAGCACTCATATAATTCAAAGATGTTTTTGCATGGTCATATGATGACATGCCGGGCCTGAGCACTGATTTAGTGGTTCACAAATTGCCCACCGATCCAACGGTGCCTCCTGTCAAGCAGAGGCTGAGAAAATTCAAGCCTGATATGAGTGTGAGAATTAAGGAAGAAATCACCAAACAATTGGAAGCAAAGGTCATTCGAGTCACTCGATATCCTGTTTGGTTAGCTAATATCGTTCCTGTGCCAAAGAAAGACGACAAAATTAGAGTATACGTCGACTACTGCAATCTCAACAAAGCAAGTCCGAAGGATAATTTCCCATTACCCAATATCCATATTTTGATCGATAATTGTGCCAAGCATGATATAGGATCTTTCATGGATTGTTATGCCGGATATCATCAAATTCTAATGGATGAAGAGGATGCAGAAAAGACAGCATTCATCACACCATGGGGAACTTATTGCTACAGGGTAATGCCATTCGGTTTGAAGAACGCCGGAGCAACCTACATGAGATCAATGACCACGGTGTTTCATGATATGATACACAAGGAGATTGAGGTATACGTGGACGATGTGATCATAAAATCAAAGCATCAGGCCGACCACGTTGGGGATTTGAGGAAATTCTTCTTAAGACTTCGCAGGTACAACCTCAAGCTTAACCCTGCCAAATGCGCATTTGGAATTCCATCTGGAAAGTTGCTGGGATTCATAGTCAGTCGGCGAGGCATCGAGCTAGACCCATCAAAAATCAAAGCCATCCAAGAACTGCCACCTCCAAGGAACAAAACTGAAGTAATGAGTTTGTTGGGAAGGTTAAATTACATCAGCAAGTTTATTGCTCAGCTCACAACAACCTGTGAGCCAATTTTCAAATTGTTGAAAAAGGATGTTGCGGTCAAATGGATCGATGAGTGTCAAGAAGCGTTTGATAAGATAAAAGGGTACTTATCAAACCCAACCGTGTTGGTCCTGCCAGAGCCAGGAAGACCTCTGATTCTTTACTTAACGGTCTTGGAAAATTCATTTGGTTGTGTATTGGGGCAACATGACCTCACTGGCAGAAAAGAACAGGCCATCTACTACCTTAGCAAGAAATTCACAGCTTATGAGGTTAAGTATACTCATCTGGAGAAGACATGTTGCGCCCTAACGTGGGTAGCTCAGAAGTTGAAACACTATTTGTCTTCCTACACCACTTATCTCATTTCGCGTCTGGATCCGTTGAAATATATTTTTCAAAAGCCTATGCCAACGGGAAGACTTGCAAAGTGGCAGATATTGCTCACAGAATTTGACATCATCTATGTGACTCGAACTGCAATGAAAGCCCAAGCATTGGCTGATCATTTAGCTGAAAACCCGGTCGACGAGGAGTACGAGCCGTTGAAAACCTATTTTCCTGATGACGAAATAATGCATATCGACGAGATGGAGCGAATTGAAAAACCTGGCTGGAAACTTTTCTTTGATGGGGCCGCTAACATGAAAGGAGTCGGGATAGGAGCTGTAATCATTTCTAAAACAGGGCATCACTATCCTGTTATAGCTCAACTGCGATTTTTTTGCACCAATAATATGGCTGAATATGAAGCTTGTATTATGGGGTTAAGGCTAGCCGCGGACATGGGTATCCAAGAAATTTTAGTCATGGGAGATTCGGATCTTCTGGTACACCAAATTCAAGGAGAATGGGAAACCCGAGACTTAAAGCTCATACCATACCGACAATGTCTACATGATCTTTGTCAGCGGTTTCAATCAGTGGAATTCCGACATATTCCAAGGATTCATAATGAGGTTGCCGATGCATTGGCTACTTTGGCATCAATGTTTCACCATCCAGACAAAGCTTATGTGGATCCACTACATATTCGAGTCCACGAGCAGCACGCTTATTGCAATATGATTGAAGAAGAATTTGATGGTGAACCATGGTTCCACGACATCAAGGAGTATATCAGGATGGGGATATATCCCGCACAAGCCACGGGAGATCAAAAGAGGACCATTAGGCGATTGGCAAATGGATTCTTCTTAAGCGGAGGAGTTTTGTATAAAAGAACACCAGACCTTGGATTATTAAGATGCATAGATGCCAGACAAGCTACAACTGTCATGTCTGAAGTACATTCGGGAGTTTGCAGACCCCACATGAGCGTATATGTGTTGACAAAGAAAATCCTCCGAGCTGGCTACTATTGGCTTACCATGGAGCGAGATTGTATCAGTTTTGTGCGCAAGTGTCATCAATGCCAGATACACGGAGATTTGATTCATTCTCCACCATCCGAGTTGCACACAATGTCGGCACCATGGCCCTTCGTTGCCTGGGGCATGGATGTGATTGGACCAATTGAGCCGGCAACATCCAATGGGCACAGGTTCATTATGGTAGCCATTGATTATTTTACCAAATGGGTTGAGGCCAAAACATTCAAATCAGTGACCAAGAAAGCTGTGGTCGATTTTGTCCACTCAAATATCATATGTCGATTCGGAATCCCAAAGGTGATCATCACAGATAACGGTGCTAATCTTAACAGTAACTTAATGAAAGAAGTATGTCAATAGTTTAAGATTACACATCGCAACTCTACCCCATATCGGCCCAAGGCGAATGGAGCAGTCGAGGCAGCCAACAAAAACATAAAGAAGATACTTCGGAAAATGGTAGAAGGTTCAAGACAATGGCATGAAAAATTACCATTTGCATTATTGAGATATCGCACTACTGTTCGCACTTCAGTAGGAGCAACTCCTTATTTGTTGGTATATGGCACTGAAGCAGTAATTCCTGCAGAAGTTGAGATTCCTTCCCTTCGGATCATCGCTGAAGCAAAGATTGATGATGATGAATGGGTCAAAACCCGTCTGGAACAGTTAAACTTAATTGATGAAAAACGATTGGCCGCAGTATGTCATGGTCAATTGTATCAAAGAAGAATAGCAAGAGCATACAACAAAAAGGTGCGTCCACGGAAGTTTGAAGTGGGTCAACAGGTGCTGAAACGTATTCTTCCACATCAGGTTGAGGCAAAAGGCAAATTTGCCCCGAATTGGCGAGGACCATTCATTGTGACCAGAGTATTATCGAATGGTGCACTATGCTTAACAGATATTGAAGGCAAATGCATAGACATGGCGATCAATTCTGACACGGTAAAAAGATATTATGCATAACTTTTGAATGTTTGTATTTAGCATTATTTCGAAGATTGGAGTGACAAAGGCAATTTATTCTGCTATCCAAACACTATACCCTTTGCTTTCCCTTTTGAGCCATATTTGTTTCTTTCTTACCCTCTATGGGAATCAATGAAAATCAAATATGAAATAATAATAAAAAAAATCACTATTATTTAGTGAACTACGTTTGACCTGATTCCTCAAAGAAGGATACGTAGGCGCCTCACGTCTCGGTCATAGGGTGCACAATATACATAATGTGCACAAAAAGAAACATCAAGCGACCCCAATCAAGAAACTGGGGCAAGAATTGTATTGGAAATAAGAAAAAGATTCCAAGAGTTGTAATTTTAAACACATACCAAAACTGTTTAGCTTTTGATACCTTTCCATTTCCAACCACATACCAAAAAGACCTTTCGATCAATCTTAGAAAAATGCTGAGTCAAGCAAATGAAGATGGTTCATAACACTCTGGTACAAACAAGAAAAGAAAGTAAAAATGCGAGAGTCTTATAGGTGAAAATCCACACGGGCACCATAAGATGACATAAGTTGAGAGAAAGTAAAATGAGAGAGTCTTATTGGTGAACACCTTCGCAGGCACCATAAGGCGAAAAGGAAGTAAGAAATGAACAAATGAGGAAGGTTTGTCGGTAAAAACTCTTTGAGATATTGCAAGTCAAACAGGTTTGTAAAATGAAAAATGAAGTTGGGTTATGGAAATTTTAGGGAAAACAAAAATGAGACAATTGAAAGGAGATTGATTAAAAGACTGGGTTGATTAATCCAAATTGCATGCCATGATCATTGGCGCCGGTAACTCCAATCAGATAAGTCCTTTATTCCTTCTCCAACAATTACCCAAATTTGGATTTTTCTTTTTAGATTGTCGAAATCATCATGTTTTCGTCACTAATAATCTTACTCTTCTAAAGCTTTTGAGATGAGTTTTGTTCCAAACAAATAGGAAAGAATGTCAAGGTATACTACCAAGATTCAAGGTTGCATAGGACAAAAATACGGCCATGATGGGCAAGAGGTAATAAAAAATAATAAGATATGGGTGTAAGAAAAGTGGAATCAAAAGCGGATCAGCAATGTCAGGAGAACATATGATTACTGTTAAAAAGGTTTGAAGGAAAGCATACAGAGGGGGATCCTATAGTTAAGGATCAATTACAAGGACAAATAGTCTTTTCAGCCATTCCAAGGCAACAAAACAAGACAGAGAAGCCCCACCGTCGGCAAGAATGCCACAGTTAACCATCCTGTTTTTTTAAAACTAACAAAGTTTTCTTGGATTTAAAAAACATGGGCAAAAACAACATTGGTGTCAGGAAAAACCCGATGAAAAATTTAAGAAGAAGTCAGGCGTCCACCTGGAGAATGAGGATGAAAAGAAGAAGTCAGGCGTCCACCTGGAGAATGAGGATGAAAAATTAAGAAGAAATCAGGCGTCCACCTGGAGAATGAGGATGAAGAATTGAAGAAATCAGGCGTCCACCTGGAGAATGAGGATGAAGAATTAAAGAAGAAGTCAGGCGTCCACCTGGAGAATGAGGATGAAGAATTAAAGAAGAAATCAGGCGTCCACCTGGATAATGAGGATGAAAAATTTAAGAAGAAATCAGGCGTCCACCTGGAGAATGAGGATGAAAAATTTAAGAAGAAATCAGGCGTCCACCTGGAGAATGAGGATGAAGAATTGAAGAAATCAGGCGTCCACCTGGAGAATGAGGATGAAAAATTTAAGAAGAAATCAGGCGTCCACCTGGAGAATGAGGATGAAAAATTTAAGAAGAAATCAGGCGTCCACCTGGAGAATGAGGATGAAGAATTGAAGAAATCAGGCGTCCACCTGGAGAATGAGGATGAAGAATTAAAGAAGAAGTCAGGCGTCCACCTGGAGAATGAGGATGAAGAATTAAAGAAGAAATCAGGCGTCCACCTGGAGAATGAGGATGAAGAATTTAAGAAGAAATCAGGCGTCCACCTGGAGAATGAGGATGAAGAATTTAAGAAGAAATCAGGCGTCCACCTGGAGAATGAGGATGAAAAATTTAAGAAGAAGTCAGGCGTCCACCTGGAGAATGAGGATGAAGAATTAAAGAAGAAATCAGGCGTCCACCTGGAGAATGAGGATGAAGAATTAAAGAAGAAATCAGGCGTCCACCTGGAGAATGAGGATGAAGAATTAAAGAAGAAGTCAGGCGTCCACCTGGAGAATGAGGATGAAGAATTAAAGAAGAAATCAGGCGTCCACCTGGAGAATGAGGATGAAAAATTTAAGAAGAAATCAGGCGTCCACCTGGAGAATGAGGATGAAGAATTGAAGAAATCAGGCGTCCACCTGGAGAATGAGGATGAAAAATTTAAGAAGAAATCAGGCGTCCACCTGGAGAATGAGGATGAAAAATTTAAGAAGAAATCAGGCGTCCACCTGGAGAATGAGGATGAAGAATTGAAGAAATCAGGCGTCCACCTGGAGAATGAGGATGAAGAATTAAAGAAGAAGTCAGGCGTCCACCTGGAGAATGAGGATGAAGAATTAAAGAAGAAATCAGGCGTCCACCTGGAGAATGAGGATGAAGAATTTAAGAAGAAATCAGGCGTCCACCTGGAGAATGAGGATGAAGAATTTAAGAAGAAATCAGGCGTCCACCTGGAGAATGAGGATGAAAAATTTAAGAAGAAATCAGGCGTCCACCTGGAGAATGAGGATGAAGAATTGAAGAAATCAGGCGTCCACCTGGAGAATGAGGATGAAGAATTTAAAAAGAAATCAGGCGTCCACCTGGAGAATGAGGATGAAGAATTTAAAAAGAAATCAGGCGTCCACCTGGAGAATGAGGATGAAGAATTAAAGAAGAAGTCAGGCGTCCACCTAGAGAACAAGGACAAAGAAAGGAGGAAATCAGACGTCCACCTGGAGAACAAGGACAAAGAAAGGAGGAAATCAGGCGTCCACCTGGAGAACAAGGACAAATGAAGGATGAAAAAGAAAGCAGAAGTCAGGCGCCCACCTGGAGAATAAGGGAATACAACTGAAGCAGCAGAAATCAGGCGCCCACCTGGAGAACAAGGGAATATAATTAAAGTATTGAAGTCAAAGGCCCACCCATATAAGAAAGGAGCACACTTAGAGTCAATAAAGCAGAGGAGTCCAACAAAGTCCCCAGCAGGAAACAACAAGAGTCCCAAATAGAGAAAGAAAATACGGGACACAATGAAAGGGAATGCGGAACAAGTCAAATGCCCAAGAGTCACCAAGATATCAAGACAACAAGAAACGCAAGAGCATGATCTAGATAAGATTTTATAATTCATGTACCATAATCTAGTTTAGCTTTTGTATTACCTTTGAAGCAAGGTGTAATAAGGAGGTCAACAAGCAGTAAAAGCAGCACGAAACAGCAGTAACATCACAGTCCCATGGTAGTCCCAGCTACCCAAAACTTCCCGAACTACATTGACCTGATTCCTTTATAGCCAAGGATATGTAGGAAACCTTTGAAGCAGAGGTTCGGTCAAATCTTTCAAAAAATGCTTCCCATGGAGTATTTGAACGGGCAAAAATCGCTCGTATCCGCTCACTTTATCTTTGCACGAAAACTCTTCGAGTTTCCGCACAAATAGGGGCAGCTGTGAGCACGTGATTTTTGCCTCACGAAAACTACTCCAAAATAAATCAAAAATAAAATTAATTTCTTTTAGTGAGCAATTTTAGAAATTGTTTTGCGTTATTGTTTGTGTTTTGTCCGTAAATGTTTGCTTTGTTATAATTAAACAAAACTAAAATAAAAATACATGTTTCATGCATATCTAGGATTTAATTATGCATTTAATAATTGAGTTAATTAAAATAAAATCACAAAAAATATGCATGTTTCACTATGTGATTAATATTTTGTCTATGTGTTAATAATTGTTAAAGATTGATTAAATGTCTTGTAAAGTTAATTCTTGTTTTTATAATTTTAATTAGGATTTTTATAATTAAATTGGAAAATTTAAATTAGGAAATTGAAATGGATTTTTGAACATTAAAAAAATCGGGCATGGACTGAAATCCAGGCCCAAACAAAAATTAATCCCCTCACAGCCCAATCCAAATGACCCCAGGTCCGGTCCGTCTCAAAGATACCCCAAACGATGTCGTTTTGGGAAACTTTGATGAAGGCCGTTGATTTCAAATTGATCAACGGTCTGAAGGCATTACTTTTCACCCGACCTGTTTCCCGTCAGAGACCGATCCGGTCTTAAAGGAAATGAAACGATGTCGTTTCACTTAAATAAACAATCCCAGCCGTAAATCTCATTTGATCTAACGGCCAAGATCCACTGATTACCCTAGTATATAAGCTCAAAAGTTCCACCCCACACCCCAGGCAAGACCCCCCTCTCCTCTCTTCTTCCCCGAATCTTCAAAGATCAGAACTCAAGCCACCGCCCTCACGGCGGAGAACGGTGACCATACCTCCCCATTTTCACACCTCAAACTCACCTCAACTTCCCGATCCTAGATCCCTGAACATTATCCTCCAAATATCAGCCAATGTCTTCGAATCTTCGATCGAAGATGCAGTCCGAAACCCTAGTTCATCTGATAGCCACCAAACTCACACCTTTCAAACTCCGGACCTCTCTCACCACTAGAGTCTCATGGGTTTCCTTCGAATCAGCCTGGAACCCCTCAAATATCGAATCAGAATCAAGAACCCTAGCGCCGCCATGAAATTCCCTGGTGGCGGCGCCATTCCAATCAGTTCCAAACTAACTCCAAATAACCCCTAGGCCTCCCTCACCCTTGAGTCATCCTTAGTTCCCTTCGAATTTGCCCAAATTTGGTCGAACCCTAGAAATGAGAAAAAGTGAAACACTAAAATACCAACTCGTGGAATTTGTCCGAGTTAATTAAAGGATTGAGGTTTAAGAAACTTTAATCGAGGTATTCTCAATTGAGAATACTTCGAATAAAGTCTGTTCAACCTCAAAAAAGGTCCGAATTCAAAATCAAGCTTGAGTCCGTGTAAATTTAAAGATTCAGAGGTATTTTTCCTATTTCTTTTTGTTTCCTACATGTATAGTTGTTTGTTTCAATAACCTGTTAATTTTTCATATTTTTGTTTGATTAATTCTGTTATTCTGTCTCATACCCACTTACTTGATCAAAGTGTGAATTGTTTCTGTTGGTTGTGATTGTTTATAATGTGTGTAATCGACTCGATTAAGTTCGTCGATTAGTTACATTATGAATTCCCATTTGTGATAATGCTAGTTGAAACAATCTGTTTACATATTGTTTGTGGACAATTGTTATAGATAATCAGTTTGATTAATACTCGTCAGTTAAATCATCCTTGATTCTATTTCAATGAGTCTGTCAAATGAATGCTGCGTGTATGTTGATTTCTGAACCAGTTGGTTTTAGGGCATTGTCAGTATATTGACAATGCTCCTGTATTTGTTTAATCTTGGTTCAATATTGAAATTCAGTTTAAATTGTTCTTTGTTCAGTATGATGTTATTATGATGATTAGGTTTAATTTCAATTTTTACAGAGTGTAGGTTGTAAGCACGTGATTTTTGACCCTCCCTGAGAATTTTCACACCTTTTTAGCATAAATATGTAATTAGGTCTAATATAGCCATTTTAACTATTTATACTTTATGTCGTTGCAAAAAATAAAAAATCACAAAAATACATATATAAATTTTAGTTTATGTATTTCTCATAAATTTGAAAAATACAAAAATTGTACTTTATTTTGGTATTTTATATAAATTCGAAAATTACAAAAAATATAGTTCTATTAAGGTTTTATAGTCATTTTTAACTTTGAAAAATACAAAAATATTACCTCATATTTTATCTTAATATTTAAAAACGAAAATTACAAAAATAGTTTTATTAATATTTTGTAGCTATTTTAAATCTTGAAAAATATTTAAAAAAGGATATAGTTTTGTTTAAATACTAGTCTTATTTTTGGTAGTTATTTTGCTTACATAGGACTAATTAAGCAACGTGTTCCTATTTCTCGGGTCCGGGCAAAAGAATAATATTCGGGTTCAAACTACCCGGTTTTAGGCCTAATTTCGGACCTAACCCATAATAAATCGTGTCCAGGACACATGGGGAACCCCACCACGCGTGGGGGACACAAACCTTGAACCCCACCACGCGTGGGCTCATTTTTTGGGGCAAACCCATTATAATACACGGAGGAAACATTTGGAAAGGAGGGTTTTGAAATTTTTTTGAACGAATACTGTTTATCTTCTTCTTTGAGAAGAAGAAGACGAAACCCTACCCTTAAAACTCCATTCCCCATTGCCCATAACAACGACCCCAAACAGCTCCACCGCGTCGACCACCTGCTCCGACGACACCAACTCTCTCACGTCCAAGCTCCCGCCATCGCCACCACCAAACAGTCCCGCCACCAACTCCCTCCATCGTCGTCCCCAACGTGAAACCCCCATAAACGAACCCCACTGCCCAAACTACTAGCCCACAACTGCTCCCCCACGTCCACCCGTCGCCCAACTTCCCCCAGCTCGCCCCCTTCACCAACGCCGAAAACCACCAGTCCCAAAACCACCAACAAACCACCTGCGTCCGACTTCCTCACGCCCATACAACCACTCCTCGATCCTCCATTAAACCCTGTCGAGCAGCAGCTGCTGATGCTGCTGTTGCGTTTCGTTCTTCTCCTCCAAGCCAGTTAAACCCAAGAAACCAGTCGCAAACTACCCCCCAACGCACCAGCCCCGTCGTCGCTGCCCTTCGACTGCCGTTGCCCGAAAAAACAGTAGCTTCATCGTCTCCTTTCGAGCAGCATTTGTGGCTGCGTTTGCTGCGTCGCATCACCCCAAACAACCCACAGCCCGTCAAGGTCGTCGAAAGAGAGAAGGTGAGTGTCGAGGTCATTGACAATCTTGGTTCGAGTCGTCGGTTCCGTTTGAGGTCGTCGTTGTTTGTCGAGGTCCGTTACGTTGAGGACAAAGTAAGGTCCGCTTCTAATCCTTCTCTTGACATCTTATTCTCCTAAAATTGATGAATGACAGTTGAATAAAGTTATTTTCTTATAAGTGTTATTACTGTATTCAAATGCTATCTTACTTGTAGTTTGTTGTGATGGATATTCAATATGGTTTAATTCTTAATTATTAGGATAGTCAAGTGTTAAGAATTGTTGGTGCAGGCGAGAAAAATCACTCATATTATAATTATATTTTTGGCAAATAATCTGTTTAAGGCATGCATCTTGGGTATGGAATGATGATTCGAATAAATTAATTTCCGTTTCTGTTTCGTTGTGATTTGTAAAGTAACTTGTAGGGAAGAATTTTTTTTTGGAAGATTTTTATTTACGATAGGTCTTTTGGGTTTTAACAAGTTAAGTCGTTCATTCCCTTTTGTAAGGATTTTCCATAACTCATGGCCCTTAATTAAATTTCAACTCTTTAGAATTCGAGGTGTGCTATTGGTTGGATTTTCCGTAGCCCTCGCAAAAAATAGAAAAATGTAGCTGCCATTAGTTTTGCCTTTGTAAATAATAAATAGAAAATGAGACTAGCTTCGCCAAATAAAAATGTACAGATCGCGAAGCCCTCACAAAATATATGTATGAAATATTTAGATTCCGGGACGGGCCGTTTAGCAAAATTCACGGCCCTACCCAATATAATAATGCGCTAGTTGCTTTAGGCGCGCCTTTAATAATGTTATCTCCCTAAACTCGGGTGCACATTTATGTGACCCAAATCCAAATCTCAACGAAATCGAAATGTGTCTCTAATCACGGGTACATTGACTGTGACGTGGTATGAGATGCATTTCCATGACGTTGCAAATTCCTTTTTTTTAATAATGAATGAGACGAGCCTCGCCAAATAAAAATGCAAATTGCGGGGCCCTCAATAATTAGTCATAATAAATACTTAGAATTTGGGATGGACCGTTTAGTGAATTTCACTGCCTTCCCTAAAGATAATAACGCGTTAGTCTCTTTAGACGCGATTTAATTAAATTACCTTCTTAAACTCGGGTGTGCATTTCATGCGACCCAAATCCAAATCCTAAAACATCAAATAAAATATGTTTCGGATTGCGGGTGCATTTCATGTGACACAGTCCAAAGATATGTTTTAAGCGATGTTCACATTCCTAAAGAATAATGATAATAAAGCGGTAAAAGATAAAATTTGCACATGGCTCATAATTGTATTTAAAATCAGATAAATAAGCCGAATATAACAGTTGAGCGACCGTGCTAGAACCACGAAACTCGGGAATGCCTAACACCTTCTCCCGGGTTAACAGAATTCCTTATCCGGATTTCTGGTACGCAGACTGTAATATGGAGTCATTCTTTTCCTCGATTCGGGATTAAAATTGGTGACTTGGGACACCCTAAATCTCCCAAGTGGCGACTCTGAAATAATTAAACCAATCCCGTCTCGATTGTCCTTTAATTGGAAAAAACTCCCTCGCGCCCTAGCGGGTGCGGAAAAAGGAGGTGTGACAGCTCTGGCGACTCCGCTGGGGATAAGACCCAGAACCACTGGTTCAGGGTTAGAAATTCGAGCTTAGATAAATTGTTATATTTGGCTTTATCTGATTTTTTACATGTTTTGAGCCTAATGTGCTAAATGTTGCTTTTACCGCTTTGATATTATGTGAACTGTATATAAATTGTGCCGAAACCCATCTTCTCTCTGAGTCTTCTAAATCATGAAGAATGGTGTACTTCGTATGACTTCTTTTCTGTATAGTGTCAAATCCCAATTTAGAACGAGGTTCGGATAAGTTGCTAAGCCGGTGAAGCTTCTGTATTCCCAGTACGCTGCCCCCCCTCGGCTCGAGCTGTCCGCTCGGGTAAGCCAGGTCTAGAACAAACACCCAGGTTCTGAACCTAGTATAACAAAGCCACATGCCGGATCCCTAGTAGGAACGTTTATTTGCATCATGTGCATTTGACTTAGGGGACTCAACACAGGGGTTGTGTCCGTCTAGGACAAGCAACCTGAAAATAATAGACCAGCTGTTGGCATCCTATGTGCTACATGTTGTATTTAGTCAAGAGCGAATGGGTCATTTGGTCATTTCCAGCATGGTGTTATTTTAATCAAAGCATGGGGAACATTTGTGGAATCCAAGGAGCCTTGGAATTCCCTATGTCCCCCCACACTTCATTTTTGGGAAAAGCACTTAGGGAACATTTGTGGAATCCAAGAAGTCTTGGAATTCCCTATGTCCCCCATGCTTCATTTTTGGGAAAAGCACATGGTGAACATTTGCGGAATCCAAGAAGTCTTGAAATTCCCTATGTCCCCCATGCCACATTTTTGAAAATATAATAAATATAAAAATAAAATAAATATATATGTATATATATAAAAAAAAACATTGAAAATTCGAAAAAAAAAGATTGTGTATGTTTTCATCATCATCCACAAATTAGAAAATAGTGGAAAATAGGAGAAAATAACAGTGTAGAGATATAACTACTTATTGTTAGAAAAAAAATGTCCAAGTAGTGTCGAAACTCTGCCGAAATTTTGAGGATATAAAATAAAAAAAAATATATGTCTTATTAGTTTGTTTTATTAAAGCAAAGGAAAAGTAGAAAAAAATAATCATTGTTTTGTCTTATTTTTTTTTTAAAAAAAAAATATTAATAGAAAAGAAAATTGTTTGTCTTGCCATAAAAATGAAAAAAAGAGTCTTGTTTTTAAAATATGTGTTATTTATTTGTTTATGAAAATGACAAAATTAAAATAATCCAAAAATATTTTCTCCATTATTGACTTCTTTAGGAAGTCTTTCTAATTGTTTTCAAAAAATAATATAATATAAAATAAAAAAAAACAAATCCGAAAATATTTTGATTCTTTTTCATAATTGAAAAGATAATTCAAAATTCAAAAAAAACATTTTTGAGAAGCATTTCTTTTATTAAAAGCAAAATTCCGAAAAATATTTTCTTCTTCTTCTTTAGAATAAAGAAAAAAAGAGCAAATGAAAATTCAAAAATATATCTTAGAAGTGTTTCTTGTAAAAAGAAAATCAATCAAAAAATGCTTCATTTCTTCTTTTAAAGTAGTTCTTTTGCCCGAACTACGCGGGTTTGATTCTCATTGGATGTGAGATACGTAGGCAACCCTCATCGGGTCCAACCCCCCTTTTGCTAAAAAAGCAAAAAAATAAAATAAATAAATAACAAAAATATATGTCAAATTTTGGTGATGCTGTTTTGTCATAAATAGCCGAATGTTCCCGAAAGGGACGCCGGAAGGCTGACTTTGCATAAACAGCCACTTTTGGGTCATTTTTAAGACTTGGTCCAGTTGACCAATACAGCCTTAAAAATCTTCGTCCCCGGGACGTTGAAAGGCCGTGCTTGCAATATTGAGTTTTCTAATTTGAAAAACGACAAAAGAGTCATAAATAAGTCAGGTGATGCTGTTTTGTCATAAATAGCCGAATGTTCCCGAAAGGGACGCCGGAAGGCTGACTCTGCATAAATAGCCACCTTCGGGTCATGTTTAGAATTTTTGGTCTAAGTTGACCCACACAGCCTTAAAAATCTTCGTCCCCGAGGCGCTGAAGGACCGTGTTTGCAACACTAAGTTTTTATTATAATTTGAAAAAAAAAACAAAGAATCAGCGGTCAGGTGAATACCGTTTGAATTTTGTCATAATAAGCCGAGCCAGCTTCGGCCGCGTCTTAAACCGTTCTTGCCGAAATAGCTTTAGAGTATCTTTCAGTTGTCAAAAGGTTATTTTCGTAAAAGAACGGACAAGTTTGTAAAGTGTCATAAATAATCCTCCCCGGCCTCAAAATTCATGTGAAATTTGGAAGGGGCCACATTTGCAAAAAAATAACCATTTGGTTGCATTTGTCGAACAGAGAAAGGGAGCTGGAATTTTGCTTTTGAGTCTACCAATCTTTTGATTAGAACATATGGTTTGTTTGATTTTCAAGTTTGCGGGTCATCTTTAAATCCTTGAAACCCAGTTTGTTTTAATATGAAAAGTGAAAAGAAAAAATGTTCCTTATTGTTTATCTTTTATTGGTCCGAACTACGCAAGGTCTGATTCATGCGGGGACATGATACGTAGGCAATCTCCATAAGATTCGACCACCACTAAAATGAAAAAAAATAAAATAAAAAAAAGAAAAGAAAATAAATATATAATAATAAATAAATAAAAGAGAGTGTGGAAGATTTTCAGGGGGCACAATTGCCTAACTGCTTGGGGTACATTTTTGATATATGATTGTCTGTCCAATGCCCTAACACTAAAGTGATGACTTCCCTTTGATGTGTCCATATTAGAGAGAGTGGTTGGTTGTGGTAACTCCTCCCTGCAAAGCAAAATCAAAGGACAATGGCTCAGAACTGCAGAACCGAGTGGGTCGGTATCGAGGACCGACAACAATTGGTCGAACGGAATAGCGGGTTGGTAGAAGAAGTGAGAATGCTGAGACAACATGTGGCAGACATGTATCAGGCATGGATAACGGGAAAAGCACCACCCCCTCCACCGCCAAGTCTCTTGAGCTCGGTCATTTCCCAAGCACCCAACACCATAATGGAAGATCCCCCATACTCTCCATCCCAACCCACTTATGGCAGCTTTCCCAGCTACCCGAGTAGCTCCATCACTCCTCAATGCTTCTCCGCTCCCCAACACCACTTCTTTCCCCGCCATACTTCACTTTCCAGGCACCCGGCTCCACAAAATGCCTACCCACCTACACAAGCCTACCAAAAGCCACCTGGATCGCCCTGTCAACATGCAAGAATGAAGAGGTTGCTGAAATGAGGAAAGGCTCTCACCCCCATCGGGGTATCTTATGCCAGTCTGTTTGAAAGGCTAAGGCATGCTGGTTCGATTGAGCCACTCCCCGCATGTACTATAAATCCGCTTGCAAGGGGCTTTGATCCGGCAGCACGATGCGCCTACCACTCTAATGTCATAGGGCACAACATTGAGAGCTGTCATAGCTGGAGAAGGGAAGTAGAGAAAATGATCCGAGAAGGGCGGGTTGCGATTAATAACAGTGACATGGAGCACTCGAACCTCCTCGAGAATTTGCCGACGGAGGTTGATGAGGTTGAAGTTGGTAATGGTCTCGGCAGTTGATGCAAAGCTCAGTGGCTAAAATGCCAATTTTGATAAAGTGGGAGGACGTTTTGTTCCTGGGTTAGCAAGAGAGAAGCTTGTGGTGGCTCATTTTGTTGTCATTTCTGTTGTTCGGATTATTAGGGTTATTGAGTCGGATGTTGTCTTGTCCAGTTTGTTTTTAGGATTTTGTTCTGGATTGTTCTGTTTGTTTTGTTATTTAAACTATTTCACCGGTAGTCTAATACAAAGTCCGGTATTTTATTATTTCCAGTCATCTTTTTGTTTAGTCCTTTTACCATTTTTTGTTCGATGCCGATTCTAGTGGCATGACATGCGCACACGCTTTGGGCCTAGTCTTTAAAGTTAATCATAAAACCCTGGAAAGGCGATCAGACCATTTAAATAAAATAAGAACGGTTTGAGATTATTCAGAGCTCGAGTCATGTGGAACTGGGGCAAGTTAAGCACAAAGAAAACCGTTAAAAGCAAGATTCGCCAAATTGGCATGAGGGTTGGTCATGATAATGAGAGTGTCGCCCAACGGTGCTTTAGAAATGACAAAGGAAAAATAAAACGTTTAACATAATTGTCAAGTCCAGCACCATCAGAAAAGACTACAAGTTTAAATTGTGTTGTTTGCACTTGGCATGTTTTGAAGACTGGAATGACGAAGGCATTTTGTTCTGCTACCCAAACACTTTATCCTTCGTTACCCCTTTTGAGTCTTATTTATTTTCTTTCATACCCCTCGTTCGGAATTAGTAGCAACGAATAGAATACGCAAGCATGGCAGGTAAGAGAAAAGAAAGAAAAGAAAACAACAAAACGGAAAAAGAAGAATAAAAGAAAAAAGAGAGAAAGAAAAAAAACGACAAAAAGAAAGGAGAAATGAGAAAAGAAAAAGAGAAAAGAAAACTGATAACAAAGAAAAAAAAAGAAAGTCAAATGAAACAGAGGAATTGGGAACTACGTTTGACCTGATTCCTCAAAGAGGATACGTAGGCGCTTCACGGCTCGGTCATAGTTTTGAAAAATGAAAAAAAATCAATTAAAATATCCCCAAGCAAGAAACTGGGGAAAAAGTTGCGTTTGATGTAAATAAATCTAATTCCGAAGGTTGTAATTAATAACCCAAATTAATGCATTTTTTAAGCTTTTAATACCCTTTCTTTCTAGCCCTATCCAAAACCCACATTACGGTCCAAAGAAAGACCTTCTGATCAGTCTTCAAAAGATGCAAAGTCAGACAAATGAAGAGTCTTACTGGCGAACATAACATTCTGTTCCACAACAGAAAGGACTCTAATTTCCAACAGAAAGAGTCATACCGGCAACACTCCAAATCCCCCCAGCTGGAGAGAGATATAAAACGAGAGAGTCTTATTGGTGAAAACCTTCACAGGCACCATAAGGCGATGAAAGATGAGAGAAGAACCCAAAAATGAGAGAGACTTGATAGTGAAAACCCTTCGGGCACTATAAGTCGAATAAGATTGAGAATCAGATGGGGAATTGCCAATTGAAGAATGATTGACAGTAGAGGATAGGCCACATGTGCATGTCATGACCAGTAGAGTCGGTATCTGCATTTGATAGGGTTTTATTTATAGTTTCTTTTGTTAAAGAGTCATGTTTTTTTTTCTTTCCCCTTTATCTTTATATTCTGTTCCCTTTTATCTTTCTCCTTTCATAGAAAAATCCCCAATAGAGTCTGTCTGGTCAGAACAAGTATGAAATGACTTCAAATAGGCCATCAGCTTTCCAAAAATGAGATCTGACTAGTACATCCAAGTGGTATAGTCAGCAAGGAACAAGCGCGAGGCCAGTGTCAATAAAGATATCCCCAGCAAAAGGAAAATTGACGAAAGGATTGACGAGTGTCAAGAGGGATACCCTTGCCAAAACCAAGGTTATAAACCTCAAAGCCAAGGCCCATGAACAAAGCAAGGAAAGCAGTGAGCATGATTTGGCGAAATCCATACTAGACTAAAAGGTCGGGGAAATGCCAGTTTCCGAGCTATGCCACAAAAGAAGAGGGATATCCCCAGCAGAAAGGGATTGTACCCAGCAAATAAAATCATCCCCTACAAGTTGTTGAACGCAGAGCAAGGAAGGAGAAAGGGAAAGCCATCCCAGTAGGAGTATCACAACCAACCACCATGTTTTAAACTAACAAATTTTGTTTGATTTGAAACAGGTAAAGGAAATGGCATTGATGCAGAAACGCATGCCACAAGGGATATTATCAAACTGAGGCAGAATATTTTCCTTCCATTTAGAAAATTTTCTGGAAGTCGGGTACCCCCAGCTGATAACATTTTACCCCCCAACAGGTAAGTAAATAATCCCCACCAAGTTTTCCAGATAAGACATTTTCAAGTCTTAAGGATATGTCGGGTTCATCCGCCCTCAAATAGGATATGTCGGGTTCATCCGCCCTCAAATAGGATATGTTGGGTTCATCCGCCCTCAAATAGGATATGTTGGGTTCATCCGCCCTCAAATAGGATATGTTGGGTTCATCCGCCCTCAAATAGGATATGTTGGGTTCATCCGCCCTCAAATAGGATATGTTGGGTTCATCCGCCCTCAAATAGGATCTGTTGGGTTCATCCGCCCTCAAATAGGATATGTCGGGTTCATCCGCCCTCAAATAGGATATGTCGGGTTCATCCGCCCTCAAATAGGATATGTTGGGTTCATCCGCCCTCAAATAGGATCTGTTGGGTTCATCCGCCCTCAAATAGGATATGTCGGGTTCATCCGCCCTCAAATAGGATATGTCGGGTTCATCCGCCCTCAAATAGGATATGTTGGGTTCATCCGCCCTCAAATAGGATATGTCGGGTTCATCCGCCCTCAAATAGGATCTGTTGGGTTCATCCGCCCTCAAATAGGATCTGTTGGGTTCATCCGCCCTCAAATAGGATCTGTTGGGTTCATCCGCCCTCAAATAGGATATGTTGGTTTCAGTTTTTTTATTTCAAGTTTTGAAGTTGGGAGCCCGCCCATAATAACAGAGGCATACATTTAGTCTTTTTACTTTTAAGTGTTGAAATTGGGAGCCCGCCCATAATAATAGAGGAATACATTCAGTCTTTACTTTTAAGTGTTGAAGTTGGGAGCCCGCCCATAATAACAGAGGCATACATTTAGTCTTTTTACTTTTAAGTGTTGAAATTGGGAGCCCGCCCATAATAACAGAGGAATACATTCAGTCTTTACTCTTAAGTGTTGAAGTTGGGAGCCCGCCCAGATAACAGAGGCATACATTCAGTCTTTTTATTTCAAGTGTTGAAGTTGGGAGCCCGCCCATAATAACAGAGGAATACATTCAGTCTTTACTTTCAAGTGTTGAAATTGGGAGCCCGCCCAGATAACAGAGGCATACATTCAGTCTTTACGTTTCAAGTATTGAAGTTGGGAGCCCGCCCAGATAACAGAGGCATACATTCCACGTCTTTACCCATAGGAGATGTATTTCCTCCTAAAGTTTATTTTTACCCATAGGAGATGCATTTCCTCCTAAAGTTAAGTTTTACCAATAGAGACGCACTTCATAAGATAAGTTTTACCAATAGGAGACGCACTTCCTAAGATAAGTTTTACCAATAGGAGACGCACTTCCTAAGATAAGTTTTACCAATAGGAGACGCACTTCCTAAGATAAGTTTTACCAGTAGGAGACGCACTTCCTAAGTTGATTTCACCAATAGGAGACGCACTTCCTAAGTTGATTTCACCGATAGGAGACGCACTTCTTAAGTTTATTTCACCAATAGGAGACGCACTTCCTAAGTTCAGTTTCACCAATAGGAGACGCACTTCCTAAGAATAGTTTCACCCAGTAGGAGACGCACTTCCTAAGAACAGTTTTTCCCAATATGAGACACACTTCCTAAGTTTATTGTACCCACAGGAGACGCACTTCCTAAATCCATTGTACCAGTAGGAGACGCACTTCCTAAAAAGTTTTACCATAGGAGACGCACTTCCTAAGTTCAGTTTTACCATAGGAGACACACTTCCTAAGTTCAGTTCTACCAATAGGAGACGCACTTCCTAAGTTTATTGCACCCAATAGGAGACGCACTTCCTAAGCAAGTTTTTACCAGTAGGAGACGCACTTCCTAAGAATAGTTCACCAATAGGAGACGCACTTCCTAAAGTTTAGTTTCACCAGTAGGAGACGCACTTCCTAAGTCAGTTTCACCAATAGGAGACGCACTTCCTAAGGAGACGCACATCCTAAGATAAGATTCACCAGTAGGAGACGCACTTCCTAAGTCAGTTTCACCAATAGGAGACGCACTTCCTAAGGAGACGCACTTCCTAAGTTAAGTTCACTGATAGGAGACGCACTTCCTAAAAAGTTTCACCAATAGGAGACGCACTTCCTAAGAATAGTTGTACCAATAGGAGACGCACTTCCTAAAATTCAGTTTTACCATAGGAGACGCACTTCCTAAGTTCAGTTTTACCATAGGAGACGCACTTCCTAAGTTCAGTTCTACCAATAGGAGACGCACTTCCTAAGTTTATTGCACCCAATAGGAGACGCACTTCCTAAGCAAGTTTTTACCAGTAGGAGACGCACTTCCTAAGAATAGTTCACCAATAGGAGACGCACTTCCTAAAGTTTAGTTTCACCCAGTAGGAGACGCACTTCCTAAGAACAGTTATCCCCAATAGGAGACGCACTTCCTAAGTTTATTGTACCCATAGGAGATGCACTTCCTAAGTTTATTGTACCCACAGGAGACACACTTCCTAAATCCATTATACCAGTAGGAGACGCACTTCCTAAAAAGTTTTACCATAGGAGACGCACTTCCTAAGACAAGTTTACCAGTAGGAGACGCACTTCCTAAGTTGATTTCACCAATAGGAGACGCACTTCCTAAGTTAAGTTCACCGATAGGAGACGCACTTCCTAAAAAGTTTCACCGATAGGAGACGCACTTCCTAAGTTAAGTTTTACCAATAGGAGACGCACTTCCTAGATCCATTGTACCAATAGGAGACGCACTTCCTAAGAATAGTTTCACCCAGTAGGAGACGCACTTCCTAAGAACAGTTATCCCCAATAGGAGACGCACTTCCTAAGTTTATTGTACCCACAGGAGACGCACTTCCTCAAAGTTTAGTTTTGCCCATAGGAGACACACTTCCTAAGTTTACTTTTACCCCATAGGAGACGCACTTCCTAAAATATTTTCATTCATAGGAGACGCACTTCCTAGTTCAAAATCATTAAGGTTTCACCCATAGGAGACGCACTTCCTAAGACTATTTTATTTTAGGAGACACACTTCCTAGTCTGGTTCACTCAGGTTATACTTTTGCTTTAGGGGACGCACTCCCGAGTTTGGCTTTTTAGATTATATTTTATTTCAGGAGACGCACTTCCGGAATTGGGATTTCACCCCTAGGAGATGCACTTCCTAGTTTGATTCATTTTAAGTTCGACCATAGGAGACACAATTCCTAGTCCAGTTTTTGAAGTTTACCCGTAGGAGACGCACTTCCTAATCGAGATTTTATTCATAGGAGACGCACTTCCTAGTTCTAGTCACTGAAGTTTTCACCCTTAGGAGACGCACTTCCTAGTTTAGCTCATTCCGATTCAACCATAGAAGACACACTTTCTAGTTTGAGTCATTGAGGTTTTTATTTTAGCAGACACATTTGCTACCAAGAGTTTTGGTTTTACTCATAGGAGATGCACATCCTAGCCTTTAGTTTACTCTCATCATTGCATCAGTGGGTTAAGTGAGTTACAATTTTGCTAACGACTCACAAATCTTCCCAGTACAAACTGGTTAGGAAATTTTGTTTGTTCTGTTTGTTTTGATTTTCAGGGACCCGCCTGTAGAACGGAGGCTGTTACGTGTCGAAGATAGAAGAAGTCAGGAGTCCGCCTGTAGAACGGAGAAACATTTTTCAAGATCAAGCAGTGACCCACTGGAAAGCAGAAGGTTACAACAAAAATCCCCAGCACTCAATCCAAGATAGAAGCAACAAGAAGCTCGCCCCAAGAATGCAAGTCAACAGTCTGGGATGATCAACAGAAGCTGGTCACAATAAAAAAAACAACAAAAACAAGAAGAAAAAAAGAGGAAAAAGAAAAAGAAAAAGAACCCAAATTACGGAAGTGGAGAACAGATGTGGTCCGCTCAAGAACTAACACCTACAACTAGCAAGTCAAGGTTCAAATCCAAAGTCTGTATGAAGCACCATTCAAGACTCAAGACCAAGTTTCAGAAGACTTAAAGATAGGAATCCTTGTAACTAGTAGCTGGTAGGCTTAGTTAGTCTTTTTAGTTTTCATTTTGTTGTAATGACAGGACCGCGGACCGGAACCTCAACGGAACGGCACCTGGATCGGCTCTCCACCTTGGTGCACTCTACCATCTCTCTCTCATTCCCGAACTACACGTGGCCTGATTCCTGTATAACCAAGGATATGTAGGCAGCTCAGATGCCAAGGCTCGGTCACATTCCCTCCCTTTCCTTAGTGTAGTCCGTCCAAGTAATGGTCGGGTCAAAAACACGTCTAGTCGTTCTTTGTCGGAAAACTCTTCGTGTTTCCAGTCAAAGAGGGGCAACTGTAAACACGTGATTTTTGACCCTCCCTGAGGTTTTCACACCTTTTTAGCATAAATATGTAATTAGGTCTAATATAGCCATTTTAACTATTTATACTTTATGTCGTTGCAAAAAAGAAAAAATCACAAAAATACATATATAAATTTTAGTTTATGTATTTCTCATAAATTTGAAAAATACAAAAATTGTACTTTATTTTAGTATTTTATATAAATTCAAAAATTACAAAAAATATAGTTCTATTAAGGTTTTATAGTCATTTTTAACTTTGAAAAATACAAAAATATTACCTCATATTTTATCTTAATATTTAAAAACGAAAATTACAAAAAATAGTTTTATTAATATTTTGTAGCTATTTTAAATCTTGAAAAATATTTAAAAAAGGATATAGTTTTGTTTAAATACTAGTCTTATTTTTGGTAGTTATTTTGCTTACATAGGACTAATTAAGCAACGTGTTCCTATTTCTCGGGTCCGGGCAAAAGAATAATATTCGGGTTCAAACTACCCGGTTTTAGGCCTAATTTCGGACCTAACCCATAATAAACCGTGTCCAGGACACATGGGGAACCCCACCACGCGTGGGGGACACAAACCTTGAACCCCACCACGCGTGGGCTCATTTTTTGGGGCAAACCCATTATAATACACGGAGGAAACATTTGGAAAGGAGGGTTTTGAAAATTTTTTGGAACGAATACTGTTCATCTTCTTCTTTGAGAAGAAGAAGACGAAACCCTACCCTTAAAACTCCATTCCCCATTGCCCATAATGACGACCCCAAACAGCTCCACCGCGTCGACCACCTGCTCCGACGACACCAACTCTCTCACGTCCAAGCTCCCGCCATCGCCACCACCAAACAGTCCCGCCACCAACTCCCTCCATCGTTGTCCCTAACGTGAAACCCCCATAAACGAACCCCACTGCCCAAACTACTAGCCCACAGCTGCTCCCCCACGTCCACCGTCGCCCAGCTTCCCCCAGCTCGCCCCCTTCACCAACGCCGAAAATCACCAGTCCCAAAACCACCAACAAACCACCTGCGTCCGACTTCCTCACGCCCATACGACCACTCCTCGATACTCCATTAAACCCTGTCGAGCAGCAGCTGCTGATGCTGATGCTGCGTTTCGTTCTTCTCCTCCAAGCCAGTTAAACCCAAGAAACCAGTCACAAACCACCCCCCAACGCACCAGCCCCGTCGTCGCTGCCCTTCGACTGTCGTTGCCCAAAAAAACAGTAGCTTTATCGTCTCCTTTCGAGCAGCAGTTGTGGCTGCGTTTGCTGCGTCGCATCACCCCAAACAACCCACAGCTCGTCAAGGTCGTCGAAAGAGAGAAGGTGAGTGTCGAGGTCATTGACAATCTTGGTTCGAGTCGTCGGTTCCGTTTGAGGTCGTCGTTGTTCGTCGAGGTCCGTTACATTGAGGACAAAGTAAGGTCCGCTTCTAATCCTTCTCTTGACATCTTATTCTCCTAAAATTGATGAATGACAGTTGAATAAAGTTATTTTCTTATAAGTGTTGTTACTGTATTCAAATGCTATCTTACTTGTAGTTTGTTGTGATGGATATTCAATATGGTTTAATTCTTAATTATTAGGATAGTCAAGTGTTAAGAATTGTTGGTGCAGGAGAGAAAAATCACTCATATTATAATTATATTTTTGGCAAATAATCTGTTTAAGGCATGCATCTTGGGTATGGAATGATGATTCGAATAAATTAATTTCCGTTTCTGTTTCATTGTGATTTGTAAAGTAACTTGTAGGGAAGAATTTTTTTTTTTGGAAGATTTTTATTTACGATAGGTCTTTTGGGTTTTAACAAGTTAAGTCGTTCATTCACTTTTGTAAGGATTTTCCATAACTCATGGCCCTTAATTAAATTTCAACTCTTTAGAATTCGAGGTGTGCTATTGGTTGGATTTTCCGTAGCCCTCGCAAAAAATAGAAAAATGTAGCTGCCATTAGATTTGCCTTTGTAAATAATAAATAGAAAACGAGACTAGCTTCGCCAAATAAAAATGTACAGATCGCGAAGCCCTCACAAAATATATGTATGAAATATTTAGATTCCGGGACGGGCCGTTTAGCAAAATTCACGGCCCTACCCAATATAATAATGTGCTAGTTGCTTTAGGCGCGCCTTTAATAACGTTATCTCCCTAAACTCGGGTGCACATTTATGTGACCCAAATCCAAATCTCAACGAAATCGAAATGTGTCTCTAATCACGGGTACATTGACTGTGACGTGGTATGAGATGCATTTCCATGACGTTGCAAATTCCTTTTTTTTAATAATGAATGAGCCGAGCCTCGCCAAATAAAAATGCAAATTGCGGGGCCCTCAATAATTAGTCATAATAAATACTTAGAATTTGGGATGGACCGTTTAGTAAATTTCACTGCCTTCCCTAAAGATAATAACGCGTTAGTCTCTTTAGACGCGATTTAATTAAATTACCTTCTTAAACTCGGGTGTGCATTTCATGCGACCCAAATCCAAATCCTAAAACATCAAATAAAATATGTTTCGGATTGCGGGTGCATTTCATGTGACACAGTCCAAAGATATGTTTTAAGCGATGTTCACATTCCTAAAGAATAATGATAATAAAGCGGTAAAAGATAAAATTTGCACATGGCTCATAATTGTATTTAAAATCAGATAAATAAGCCGAATATAACAGTTGAGCGACCGTGCTAGAACCACGGAACTCGGGAATGCCTAACACCTTCTCCCGGGTTAACAGAATTCCTTATCCGGATTTCTGGTACGCAGACTGTAATATGGAGTCATTCTTTTCCTCGATTCGGGATTAAAATTGGTGACTTGGGACACCCTAAATCTCCCAAGTGGCGACTCTGAAATAATTAAACCAATCCCGTCTCGATTGTCCTTTAATTGGAAAAACTCCCTCGCGCCCTAGCGGGTGCGGAAAAAGGAGGTGTGACATGGGTTAAATACAATTGTATTAGGAGGTTAATCATAGGATTGGTTATAGCTGCTTAAACAGACTTTAAAATCTATTTTGTAACAGATTCCGATTTTAGTTTAAAGACTGTAATAACAGTAGGATTCAGGGGCATTTCTGGGAATGAAACAGATAAAACAATGAGGGTAATATGTTAATAGTAGTGTGCTGAAAGTGGAATGTTAGTGGCTGTTAATTTAATGGGATAATGGGAAACAAAGGGTAATGGAATGCTGGAAATCAGGAAAAGGGTCACTTAATGGGATTTAAAGTTTTTAAAAGCAGATTTTGGATATGATTTTCTGTTTTTAAAAGAAAGAAGGGGTCCAGGCAGCACTTAAGAAAGGGGGGTAGACCTGTATAAATACAGGGACAAGACATTAGAGGAGAGGATCTGATTTTTAAGGCATTAGGGAATACACACAGAGATACATATACACAGAGAGATTTCGAGAGAGATTAGAAGACTGATTTTGAAACTTTGATTTTGAAGAAAAAGAATACACATAGGGTGAGATAAAAAGAAAGAGAATTAAGTAGAAAAGCAGAAACAGAAATCTGAAAAGGAAGATAGAGAGAAAGGAAAACAGAAACAGTAAAACAGAATTCTACATCGGAAATTAGTATTGAAGCTGATTCTGTATTTTGAAATCGAAAGCTTTTTTTCAGTCTGCTTTGTCCTAAGTCTCAAAATCAGAAATATTATTCTTTCATTAAATCTGTCCAGATTTATTTGATCCCATTGTTCAGTTAAAAATCTAAAATTTCTTAAAAATACTGTTACTGTGCATCTGGATTCCTCGGGTCCCATTATTGCTCAAATCTGTGGGACTACTGGTATTCTGCTGATTTTGTTACTGCTGCAACTACTGAAATTTACTCCTTCTACCCTCATTTCCAGGTACATATCTTTTAAATTTATGTTGGGAAGAGATTCAACATGACAAATCAATGAAGCTTGAATTGCAATTCTGTTTTTCCATTTGTCTAAGTTCATTATTTTAAATTTCAGTCTTGTTTCATGTTGGTTAATATAGTAGTATGCTTGACATGATAATTATCAGTTAATCATTCTCTTTTGGAATTCATAAGTGTTGCAATAGTATTATCTATTCCAGAATTTCATTAAAGTATAGTTATGATTGAATTGTCAAGACAGGGAACATGGCATAAAGTTGGCCATTAATTAAGTCTTATGACATGGTTAGTCAGGTACAGTAGTATGGAAATGTCAAGAAAATGCATTGTTAGCATATTTTAGTTATTTGGTTGTGGATTAAGGCTAGATGATGTTGGTTGCATTTTGTCCATATATGGCATAATAATGGTTATGATCAATAGTCGAAAGTTGCATTAGTAAAATCTGCTATGTTCACAATGGCAAAACATGGCGAATAATGTTGTATGCAATATCATTTTATTAAGTTAATAGGTAGATTTGTTCTCTTTCTTAATAACAAATGGCCTAGGAATTTTACAATGCGAAAGTTAGTGTTTAGCAATGGTTCACATAAATTGAGAATCAAATCGGTTTGATTATATATATATCTTACGTTCAATCACAAGAAGAATTAACAAAATAATTAGGCCTATTAGATTAGGAACAAGCAATGTGGAAAGAGATTAGATTTATAATGTATAACAAGTTTAAGATTGTATAACAAGTTGACGATGTTCTTAATTTTATTTTAAATTTTGAACATATGATTTTTTAATAAAAACTATAATATGGTCAATTTTATTGTGTACACGTATGCGCGACACGATTCTTTATATCTATAAAAATGTAGAATACGAATATACGTACGTGTAATTCGTTTATGGTAAACAATAAACAGAAGCGGTAACAAAATCCTGCAATAAAAATGTAAAATCAAGATAAGCCAAGAATAAAAACAGTTAAGCGACCGTGCTAGAACCACGGAATTCGGAAATGCCTAACACCTTCTTCCGGATTAACAGAATTCCTTACTCAGGATTTCTGGTTCGCAGAATAACAAACAGAGTCATATTCTCCTCGATTCAGGGATTAAAACTGATGACTTGGGACACCTTAAAATTCCCAGGTGGCGACTCTGAAACAAATAAACAAATCCCATTTCGATCGTCCTTTAATTGGAGAAAACTCCCCACGCACCCTCTCGGGGGCGGGAAAAGGAGGTGTGACACACGTCAAGTCGGGCCTCAGCATGGAGCCACAACTCAAATAAGCGACGAGGCACGGCCGGATCGGCCGAGGCACGAGACATAGAAGGCTGTTAGCGTCGACTTGCATCCTCCACTCTCAGCGAGGCCACTTGTCCATTCAACACAGATAGCTCCACCTCCAACTCCTTAACACGCCCTTCAAGTCCCGTGGCCTTAAGCTTAGAGGCCTCCGTCTCCTTGGTCAGCTCCGACCTACAAACACGAAGGGTATCCTCCAAGGCTGCTGTTCCAAAAATAGCTGCCACTAACTTATCAACACCGGTGTTTAGTTTGCTCTTAAGCCCCTCAATCTCCACCACCTTCGTACTCAATTCAGTGGTCAAACTGGCCACCTTTGCTTGTAAGTCGGCATTCTCGGCCATCAACCCCCTGCTTAACTCAAGCTCATCCTCCTTCACCTTAAGTGAGGCCTCGAGATCACTATTGCGGGCGATAACCTTCATAAGCTCCTCATCTTGCTCCTCAGCTCTTCGACCTTGCACGCCAGTTGGTCCTCCCTCTGTTTTAGTCCTTCACGGAACAACTGAAAATCGGGGTCCTGATTATAAATATTGGCCATTGCGCAATGCTTAGCGTGATACTATTGGTATTTGGAAGACATCTTCCAGTAAATAGCTGTCATTTTCCTTTCCCAACGCTCGCGCTCGGTCTCCATGATAAGAGTCTAGCACCAAAGAAAGGAGAGAAAAGGAGAAGTTAAAGGCAAAAGCACAGGTCGACCATCACAATGTAAGACCAACGATGAAAAGGAAAAGAAAGACACCTATCCTCAAGTCCATGCCGACGACATTCTGAAACAACTCCATGTCGCTCATTGCCCTAAGTACCTCGCTCTTAGGGGAAGCACATAGAGGGGATAAGACAGACGCCACTTGGCCGCAGTTCAACAACAGATTGTAGTCCCCCGGAATAACTATGTGACGATCAGATCCTTCCACTCTGACCTCCACGTGAGTATGGTGACCTACGAAATCGCGAACGTCCTCCGGGTCGACATCTAAACCCGAGCCTTCGCCCTCGACACGATGGCCCCCTCCAACATTAGATGATGTGCCACCCTCAACGGAGCATACGGAGCCGGCCCCTGGGTAAATTCCTTCCGTTTGGGGAGACCTCCCCGCTACAATGGCATCGTCCATAAAGGCGGGAACAAGTGTCGTTTGTGATGCCTTACTTCTACCAGCGTCCATGGCCACATCCTTCCCAAGCTCCATTCTCCTCCTTTTTCTCAACAGCGACTCGTCCCCGTTAGAAGATTCGTCCAAAAGATGCATGGTCGGTACTGAAAAAGCCTCCTCCCTCCCGACAATATCTGAGAGGAACCTTTTACTTGAATCGGTTGAGCATGACCCCCTCGAACAGACTCAGTCAAAGTAAACTGCATTCCTGCGATAGCAACGGCCTGTCGGAATGCAGAGACTGGTGCCCTCCGCTTGGAAGCTCCTCGACCTGTCGTCATGGAGAATCGTATCAACAGATGATGACATATGACCAACAAAGCGATAAGGGGGAAAACCTTACTGGATGGCACTCTCGGGCCATAACGTTTTATGAAGGCCGGCCAATCTCGGGTTTCCATTGCATGGGGCAATAGACGGGCTACCCAATCCCTAATGCCGACAATAGGGCGGGGCGGATGTCCCATAGCTGCAAATAGGAAACAAACAAACCTCATAATGAATATAGATGAAGGAAGAGCAGAATGAGTGGCGACACTTACGAGTCTCGTTCCACCGCTCCAGGAACCTGGCGGAGTCAGAAACAATGTGTTCAGTTTTGACAAAGAAATACTTATGCCAAAACTTGTGACTTGCTCGGTCGTCGGTCCCAACCACCAGCCATTTTGTGCCACGATGCCTCAAATGCACCATAGTACCCTTATGGAAGCTGGGCGAGAACAGGGGCAATAGGTGAAGGATGGAAACATCGCATTCCGCCAACTCCGCATACTTGGTCAACAACAGAAGTATCTTGAGCGTGTATGGCAAAAGTTGTGGTGGGCAAATTTGGTAGAACCTACAGAACTCTTCCGCTAATGGGAGGAGGGGAAAAGAGTAGCCAATCACGAAAGGGTACTCATAGAAAGCACAATACCCAGGTCTGTGAACCTCTACGAAATCCCTCCCCGCTGGAACCATGTCAACATGAGCGGGAATGTCATACTTTGCACGAAGAGCGTCGATGTGAACTTGTTCCGTCTCAAAGAATACAGGGGTAGGAGTAGAAGGGGTATCCTTGAGGAAGTCACTTCGAGACATGGGGTGTCTCGGCAGTAACTCCTCCAGCATAGGAAGACTATCACCTTCTTCTACCGCCATACCCTCACCACCTGAAGGGGGCGCCATGGACAAGGGGGTGACCTCAGAAATCCCTTCACTAGATCGATGTGATCATGGCATGCTTTTGTTAAAAAAGGTAGTGACACAACCAAAAAAAAGGAAGAAGAAGAGGTTGTGAACGAAGAGTGTGAGAAGAAGAAGCAGAAGGGTGTTAAAACAAACTCGGAGAAATAAGGAGGGATAATCAGAAATGAAATGGCCAAGAATTTTTGAAAAAACACCTATTTATAGGATTGGGTGGCGCCAGAATCGAAGCGGAAGGACACAGAGTTGCACCAAAATCGAAGCGACAAGCCATCAATCCCCCATCTCGAAAACACGCATAATGATGATACACGTGAAGATGATGTCATTTTCCGGTAAAATGCATTACTTGGTGTCTTGCTAAGCACGCTGACTGCCTACCATTGGCCAGGCCGTAATGCCTCGTAGGGTCAAATTTCTCCGTAAGAACGCATGGTGTCCGCTCACCGAGGACTCACTGAGTTGCAACCCCGACAAGCGGAGCGACTAACTGTATGGGTCTAAATTTGAACAAACACGACCGTTGATGAGTACGACGAACGGCGAGATCCTCACAGCTCGACATCTTGCAGAGGACGACCTTAAGGCGAACAAGAGACGATACGACCCTTGCAGTAGTGCAGGCCCAGTAGGGGACATTAGGAATATTCTTTCGAATATTCCCTATAACTTGTCTTTAGAGCTCAGAAAGGTTGAGTTCCTTATATATATATATATATATAGCATGAAACAACTTTGTAAAAGAAGACTTTTTTGCTAATCCGTAACACTTGCTGTAAACTTGCTTACATAAAGGATTGAGAAGATTATTGTGGAAGGTCTTTTTGGTTTGGATTAGATAAAGAATTCTTATCATCCGTGTTCCCCTATCTATCTTTCGTTCTAGAGATTATTATACTTAGCTAAGATTTACCCCTTCATTTTCTTTGATTGATTTGTTCAAAAAAGTTCCGATATCTTTTGAGTCAAACACTAATAACATCCGTTTGAAGTCTCTTGTGATTAATTTGCAGATTTTCTTACTTTAGTTTCTGATGCTAATTCATTCACTATTGTTTATTTCGAATGTGGGGGAACTCATCAAATTATTTGTCATTTTGAAGAAAAGAATCACTTACACTGGTTTTGCCCCTACTACAATCTGATTTCCAACTAAAAACACATAACTCCTACTAAAAAGCACATGATTCATGTTTACTAGTGCAACTATTGATGTTTTCACCGTACTCTTTCTAGAGAAGCAATTTGCATGTTGTGCCGTGCCCGGGACATTTGCATCTGTTGTAGGAATATTGGAAATTTCGAAGTTGCATAAAAATGGCAATCCAAGTCTTTTATGAGACTTCTTTTTCAAAAAAGGGAGGGCACTAATTAGAGGCGGCCCGATGAATTTTGTGGCCTAAAGCCAAACTTTCTAAGGGGCCTTAACTTTTTTTTTTATCATAAATTTTTACAAATCATTATTGCTTAGTGGTTATTAGCTAGCTGTAGCTACCATTTACTATATTACTTCCTATAATTATGTTTTCAGTTTTGCTAGAGTGTATTCAATGTATTTAAGCTACTGTATTCATGAATACAGTAGCAAAACTCGGCGTGAAACAGGGGAGTACAACTAGACAATTATTGTATTCGACTGTATTCACGATATGTATTTGTGAATACAGTAACGTAAATAGCGTAAATCGTGGTCTATTCAGCTGATTTTAAACGGAAAGTGAATCAATTAACACAAATAGACTCCTAATATAACTCAACAAACTCAATTATAAATCTGAATACATAAATACTTCTAAATACATAAATTATATTAATTAAAAAAACATATGAATACATTCATAGAATATAGCGAGATAGTGAATACAATGAAATACATGAAATACAACGAGATACATTGAAATACAATGAAAAAAAGACAATGGATACAATGAAATACATAGAATACAACGAGATACATTGAAATACAATGAGAAAAAGGGTAACAAACTCTTTAAGTTGCTCAGCCCCAAACTCCATCGTCTTTGTTCAAGAACAACCCTAATGTCGCCTCGTTGATAGCAAATTTCGAACCTCTATTGTCAGCCCCAATTTACCCTATATCACATTTCGACATTGATACAAAAGTATTCTTTTAGCTATTACCCCAGCCAATTAGGATGTTGCAACGTCTGATGCTATAAAGATTGCTCGAGAAGTTGACCCAACTGTTATGGTAAGATCAGAGATCTCGGAAGAAACTGACAGGTGACCGGAAAGATAAAGCAGATTTCTCCTCTTCCAATTAACCTCAGCATCTACTCTCCAAACGTTGTCAATTTGATGTTAGTAGATTTACCTGGTATAACAAAGGTCGCCGTCGAGGGGCAGCTTGAAAGTATAGTTCAGGAAATTGAAGATATGGTTCGATTTCGATATTGATTCAGAGCCCCAAGCCACTAATAATGAAAATTTTGTTCCATAATGAAGATGAATCAGTGGAGAATCATAGTTGTATTCATGGAGAAAGACTGACGTTGAGAGAGAGGGTGGAGAAAAATCTGAAATAATAAGAGAGAAAAATAATACAAAGCATATTTTATGGCTTAAGGGTAGGAGGTGACTAATATAAATAGATATTTGGCTATAAAAATCAAAAGGTTGCTATGGAATATAATTTTTAAAAGAGTATTTATTTAAAATAAATAAGGTATCAACCTTTGCTACAGGAGGTAAAAGTTCCTTTTTTTAATTATTTATTTGAAGTCTATTTTTTTAGCTTTTCTTAGATACAAAGTTATTAATGATTTTCTTATAATCAGTAACTCCTAATAAGTATTTCTCTACTAACAATATAGCTAATCATTTAACTTTTCTTGTGACATTGTTGTTGTTCTTAGGTAAGATTTTATCAATTTTAATTTTAAAAACTTCTTTCTGCTGAAGCAACAGTGACATGAGTTATTAACATTATTCCATAAGAAATTTAGGCATTTGAAAAAGAATTAAATCTTTTTATTTGATTAAATGTATCAATTAAACCACTATCTTCTAATTGTACTATTTTTCTTAATACTTTTAATTCAGAAAATAAATTTAAACTATCAATATCGAATTGATTATTATTCTTTAAGGAACATTCAAGATTAAGGCAATATTTTTTCAAATTTCCAACACTATATTGCTAACTAGAAAACAAAAAATATTTTCATATGTTTTGAATTGTTCAAATCTATTTTGAAGTAAAAAATAACTTTGTCTGTTATGTATAAAAGTAACCAACTCTAAAGGACCCTTCGAAAGATTTTGAGATTTTATTATCAACATTCACATCAAATTGTTTCTTCCTATATACCACACGTTTCTTACGAAATTCAGGTTCAATATTCATTTCAATTGCAATTTTCATGGTAGAAATCATCGCAGTTGCAAATCATTCTTCTCTATATTTGTTAAAGAAAGAAATCAAACTTTTTCACTTTACAGAATTTTTTTTAAACTTATACATAGTCTATTAGATGTAACATAAAATGAGGCCTCTACAAATATAGGGTCTAAAGCGGTTGCTTTACTTGCTTTATGGAAGGGCCGCTCATGACACTTATTTTTGACTAGGAGTGGCAAACGGGCGGGTCGGGTCAGATATTGTTTGGGTCGAAAAAATGTAATTTAAAAACGGATAAATTATCCGACCCGATCCATATTTAATACGAATAAAAACGGGCTAACCGGCGGATAATATGAGTAACCATATTATCTATGACTTCTTGCATATGATCACTTTTGGGAGAATTCTTAGTCTTCCTAACTTGAGGAACCCCCTTTGAGGCTTTACAAATGTAAAAGTTAGACCCATTGGTTACCCATTGGTTATCCATATTCTAAATGGATAATGTGGTTCTTATCCATATTTGACCCGTTTTTAAAAAATTCATTATCCAACCCATTTTTTAGTAAATAATATAGGTGTTTACCTATTTTTTTTAACCATTTTGCCACCCCTATTTTCTACCGGTCAAATCCTTAATGAGATAGTGATTTAATCACAAAGTTCTTGTTGATTTCGTTCCGGTCATTTTCCTACTTTACTTCTTCTTTCATTCGCACTGAGTCAAAGTCTTGAAAACGCTAAAAAGATTTTTTTTTTTTTTTTTTTTTGCAAAGATATGAAGTACACTAAGTATTACCTTTTTGGGTTATTACGCATAATTAACAACAGATAACAAAATAAGGTGGATCGGAGAAGCTAACATATGTAGGTGCCATAGGTTTTATTGCCTTTTAATACATGAGAATAAACTATTTGAAAAGTGCAATTAACTGTCCTCACTTTACTTTCTTTCCTACAAACATTTCGATAAATTCATAACGTAGTCCAGTTTGGCACTTCTACATGTTAGTTATACTATCAAATACTCCTATGACATATAATAAAATAACTGCCCCGTTGTTGTGTTGCTGTTTTTTTATTTATTTTTTCTTTCACGGGTTAAGTTTCTGTTCATCTGGTGATTAATGGGTTGTTTTACCATGAAATGTGAAGCAAATATATATATATATATATAATATGGTGAAGCAATTGTTATTTTGCGGCATGCATGTTTGCTGGTTCTTGAATCTTGAGCTCATGCTGATGTTGCGTTTTTTTTCTTCTATAGAGGATGTGAATGGGAAATGGACTAGACACCTTTTGAATTGCACCTCTCCATATCACCCTTCCTTTGTTTATAAATTTAGAGACTTGACTTTATTTTTTCGGATATGGAAATTCTCCCCTCTTTTCAACATTGTTGCATTATTTTTAGATAAATAAAATGTAAGTGTGATTTGCTCCGTTTATTGAGTTCACTGAAATTATATAATTTCGATTGCCACTATTACAGAATAGTTTTTCCGTTCTATCGTGGGAGGAAATAATCCATAACCTTGGGCAATAGTGAAGGGATTAAATTCCTTAAGAACACACAAACAACTTGTGGGTTCGGAATTATTTTACGATTTATTTATTGAACTAATGTTTCCTTTTCCTCTGATTTTCTGGTTTCAAACACAGTAATACCAACAATCTTAAGGAATTTAAATTACTATTTGATGTTATCAAATAGCGATAGACAGAAAAACTTAATTTTGAATCCAAACACCAGAGAAATATGCGAAAAATCCATGGCTGAAAGGTAATTTTTTTTTACTACGTTGATGATCCTGAAATGGAGCATGGTAATTGTTTGGTAAACAAGATGAGGATCCAAAGCCTTCTCATAATTCCAAGACCCATATTGGTTCCTAATATTTTATATGAGTTGTATTCCGTTAATGCCTTGTTAAGGTTAGAAATTCAGAAAACTAGTTAAGGGTCTATGAGAAATTATAGTTGTTCCTACAATTTAGATGATTAAATAAGTGAGAAAGTCAGATCGTCTCTATATATAGAAATATCCTTTTCTTTGAGAAAAGAATCGGTGCAAAGCGAAACTGGCGCAGACCAAGAGAATCGATTTCAAACGGTGTCATATGATATGATGGTCGCCCTTGTAAATTCTATTGGTTGTTGTAAAAGATTATTTGTGATTGATATCGTCAAGCGATTACATCGCAAAACTACTGTCGTGATATTATCTTGAATAGCAGTGAAGTTGGATTTGCTTAAAACAGATACTCTATCAAAAAAATAAAATAAAAAATGGAATGCTGAAAGTACTGAAGAAATTCAGTTACAAACTGATGACGATAGAAGATATAGAAAATTTCGTTTCTAATGCAAGGTTTGCATGGAAACTCTTCTATTCTTTGCATCACAAGAGAATGCCTCTAGTTTCGTCGTAGAAGGCAGCAATCAGACCATTATCGAGAAACAGCGTCAAAATGATGTATTGAGAAGAAAGTAACAATAAAATCGGGTTCTACTTTCTTCCCTCTAATTCTTTAATTATTTGCCCTGTGTGATTGTTAAAATTCTATTCCTATTAGTGTCAGGGTAGATGCTTATTTGATGAGCTGAAAGTATATCCTATTTGCATGCTATAAAATTGATGAGTTGGTATATAACTTTGGTACCATGCTTGAAATTATGTGAAAAATTATTTTCAATGTTAGACTTACATTAATACTTGAAATTTGTTTTGAGATCATGAAGTTGATATCTTATATGTATATTATCTTGGATCAATAAAAATATACATATGTTAGTTTTGATAAGAATAATATATCAAACTATTGAATTATTTAGGGGCTACAATGGTTTAGTTTGAAAGCTATTTGAAAAGAAAATCAAAATACTTGTGATAATCTATCCCTGTTAAAAATTTGCGTGATTTTTTACTTGTTCCTTGAGATTAAAGTTTTTGTGACTTTCTACTCATTTGTCGAAAATTAAAGTCTAAGCGACTTTATACTCATTTTGGAGACTAAAATGTTAGTAATTTTCTACTCAATTTATTATTCGGTTTGAAGATAAAAAACTTCACCGTTTATTAAATTTGATTGTGTCACATATTACTCGATTTGAAGATTAAAAAACTTCACCGTTTATTAGATTTAGTTATATCAGATATTACCCGGTATGAAGATTAAAACTTCACCGTTTATTAGTTCTAAATGTGTCAGATTGGTTTGAAGATTAAAAACTTCACAATTTGTTAATCTGGCTCTGTCGTGGCACAAATATCAGTTCTTGTAGTTGGCTCTACAATGTAATAGGGGCGTCGAATATGAATCTCCTTTAGAAGAAATATGTTTGGAATATGAAATTATTCACCAAACAACCGCCCATTTGTCACCGCAACCTAATGGAATTACAGAAAGAAAGAATAGAACGTCAAAGGAGATAATGAATGCCTAGTAAATAAGTACTGGTTTACCCAAAACTTGTGTGGGGAAGCTATGCTTACAACTAACCGAATACTCAATCAAGTTTCCCATAGCAAAACACAATCTTTTCCATATGGAAAAAATGGAAAAGAAGAAAACCCAACTTAAAATAGTTTAAAGTGTGGGGTGCTTGGATAAAATGCAATTTTCTAAACCAAAAAGGGTAAAGATCGGATCGAAAATATATTGATTGCGTTTTTATATGATATGCAATAAATAGTAAGGCATATCATTTTCTGGTTCATATATCAGAAAATCCCTACATTCATATTAATAGGGTAATCGAATCAGATAATGTTGAATTCTTGAGAATATTTATTCGTATAAAAAGGAATGTGAGTCGTCTAATAAAATATCTAAGCAACCTCGGGAAGAAGCAAAGAAAAGTACACCTAATGAGGTGAATCGAAGATGTAATAAACTTCAAAGGACAACTACTTCCATTGAATCATATCATCTAACATTCTTGTTGGAAAATGAGCTTCAAACTTTGAAAGAAATTATGTCTTCCTCGTAAAGAAGCAGCCAATAGTGAGATAGAATCCATATAAGTAATCATACTTGGGAATTGGTTGATCTTCCTCCCAGAAATAAACCTATGGATTGTAAGTGAATTTTCAAAAGAAAAATGAAGCCGATGGTGCTATTGACAAATACATGACAAGGTTAGTTGTCAAAGGGTTTAGACAACGAGAAAGTATTGATTATTTTGACACTTACTCGCTGGTAACGAGGATTACATCTACTGGGGTGTTAATAACGTTAGCCATTGTGTATGACCTTGAAATCCATCAGATGGATGTGAAGACAACATTCTTAAATGGAGATTTGGAGGAAGAAATTTATATGGAACAACCTGAAGGGTTCGTAGTTCCCGAAAAAAAAAAGAAGGTGGTCGACTTGTTAAGTCACTTTACAGACTAAAATGAGCACCCAAATAAAGACATGCGAGATTTGGCCAAATAATATTTTGTCAAATGGGCTGGAAATTTATGAGTGTAAACAAATGTGTTTACGTTAAAGAATACTCCAAATCATATAGTCATTATTTGATTATATGTGGATGATATGTTGATGAAATATTTAAAATATGGGGGCTTTCAACTTATGTATGACAAAATCTAATATTAGACTTTATGTCTATATTATTTAGAAGAGTTAAATGATATACTTTTTGTACCCCACAATTTTTTAGTGGATATTGATATGGTAGTTGGTGAATTCATTAGTTGTTTAGTCTTAGTGAAGACTAGTTGATGAAACTAATAATTCGAAAGTTGGTCAAGTGCCTTTCTCGAAAGATTATTTTCTTTATTGAAAATAATATTGTTTAGTCCTTTTATGAAAGGATGTTACTTCAAAGGTTGTGATTTTTCATAGAAAGATACGTCTTTACGTCTTTGCATGGACATGACCGTTCACGAATGAATGTATTTATACGTTGGTCTATAATAAGGTGAACCAACCGATGAACATGTCTAAAATTCATTGCAGGTTTGATTTGTTTCATGAATGAAAGTGCTATAATATGAATATCATATAGAC
The DNA here is from genome assembly GCF_000715075.1 of Nicotiana tabacum. Classification (NCBI taxonomy): domain Eukaryota; kingdom Viridiplantae; phylum Streptophyta; class Magnoliopsida; order Solanales; family Solanaceae; genus Nicotiana; species Nicotiana tabacum. The sequence continues at coordinate 190,233,692 of NC_134085.1, read as the reverse complement.
ATATGAATAAATATCATACAATTGCTTGAAAATGGCGTAGTGATTGAAATGTGTTTTATATTAAAAGGTTTTGGCCACAACCGATGCGAATCATTCCAGTTGTTATAGTAATATACTATTTGTAGACATGTGATTTTTGACCCTCCCCAAGATTTTACATATTTTAACATTTAAATATTTAGTTAAGGTCTAATATAGCTATTTCAACTAGTTTTGACTCTTTTACTTTATTTTATCACAAAAAAAAATTACAAAAAAAATTTCGTTAATGTTTTGTAGTCATACTATTTTACTAAGATTTTATTTTTATATAATCTTGAAAAATAACAAAATACTCTCACAATATAAGATTGTTTATTTTAGTTAATAAAGATTAATTTTATATTTTTATGGTATTATTTTAGAAAGGAAATTAATATTTTTTGCCAAATTGCAAGAAGTATAGAATTAAAAGCCAAATTTAGCCCAATTCACCAAGCCCAATTTTCTTAGCCCATTACCCCGCCCTAATCTCTAAGACCTAGCTCAACTCCCCCTTCCTCTTTAACCTTAACCCATCAGCACACTACAAAATAAATATTAAGAAAGGGAAATTTTCTTTCCTATACCATATAGGAAACTATATTACCAAATATGTTCATAGTTTGCATATTACCCTTCATGCTAATAGTATTTCTACACAATATATACAATGCATTAAATAAGGAATCATTGTAGCTGTAAGATTCCTTATTTAGGCGCGCTAAAAAGGGGGAATTTAATATTTTTCAGATCTTCCACAACGCAAATCACGCACAGTAATAACTATCGTCGACTTTATTACAAAATTTTCGTACTCCGTTTCAACATTTTCTCTGATTTCACAAATCAAAATCAACAAAATCTTCTACAATTCTTCTGCAACAAAAGCAATTATAGCGAAAATACCAATTATGCTACAATCGAATGGGAATTGGGATAGCTTTGGCCGATTTAGAAAATTTGAGGTCGATGGCATTGTAGTCGATGACGATGCGAGTTACAGTTTATTGATTTCTACAATAGCACATCAATTAATGATTGATACATCTGAAAAAAATTATAGAAATCAAATACATTGTCAACGAGCATTGTCCTCCAATGGAAATTAGGAACGATATGGGTGTTCGTGTATACATGGAGACGAAAAAGGAAAACAAAAACTTAGGATCATATGGAGTCGTGATGGAGCCTACTAATGTGAGCTAGGCAAGCTAATTATTGAACCATATACTCTTTTACCAATTTTATTCTCTTTAACAATTACGAAGAAATAACATTTAACAACGGAATATAACATAAGCGGAAGAAAACAATAAGCCATCTGAACATGAATATCTATTACAACTGTTTGAGTCTCGACTATCCGGAACTGGTATTACAGTTTCACAGACGGTCTAAGAATACTACAAATAAAGGTCTGAAAGAATTAATTACAACATTGTTTCTGGAAATATATGTAAGAAATAGGAAAGTAGATAGAAGGAGACGCCAAGTCCTGTGGACGCCTATAGGACTACCTTGGGTCGTCTGATGATCAAGAATAAACAATCTCACTACGGTCCGAAATCCACAACACTGGAGTCTGCACAAAAGAGTACAGAGTGTAGTATCAACACAACCGATCTCATGTGCTGGTAAGTGCCTAGCCTAACCTCGGGAAAGTAGTGACGAGGCTAGGACCAGACTACCAAATAAACCTGTACAGTTCAATATACAACGGGAAAGAAATACATAAATAAACAAGTAAAGTTGGGAGGGGGAAACATGCTTCGGGGAATACCAGGTAAAATAGAATATCAAGAGAATTATTAAGGAATCAAAACCATCCACTAACACGAAAAAGGGAGCAAAGGCAGATTTCACTTTCTTTCATATCTCGTGGTAGGCGTGCCACCTGCTCCCATTTCACTTGTCTTGTGCTAGGCGTACCTCCCGCTCCCATTTTATTATATCTTTATTGCGGCATGCAACCCGATCCACATTTAATATTGTTGCGGTGTGCAACCCGATCCACATATAATATTGTTACGGCGTGCAGCCCGATCCATATATAATATTGTTGCGGCGTGCAACCCAATCCACATATAATATTTATAATTATAACGAGAGTCCCAACAAGAGATCAATAAGGTCTACACTGTCCCGGCAAGGGATTCGGTAGCATAAGCAATCACGTCCCAGTAAGGGAGAAACAACTATAACCAAACTTGATACCACACCTAACTACCTCAGCTATAACCAAAATCGTCACCACACCTAACTACCTCAGCTATAACCAATCTCATTCCGACACCTAACTACCTCAGCTATACCCATAATCCCTACCCAACACAATGAATCCTCAACCTAAGCATCTATAATATCAATTAAGAACACAATGCAAGGGAACCGCAATTCAACAATAGTCCGGCAAGTGGGAAACATAATGATCTCTTGTTTTTCTCACTCTTACTTCACAATTCACTTCACAACTCGAGCCAATGCTCTAGAGTTTCAATTTTCACTTATACTTTTACAACTCATTTCACAACCTGAGCCAATGCTCTAAAAGTTCAATTGTCACTTATACTTTCAAAATTTCACTATACAACTTGAGCCAATGCTCCTCAATGTTCATAGGTCACAATTCTTTCCACAAACTTTATACAACAATTAGAAATATTCACCAAGGCATGAATAATACAATGAAATCATAAAAATCACAATATAAGACTCACAGTCATGCTTGATGTCGACGCCCCCTTTTTCTATGGGTCAAAATCGGGTATACGACATTGGGAGGACAACTCTATTCCCTTTCGAGAATTGGGTTTAGAAGTTTAAGAGTCTCCACCTAATGATTATAGTGCATTAGGACACTTTTTAGAAGAGTTTGAGATGAAGAGACCAGAGATTAGGGTAAGGGCTAGAAATTATCCCGAGGGGAGGGTGTTAGGCACCCCTCAGGATCCACAAGTGTGGTTCCCGGCCATGCTACAATTATGACTTTACAAGTAAACAATCAAGGCTCAAATAAGGACTTGCATACAACATTGCAATTAGGTTGAAACTTATGAAAGTAAGTAGAAAGAGAGCAAGGATTTGAAAAGTTTAAACAACTCTAAAGAAAGAGAATAAAGAAAAGGGGTCCTAGGTTTATGAATAATATGGATCACTTTAATGCAATATCCAGCAATCACTCCTCAGAAGAGGGGTCGCACGTGATATTAGCGCACCGGTCATCATATCCATATTCTACCCTTCCCACCCTGTTAAGGTATTAAAGCGCGGATGGTGTCATTACTTATTGCATGCTAGTACCCGTCCCAATCCTATCAGTCCCAGAGGCATTTAGGACTACTAATCCTAAAGGGAAAGGGATTTGGGGCCTTTTGAGAGTTTCAAAGGACAAAATACTAAGGCGTCAATCACAACACGTAATACAAGTGAAAGTGGAGACAAATAAACAAGTAAGGCTCAGGCAAAACCTCCTTAAATCAGATAGGCCATAGAGTTTAGCATGTTTTGCATGTATTGGTTTAGTCTTAAAAATAAATTAAGGCGATAAGCGGACTGGTTCAACACAAACTTTTAGACAGGAAGTCTGCATTAGGTTCGCTCGAATGCAGTTGCCTAAGACTGATCCAATTGATTAATCAACCTTTTGTCTATGTGTTGAATAGAACTACTAATTTCGAAAATAAACTGATAAAGAGTTGCAAGTTTTTTTTTGACAAAGTAAAATAAGGTTCAGAAAAGGTGCAGATTTAATATAAAAAAACGTTTACCAACTTTGAAAAGGTTTATCAGATTTATCAGGAAAGAGATGGGTTTCAAAAATGCGGACTGGTTACAGGAAAGGGTTTGCCAATTTTGTCAAGAAGCAGAGAGTTTTCAGAAAAGGTATGCAGAAGACTACCAGTTTTAGCAAACAAAACGCGTTTCAGAAAAAGGTTTGTGAGTTTCAGAAATATGATATGGCTTTAAACGAGTGAGACGGTTTATATCCAAGATTTCCTATAGACATGCTTTCTACAAGTTTTTACTGATTTTAACACCTTTCAAACTTTAATAGGAGTCCTATGAACATGATATCTATGTACAACTTTATTATTAAGCCTAACTGTTTTGCCTAATGGCATTACATAGAAATATAGGAGTCTATAGGCATGATATCTACGTGTGGAGTTACAGAAATCAGAAGTAACACCCCTATAGGCATGCTTTCTACCCTTGTGCATAAAAGTAAACCTCTCTCCCTTCCTTACTAAATCCCCATGAGTTTAATACAAATTTTTACAAACCAGTGAATCAAACTGAAATTAAAAGTACATCAGAAACTAACAGCTGCATCCGAGGAACCTAATTCAGACTTAATGTCTAACAATTGGGGATGAACCACTTCCGAGATCAAGGTTTCCAAAGCATTCTCTTATCTATGGTGTTTTAGAGATCCAAGGAATTTAAAAAATTCCAGGCAGTGCTTACACCCGAGATATTAATCAGAAAGAGTTATAGTGTAGTGTGGAAGTGCCAGCCCTCAGGTGTCCAAGTTCAGAGGGAGCTCATGGATCCCAAAGCAAGGCTCACAAGAGGGGGGGGGGGCAGAACTTAATGTTCTAAGAATGTGTGCAAGTGCAATAAAGGGGTTAGGGAGTGCCAAGGCAGGCTGGTGATCATACCTAGTCATAAGGTAGACTGGCACACCCCTGACCAAGCCTGTTCAGCCAACAAATATGAGCGCAGACCTGTTGAAGGTCAGGCTATGGTCCAGACAATGATTATGACATTGTTAGACCATAGTCTTAAACTCAGAATACATATAAAGGGGAAGGGGAATGGGAATGGGAATTGGAAAGAGTTTAGGACTCAGGGAGTCCAGCCCATACACATGAGCAACAATGTCAAGTGTTGTCATGCTTTCTGGACCATAACTCAACATACAAAGGGAATTGGGGGTGGGAATTCATGTGAGCACAGAGAAAAGAAGTAAATAAACTTGCAGAAATTACAGCATCGAAACAGTAAGACAAACAGAGGAAAGGATGAAGGATAAACATGTAGTGGAGAGGCAGAAACTAAACAAAGATAGACATACCAGTTGCAGAAAAAGTAAGCAAAGAGAAAAGCAGGATTTCTTTCAGCCAAACCACAAGAAAGCTTCAAGCTTGTGAGATCAGAGAACTTGAATATTTAAGAAATTCTAAGTATATTTGAGAGAAGTAGTGACTTGTTCTGTTAGAACTTGTTTTTGAAAGAGAAAAAGGTACATGTATTTATAGCTTTGAAAACGAGTAGAAAACAAGGCAACATATAAGGTTTCAACACAAACATGAAAATAATCACATTCAAAATTAATTAATACAGCTTTTTCAATTTAATCAATGGATTACTGCTCAACGAAAACTAACAGGATTAATATAAGGAAAGAAGATCAATTTGTAATCAGAATGATTGTTACCATAAAAGGAGCAGTAAAACCATATAGTAAGGGATTAAGTCTAAATACAGGAGTGTACTTATTTTGGAAAGGATCTGGTAAGGCCAAACAAAGAGAGAGAACCAATTAACCCTTAACGGGCAAGTAAAAATCAGAATTTCACAAGGAAAAGTTTCGAAAAATCAATCACGAGTTTGAAAATCAATCGTAGAAGGGACTCAGTATATAAACGAAGTACACAAGTAATAGACATGTGAGGCCAAGCTATGGCAAGAAGAAACAACATACACTAATAGCATGATAGTCACTTAGGTCAAACTTCATTAGCTTAGTAATAGAGAAAAGATCAGAAGCATGCAAAAGTTAGGTGAAAACCTTTCTGAAAACATAGTTGAGTTTGACAAATAGCAAGAGCTCAGAACAAAGGAATCACATAAGTAAGGCGAGATGTTGCAGTAAAGGAACCAGACGGAGCGATTTCAAACAGGCGAGTTGCACAAACAAACTCAAGAACTCGAACAGACCCCAAAGAACTAGGGTTTTCAAAATCAGTAGAGTTTAGAGGCGATAAGTAAGTGAAACAAATAAACAGTCTTAGAATCTCTAGTAAAACCCCAAAAATTAGGGTTCTTTAACACTAATCTGGTGTAAACAAAGTAAATCAAACAGATAGACTCAGAAACACTAGTTTGAAATCAAAAGGTTTTGAAAAGGAAATTTGGGGAAAACGCTTAAAACATCACATATAGCACAGATCAAGCACAGATCCAAACAAATAAACGAAAAAGAACCTCGAATAGGCTAGGGTTTCTGTGAACCCTAGAAACGAGAAAGGCTTGGAAGAAACAAGATCAAATCTGGAGTCGATAAGGTCGGAATCAGTCTCAAGAGGCCAAGACACGCTGGACCAAGGCCGGAGATGGTTGAGAACCTCGAATCGATGGAGGTCTGAGCGAAGACCCTTGAAGTCTGGCCTCGAACCTTCAGGTATCAAGCATATGAGAGTAGTAGGGGTTGAGTATAGGTCGTCCATGGTCAGAACAACCATGGATTCCGATGGATTTGGGGTTGGAGGTGGCAGAGAGCGATTAGGGTTTCGAGAGAGTTCGAGAGCGTTTGAGAGATGAGAGGTTTCAAAGGCGGCGTACCAAACGAAATGAAGGGATTAGGGTGTAGTTGGGAGATTTAAAAAGGTAAGGGACAATCCTGGCCGTTGATCCGAATGATCAACGGCCTGGATTGAAAGAAAGGTCGGGCGGGTTTTTCAATTGGGTCGGGGGCCGGGTTAAAAACAAAACTGGGCTGGTCCAATTGGGGTTAGGATTGGGTCAATTGAGTGCCAAAATTTAAACGTAAATAGGTTGTAATTGCAATGAAATAAGGCTAAATGTTAAATAGCCAGTTTTCCCCTTTATTTTATAAAAACTAGTAAAAAAGATTTTAAAAGCAAATTAAAAGTACTGAGCCAATTAATAATATATAAATATTAGTTTAAAAATATTGGGCCTAATTTTACAATCATAAAAGGTTGTTAATCAAAAAGTAGGCTAAAATTGCAATTATATGCAATTTAGCTTTTAACATACCAAATAATTTTGTAAAAATATACAAAAAATTATCTTAACTATATTTTGGTATAAATATGGGAATAAAATAGATTATTCACCAAAATTGATGATTTTTGGGAATAATTATGGGTTTTGCACTGCCAAAATAGACAATAAATTGATTTTAAAAATCTTTAAAAATTAGGGAAAAATACCAAAACTCTTCGGCATACTTATGTATGCACATATATGCTATCTTGGAAGTATTTTGGGTACAAAAATACCTAGGAAAAAATTGGGTATCAACAGCTACCCCTCTTTACCCGAGGAGGATGAAAGAGTTGTCGGGTAAAGATAAGATGGCCAATTTTGACTGGAAGTGGCGATTTGAAAGGAGTTTTGACCGAGCTTTGGTTTCTGAGCCACCTACATATCCCTGATCTTACAGGAATCAAGCCATATGTAGTTCAGGATCCATTGGCGGAATATGTCGATGGAGATTTGAAACGGGCGGACGCGATGTTTTAGATTGAGAGAAGCTTTCTGAAAAACCGATAGACTGCAGGAACCGGAGCGGGATCACTCCTGCTAAGACGGTCGTTGCCAGCCGGTGTACCTGCAAGTGAGCAATACGAGTGCATATTGTGCGTAAATTTAAACGTGATGCAAATTCCCATTGGACTATGAATGTTGTCCTCGGACAGTTAGGATGACGTCCTCGAACCATGATGTCCTGGGCCATTAAGCATATGGTAAAGGATTCGCATGGCGTTCTCGGGCTATGTAAATGGTAACTCCGAACAATGATTCCCTTGGACAATTTGGCGATCTTTTAGCCCATGAAATGCAGAAGGTGGCGATCTTTCAGCCGATGCAAGACGTAAATAAAAGGTGGCGGTATTTCAGCCGATGCAAAATAAAGAGGCGCTATTTCATCCATGCAAGAGAGATGAAGTGGCGATATTTCAGCCATGCAGGATGGAGGTAGAGCTTAACCTCGGAAGGCAGAAAGGTAGCCTTATGCAAAATGCAGAAGGAGACAGAGCTTATTCTCGAAAGGCAAATAAGTAGCCTTATGCAGAATGCAGATGGAGAAAGAGCTTAGTCTCGAAAGGCAGATAAGTAGCCTTATGCAGATGATAATGGAGGTAGAGCTTAACCTCGGAAGGCAGAAAAGTAGCCTTATGCAAAATGCAGATGAAGACAGAGCTTAGTCTCGAAAGGCAGATAAATAGCCTTATGCAGAATGCAGATGGAGACAGAGCTTAGTCTCGAAAGGCAGATAAGTAGCCTTATGCAGATGATGATGAAGGTAGAGCTTAACCTCGGAAGACAGAAAAGTAGCCTTATGCAAAATGCAGATGGAGACAGAGCTTAGTCTCGAAAGGCAGATAAGTAGCCTTATGCAGATGATGATGGAGGTAGAGCTTAACCTCAGAAGGCAAAAAAGTAGCCTTATGCAAAATGTAGATGGAGACAGAGCTTAGTCTCGAAAGGCAGATAAGTAGCCTTATGCTGAATGCAGATGAAGACAGAGCTTAGTCTCGAAAGGCAGATAAGTAGCCTTATGCAGATGACGATGGAGGTAGAGCTTAACCTCGGAAGGCAGAAAAGTGGCCTTATGCAAAATGCAGATGGAGACAGCGCTTAGTCTCGAAAGGCAGATAAGTAGCCTTATGCGAATGATGATGGAGGTAGAGCTTAACCTCGGAGGCAGAAAAATAGCCTTATGCAAAATGCAGATAGAGACAGAGCTTAGTCTTGAAAGGCAGATAAGTAGCCTTATGCAGAATGCAGATGGAGACAGAGCTTAGTCTCGAAAGGCAGATAATTAGCCTTATGTGGATGATGATGGAGGTAGAGCTTAACCTCGGAAGGCAAAAAAGTAGCCTTATGCAAAATGCAGATGGAGATAGAGCTTAGTCTCAAAAGGCAGATAAGTAGCCTTATGCAGAATGCAGATGGACACAGAGCTTAGTCTCAAAAGGCAGATAAGTAGCCTTATGCGAATGATGATGGAGGTAGAGCTTAACCTCGTAAGGCAGAAAAGTAGCCTTATGCAAAATGCAGATGGAGACAGAGCTTAGTCTCGAAAGGCAGATAAGGTAGCCTTATGCAATGCAAAAATGCAGATGGAGGTAGAGCTTAACCTCAGAAGGTAGAAAAGTAGCCTTATGCAATGCAGAGAAATGCAGGATGGAGACAATGCTTAGTCTCGGAAGGCAGAAAAGTAGCCTTATGCAATGTAGAAAAATGCGGATGGAGACAATGCTTAGTCTCGAAAGGCAGAAAGGTAGCCTTATGCAATGCAGGAATGTAAAAGGACGATTAGTAGTAAGATCTCTTAGCTGATAGCCGATTACGACAACATGACTTCTGGGGAGGTTGTGTACGGATAGCAATTGCGGGCAAGTGATGATTCTGAGAAGTTGCATTCTCGGGAGAGTGTGAGTGCATAAACATATTTAATGATATTGCAAATTGAGTGCCTGCATCCATAGAAAAATCGTGAGTTCTGTAAAGGGAAAGGTTAGTTCGTCTTCCCCGGGCTCTTGACGTTGTATGTTATTGGGGTAGCGTCGCTAAACAACAGCAATTCGGATAATAGTTATGCATGATTTAGTGAATATAACGTAAATATATAATCGAAAATAGTTTTCTTTAGATGAACCAACGACTGCGACGTGGTTAAAGATATTGCAACCTCTTTTCTCGGAATTTTCAGGGTCATCCTCAAAATTCTACCCCAGTTTGCTAAGCGAACATTTCTGACGGCTGTGCTGAATGACTAAAAAAACATCTTTGGAATTTTGAGAGTCCTCCTCAAAATTCTGCCCCAGTTTACTAGGCTGGCGCTTCTGGCGATGTATGAACTAAAATTAACTTCGGAATTTTGAGGGTCCTCCTCAAAATTCTGCCCCAGTTCCAATAGCGGGGAAAAATGGAATTTTTATTAAATTATGACCGAACCCATAGGTCTTCCTATGTATCCCCTCTTAAATGGGAATCAGGTCAGGCGTAGTTCAAATTACATCATTAAGGGAATCATAAATGGTTACACATAATATCGTTTTACTGCATCTGAACTGATTGGCTTCGGCCAGACTTCTCCATCCATCTCTACAAGAATAAGGGCTCCTCCAGTTAGAACCCGGTGAACCATGTACTGACCCTGCCAATTGGGAGAGAACTTCCCCTTGGATTTATCTTGATGTGGGAATATTTTCTTCAACACCAGCTGCCCCGGCGTAAACTTCCTTGGCTTAACCCTTTTGTTGAAGGCTCTGGACATTCTGTTATGATACAACTGATCGTGGCAAATTGCATTCATCCTTTTACCATATATAAGGGCTCACTGCTCGTAGTGACCTTTTACCCATTCTGCATCATCCAACTTTACTTATTGTATGATCCTTAAGGAGGGAATTTCTACCTCGGCGGGGATGACTGTCTCTGTACCATAAACTAGCATGTAGGGAGTTGCTCCGATCGATGTGCGGACTGTAGTGCGGTATCCCAATAAGGCGAATGATAACTTCTCATGCCATTGTTTGTGACTTTCGACCATCTTCCTTAGTATCTTCTTGATATTCTTGTTGGCTGCTTCCACAGCTCCATTCATTTGAGGCATGTAGGCTGTAGAGTTCTTGTGTTTGATCTTGAAAGTTTCACACATTGCTTTCATCAAGTCGCTGTTGAGATTGGAACCATTATCGGTGATAATTGAGTCCGGAACTCTGAACCGATAAATAATGTGGTTGCGGATGAAACCCGCTACAATCTTCTTAGTGACCGCCTTGTATGATGCTACTTCGACCTATTTGGATAATCGATTGCCACTAAGATGAACCTGTGCCCATTTGATGCGGCAGGCTCGATAGGTCCGATAACATCCATTCCCCAAGCGGCGAATGGCCATGGTGAGCTTGTTGCAGTAAGCTCGTTTGGAGGCGCCTTTATCATATCTGCATGTATCTGACAGTTATGGCATTTGCGAACATACTAGATACAGTCTGTTTCCATAGTCATCTAAAAATACCCTGCTCGGAGTATCTTCTTTGCTAAGACAAAACCATTCATATACGGCCCGTAGGTCCTTGTATGCACTTCGTCCAATAGCCTGGATGCTTCTTTTGCTTCGACACACCTTAGTAAACCCAAATCGGGAGTCCTTCTGTACAGGATTCCTCCACTGTGAAAAAAGTTGCTGGATAGCCTACGAAGTGTGCGCTTCTGAGTAGCGTTGGCAAGTCCTGGATATTCCCCTGTTGTCAGGTACTCTTGATGTCATGGAACCATGGTTTTCCATCCGCTTCTTCCTCAACGTGGGCACAATAAGCTGGCTGATCATGAATCTTTACTGGGGTGGGATCAATGAAATTTGTATTTGGATGCTGGATCATGGACGACAAAGTGGCCAATGCATCAGCAAACTCGTTCTAGACTCTGGGGACGTGCTGAAATTCTGTCTTTGTGAACCTTTTCCTCAAATTCTGTATATGATGCAAGTAGGGAAGTATCTTATAGTTCTTGGTTGCCCACTCTCCTCGAACCTGATGTATGAGCAAGTCTGAATCCTTGATCACTAGCAACTCCTGAACGTTCATGTCAATGTCCATTTTGAGCCCCAAGATGCAGGCTTCATATTCGGCTATATTATTGGTGTAAGGGAACCTGAGCTTGGCGGATACCGAGTAGTGCTGGCCGGTTTCTGATACTAGGACTGCTCCTATGCCAACTCCTTTGAAATTTGCAGCTCTGTCGAAAAACAACCTCCGACCATCATAGGATTTTGCAATATCTTCTCCTATGAAAGATACCTCTTCATCGGGAAAATACGTTTTTAGGGGCTCGTAGTCTTCGTCCACGGGATTCTCGGCGAGATGGTCCACCAAGGCTTGCCCTTTTATTGCTTTCTGGGTCACGTAAATAATATCGAATTCACTTAGCAGGATCTGCCACTTGGCGAGCTTGCCAGTGGGCATGGGCTTCTAGAAGATATATTCTGGATATGAGATAAGTAGTGTAAGCACAGAAGTAATGCCTTATTTTCTGTGCGACCTAAGTCAGAGCACAACAAGTGTGTTCTAAAAGAGAATACCGGGCCTCGTACGGTGTGAACTTCTTACTGAGATAGTAGATGGCTTGCTCCTTTCTCCCTATTTCATCATGTTGTCCTAGAACACAACTGAATGCTCTATCCAATACTGCAAGGTAAAGCAATAGGAGTCTTCCCGGCTCAGGCGGAACCAAGACCGGCGGCGTTGATAGGTATTCCTTAATTCTATCAAAAGCTTTCTGACAATCATCAGTCCATTTGGTAGCAGCGTCCTTCTTCAACATTTTGAAGATAGGTTCACAAATGACCGTGGATAGAGCTATGAACCGGCTGATATAGTTGAGTCTTCCCAGGAAACTCATCACGTCCTTCTTGTTCTTTGGCGGCGGCAATTCTTGGATAGCTTTGACCTTTGATGGATCCAATTCTATTCCTCGATGACTCACGATGAAACCCAATAATTTTCCAGTAGGAACCCCGAATGCACACTTGGCGGGATTCAGTTTCAGATTGTACCTCCTCAGTCTGTTGAAGAACTTCCTTAGGTCTTCCATGTGATCCCTGGCTTTCTTGGATTTGATGATGACGTCATCCATATATACCTCGATCTCCTTGTGTATCATGTCATGAAAGATGGTAGTCATGGCTCTCATATAGGTGTCCCCAATGTTCTTCAAACCGAATGGCATCATTTTGTAATAGTACATTCCCCATGGCATGATGAAAGTCGTTTTCTCTACATCTTCCTCATCCATCCATATCTGATGATACCCAGCGAAACAATCAACAAAAGACTGCAACTCATGCTTGGCGCAGTTGTCGATAAGAATGTGTATGTTAGGCAAGGGGAAGTCGTCTTTGGGACTGGCCCGATTGAGATCTCGGTAGTCAACACAAACTCTAACTTTCCCATCCTTTTTTGGCACTGGCACGATGTTGGCTAACCATGTCGGATACTCTACTACCTTGAGAACCTTGGCATTGACTTGCTTGGTAACCTCTTCTTTGATTTTCAAACTCATGTCGGGTTTGAGTTTCCTGAGCTTCTGCTTTACCGGCGGGCATGTTGGATCTGTTGGCAGTTTGTGAGCTACAATGGATGTGCTGAGACCAGTCATATAATCATATGACCAGGCGAATATGTCTTCATATTCCTTCAGGAACTCCGTGTACTCTTTCTTTTCTGATGGTGACAGGTGAATACTGATGCGTGTTTCCTTGACATTCCCTGTATCTCCTAGATTAACGACCTCAGTTTCGTCCAAGTTAGACTTAGGCCTATTTTCAAAATTCTCAACTCCTCTCACGACATCTTCTGGTATATCATCCTCTTCTAAGTCCGTATCCGTTTGTTGCGTCGTCTCGTTGCAAGTCACAATCGTTGGTTCATCGTCAAGTCAAGTAATAGTAATGATGTGTCAAATAAAGTGAATGATAGAAAAATAATAAGAGCGAGATATATAATAAACTGAAATGCTTCGATTAAATTCATAATTGTTTTGAGTATCAGAGCTCTTTTCAGAATTAAAGACAATGCGGAAATAAAATCAACTAGTAAAAAGTAAAGTGTGATGCATGGTGCTTTTGTTTAGCCTTGCTACCCCGAAGCTTTTCGGGCCCTGGTGGTTCTGATTGACCAATTGCTGAGGCGCTCTCCTCGGTTCACAACTTGTATAGAAGGGCCTTCCTCCCCTTCCTCCTCAAAAATAACACAACAGTCCATATCATCATCCTCCAGGAACAGATTCTTCACGGCTGCTAATGCTTCATCTTCCTCCAACCCATATATAATATCTGCCGGCTGGAAAGTCTGCTCTAGGTGAGGTATCGGATGATCCAGTGGGTAGTAAGGACTGCACCATAATGGCGACCAGTGATTGAACTCCTCCCAAGTGTACTAATACCCCAAACCAAATGTAGTGCCATGTTTCTTCAGCTTGATGGGTTTGGCGATTCCCTGGAGGTTTTTGCCGAGTCCCTTTACAGGTTCGTATCCACACCAATTCAGGATACTTTCAATCTTGTTATCCCACCATTTATCTTTGTCTACAACGTTGACTCTTTCAATGTAGTGGTATGTTTCTCCGCCTATTCTCCTTCTGCCTCCAATCATCGAGATGGTCTGGCAACTATATATAGGGTTGCTACCATCGCCATGAATGATCACCTCTTGGTGATTCCATTCGAACTTCACTGCCTAATACAGGGTCGATGCTACAGCTCCAACGGCATGCATCCATGGTCGTCCCAACAACAAATTGTAGGATGTTGGGACATCTATCACTTGAAAGTTAACGTCGAACCAGGTTGGCCCCATTTGCAAGCATAGGCTGATCTCTCCGATAGTAGACCTTTGGGACCCATCGAAGGCTTTGACATTAATGGCCCCCTCTTTGATCTCGTGCAGGCTCTTTCCCAATGTTCTGAGAGTTATCAACGGACAGATGTTGAGGTTGGAGCCTCCATCGATCAAGACTCTAGTGATGAAGTAATCCTCGCATTGAACGGTGATGTGTAGGGCCATGTTGTGACTCAGCCCTTCTGGCGGCAGCTCATCTTCGTGGAAGGTGATTTTGTGGCTTTCCAGTATTTGTCCTACCATATTTGCCATTTCACCCCCAATTATGTTGCTGGGCACATAAGCTTCGCTCAATATCTTCATCAAGGCATTTTCGTGTGCATTAGAGCTCTGTAGAAGAGCTAGGATGGAGATCTGTGCTGGTGTTTTGTTCAACTGTTCAACAACCAAATACTCCTTAGCTTGTATTTTCCTCCAAAGATCATTGAGACCAGTTTCAGTAGCCCGTCCCGAGGCTTGCTTACTGGACTCAGCTAGGTGCTCTAGAGTGTAAACCCTGCCTGTTCTGGTCATACCTTGTGCAGCAATTGCTTCTCTCGTCTTGGTCCTTCCTTTCCTCCTTGCTTCAGCTGTGTAATTCCATGGTATGGCATTTGAGTGGGACGGTGTTATGTTTGACATTGCTACAGGGATGGGTATCCTCGGTGGTAACACAACAACTTCAAAGAGTATAGGTACCTTTGGAGCCCCAAACTCAACCTCAATTGGCCCGACCACCATCGCAGAAGAAGGTGTTTCAAATTTGAGAGGCATAGACATATTTACTTCATCGCCCCTGGAGGGCTGGTTCTACACAATAATCGGGTTAAGTGTGACTGCTGGTTTCTTTGGCTCATCATCCTCAGCAATCAGTCCTATCAATCCTTTGGGGTCCCAGTCATCTTCGATCTCGATCATGTGAATGTCCCCACCTCTGTGATCAGGCAGAGGGTTGTTGCGGACATTGGGAGTAGGATTCTTTGCTATGATAACCTTATTGTTGATAACCTTGTCCTTCAACAGTGGCACTCATCAATGGTATGTCCCTTTATGCCGGAGTGGTACGCATAGGTCTTATTGGGGTTGACCCACTGAGAAGGATTTTCTGGAGTTATGGCGGGGATAGGGGAGACGTAACCAACAGCTTTAAGTTTCTCATACAGCTGGTCAATTGGTTCAGCGATGGCTGTATATTGTCTGGGAGGCCTGCGATCAAAATTTGGTCTGGGTCTAGGGAAATTTTGGCGAATGGGAAGTGATTGGTAGTGAGAGGGTTGGGCATTATAAGCTTAGTAAACAGGTGCAGGTTGAGAGTATCTGGGTGAAGTGGGTTGATATGCGGGAGGTGGAGATGATTGGTAAACGGGTAGTGGATTTTGGTAAGAGGGTGTGGGTGCTTGGTAATTCGTGATAGGTTGATATGTAAGTGGAGGTGACGGGTAAGTATGGTATTTTAGTAGTGATTTGGCTACCTGTGCGACCATCACGACATTGACATCCTTCTTCTTGGACGTGCCACCAGACTGTAAAGCCTTGTTGGTGGCCTGCAATGCTTCAAGATTAGTAACCATACCATTCTTAACGCCTTCCTCAATTCGTTCTCCCAACTTGATGATATCGTAGAATTTCTGGCCCTCGATCAGCATCAACCTCTCATAATATTGTGGGTCCTGAGCCCGGACGAAGAATCTGTTCATTTGTTCCTCTTCTAGGGACGGCCTGGCCTTAGCATCCTCTGATCTCCAATGAGTAGCATACCCGCAGAATGTCTCGGTAGACTTCTTCTTCAAATTCTGGATGTAGAATACATCCGGTGCATTCTCTGTATTGAATCCGAACCTATCCATGAAATCCGATGCCATACCTACCCAACTTGTCCATTTCTTGGGGTCCTGACTGATGTACCAGGATAAAGCATCCCCCTTCAGACTTCTCATGAAGAGTTTCATACGGATTTTCTCATTCCTTCCGACTCCGACCAACTTATCACAATATGTCCTCAAATGGACTCTGGGATCTCCCGTGCCATCGAACATTTCGAACTTGGGAGGTTTGTACCCCTTCGGAAGTTCAACATCTGGCTGAATGCAGAGGTCCTCATAATTCAGCCCCTCTATACCTTTGTTTCCTTCCATACCCTGGACTCGGCTGGTCAACTTCTTGAGTTCTACTGCCAAGTTTCTGATAAGAGAGTCCTTGTCATCAGACTCAGATGCACTTGAGATTGGTTGAGTGTGGTGGGGTATGGTATCCACGTAGATGAGAGTGTTGTGGGGGTGGTCGTTTGTGGTGTTCAGTGGTTCAGGAATGAGTAGTGGAATGTGGCATGCGTTGCAGTGTTGAGCATGAGTGGGTTGCATCTGTGGTTGTGGGGTGTTCTGTGGAGGTGCAGGATTTTGAGCATTTGAAAAGTTGACATCAGGAGCGGTGAGAGTGAATGATAAATTTGCCAAGTTCCGAACTTGATCCAGTTCTTCTTGGAACTTCAACAGCTTCTGCTCAAGTTGGGCAGCAGTTTCCTTAGCAACCGGGGTACCCTGAGGAATCTCAATTCTTTCAATTTCCTTTATGGCACTTGAATCTCCCATTCTACATTTTTTCTTGTTCCGGATAGGACTCGGAGGAGGAGGAGGTGGAGGGCCCTTGGATCTCGTACTGTATGATGATGGTGCCAGAATGCACGAACTAACCTTTGGGGAGGGGAATAAAAATAAAGAAAAACAAAAGGTAACAAGTTAGTGCAGGTTATGAGAAGGAAACGTTGCAATATTTAAGCACATTGTGCAAGAATATAAATCGCGTCCTAATTTGGGTGCCTCGTTGTGCCCGAGGTAGGCCTAGCGACAAATTAATTTAGAGAACTCATAATGCTAAATGCCTCATTTTATTGATAAAAATAAGACGAATCCAAAACGATGCTAAGTAACAGAAAATAAAATGTCACTAGTGGCCATTGGCCTTATTACACCATTAAAAGCAAAATAAAAGACTCCTAACTACTTGGTCCCAGAAGGACCTTCCCCAGATTTGGTATCTTTATCCCCCTAGAACAGCTTCACCCGCGCAGTCCTAATAGCAGATAAGCTTGGGCCAAATGTCCGTCTGCATTCCCTTCAGCGTTTCGACAATCTTCAATCCTCGTGAGGAACTTTCATTCTAGCTCCACTAGACCCCGCTCCAAATACCCTAGTCGCTTGTTGGCGCTGACAGCCATATCCTTCCATTCCTCGATCAATTTCTGATGGGCTTCTTGTATTTCCCGATGCTCACTTTCACACTCTCGAATTCTCTTGCGCAGTTGATTGTATTTAACCCGTGCTTCAGCTTTTTCGTCGATGATTCTGTGTCTGTGAATGAACCCGGGCTGACCCATACCATTGTGATTATCTTCCAACCAACCCGAATAGTGCGGCATGCAACCAGCGTGATACCTGTCTGGCTCAATAGATTCTTTCCCCAAAACGAGCTTGCAATGCCACATGTGTTGAGCTTGGCATTTGTGAGGGCTATCATCGTCCTGGAAATCAGCCCTAAAGTGACTCATTTTGTCGACCCTTGGTATGATTTGCTTCCTTCCAGCCTGCCTTATGTCTCGGAGGGGAACGTAGGGATAAGTTCCTCTTAGACCAATGAGTATGAGAAATAGTGCGTCTCGGGATCGAACAATGAATTCTTCTGTACGGAACCATTCGACCATCCACTGTACCTGGTCTTCTTTTAGATTCTCAAATAGCTCCACCCATCTTCCAGCGTCATCTGGCTGAGCGAACATGTTAGGCATATAATTCATACGCCTTGGCTGGTGGAAGGCAATGTGATCATCCCAGTCTCTACGTAAGATCTCTTGTCGGTATTATCCTTTCTGGAGGTGCTCCATAAGCCAGAGCTGAATTAATAAATTGCATCCCTCAAAATGTCTGGCTTTTCGCTGACAGTTGTCCAGAGCCCGGTATATCTCAGCAACAATCATGGGCACTATACTGAAAGGCTGTCCGCCAATTCCTTCCATCAGAGTCTTGGTTACCATGGCCAGTCTGGTGTGGATCCTAGCCTTCTTCATAGGGAACACTATCATCCCCAGGAAACAAAACATGAATATGAAGACCCTTCTGTGAATATGCCCCGGTGAGGTAAGGGCAAATTCATCTGAGTAGGTGCGGTATGACTTGCTATGGCCGTACCTCTCGTACAGATAGTCGAATGGGATGTAGGAATCTTTCAAACAGGTCAAGTCTGGGTTCTTCTTCAGTCCCATCATCTTAAGGAAACCCCTACCCTTGCGATTCTCTGGCATAAGCAAACCCGGAGTCTCCCAAGGAATACCAGCTAAGCCTCATATTTCTTCGAGCAAAGGAGTCATTTCAAAGTCCCCGAAGCGGAATACGGACCTGTCACTATCCCAGAACAGAGTTGCAACCTCTATGATTTTGTTGTCAAGTTGGATTTCTAGAAGAGAAGGCAGATTCCCTAAGTATTTGCGGACGAATGTCTGATCACTAGAGTGAAGATCTTCCCACCAATTCAGCATCCTTGGATGAATGTTGGTTACCATGCCAAATCTGGGGACTTCGTGCCTCATTTTCTGCAAAACAAAGTGTTAGACCCCTACCCCACCGGACTCGACTATTTAAACCAATAATTAGCATAAAAAGCATTTAGTTCTCCAAATAAATGCACAGAATGTGTAGGTGTCTGTTTGGGTTTCAGGAAAACCTGATGGACTTTGGACAAAACTATCTTAATGAGTCATTATGTGGACAACATAACTGACTCGGCTAGGTTTGACCATGATGTATGCACAGTTAGACAAAGTAAGGTTTCTATCGGGGTATTAGACAAGTACCCTTGAGCGGACAACTCAAGAGGGAAAGGCACAGAACTGTTGACTACACCGCTGATCGACTGGTTTTACCGTAAATATGCCTTTGCCGAATTTAAAGGGTAATAATATTGGAAGAGCGCAACCACTCATTATAAGCATTGCTATGGTATTTGTTTGGCACGAGTGGAATATGATGTTGAAGATACAGTTTACAAGAATGAAACAAATGGACATATATTTTCACATCCATAAGATAAATGATCACAATAATTGCAATAATTACAACAGTATTGAAATAAAGAAGTAAAGGAAAGCAGCTAAAGGAAAGAAAATACATGAAGAGCCAAGTCAGTTTCGTAGTGAAAGAATAAAAAAACAGTAAATAAAGTAATTAATGAGATAATAAAATCACAAGCAACATGCAATGGTAAAAGCCTAAAGAGACTCCCCAGCCGAGTCGCCATGCTGTCGACGCCCCATTTTTCTATGGGTCGAAATCGGGTATACGACATTGGGAGGACAACTCTATTCCCTTTCGAGAATTGGGTTTAGAAGTTGAAGAGTCGCCACCTAATGATTATAGTGCATTAGGACACTTTTTAGAAGAGTTTGAGATGAAGAGACCAGAGATTAGGGTAAGGGCTAGAAATTATCCCGAGGGAAAGGTGTTAGGCACCCCTCAGGATCCACAAGTGTGGTTCCCGGCCATGCTACAATTGTGACTTTACAAGTAAACAATCAAGGCTCAAATAAGGACTTGCATACAAACATTGCAATTAGGTTGAAACTTATGAAAGTAAGTAGAAAGAGAGCAAGGATTTGAAAAGTTTAAACAACTCTAAAGGAAGCGATAAAGAAAAGGGGTCCTAGGTTTGTGATTAATATGGATCACTTCAATGCAATATCCAACAATCACTCCTCAGAATAGGGGCCGCACGTGATATTAGCACACCGGTCATTATATCCATATTCTACCCTTCCCATCCCGTTAAGGTATTAAAGCGCGGATGGTGTCGTTACTTATTGCATGCTAGTACCCGTCCCAGGCCTATCAGTCCCAGAGGAATTTAGGACTACTAATCCTAAAGGGAAAGGGATTTGGGGCCTTTTGAGAGTTTCAAAGAACAAAATACTAAGGCGTCAATCACAACACGTAATACAAGTGAAAGTGGAGGCAGATAAACAAGTAAGGCTCAAGCAAAACCTCCTTAAATCAGATAGGCCATAGAGTTTAGCATGTCTTGCATGTACTGGTTTGGTCTTAAAATAAATTAAGGCGATAAGCGAACTGGTTCAACACAGACTTTTAGACAGGAAGTCCGCATTAGGTTCGCTCGAATGCAGTTGCCTAAGACTGATCCAATTGATTAATAAACCTTTTGTCTATGTGTTGAATAGAACTACTGATTTCGAAAATAAACTGATAAAGAGTTGCCAGTTTTTTTTGACAAAGTAAAATAAGGTTCAGAAAAGGTGCAGATTTAATATAGAAAAACGTTTACCAACTTTGAAAAGGTTTATCAGATTTATCAGGAAAAAGATGAGTTTCGAAAATACGGACTGATTACAGGAAAGGGTTTGCCAATTTTGTCAAGAAGCAGAGAGTTTTCAGAAAATGTATGCAGAAGACTACCAGTTTTAGCAAACAAGACGCATTTCAGAAAAAGGTTTGTGAGTTTCAGAAATCTGATATGGCTTTAAACGAGTGAGACGATTTATATCCAAGATTTCCTATAGGCAGCTTTCTACAAGTTTTTACTGATTTTAACACCTTTAAAACTTTAATAGGAGTCCTATGAACATGATATATATGTACAACTTTATTATTAAGCCTAACTGTTTGCCTAATGGCATTACATAGAAATATAGGAGTCTATAGGCATGATATCTACGTGTGGAGTTGCAGAAATCAGAAGTAACACCCCTATAGGCATGCTTTCTACCCTTGTGCATAAAAGTAAACCCCCTCCCTTCTTTACTAAATCCCCATGAGTTTAATACAAATTATTACAAACCAGTGAATCAGACTGAAATTAAAAGTACATCAGAAACTAACAGCTGCATCCGAGGAACCTAATTCAGACTTAATGTCTAACAATTGGGGATGAACCACTTCCGAGATCAAGGTTTCCAAAGCCTTCTCTTATCTAGGGTGTTTCAGAGATCCAAGGAATTTCAAAAATTCCAGGCAGTGCTTACACCCGAGATATTAATCAGAAAGAGTTATAGTGCAGTAAGGAAAAGCCAGCCCTCAGGTGTCCAAGTTCAGAGGGAGCTCATGGATCCCAAAGCAAGGCTCACAAGAGTGGGGTGGAACTTAATGTTCTAAGAATGAGTGCAAGTGCAATAGAGGGGTTAGGGAGTGCCAAGGCAGGCTGGTGGTCATACCTAGTCATAAGGTAGACTGGCACACCCCTGACCAAGCCTGTTCAGCCAACAAATATGAGCACAGACCTGTTGAAGGTCAGGCTATGGTCCAGACAATGATTAGGACATTGTTAGACCATAGTCTTAAACTCAGAATACATATAAAGGGGAAGGGGAATAGGAATTGGAAAGAGTTTAGGACTCAGGGAGTCCAGCCCATACACATGAGCAACAATGTCAAGTGTTGTCATGCTTTCTTGACCATAACTCAACATACAAAAGGAATTGGGGGTGGGAATTCATGTGAGCACAGAGAAAAGAAGTAAATAAACTTGCAGAAATTACAGCATCGAAACAGTAAGACAAACAGAGGAAAGGATGAAGGATAAACATGTAGTGGAGAGGCAGAAACTAAACAAAGATAGACATACCAGTTGCAGAAAAAGTAAGCAAAGAGAAAAGCAGGATTTCTTTAAGCCAAACCACAAGAAAGCTTCAAGCTTGTGAGATCAGAGAACTCGAATGTTTAAGAAATTCTAAGTATATTTGAGAGAAGTAGTGACTTGTTCTGTTAGAACTTGTTTTTGAAAGAGAAAAAGGTACAGGTATTTATAGCTTTGAAAACGAGTAGAAAACAAGGCAACAAATAAGGTTTCAACACAAACACGGAAATAATCACAGTCAAAATCAATTAATACAACTTTTTCCCTTTAATTAAGGGATTACTGCTCAACGGACACTAACAGGATTAATATAAGGAAAGAAGATAAATTGGTAATCAGAATGATTGTTACCATAAAAGGAGCAGTAAAATCATATAGTAAGGGATTAAGTATAAATACAGGAGTGTACTTATTTTGGAAAGAATCTGGTAAGGCCAAACAAAGAGAGAGAACCAATTCACCCTTAACGGGCGAGTAAAAATCAAAATTTCACAAGGAAAAGTTTCGAAAAATCAATCACGAGTTTGAAAATCAATAGTAGAAGGGACTCAGTATATAAACGAAGTGCACAAGTAATAGTCATGTGAGGCCAAGCTATGGCAAGAAGAAACAACATACAATAATAGCATGATAGTCACTTAGGTCAAACTTCATTAGCTTAGTAATAGAGAAAAGATCAGAAGCATGCATAAGTTAGGTGAAAACCTTTCTGAAAACAAGTTGAGTTTGACAAATAGCAAGAGCTCAGAACAAAGGAATCACATAAAGAAGATGAGATGCTGCAGTAAAGGAACCAGACAGAGCGATTTCAAACAGGCGAGTTGCACAAACAAACTCAAGAACTCGAACAGACCCCAAAAAACTAGGGTTTTCGAAATCAGTAGAGTTTAGAGGCGATAAGCAAGTGAAACAAATAAACAGTATCAGAATCTCTAGTAAAACCCCAAAAATTAGGGTTCTTTAACACTAATCTGGTGTAAACAAAGTAAATCAAACAGATAGACTCAGAAACACTAGTTTGAAATCAAAAGGTTTTGAAAAGGAAATTTGGGGAAAACGCTTAAAACATCACATATGGCACAGATCAAGCACAGATCCAAACAAATAAATGAAAAAGAACCTCGAATAGGCTAGGATTTCTGAGAACCCTAGAAACGAGAAAGGCTTGGAAGAAACAAGATCAGATTTGGAGTCGATAAGGTCGGAATCAGGCTTAGGAGGCAAAGACACGCTGGACCAAGGCCGAAGATGGTTGAGAACCTCGAATCGACGGAGGTCTGAGTGAAGACCCTTGAAGTCTGGCCACGAACCTTTAGGTATCAAGCATGTGAGAGTAGTAGGGGCTGAGTATAGGGCGTCCATGGTTAGAACAACCATGGATTCCGGTGGATTTGGGGTTGGAGGTGGCAGAGAGCGATTAGGGTTTCGAGAGAGCTCGAGAGCGTTTCAGAGACGAGAGGTTTCAAAGGCGGCGGACCAAACGAAATGAAGGGATTAGGGTGTAGTTGGGGGATTAAAAAAGGTAACGGACAATCCTGGCTGTTGATCCGAATGATCAACGGCCTGGATTGAAAGAAAGGTCGGGTGGGTTTTTCAATTAGGTCGAGGGCCGGGTTAAAAACGAAACTAGGCTGGTCCAATTGGGGTTAGGATTGGTTCAATTGAGGGCCAAAATTTAAATGTAAATAGGCTGTAATTGCAATGAAATGAGGCTAAATGTTAAATAGCCACTTTCCCCTTTTATTTTATAAAAACTAGTAAAAAAGATTTTAAAAGCAAATTAAAAGTAATGAGCCAATTAATAATATATAAATATTAGTTTAAAAATGTTGGGCCTAATTTTACAATCATAAAAGGCTGTTAATCGTAAAGTAGGCTAAAATTGCAATTATATGCAATCTAACTTTTAACATACCAAATAATTTTGGTATAAATATGGGAATGAAATAGATTATTCACCAAAATTGATGATTTTTGGGAATAATTATGGGTTTTGCACTGCTAAAATAGACAATAAATTGATTTTAAAAATCTTTTAAAATTAGGGAAAAATACCAAAAATCTTGGGCATACTTATGTATGCACATATATGCTATTTTGGAAGTATTTTGGGTACAAAAATACCTAGGGAAAAATTGGGCATCAACACTTGACACCAACGTATAGATACTCGTCACCATGCCTATACGTCGTACTCAACAAGAAGCAAATAGCAAATATGACACAACTCCTAATCCCTCAAGCTAAGGTTAGACCAAACACTTACCTCGATGCCTCGAACACAACTCAAGTTTCAATTATAGCTTTACCCCTTGATTCCACCGCCAATTCGCTCGTATCTAGCCACAAGTTACTTAATTACATCAGTAAATGCTAAATGAATCAATTTGAATGCATGAAAGTGAGTTTTCCAAAGTTTTACCCAAAAAGTCAAAATCGCCTCGGGCCTACATGGTTAAAATCCGAGGTTCGAACCAAAACCCGATTACCCATTCCCCCACGAACTCAAATATATAATTTGTTTTGAAATCGGACTTCAAATCGAGGTCCAAACCCTCAATTTTTGAAAAAAAACTAGGTTCTACCCAAAACACCCAATTTTCCCCATGAAAATCTTTGATTTTGAGTTGAAGTCATGTTAAAAGATGTTAAGGAGTGAAGAAAACTAGTTAAAAATGACTTACAATTGATTTGGAGAAGAAAGGTTGTTTGAAAAATCGCCTTTTATGTTTTTGGGGTTTTGAAAAATTAAAAATAACTGAAAATCTCGGCTAAATATACTACCCTCAGATGCCCTGTGCGGACCGCACAAAATCGACCGCGGCCGCACAAGCCTCCCTATGTTCTGCAGTGACAGGCCTTAGTATTTTGGCCATAACTTTCTCTACAGATGTCCAAATTGTGATTTGTTTACTTTCTGAAAACTAGACACGAAGGGCTACAACTTTCGTTTTTGAATCATCTCAAAATTCCTTATGGATCAAAAGATATGGGCTTCCGAAGTCGGACCAGTGTAGTGTTCTTCACCGCGGACCGCACCAAAACTAGTGCGGCCGCACAGGCCTCTTCGCGGCAGCGGTCCATATCGTGCGGACCGCAATGGCCTGTTCAGAGGTCCTCCACCTCTCTGAGCCTACAACAGCTCAGTTTTTAAGCCTAAAACACCTTAGAACCTACCCGAAACTCACCCGAGCCCTCGGAACTCCAAACCAAGCGCACACAAAACCTCAAAAACATCCTACGGACTTATTCGTGTAATAAAATTATCAAAATAACATCATGAACATCAAATTAAATCTCGAGATCAATGAAATTTTCTCAAAACTTCTTTAAACATAAATTTTGCGATTTAAGTCTAAGTCACGTCATATGACATCAGTTTTTCACCAAATTCCACAGAAACATCTTAAATCATATATAAGACCTGTACCGGGCGTCGGAACCAAAATACGGGCCCGATACCATTATGTTATAAGCAAATTTCATTTCAATTTTCCTTAAACAATTTCAGAAAATATTTTCCTTTAAAAATTCATTTCTCGGGCTTGGGACCTCGGAATTCGATTCCGGGCATACACCCAAATCCCATATTTTCCTACGGACCCTCCGAGACCGTCAAATCACGGGTCCAGGTTCGTTTATACAAAACATTGACCGAAGTCAAATTAACTCATTTTATAACCAAATTTTATCATTTTTCACAGAATTTCATATTTAAGCTTTCCGGCTACGCGCCCGAACTGTGCACACAAATCGAGATGACTCTAAATGATTTTCAAGGCTTTAGAACACAGAATTTAATTTAAAGCAAGTGATGACCTTTTGGGTCATCACATTCTCCACCTCTAAAACAATTGTTTGTCCTCGAACGGACAGAAGAAGGAAGTACCTGAGTCGGGGAAAAGATGGGGATAACGGCTCCGCATATCGGACTCGGACTCCCAGGTCGATGCCTTAGGAGGCTGACCTCTCCACTGAACACGAATAGAAGGAAAAGTCTTCGACCTCAACTTACGAAGCTGCCGGTCTAGAATAGCTACCGGCTCTTCCTCATAAGACAAGTCCTTGTCCAAC
Organism: Nicotiana tabacum; assembly: GCF_000715075.1. Taxonomy (NCBI): domain Eukaryota; kingdom Viridiplantae; phylum Streptophyta; class Magnoliopsida; order Solanales; family Solanaceae; genus Nicotiana; species Nicotiana tabacum. The sequence goes on along the minus strand of NC_134085.1, from coordinate 190,207,602 downwards.
TGGACAGTGCTGAAATCTAACACGCGAAATGGATAGCTGTGATACTTCCGAAGTATGGACACATAAAACTTTAGATGAACAACTGATAAGATCGGCGGCAATGCAAGTCTATAATCCACCTCTTCCACTCGATCAAGAATCTCAAATGGGCCAATGAACCTAGGGCTAAGCTTGCCCTTCTTCGCAAATCTCATCATGCCCTTCATAGGCGACACTCGGAACAATACCCGCTCATCGACCATAAAAGCCACATCTCGGACCTTGCGGTCTGCATAACTCTTTTGCCTGGATTGAGCTGTACGAAGCCTATCCTGAATAATCCTGACCTTGTCCAAGGCCTCCTGAACCAGATCCGTACCCAACAACCGAGCCTCTCCCGGCTCAAACCATCCAACTGGAGATCGACACCGCCTACCATATAAAGCCTCATAAGGAGCCATCTGGATACTCGACTGGTAGCTGTTGTTGTAGGCAAACTCTGCTAAAGGCAAGAACTGATCCCACGAACCTCCAAAATCGATGACACAGGCTCGGAGCATATCCTCCAAAATCTGAATAGTCCGCTCGGACTGCCCGTCCGTCTGAGGATGAAATGTTGTACTTAACTCAACCTGAGTGTCTAACTCTCGCTGAACTGCTCTCCAGAAACGTGAGGTAAACTGCGTACCTCCGAAATGATAGACACAGACACACCATGAAGCCGAACAATCTCCCGGATATAGATCTCAGCTAACCTCTCGGATGAATAGGAGACTGCCACAGGAATGAAATGCGCTGACTTGGTCAGCCTATCAACAATGACCCATTCTGCGTCGAATTTCTTCCGAGTTTGCGGGAGTCCAACAACGAATTCCATAGTAATCCGCTCCCACTTCCACTCGGGAAGCTCAATCCTCTAAAATAAGCTACTAGGCCTCCAATGCTCATACTTAACCTGCTGACAATTCAAACACCAAGCCATATATGCTACGATATTCTTCTTCATTCTCCGCCACCAATAATGTTGCTGCAAATCCTGATACATCTTCGCGGCACCCGGATGAATAGAGTATAGGGAACTATGGGCCTCCTCTAAGATCAACTCTCAGAGTCCATCCACATTAGGCACACAAACTCGACCCTACAATCTCAAAACTCCATCATCATCTAAGGCAACCTGCTTGGCACCTCCACGCTGCACCGTGTCTCTAATGACACACAAATGGGGATCATCATACTGCCAATCACAAATACGCTCTAATAACGAAGAACGAGCGACTGTGCAAGCTAGCACACATCTACGCTCAGAGACATTCAACCTCACGAACTGATTGGCCAAAGCCTGAACATCCAAAACAAGCAGTCTCTCACCGACTGAAATATAAGCAGACTGCCCATACTGGCTGACTTCCTAGTCAAGGCATCGACCACCACATTGGCCTTTCTGGGGTGATATAAGATAGTGATATCATAATCTTTCAACAACTCCAACCACTTCCTCTGCCTCAAATTCAACTCCTTTTGCTTGAACAAATACTAAAGACTCTTGTGATCCATGAACACCTCATATTCCACGCCATACAGATAATGCCTCCAAATCTTCAATGCGTGAACTATGGCTACCAACTCTAAATCATGAACTGGATAGTTCTTCTCATGAATCTTCAACTGCCGTGAAGCATAGGTAATGACCTTGCCATCCTGCATCAACACTGCACCAAGCCCAATATGAGAAGCATCATAATAAACTGTATAAGGCCCTAAACCTGTGGGCAAAACCAACACCGGTGTCGTAGTCAGAGCTGTCTTGAGCTTATGAAAGCTCTCCCTCACACTCTTCCGACTATCTGAACTGGGCACCTTTCTGGGTCAACCTGGTCATCGGGGATGCAATGGATGAAAACCCCTCCACGAACCGACGATAGTAGCCTGCCAATCCCAAGAAACTCCAAATCTCTGTAGCTGATGCTGGCCTAGGTCAGCTCTTGACTGCCTCAATCTTCTTCGGATCCACCTGAATACCCTCTGCTAATACAACATGACCCAGGAATATCTGAACTCAGCCAAAACTCACACTTCGAGAACTTTGCATATAGTTGACATCCCTCAGAGTCTGAAGAACCACTTTGAGATGCTGCTCGTGCTCCTCCCAACTGCGAGAATATATCAAAATATTATCAATGAAGACTATCACGAATGAATCCAAATAAGGCCTGAACACTCGGTTCATCAAATCCATAAAAGCTGCTGGGGCATTTGTTAACCCGAATGACATAACCAAGAACTCATAATGCCCGTACCTAGTGCGGAAAGCTGTCTTAAGGACATCGGATGCCCTAATCCTCAACTGATGGTAGCCAGATCTCAAGTCAATATTCGAAAATACCTTGGCACCCTGAAGCTGATCAAACAAATCATCAATCCTCGGCAATGGATACTTATTCTTGATTGTAACCTTGTTCAACTGCCGGTAATCAATACACATTCTCATCGATCCGTCCTTCTTCTTAACAAACAACATCGGCGCACCCCAAGGCGAAATACTAGGTCTAATGAAACCTTTCTCAAGCAAGTCTTGCAACTGTTCCTTCAACTCTTTCAACTCAGACAGGGCCATAAGATACAGCGGGATGGAAATGGGCTGAGTGCCCGGAGTCAAATGAATGCAAAAGTCAATATCCCTGTCGGGTGGCATACCCGGTAGGTCTGAAGGAATACCTCAGGGAACTCACGAACAACAGGCACAGAATCAATAGATGAAACCTCAGCACTGGAATTGCGAACATATGCCAAATAGGCCAAACACCCCTTCTCGACCATACGCCGAGCCTTCACATATGAGATAACACTGCGGGTAGAATGACTAGGAGTCTCTCTCCACTTTAAACGAGGCATACCTGGTAAATCTAAGGTCACAGTCTTGGCATGACAATCCAAGATAGCGTGGTAAGGTGATAACCAGTCCATCCCCAATATAACATCAAAATCGACCATGTCTAAAAGCAATAAATCTACACGAGTCTCAAGGCCCCCAATCACCACAACACAAGAATGCTGGACTCGATCGACCATAATAGAATCACCCACCGGTGTGGACACATAAATAAGAACACTCAATGAATCACTAGGCATGATCAAATACGGTGCAAAATAAGATGACACATACGAGTATGTAGACCCTGGATCAAACAACACTGAAGCATCTCTATCACAAACCAGAACCGTACCTGTGAAACTGCATCTGAAGCCTCAGCCTCAGGCCTGGCTGGAAGAGCATAACATCGGGGCTGGGCCCTACCACCTTGAACTACATCTCTGGGATGGCCTGCAGCTGGTTGGCCTCCACCTCTAGCGGCCTGAGCTCCACCTCTAACACCTCTGCCTCCACTTCTAGCACCTCTACCCCACCTCTAGCTGGCTGGGCAGTCTGTGGAACATTTGGTGCCTGAACCATAGAGCGAGAACGCTGCTGCTGCGACTGAGTACCCACTAACCTCGGACAAGTCCTCCTGATATGACCATACTCACCACACTCAAAACATACACCTGAGTGATGTGGCTGAGGAAATTAAGACTGACCCTGGCGACCCGAATGACCACCCTGAAAACTCTGGAGCGGCGATGCACTGATAGGAGCTGGTGGTGCACTGTAGGACTGCTGATCAGAATACTACATCTGCGGACCACGACTACCTGAAGCACCGTGAGAAACCTGAAGAGCTGACTGAAAGGGCCTAGGAGGATAGCCTCTAGCATATCTCTGCCTCCAGACGAGGCACCACTGAATCTACCCAAATGCTGGGGCCTCTTATCCGACCCATGACCACCTCCCTGCGATAGAACCATCTCCACTCTCCTGGCCATATTGGCCACCTCCTGAAAAGTAATCTCACTCCCAGCCTCCCTAGCCATCTGAAGACGAATCGGCTGAATAAGACCATCAATAAACCTCCTCACCCTCTCTCTCTTGGTAGGAAGGATGACAAGGGCATGGCGAGCCAAGTCGATGAATCTGGTCTCATACTGGGTAACCATCATAGAACCCTGGTGGAGACGCTCAAAATGCCCCCAATAGGCCTCTCTCTGAGTGATGGGGAGAAATTTCTCCAGAAATGGCTGCGTGAACTGTTCTCAAGTCGAAGCTGATGACCCAAAATGGTATAGCCAATCAATAGTCCCTCCAACAGGTCTTGGCGAATCCAGACAAGCGAATAGTAGAAAAATCGACCCCATCGGTCTCCATGATCCCCATGTTCCTGAGAACCTCATGACATCTGTCTAGAAAATCTTGGGGATCCTCAGAAGATATACCACTGAAAATAGTAGTAAAGAGCTTGGTGAAACTTATCCAACCTCCACAAAGCCTCCGAAGACGTAGCTGATCTATCACTGATCTGTGCTGCTGCTGCTCAGTTGAAGAAGCGGTACATGACCTCGCCATTCGCGAAAGGACAAGAGTAGAGGTTTCAATTTAGCATTGAGAGAACAAAATCGCATGACAGGAAAGAATAGAAGTGAAACTTTTCCTAACTCTGTAGCCTCTATGGGATAAATACAGACGTCTCCGCACAGATCTCTCAGACTCTACTAAGCTTGTCTGTGAACTATGAAACCTATGTAACATAGAGCTCTGATAGAAACTTGTCACGACCCGGATTTCCTACCTCGGGAGTCGTAATGGCGCCTACTAATGTGAGCTAGGCAAGCCAATTATTGAACCATCTACCTTTTTACCAATTTTATTCTCTTTAACAATTACGAAAAAATAACATTTAAACAACGGAATATAACATAAGCGGAAGAAAACAATAAGCCATCTGAACATGAATATCTATTACAACTGTTTGAGTCTCGACTACCCAGAACTGGTGTCACAATTTCACAGACGGTCTAAAAATACTACAAATAAAGGTCTGAAAGAATTAATTACAACATTGTTTCTGGCAATATATGTAAGAAACATGAAAGTAGATAGAAGGAGACACCAAGGCCTGCGGATGCCTCCAGGACTACCTCGGGTCGCCTGATGATAAAGAATCAATAATCTCACTGCGGTCCGATATCCACAACACTGGAGACTGCACAAAAGAGTGCAGAGTGTAGTATCAGCACAACCGACCCCATGTGCTGGTAAGTGCTTAGCCTAACCCCGGCGAAGTAGTGACAAGGCTAAGACTAGACTACCAAATAAACCTGTGTAGTTCAATTATATACAGCAGAAAAGAAATACAAAAATAAACAAGTAAAGTTGGGAGGGGGAAACATGCTTCGGGGAATATCAAGTAAAACAGAATATCAAGAGAATTATTAAGGAATCAAAACCACCCACTAACAAGAAAAAGGGAACAAAGGCAGATTTCACTTTCTTTTCATATCTCGTGGCAGGCGTGCCACCCGCTCCCATTTTACTTGTCTTGTGGTAGGCGTACCACCCGCTCCCATTTTATTATATCTTTGTTGCGGCGTGCAACCCGATCCACATATAATATTGTTGCGGCGTGCAACCCGATCCACATATAATATTGTTGCGGCGTGCAACCCGATCCACATATAATATTTACAATTATAATGAGAGTCCCGACAAGATATCAATAAGGTCGACACTGTCCCTGCAAGGGATTCGACAGCATAAGAAATCACGTCCTGGCAAGGGAAAAACATCTATAACAAAACTTGATACCACACCTAACTACCTCAGCTATAACCAAACTCGTCACCACACCTAATAACCTCAACTATAACCAACCTCATTCCAACACCTAACTACCTCAGCTATACCCATAATCTCTACCCAACACAAAGAATCCTCAACCTAAGCATATGTAATATCAATTTTATTATTTTTCACAGAATTTCATATTTAAGCTTTCAGGCTACATGTCCGGACTGTGCACGCAAATCGAGGTGACTCTAAATGAGGTATTCAAGGCGTCAGAACACAGAATTTAATTTAAACCAAGTGATCACAAAAAAAGAAATCAAATACTTAGTATCATATCCGCTATGTATAACTTTTTACGATTTCAATATAGAATTGAGTATCACAAATGAGAACACACTGCAGGTGTGTGATATTATTTTTTCTATGAAATTCTGGTAATTTGTAAATCCACTAAAAATTATATACATTATATATATATATATATATATATATATATATATATATATATATATATATATATATATATATATATATATATATGGATTTTTGTAATATCTACAAAATTTCTACATTTATTCAACATTAAAACTACAAAAAATTTGAAAAATTAATACGAAATACTGAATTTCAACCTTTCTACAATTTTTCTACAAACTGGTGATAGCAATATTTATATTTATTTTCATGCAGGTTCATCTGGAATACTAAAATTACTTGATATGCCAACAACTCCCGTTATAGAGGAATATGAAAGTATAATAATAACAGATAGTACACCAAGTTCTATCAAAGTAGGACAAGTATACCAAGACAAGGAAACAATTGACACTGCAATGAAGCACTATTCTATCATGCACAAGTTCCAATTCAGGGTTAAAAGATCTAGTGCTAGAAGGTATGAACATATGAATAGTCAAAAATTATTATTTTTCTAATTTTGTAGTTTATTTGTAATTTTTTAGTTATTCAGTTTTCCTTGTGATAATGTTTAACAGAATTGTAGTTATGTTGTCTTTATATTGTATAATGTGATTGTTTAAGCTACAACAGGTTTTTTTAATCTAAATTTTAACCCATTGTTTAAAATGTATTTATTTTGTAGCTACTGGCTGATATGTGTTGGTGAAAACTGTACATAGCACTTCAAGGCAACTAGCATAAATGATTCTGCAATTTTCAAGGTCAAAAATTTTGACAACCAGCACACATGCTCTTTAATGGACAATACATTCATACAACGCAAACCTACTGTCGTGGTAGTTGGTAGCATGGTTATTCCAAAATATTCTGATTCTAAGACAATTTACCCCCCAAAAGACATTCAATTTGACATGTTGTCTGAACACGACGTGAATCTAACCTACATGCAAGCCTAGGGAGCAAAGGAAAAGGCTTTACAGTTTTTGAGAGGTCATCCCGCTGACTCCTACATCAAATTGCCTAGTTATTTGTATATTCTAGAGAAGACTTATCCAGGGTCAGTAGTTAAATTGAAGAAGACAGACAATGACTGCTTCTTGTATGTATTTGTTGCGATTTGTACGTTAATCGGTGGTTGAGAATATTGTAGGCCAGTTGTAGTAGTTGATGGGACCTTTTTAAAGTCAGCATACAGGGGAATAATGCTAACAGCCAGTACAATGGATGCAGCAGGTACTGAAGTTTTATTTGTAGAAATATTGTAGCTTGTATGTTTTTTTGTTGTAGATATTGTAGAATAATTGTAGTTTGTATATATATGTCTTCTTCTGCATTTTTACTGTAGCCAATTAATTGCTTCTTACAACATAATGTAGGTACCATATTACCATTGGCATATGCTGCTGTTGATTCGGAGAATGACGCATCAGGGAAGTGGTTTTTTGAGCAATTGAAGCTCGCGTATGGTGAAAGACCAAATATGTGTGTTGTTTCGGATCAGAATGAGAGTATCTTGAAGGCAACATCTATTGTTTATCCCGGCATGCCACATTATTCTTGCATGTGGCATATTTGGACAAATATACGGGCAAAGTTCAAGAAGGGACATCTTAAGCTAAGGGAATTATACTTTGCCACGGCGCGGTCATACACACTTGATGAATTTAATGGAAGGATATCAAAGATTGAGGAGATTGACCCCCATGTTAAAGCATACTTATATGATATTGGATATCATAGATGGTCTCGAGTATATGCTACAGTGAATAGAACTTGAACACATCAAACATTGCAGAGTCGTTGAATGCTGTAACAAAATATGCAAGAGAGCTACCGATAGTAAAACTATTAAAGTGTATGAGGACCCTTCTTGAACGTTGGATGAAAGAAAAATTATTGAAAGCAAAGGGTACATTCACATACCTTGGATACAAATTCAACAAAGAGTTGGATGACAACAGAACATTATCGTGCAAGCTTAGAGTAAGATCTGATTATTTATTGAATCAAATTCATAAACAACACAATGTAGATTTTTTTTAAGATATTTTTTAGATATTTTGTATATAGCTTGATTTTAACCATATTTGAATTGTTTTTTTGTTGTACTCGTAGGTGAGGGCTTCAACAGACTACATCCATACAGTAATAGATGGTGTGAGACGCTATATTGTTTGTCTTGAAAACAAGAAATATAGTTGTGGGCAATTCTAGCTTGATGAACTACCTTATCCACATGTTTTGGCTGCTTTAAGACAAAAGGATGAGTCTTTTGAAGAATATTGTTCTCCTTATTACACAAGGGCGAACCTCTTGCGTACGTATAAAATACCAGTAAACCTACTGCCTGATGAGAGCAAATGGAATGTGCCACAACATATAACTGAAGAAATAGTAAATCCACCTAAAGGAGGGAACAAGCAGCCAGGAAGACCTCAAAAAGAAAGATACAAAACATATGATGAAATAAGTTCAAAGAAGTACAATGTTTCATGCGACAACTGCGGAGGAGAAGGGCATAACAAAAGATCTTGCAAGAATGCACCCAAAATGAAATAAAATATTATGTAGTTAACAGAATTTGTTGGTTAGCTCTGGATAACAGATTTTGATGTGTAATCGTTGGTTTTTTTAAGATCATAATGTAGTTAGTTAGGATGTTTCTATACTGAGATAATACTTTCATAGATTGATTTGTTTATGAATGTTTTCTATATATATAATCTATAACTTTTTACTATATATGGAATCCTTTGCATAGTTGTTAATGTGTGTTTGCAGTTTATCTACAATAAAACTACAAAAAAAAATACATTATCTGGAATTTACAGAGTATATACATTATAAATCTGTAGGAAAGTAATTAAAAACTTAAAATATTGTAGATAAAGTATTGTTTACATTGAAAAAATGAATATAAAAAGAAACAAAACACACTGTTAAAATAATCTACAAATTATCTACAAATACAACTACAATATCTGTAGCTGACATAATATATAGATTAAAATTCAGGTAGAAAGAAGCTTTATGGTGAAAATAATGTAGATCAAAATAACTGTATAAAATTTCAGTTGCAAAGGATTTAAATGCTAAAAATAATGAAGATCAAGTATTGTACATATTCAACAAGTGAATATAAACCCAACAAACTGTTTCCATTTGTACTACTATATTGGATAAGAAAAAATAAACAAAGGCTACTATAATTTTAGCACAAGTCTGCTACAATTAAAACATAATAAATTGTTCAAAAACTTGTCTACCATCTATCTTTTAAACTAGCATCAACTACACAATTGTAATACATGTTCCATTCCAAACATTACATCTACTTCTTCTTCCTCTGGACTCTTGTTTTCTCATTCAAAGCTGGTGCACCTTTCCTCCTTGTCAATTTTCCTGTCACCTCACTATCACTAATTGCCCCAAGATCCTGCTTCTTTCTAGTATAGTCCCAAAGTAGCGCTCCATAGCGTCTACGGTGTTGGTCAATATCAGAAAGATCTTCTGTCGGAATTGATAATTCTCCAATACTAACATACTATGCAAAGGCAGCAACAAATACACCACAATCGCTGTAAAAGATAAAAAAAATGTCAATATTTACCAAACCATCAGAAAAAAGGGTTAAATGTAAAGAAAGAAAGAAGAATTTTGTTACAGTGATCCTTCTTTTTGCTGTGGTATCTCTCCGACGATCCACTGAATGTTAAGAGGGTCGGTAACAGGTTTCTCAATGTATGCTTTTGTATTCTTGAAGTTGATGTCTTGAGTTTCCGCACAAAGAGGGGCAGCTGTGAGCACGTGATTTTTGCCTTACGAAAACTACTCCAAAATAAATCAAAAAATAAAATAAATTTCTTTTACTGTGTAATTTTTGAATTTTTGCGTGGTGTTAAATATTTGTGTTATGTCCGTAAATGTTACTTTGTCATAATGAAATGAAAATTAAAATAAAATACATGTTGCATGCATATAGGATTTAATTATGCATTTGAAAGATAATTTAAATAAAAAAAAATATGCATTCGTTCTATTTTTAAATATATTTCACTATGTGATTTTTTTTATGTGTTAATAATTGTTAAAGACTGATTAGTATTGTAAAGTTAATTCTTGTTTTTATAATCTTAATTAGGATTTTAATAATTAAATTAAAAGAAGTGGAAATTAAGAGGGTAAAACGTATCTGGGCCAAAAATCTTAAAACAAAAAATCAGGCCCAAACAATTTTAAACCCTCCACAGCCCAATCCAAACAAGCCTGTCCGGTCCAATTCAGCTACGTCAAACGACGACGTTTCATCATCCTTCATCAAGGGCCGTTGGATTAAATCCATCCAACGGCCGAGATCTCATCACCCTAACCCGAGACCCTTACCCGATCTAATACCCGGTTCAACCCGTCCCCCTTACTTAAACCAAACGACATCGTTTGGTTAAGTGAATAGATCTTAGCCGTCTATCCTGCCTAATCCAACGGACAATGTCAATCCACCCCACCCCTATATAAGGCCCAAAACCTTACCCCGGCCCCCCTAGCCAAACCCCCCCTCCTTCCCTGTTCATCGTCCCTTCCGAAACTCACCCCTAACCCTAGCCGCCCTAGGATCCCACCGCCTGAAACCCGGCGGCAACAACGCCACCGGTCACCAAAATAACACCCTAGAACCCCCTGAACATCCTCTACACAGATCTGACCTTAGTTTCATTCGAATAAGACCCCAACTCTTCGAATACTAAATCGAAGGTGGGTCTGAAAACTCCAACCGTTCCAATGGCTTCCAAAATAACACCATAGCTTCCCCTAACCACCCTAAGTATAGATCTATTATTTGTTTGGTTCGAATCCTCTCAGAACTCTTCGAAGGTTCTTTTGAAGATTCGGACCAAACAAGAACTTACCCAGACCTGTTCCAAAGTGACACCAAATAACCCCTAGGCTTCCCTCACCCTTGTGTCATACTTGGTTCTCCTCGAATCTGACCAGAAATGGTTAAGTCCCAAATCGAACTTTCAAGAACCCTAAAAATACCAAACTTCTGGATTTTGTCCAAATTGAATAAAGATTGAGGTTTAATCGACCTTAGTCGAAGTATTTTCAGTGGAAAATACTTCGACTAAGGTCTGTTTGATTTCAAACAAAGTCTGAATCCAAGATGAGTCCGAGTCTGTAAATTTAAAGATTCAGAGGTATTTTTTCTTATTTTTCTTTTTTGTATTCTACGTGTGTTTTGTGTTTGTTTCATTATACTGTGTAATTTTCACATCTTTTATTTAGATTCTGTCTCCTACCCGTCTATATGATATAATAAGTGAATTGTTTCTGTTGCTATGATTATTTACAATATGTGTAATCGACTCGATTAAGTTCGTCAATTAGTTATATTATGAATTCTTGTTTAATACTGATTGAAATAATCTGTTTCTATAGACTGCTTGTTGACAATTGTTCTAGATAATCAATTTAATTAATACTCGTCAATTAAATCACCTTTGTTTACATTTCAATGAGTCTATCAAAATGAATGCTGTGTATATGTTGATTTCTGAATCAGTGAGTTTCAGGGCATTGTCAGTATATTGACAATGCTCCTGTGTTTGTTTGATTTTTGTTCAAATTTAAAGTTCAGTTTGAATTATTATGCTGAACTCAGTGTAATATTGTTGTAATGTTAAGTTTGAATTCAATTTTACACAAATATACAATAAAACTACAAAATTAAGACAAATAATCTCACATAATTTCAGTGCTTAAAAACATAGATACATATGCAATTTATATAAAACATTTCTAAAAAAAATCTATAAATCAAAAACCACAGATTATGTAGATTTTCTAACAACTAAAACAGGCGAAATAAGTAGTGAAGAAATTAAAAAATTCTTACCTCCACCAATGAGTGTTTTCGAACATTTTTAGGAGTTTTAACACTATGGGATTTTTTTTTTAATTTTTCTGCTTTTTGGGAGTTTTTGAACTGGGAGCCACCTTAGCTTTCTTTCCAGGTTTACTGATAGACACATCTTCTACAAAATATCTAGAACTATCCCTTTTTGTTTCCTATCCGCTTTTTTGATTGGCCTCGAAGATTCTCCAACATCGAAATCATGTTTTTGTTTAGTTCTAGCTTTAGCCTTGATTTGATGCGGAGAAACACTATGCTTCATATCTAGAATTGCATGTGCAGATTTCCCTTGCTTTTGGGGTGAATGTGGTGATAATACACCCAAATCGAAAGAAGGTACATCAGATTCTAGATCTTTTTAGGGTTGTATTTTGAAGCTTTGTTCTTCTTCATTGAGAAATTTTGAAGCTGAATATAAATGTGTGTATGAACAAAATTGAAGATTTGACTTCAATTTTGACTGGTTTTGTAGAAGAAAAACTTTGATTTTGGACGTTAATGATAGAATCGTGTGTGTGTCATGATACGTGGGTGAGGTTGTGGGTTTAGGAGAGAGAAATGTTGGGAGGATATGAAGGAATATACGGTACCATTAATTTAGGAGTGATATGAGGTACAATTAATGTATAATTAAAATACCTTATGGTATAGAACTGGTAATTAGGTATACTAAATGTTATTAAATCAAACCTTAAACATTGAGGGTAATATAGTTTCCTATATGGCATAAGAATGTAAAAATTCCAAAAAGAAATTAACCTAGAAATCCCTACTGGGGAATCAGCCGCATAGACAAAAAGAAACTAACCTAGAATCCCTGACCCCAAAAAAATGTCATCAGCCATTTTCATAGAGGGAGCATCTTCCCAACCTAAAAAGCGAGAGACCTAAAAAGCTAACGGAGAAAAAAACAATAAAAAGAAAGCTCATCTCTTTGAAGAAGAGAGCAACGGTAGAACACCAAAAGGAACCCCCCACCCCCCCAGCCAGATCTCGATCTTCTTTAACACTAATCATTGCTCAAACCTACATGAACACAACCAATCGTAGAACCCAAACGACCCCTTTCTTTTGAGTTTCAATCACAAACAAACACACACCTACGATAGAGAAACACACACAGCGGACAGTGAGGAACAGAGGGGAGAACGGAAACAAAAAAGCACCCAAATCACAACTGAAGAAACAACTTCAATACCAATCAACAGCCCAGCAAAATTGAGCTTAAATCATCTCTGAATTCCAGCCAAACAACCTTCAAAATACTACTATTTCAGTCCAAAATCTAGCTAAAAAATAGCCGAAAATAACTTCAAAATCAACTGGAGTTCATCTTCGTCGTTTTGGTTTAGTTCAAGTTTTCCGGCAAGTTTCGAGTGCGATTTGGAGTCAATAAAAATAGAACATTATTTTGGGGCCGTGGCTTGTCGTTCTGAGTTCGTCGAGGTTTGAAGGTTCCTGTTCTTTGCCCTCTGTTTCATTTCATGTTATTCTTATATTATATGGTTCAATGTGAAGATTTATGTGAATTCTTGTTGTTTGTGATATTTTGAGGAGGAATTTCTACTCTTAATTGAAATTGCTTTCTTTTGTTTGAGCTAATTCACTAACCTGTTTGATGCAAAATTGAGATAGAATTGTTATATTCATCTGATGGTGTCCATGTTTAAAACAAGTATTAGTTCTTAAAGGAAAGAGATTTCTTTTTAAAAAAAAGAGTGATTTGCCAATAATTGATTTGGGTTTGAACCTGAAAGGGAAATTGGACTTTAAAGGCTTTATTGCTTTTGTGTCATTGTTTTTTTTACTAGCTAGTAACATGTCTTGGATTTGGACTTATTAATTCTAAAGAATTGGAGTTGAGATGAAAACGAATTGACGAAGTATGGATACTGCCTGGGCAAGGGTTTAAAATTATATCCTATTTTACATTGCTACTTTACTGTGGGTATGATATATACATGTCTTAGACCATCTCACAACCGGGTAGGCGAACCTTTAGGCGCGTTTTGAATTTATTATCTTAATTATGTACACGTTCGCGTGGTATGCTTACGGTTTCTAAAATGAATATTCGTAGCTTGCTTTAGGCGCAACATAATCTATCATCATGATTGTGTACACGTTCGCGTGACATAATTATGATTCTAAAAAAATAAATCGAGGTATGCTTTCGTGCAACTTGGGCCAAACTTTCTTAATAATAATAAAGCGTTATTAATTATGGACACGTATGCGTGACATGATTTTGACGCACCAAACAAATGGGTACACGTGTGCCTGGACCGTTTCAAGATAATTTCTCAACTAAAAGAGGCAAATGCACATAGGTTTTAAAATAGGTAATTAGATAATTTGATTAAGTCAAGTATGATCAAAGCGACCGTACTAAAACCACGGACCCCGGGAATGCCTAACACCTTCTCCCGGGTTAACAAAATTCCTTACCTGAATTTCTGTGTTCGCAGATCATAAATAAAAGTCAATTTCCTCGATTCGGGATTTTAAACCGGTGACTTGGAACACCATAAATTATCCCAAGTGGCGACTCTGATTTTAATATAAATAATCCTGTTTCGATTGTCACTTAAATTGGAAAAAACACCCCTATACCCCTTTTCGGGTGGTAAAAAGGAGGTGTGACAACTCTGGCGACTCTGCTGGGAATAAGAACCTAGAATCTCTGGTTCAGGGTTCAGAATTCAAGCTTAGAATAATTTATATGATTGGCTTTCATTTATTATCTGATTTGTATTACATGTTTGGGCCTAATGTGCTAAATGCCGCTTTTATATTATTTGAACTGTATTAAGCTGTTGCGAAACCCTTCTCTTCTCATCTTCGAGGAAGTGCACGCTGGCGTGACTTCTTTTCTGTTAGTGCCATACCCTAATTTAGAAAGAGGCTCGGACAAGTTAAAAAGCCGGATGACCTTTTGGTTCCCGGTACGTAGCCCCGCCTCCCCCCCGCTCGAGTTGTCCGCTCGGGTACACCAAGTCTAGAACAATATACCTAGGTTTTAAATTTAGAATAACTCAGCCCCATGCCGGATCCCTAGTAGGAACTCTTGTTTGCATCATGTGCATTTGACTTTGGGGACTTAACACAGGGTTGGGTCCGCCTAGGACAGGTGTACCCCAAAAATAAAAGATCATCTTGATGCATCCTATGTGCTACATTTTGCAATTTTAAGGGTAAAAGGGTTATTTGGCGGCCAATGAGGTTTGGGGATAAATGAGAAAAAAGAGGGTGACATGTAAAAATAAAGCAAGTATGGCCCAGTTATGTTTTTCTTTTCACATATTTTTTTTAAAAGAAAAAGAAAAAAATAAAAAATAAAAAATCCAAAAAGATTTTGCACTTTCCCATCATTTTTCAAAAAATAAAAATAAAAAAAAGAGGAAAAAGAAAATTCAAAAAGAGTTTATATGTTTCATCATATTTTTTTTTAAAAAAAAAAAGAAAGACAAAAAGTATATTTTCTCTAAATTAGTTGTTTCTTTTAATTCTCGCTAGTATCCAATCTTCCCGAACTACACGAGCCTGATTCTCGTCTCTCGGGGCGGGATACGTAGGCAACCCACATAGGGTCCGGTCTTCTTAGTGAGTCTTAAATTCTTGGCTTCGAGGGTCGTTGCCAAATCTTGCATGTCTAGCCACTTTTGGCCACATCGGTCATTTTGCAAAATAGGGCTATTTTCGCAAAGTGTTTTGTTTATTTGTGTCTGGAGATCCTTCAATCCATAATTAGGTGTCTCTTTACTTTAAAGGTCTGTCCTTGTCGAATTTGCATATCTAGCTGCTTCTGGCCACATCGGTCGTTCTTGCAAAATGAGGTCATTTTCGCAAAAGTGGTTCAGTGACCCATGTTTTAGAGTTCTAAGTCCACAACAAGATGTTCTCTCTGTTTAAGGTCCATTGTGTTGAATTTGCATACTTAGCCATTTTTGTCCACATAGACCATTTCTATAAAATGGGTCATTTCTGCAAAGTAATTTTTCCATGTCTTAGAGTTCACTTTTGTCAAGTTTGTACTTCTAGCCACCTTTTGGCCACATAAGCCATTTTACAAAAATAGCCTCAATCATGTCTTGCATGTGTCCAGTAGGGAGTATTATTGTCTCACATAGTGTTGGTTTCAGTTTTCTCATACAAGTGTGGATCTACTTACCGGAGTTTGAGAGTGACAGACACCCCGGGACCATCCAGTCAGGATCGATCATTCAGGAGTTGCTTAAGGGGATTTTTTTTGATGTTTTGAGTCTGTTTTCTTTCTATGTCATCTTTTACCTTTTAGTTTTGTACAGTAATGTCGAGTCTTTTGTTATTGTACTTCCTATTTTGTATTTGAAAAAGTGTGTTATAACTCAAAAAATCCAAAAACAAAGAAGAGATTTTGCATTTTATATTTCCGTTAGAAGTCTTCTTTAGAATACTAATTCTAGAAATTAAAAAAAATTGAGGTGGTTTTCCTTTGGAAGTTAATATCTAGAACTCAAAATAAAAATTGCTTTTATATTTCCTTTAGTAATTAAAACTAAAAATTCAAAAGAAAGAGAATTTTCTTAATACCTCTTTAGAAGCTTTCTTAAGATATTAATTCCAAAAATCCAAAAAAAAAAAACTTTCTTTTGAGGTTCTTCTTTGGGAAATATATATAAAACAAAAAAAATATATTCTTTTTATTTTCACTAGAACTTTAGGACAATGTACATTGAAAAAAAACATACTTTATCTTTTGTTTATCTTTAAAATTTCTCCTTTAGGTAATCAAAAACTGAAATTTTTTTATATATTTTTTATTGCTTGTTTCGAAATCTTTCTTCAGGATATCAAGTGAAAATTCAAAATATTTTTCTTTGATTCATTCTTTAGATTTCCTTCCTAAAAAAAGGGAATCAAAAAATATTTTTCTCTTCTATGTTTTTTTTTCCTTAATAATTTCTCATAAAGTATCTGTTTAAAAAAAGAGAAACGTTAGTTTGTTTAGTCTATTCTCAATTTTCCCTAACTACGCAAAGATCTGATTCATGCGACGTCATGATACGTAGGCAACCTACATAGGGTTCGATCGAATTATTTTCTTATTATTAAAAGAAAAAGGGGAAAAGGAAGGAAACAAAAAAAACAACAAAAAAGAGAAAAGAAAAAAAATAAAAAAAAATGAAATTATGGGATGTGAGAAATGAGAGGAAAGAAAAGAGTGATAATTAGGGAAAAAAAAGGAAGGAAAATAAGCAAGCCAAGAAGTGCAAGAAAAGAAAAGAAAAGAGAGCATTCAAATGGACAAATTGGGAGGATGTCAAGTGACCTTGCGACCCTCAAAGTCATTCTTGAACCGTTGTTGCTAGGTGTATTGTACGTAATGTGATATTTTTAGATGTTAAATGCCTTAATGCTAACATGATGACTCCATTATGTTCCTCTTTGTTATCCTCATTATAGCAGAAGAGTGGTTGGTTTGTGGTTTTTAAGTAACTCATCCATACAACGCAAGGTCAAAGAGCAAGATAGCCATGGCTAGCAAATATTTGGACACGGGTGTTATTGATCTATCTAAGGAGATTGTTGGGTCAGAATCTGAGTTGAAAGGACAGATGACCGAAATATACCAAGCCTGGATTAGTGGGCGCCCTCCACCATCAGCTTCCACTAACTACACTGAAAGCCTTGTCACCATTCCGCCACTGTCACAAGTCCAGGATATCTCCCCACAACCTTTTCACACTCCACCCCCCAGAACCACCTCATATCCCGCTCCTTTGACCACTGATGTTTTTGTAGCTCATCCGCCTGCTACCTTTCCTCGATCCTCTAGCGAGACTTTGGTCCAAATCCCCGATGCCCAACACTATGCTCCAGAACAAATTTTCAAGGTCTCGGGTCCATACTCTTACGCTCTTCATTTTGAGCCTCCCGGTGAGACTGCAAAGCCTGCTAAGACAGTGGAGCAAGATGAGATATCCAGAAAGCTGAAAGGGTTTAAGATGCCAAAGTTTAATTTGTATGATGGGCGTGGAGATCCAGTAGCCCATCTGAGGGGTTATTGCAGTGAAATGAGAAGTGTTGGCGGGAAAGATGAGTTGCTGATGGCGTATTTCAGGGAGAGCCTGACTGGGGCAACTTTGGAATGACATACTCGTCAAGATGTCAGTAAGTGGCATACATGGGATGACATGGCTCAAGATTTTGTGCGACAATTTCAGTACAATATAGATATTGTCCCAGACCGCTCCTCCCTATCTCAGATGGAACGAACAAGTTCCTCGGGACAGTCGTCCCATTGATAGAAAAGATGTTGCTGAGCCCCGCCAACGACAGGATCTAGTGGGTATTCCTGCTAAACGCTTTCAACCTCAATACCGACCCCATGAACATCCCCAAACTCCATATAATCCACCCCAGTATTATCCTCCGAACAACATCCGGCCATCTGTCCAACCACTGGGTCACTCCAAAAGGTGAGCACGAGCACCGTAGAATCCACATCAACCTCCACAAAATTTTCAAGTGCCCTATAACCCACATTCAAGCCAAGGGTATAGAAGGGAACAAAGGTTGAAAGATAATTTTACACCAATAAGAGAGTCCTATGCAAGCTTGTTTGAGAAATTAAAGCATTACGACATGATTGCACCTATTCCTTTAAATTATATAGACCCACGTGCGAGAAGCTTTGACCCTGCTAAAAGGTGTGAATACCATTCCAATGCCCAGGGGCACAATGTTGAAGATTGTCGTGGTTTGAAAAGGGAAATAGAAAGAATGATTCAAGAAGGAATAATTGTGGTCCAAGGCAGTAATACCCCAAGTGTCATACATAATCCTCTACAGGTACATGACAACGCACAAATTGTTGGGATGGTTTGCAATGACGAAGGGTTGGTCAAAGGAGTCAATGAGCCACTTGGTGAAGACAATGTGATTAAAGTTGGTGAAGGTCCCAGTGATATTGATGTGGAACTCAGTGGCTAAGATGTCGAGCTTGGTAATTGGAAAGACGCTCCTTTCTTGGCTAGCCAGGGGAGTCCTGATGGTTTATTTTGTTGTCATTTCTATTTTTCGGGTTATTTCAGGGTTGTAATCCGGATATTGTCTTGTGACTCAAACCTTTCCATCCTTTTATTTTTCCTAGTTCATTTAGTCGTAGTAACTTGTTTAGTGTTGTCTAGGTTTGTTCCAGGGATGTGACTCCAATTTATTTTGCTTGCTTTGTTGTTCAAACCCTTTCACCGTCTGTCTAGTGTAATTTTCTGTTTTTTGTTATTTCTAGTCATTTTTTGTTTAGTTCTCTTCTCCTTTTATAGTTCTTTTATGTTTGTTCTAGTGACATGACATTCACGCATAATTCTAGGCCTGGTCTTAAAAGTTAGTTTAATCATGAAGCAATGAAATATCTTTGAAGATGATAGAGACATTTTAGGGAAATAAGTAAAGATTGGATAAGTAAAGCCCGAATTGTATGAAACTGGGGCAGATGGTTTGGGAAGTTGAGAGGACGACAGGATTTGTTACAAGAGAGTGCGTCCCAACAATTTAAAGCGAGCAACTTTGAGTTCAAGTGCATCTCAAGTTACGAGATAAGCCAAGGAAGTTTGCTCCAAATAGACGGAACGTATCCATCGTGAAGAAGAAACCACCCAATGAGAGTTCTGTACTTGACAAGGCACCAAAAAAAGAGTAGAAATCATATCAGTGATATCAATGCCGAAGTTGTAAAAGAAATATTGTGTGTGCTATTCCTTTTTTCTTTTCAAGTTGCATGTGTTGTACTTGACATTTTCAGGGATTGGGAGGCCCAATTTCAGCTACCCAAACACTTATATCATTCGATACCTTTTGAGCCTGTATTTATTTCTTTGACCTCCCCTCTTTTGGAATCAAGTTAGAATCATACGAAAAAAAAAGAAAAAAAAGTTCATGTCCCCATAGGTTTATTTTAGAAAGTTCATTCCAAAAGGAAAATTCAAAAAAAAAAGAGAAAAAACAGAGATAAAGAAAAAAAAATTAAAAAAGAAAAAAAAAGGAAAGTAGTAATAAAAGTAGTGTTGTGAACTACGTTTGACCTGATTCTTGTCACCACAAGATACGTAGGCAGCCTTATAGTTCGGTCATACCAAATAAAATATTTTATAATCCCACGAAGTCAAAAGTGGGGCAATTTTTCTTAGTAACTCCATCAAAAGAAAAAGAAAAGAAAAAAAGGAATCAAATTCACTTGTTTTAGAAATTGGGGCAAAGTTTTAGAATGGATTCCAAAAGTTGTAAATAAATTAACCCCTTTGTCTTAGTTATTTTGAGCCTTTATATATTCTTTCTTTCTAACCCTGTCCAAAAGCCACATTACAGTCTGAAAAAGACCTCCCAGATAATCTTTGAGAGTGCTGAGTTTAGATATGCCAAAAGTATATGATATTTTTACCATGGTTAATGCCTTGCCATCTACAGAATTAGAGGAAATAAGAAGAAAAGAACAAAATAAGAGAGTCTTATTGGTGAAAACCTTCACAGGCACTATAAGGCGATGGTGAGTTGAGAGAAAGAACAAAATGAGAGAGGCTTGATGGTGAAAACCCTTCGGGCACTATAAGACGAATAAGGATCGTGAATCAGATTGGATAATCGGAGCATTGAAGCCCAGTTTTACGGTTTAGGGGTATAACAAGAGTTGAACATCAAACTTGCTTGACAGATTAGCCCACTTAATCCAAAGGTGCATGTCATGGTCATTAGAGTTGGTATCCACATCTGATAAGTTTCTACTTTGTAGTTTTCTTGTTAGGAATCATCTCTTTTCATTATCCTTTACTATGTTCCTTTTGTTTTGTTTACTTCCTCTTCCTGAGTCTGTTTGGTCAGAACAAGTTAGAAATGACTTCAAAATTTGCCACCAGCTTTCCAATTGCACAAAACGAGATCTAGCTAGCATATCAAAATGGCATAAGTCAGGAAAGAACATCATGCGCACTGAGTTGGTAACAATTAACGTGCTCTGGCATTCATGTGAAATACAAAGGTTTGGTATATGTCAATTCATGAACAATGCAACAGATAGAGGGTGTTGGGTTTGAATGGATCAAAGGTATTTTCTGTGATAAGGTTGACAGAGAAAGTGGTTAACCAATAACAAGCAAGGTCTTCCAAGTGGAAATCAAAGTTATCATAGCAAGCGAAGGAGCAATAGACCTCAAGGCCAAGGCCAGTGGCCTACGTCAGGAAAGAACAGCAAGCGCACTGAATTGGTAAAAATCAACGTATTTTGGGATTCATATGAAATACAAAGGTTCGGTAATGTCAATTCATGAGCAATGCAATAGATAGAGGGTGTTGGGTTTGAACGGATCAAAGGTATTTTCTGTGATAAGGTTGACAGAGAAAGTGGTTAACCAATAACAAGAAAGGTCTTCTAAGTGGAAATCAAAGTTATCATGGCAAGTGAAGGAGTAATAGACCTCAAAGTCAAGGCCACAAACCAACCACCATGTTTCAACTCACAAGTTTTCTTTGTTTGAAACAGGGACGAAGACTATGTCCAAATCAAAGCTTGGAAGCTTGAATTTTTCAAGTGTCGTACCCAAATTTTATCAGCACAAAGGCGGTTTGAGAAGGGGAAAGAAAATTTGTTCGATCTGCAAGAACCCTCCATGAGGAAAGCATGGTTCAGGGGCAAGGAATTTTATTCATTCTGCAGAGATCCTCCAGGAAGAGAGCATGGCTCAGGTAAGTTCATTCTCGACTTTTCAGGACCTCCTGGATAATGGGATTTAATTTAAAATTTTCAGGGCCCTCCTAGATAATGGGATTTAATTTTAAAAGTTCACAGGAGCCTCCTGGATAATGGGACCTAGTTAAATTTCAAGACCTTCATAGATAACAAGATTCAGTGTAAGTTCTACCTTTAGGAAATATAGTTTAGCTTTAAAGTTGTCACTCTTAAGATGAGATTTAATTTGAAGTTTTCAGGGCCCTCCTAGATAATGCGATTTAGCTTTTAAATTCTTAGAGCTCTTTTAGGTAACATGATTCGATTAACACTCACAGATGTGCCTATATACCAAACTGGGGCAGAAAAGTTTCTTTTGTTTTGTCTGTTTTGTTGTAATGGTAGGCGTCCACCTAGAGAACAAGGGAATACATTTCAAGTTTTGGAAATCAAGCGCCCACCTGGAGAACAAGGGAATTCATTTCAAGTATCGGCAGCAGGCGCCCACCTGGAGAACAAGGGAACTCATTTCAAGTATCGGCAGCAGACGCCCACCTGGAGAACAAGGGAATTCATTTCAAATTTTGGTAATCAGGCGCCCACCTGAAAAACAAGGGAATTTATTTCAAATTTTAGTAATCAGGAGCCCACCTAAAAAACAAGGGAATTCATTTCAAGTATTGGCATCAGGCGCCCACCTGGAGAACAAGGGAATACATTTCAAATTTTGGTAATCAGGCGCCCACCTGGAAAACAAGGTAATTCATTTCAAGTTTCGGCAATCAGGAACCCACCAGGAGAACAAGGGAATACAGTTCAAGTGTTGGCAATCAGGCGCCCACCTGGAGAACAAGGGAATTCAGTTCAAGTTTTGGAAATCAGGCGCCCACCTGGAGAATAAGGGAATACAGTTCAAGTATCAGCAGTAGGCACTTACCTGGAGAACAAGGAAATACAGTTCAAGTTTTAGCAATCAGGCGCCCACTTGGAGAACAAGGGAATACAGTTTAAGTTTTGGCAATCAGGCGCCCACCTGGAGAACAAGGGAATACAATTCAATTATTGGCAATCAGGCGCCCACCTGGAGAACAAGGAAATACAGTTCAAGTGTCAGCAATTAGGAACCCACCTGGAAAACAAGGGAATACATTTCAAGTTCTGGCATGAGGCGCCCACCTGGAGAACAAGGGAATACATTTCAAGTTGAAGCATCAGGCGCCCACCTGGAAAACAAGGGAATACAGTTCACGTTTTGGCAATCAGGCGTAGTGCTGTATGGTGGGTCGGGCTGGGACCGGGCCCGCGGTCCTAACGGGCTAAACGGGCCTGGCGGGCCGATCCTGGTGAGCCGGTCCTTAATGGTGCAAAAAGCCCGGGGTGGGCCGGGTATGATAAAATAGCCCACAAGCCCGGGACCGGCTGGCGGGCCTGGGCCGGTCTTACCGGGCCTAACGGCTATTTTTTGTAAAAGAATTTTTTTTAAAAAAAAATAGCAACGGTCAAAAATTAAAAAAGTAGCCGTTGGGCTGCAATTTTGACCGTTTGGAACTTTCAAAAATAGCCATTTGGCCCCCAAACTTTATATAATTATACTTTTTCCCAATTCTCAACTATAAATACCCCCTCATTCTTTCATTTTTACTCACCAATTCATCAATCTCTCTCAATCTCTCTACTATAATTGCTTATTTTATTGTTGAAATTTCGTGAAAAATTGTGAAGTTGGTGAATTGAAGTATTCAAGTCTTCAACGATTTTCAATTTTCAAGAAGTTGTTCGGCAATTCGGTAAACGCGTTCCAACTCTTAAGTTTTAATATTATAGTTTTGTTAGTTTTATTTAGTATAATTATAATTAATATGGCATTTTCTTTGAAAAATATTTTTGGTGGTAAGAGTAAAGCTAAACTGGTGAAAGTAGTGGCCAACCTACTACCCTTCCCCCGGCTCCGCGACCCAGACCTGGTAGACGTCCTGCTACTCCTATTATTCTTGATAGTGATAACCTGTTTTCAATTTTTCGATAGCCAATTTTGCCATAATGTTGCACCAGGTCAAAATTTAGATGATGAAACTATGAATGCTCTTTATTCTAATCAAACTATCTTTGAAAATGATGAGGAAAATGAGGATGAAGATGAAACCCAACCGGATTTAGATGATACACCTACTAGTCCTGTTAATAACCCAATTGATGTACAGCCCGACCCACCTGTAGAAACCCCTAGTTTTAATAGACAATCTCCTAAACGCCTAGAAACATCATTAGTTTGGAATTTTTTTACTCAAGTAAGAGAACAAAATAAGGCTAAGTGTAAAACATGTGGGAAATTACTGGCGCATAAATATACTGGAGACCGTAGCGGCACGGGTAGTTTGACTAGGCACATAAAAATACACCCTAGAGATAAAGTTAGATATTTACAAATGAAAGCACAGCTAGAGGGAACACATGTATATTCTGATGTTAACCCTAGTACAGGTTCAAATCTAGCTCAACCAGGAATTAACACTGTGACCGGAGGTATTTTATATTACGATCCAAATAGAGATCGTGAAGAATTAGCAAAGATGGTTACCGTTATGTGCTTACCCTATTCTTTTCCTTCTAATCCTAATTGGGTGCATTATATTAGAAGAGTTTTTATTCCTACTTATAAAGGTTGGCCTCGCACAACAGTTAAGAGCGATATTTATAAATATAAACATGAATATGAACAATATTTGCGGTATTTATTTACTCATATAACTAATCGGATTTCTATTACTACTGATATTGGTAGAAATGGTAATGATTGTGATTATCTAACTGTTACAAGTCATTGGATAGATGAGGAGTGGACAATGCAAAAACGCATTATTGCGTATAGAATAATTAATTCATATCACACAGGTTAGTTTATAGCTAACACTGTTGCAGATATTTATAGATATTTTTGCTTTAGAGATAAAATAATGGCAATTTCTATGGATAATGCTGCTAATTCACTAATGCTATAGACATACTTACAACAACACTAAATCCTGCATTTAGGAATATATTCCATGTTAGATGTATTTTTCATATTTATCATTTAATTGTCGGTGATGGTATGCGAATTTTAAATTTAGAAATTGAAAAGGTTAGAATGGCTCTTAATTGACTTTTTTATTCAAACCGTAGAAGTAGACTTAGAGAATATTTTAAAAAATGTGATGAATATGGCCTTAGAGAAAGAAAGGTTCCTAAAACTTGCCCAACTAGATGGAATTGTATGTATGAAAGTTTAGAAGTTGCATATGAATATAGAAACCCAATTAATGCAACGTTTAATGCTCGGGTAGGTGGTGAGGATGATGATGAAATGCTTACTACTCAATATTGGACGAATGTTAAAATTCTTATAGATTTTTTAGAACATTTTCAAATTGCTACAAATGCATTTTCTGGGCAATATTATCCTACTATTTCAAACTGTTTAGTTTATATTGCAGCACTATGTGATTTGTTTGTTGAATTTTCGGAGGGTGGGGAAATTTATCAACTTTCTATAAATGAAATGAAAGAAAAGTTTAAAAAATATTTTTTCCCTATCCCTCCTATTTATGGTGTTGCTGCAATGTTAAATCCTACAATGAAATTAGGAGGTCCTCATTTTTGGTACTCAAATATTTATAAGGCTTTAGATCTTTCAAATGAGGAATTTGCTACACTTGCAGATGCAAAAGCCTCAATTAAAATTAATGCTCAAACAATTTATAATGATTATCAACTTGTCTTAGAGCATGCTAGGCCAAATGTTCCAACCCCTACTTCGTCTAGTTCACAATCGTCTAAAAGAGCTGCGGGCTTAAAAGTACTTAATCTTGGACGGAGTTCAGGGGTTCTCAAGGTGATAATTATGAAGAAACTTCACATCTAAATGAGCTTCAAGTTTATTTGTCGCAGGGACTTGAAAAGGAGAATCCAGACGGCACTTTTAATCTTTTGGAATGGTGGAAGGCAAGGGAAAAATATTTTTCGGTTCTTGCAAGGATGGCTCGGGATATTTTATCTATTCAAGCTTCAACTGTTGCATCAGAGAGCGCTTTCAGTCAAGCAAGACTTCAAATAGGTGATCATAGAGCGTCAATGAGGGAGAGCTTGGAAAACTCTGTACTGTTTAGAGATTGGATCCGCTCGAAAAGAAGAAACTTTGGAATTGCGGAATCACAACCGACGATAGATAAAGCTTATGAAGAAATGATGTAGGGAACTTGCGGAGGATGCTGCTTCGCCCGGAAGTGGTGATGAATAAGCTTCTTTTCCACCACCACCAACGTAACCTCCTCCGAACCTTAAAGGATTTATGAAATTTGTTAGAGATACAATGTAGATTATGGTGTAACTTGTACTTTGGCATATCTTCTTTTAGTTTTTTTCCTTTTTAATGGTGGTATTAGTACCTTGTTGTGCTCATTCCATTGGGGGAGGAAGACTAAGAAAGATATGCCATTTTTGGTAATAAAAATTATAAGACATGCCCTTTAATATCTTTTTGCAATATTTTTTTGTCTTTAACTTGCAATTATTTATAAGCTATAATATATATACATAACATACAATATATACTACAAGAAAATATATAAGGGAATATATATACATAACATACAATATATACTACAAGAAAATATATAAGGGAATATATATACATAACATACAATATATACTACAAGAAAATCTCTCTCTCTCTCTCTATATATATATATATACTACAAAACATTATAAGAAATTATATTTGGAAATATATATACATAACATACTATATATAGTATACTATACTAGTATACTATATATACTACAAAACAAGATTTTTCAAAATTCAAAATGAGGGCCCCACCCCCAATGAGTGCCCCACCCCCAATGACACCAACGGCCATATTGAACAAATAGCCATTTTTTTTCAATTTACAAAACTAACCTTCTCTAACACTATACATACCCCCCTCCCTCTTGTTCATTTCAATACTCAATACTCATTTCTCAATCTAAATTTCTCTCAATCTCTCAATCTCCAATTTTCAAGACTTCAAGTCTCAATCTTAATTTTCAAGTTACATCATGCCTCGTTCGGAAAGAGTGCGCTTATTTGTTTCGCACTACTATGAAGTGCTTGAAGAAAATGAAGAAGGTCAAATATTAAAATGCAAGAACTGTGGAAGAGTCTTAAATTTTCGTTCAGGGTGTACCACATGCATTTTAAGGAGGCATATAGCGTATTGTGTTGATGGTATTTATCCGCAAATTCATCTTTAAGATTTTCAACAATTTGTATTATTTTAAAATTATTAGACGTATTTATGCTACATGTTGTACTTTCTTATTAATTTATTATGCATGGCAATTTAGTTTTACTATTGTTTTTTTATTTTACTTTTTCGTCAAGCACTTTAATAATTAGATTTCTACATATATATTACATATATATTTTTATATAGCCATGATATGGTTTACAAGGAATTGCCTTAAACAAAACAAAATAAAAGCACAGAAATAAAAAAGTCCGTTAGGCCCGCTAAGCCCACGAGCCCGACCCGTTTAGACTAGGACCATATGGGCTTAGGCCCTTCACGGGCTGGTTCTACCCGTTAAGCCCACGAAGCCCGGGACCGTGAGGCCTGGGACCGCCAGAGCCCAGGACCGCTAAGCCCAGGCCCGTTAAGCCCGACCCGTTTGGCCCATTTAGACCCGGGCCCGGCACATAATACAGCATTAATCAGGCGCCCACCTAGAGAACAAGGGAATACAGTTCAAGTTTTGGCAATTAGGCGCCCACCTGGAAAACAAGCGAGTACAGTTCAAGTTTTAGCAATCAGGCACCCACCTGGAGAACAAGGAATACATTTCAAGTTGAAGCAAGCAGGCGCCCACCTGGATAACAAGGGAATACATTTCAAGTTTGGCATCAGGCGCCCACCTGGAAAACAAGGGAATACAGTTCAAGTTTTGGCAATCAGGCGCCCACCTGGATAACAAGGAAATTCATTTCAAGTATCGGTAGCAGGCGCCCACCTGGAGAACAAGGGAATTCATTTTGAGTATCGGCAGCAGGCGCCCACCTGGAGAACAAGGGAATTTATTTCAAGTTTCAAGTCAGTAGCTGGAACCCACCTGGAGAACAAGGGAGGTCATTTCAGAATTCAGTTCAAGTTAGAAGTAGTAGAAGTTCGCGGCAAGAATGCGAGTCAACAGTCCAAGATGATCAAAAGAAGTTAGTCACAATGCAGAATAAAAAAAGAAGAAGTGAATCCAAAATATAGAAGTAGAGAAGATGTGAACTGCTCAAGATATGGCTGAAATCATGAGCATTGCATGTCCGGTCTTGATCCGAAGAAGAATGAACTAGCACCTGCAGCTAGCAAGCGTCAAGGTTCAAATCTAAAGTCTGCATGAAGAACCATTCAAGACTCAAGATGAAGCTTCAGAAGACTTATAGATAGGAATCTTGTAACTCATAGTTGACAGGCTTAGTTAGTTTTTCATTTTTTGATTTTGATGTAATAACAGGATCGCGGACCGGTACCTCGACAAAACGGCACCTCGACCGGCTCTCCACTTCAGTATACTCTATCACTGTTCCTACTTCTGAACTACACGTGGCCTGATTCCTTTATAGCCAAGGATATTTAGGCAGCTCAAACACCAGGGCTCGATCACATTCTCCTTTCTCTTAGTTTTTGGTCTCCCTAAATAAGGGTCGGGTCAAAAACCTGTCTAGTCGTTCTTTGTCTGAAAATACTTCGTGATTCCAGTCAAAGAAGGGCAGCTGTAGACAGGTGATTTTTGACCCTCCCCAAGATTTTACATATTTTAGCATTTAAATATTTAGTTTAGGTCTAATATAGCTATTTCAACAAGTTTTGACTCTTTTACTTTATTTTATCACAAAAAATAAAAATTACAAAAATAATTTTATTAATGTTTTGTAGTCATACTATTTTACTAGGATTTTATTTTTATACAATCTTGAAAAATACCAAAATAGTATCACAATATAATATTGTTTTTTTAGTTAATAAAGATTAATTTTACATTTTAATGGTATTATTTTAGAAAGGAAATTAATATTTTTGGCCAAATTGCAAGAAGTATAGAATTAAAAGCCAAATTTAGCCCAATTCACCAAGCCCAATCTTCTTAGCCCATTACCCTACCCTAATCTCTAAGACCTATCCCAACTCTCCCCTTCCTCTTTAACCTTAGCCCATCAGCACACTACAAAATACAAAAATAAATTAACCTAGAAATCCCTACTGGGAATCAGCCGCATAGACAAAAAGAAACTAACCTAGATGTGACGACCCGGCCAGTCGTCTCATGAGTTACCACTCCGTTACCCCCATTTCTGCTTCCTATTGCTTTGTTTATCGGTTTATGTGTGAACAGGTTGGTTGGCTCGGGTTAGGAAAGGTTTTTGGTAAGGTTTGAGACACTTAGTCTCTTTTGAGGAAACTTAAGTTTGAAAAGTCAACCGAATGTAGACTTATGTGTTAGAGGGATCGGATATGAATTCTGATGGGTTGGATAGCTTCGGGAAGTGATTTGAAACTTAGGAGCGTAATCAGAATGTGTTTTGGAGGTCCGGAGTAGATATATGCTTGAATTGGCGAAATTGAAAATTTTGCCATTTTTCGATTGATAGGTGAGATTTTGATATAGGGGTCAGAGTGGAATTCCGGGAGTTGCAGTAGTTCCGTTGTGTCATTTGGGATGTGTGTGCAAAATTTCAGGTCATTCGGACGTGGTTTGGTATACTTTTTGATCAAAAGCACATTTCGGAAGATTTTGGAACCTTAGGCTTGAATTCGATGTGTTTTGGGTGATTCGTTGTTGTTTGGGGTGTTTGAAGATTGGTATAAGTTTGGATGGTGGTATGTGACTTGTTGGTGCTTTTGGTTGAGGTCCCGGAGGCCACTTGTGGTCGGATTTTGGGACTTTTGATATGTATGAACTCGTGGGGAGAAAGGAATCTATTGATGTAAATTTTATCGAATTCCGAGATATGGGCCTGGGGGTCGAGTTTTGGTTAAATTCGGGATTTATGTTGTAAATTGATTATTTTCGCATGGGCTTCGTTCTCTTAGCATATTTTGACGTCATGATTTTGATTTTGGATAGATTTGATGCGAGTTGAGGCCGATTAGAGGGGCAAAGGCATCGCGAGCTAGAGTTTGGACCGGATTGAGGTGAGTAATGATTTTAAATGTTGTCTTGAGGGTATGAAACCCCAGATTACACATTGTTGTGCTATAATGAGGTGACACACACGCTAGATGATGAGCATGGGGTCGTGCATCATTGGGGATTATGACTTAGTCCGTCCCGAATGACTGTTTTACCGCGTATTTGATTGAAAACTGTTTGCTATCATCATGTTTTGGGGGGAATGCCATATTTGGGCCTCGTGCCAACTATTTTGACCCTTAGGGGATTTTTACTGATATTTCCTCACTGTTTGACTTTATACTTGTACTCAGTCATGCTATATTCTACTGTTTCCATAACTCAGCCATGTTTACTCGGTTTTAATACATTAAATGATATTTTAAATGATAATTTGGGCTGAGCATCATGTTTTACTGTTTCTCGAGTGTTTTATGAGATTTTGACTGAGTAAGGTCGAGGGCCTATGTTGTGAAGATACACTAATTTATGATTATGAGGCTGAGAGCTTGAGTTGTATGCCACGATGTGGCTTGATTTAAGGTCGAAAGCCTATTGAATATGCCACGAGGTGGCTTGATATTGCGCTTGGGCCGTAAGAGGCCCCTCCCGGAGTCTGCACACCCCCAGTGAGCGCAGGTACCCATTGTGATATGAGATATAGCCCGAGGGGCTGGTGTTGTTCCATGATATTGCCCGAGGGGTGGATTCTGTTGACATTGTGCCCTAAGGGTGGATTTTTATGTGTTTATCTGTTCTAGCTTCTTTAATTTAATTGTTTAATAGTTAAAAAGGTATTTTAAATAAGCTTAAATTGAACTAAGGTGGCTTTATATGTTTCTATTGTTTCATTGCTTTTACTGGCTTATACTGCTTCTTTATAGCATGTTGATGTGCCTTTACGTGATTTCTTATCGCTCAGCCTTCATTTATTATTATTACTCACTGAGTTGGAGTACTTGCTTTAGTCCTTACACCTCGTGTGCAGATTCAGGAGCTTCAGGTCTTGCTTGCGAAGGTTGAGAGCTTTCAGCAGATTTCGGAGTTCACTAGGTAGCTGCTCGGAGTTCGTATCCAGTGCTTCTCCCCCTATCTCATTTTTCTCTTGTTTTAGTTCTGTAATAGACTATGTAGACTCTTCCTATTTTAAATCGGTTAGTAGATGCTCATGACTAGTGACACCCCGATGTCAGGCTATGTCTATTCCGCAAATTGTCTTATTCACCTTTACTTTGGGATTATTATTATGTTAAAGACTTAATTTGTATTATTTTAATTGCTTAAAATGAATTGGGTGTGTGTCGACTGGCCTTGTCTTCACGAGAGACATCATCACGACCGAGTCTGGGTTTAGGGTCGTGACAAGTTGGTATCAGAGCCTAGGTTACATAGGTCTCACGAGTCATGAGAGGTTTAGTAGAGTCTCACGGATCGGTACGGAGACGTCTGTATTTATTCTCGAGAGGCTACAGAACCTTTAGTAAAAACTTCATATTCTTGAAATTCTTGTCGTGCGAATCTGTTGATCCGAGTACTAAACTTCTATTATTCTATTTTCTCAAGATGGTGAGGGCACGCGCTACCAGTCAGGATGGAGGACCACCAGGACCACCAGTTGTGGCCACTAGAGGCTGAGGATGCGGTCGTGGTCGCGGTAGGGGTAGAGGTGTGTCCCGCACAACAGCTAGGACAACACCTGCAGATCCACCAGTCGCTCCAGTTCAAGATTAGGTCCTAGTTGTGGACGCTCCAACAGCACCAGTTGTGCCCATTGTGATTCTGGGTCTTCAGGAGGCCTAGGCTCA
This sequence comes from Nicotiana tabacum, assembly GCF_000715075.1. NCBI lineage: Eukaryota > Viridiplantae > Streptophyta > Magnoliopsida > Solanales > Solanaceae > Nicotiana > Nicotiana tabacum. Next base: position 190,175,941 of record NC_134085.1, on the reverse strand, counting down.
GATTCTATCAGTATGCACTGGCCTAGTTCAGGCGATCTCAGTTACTACAACCATAACTACTTCTCAGGTCGGGGAAGGCAATCAAACTCCCGCCGCTCGCACACCTAAGCAGGTCGTGTGGGGACTTCCGACACCGAGGTGCATCTAGCCCAGCCGGTTACAGCTGCTCAGGACTATGTAGCTCCTACCATGCCAGAGGACAAGCAACAGGTTGGAGAGGTTTGGTAGACTTCAGCCTTCGACTTTTCGTGGTGTGGAGGGCGAGGAAGCCTAGGGTTTTTTGGACAAGTGTAAAAGGATTCTTCGCACAACGGGTATTTTGGAGACAAGCGGGGTCGCTTTCACTACTTTTCAGTTTTCTGGAGCTGCCTTCACTTGGTGGGAGGCTTATGAGAGGCATAGTCCTATTGGTGCAGCACCCCTTACCTGGAAGCAGTTCTCCATTCTATTTTTGGAGAAGTATATGCCGCAGTCTCGCACAGAGGAGCTGTGTAGGCGGTTTGAGTGGTTGCGTTAAGGAGAGATGATTGTGATGCAGTATGAGATGAGGTTCTCCGAGTTAGCTCGTCATGCTATTTGGTTGGTTCCGACAGATAGAGAGAGGATTAGGAGGTTTGTTGATGGCCTCACTTATTAGCTTCGTATTCTCATGACCAAGGAGGGGGTGTCTGGTTCTACTTTTGAGGAGGTTGTTGACATTGCTCGTGATATTGAGTCAGTTCGTCGCTAGGAGCGAGATGAGAGGGAGGCCAAGAGGCCTCAAGGATCTGGTAGTTATGGTGATGCTCCTTCGAGAGGTCAGTTTCAGCATGGTAGAGGTCGTCCATTCAGGCATGCTCAGCCAGCTCACCCAGGTTATCATGGGGCGTCATCGGGTCATGGTTCTCATGATCTTCATCAGGGCCAGTCATCACTTAGTGCCCTTCTAGCTTAGAGTTTGTCCCGTGCTCCATCAGTTCAGGGCTCTTCTACACCAGGTACATCTGCTAGTCATTTCGGTGCTAGGGGTTCCCTTTAGTCCCCGTCTCCAGCACCCGGGAGTTGCTATGAGTGTAGAGAGATGGGTCATATATGGAGGCAGTGTCCTCGTCGTCTTGAGGGTTCATCTCAGTAGAGGAGTCAGCCATTGGCTTTAACACCAGTTACTTCACCGCCACTTACCCAGCTAGCTAGGGGTGGAGGTCAGTCAGCTAGAGGCCATCCCAGAGGGGGAGGTCGATCAGGTGGCGGTCAGGCCCGTTTCTATGCACTTCCAGCTAAACCCAATGTTATTGCTTTCATTGTTGTTATTACAGGTATTGTCTTAGTCTGCCACAGAGATGCCTCTGTATTATTTGATCCCGATTCCACTTATTCTTATGTGTCATCATACTTTGCTCGTTATTTGGATATGCCCTATGAGTCTTTTGTTTTACCTGTTCATGTATCTACTCAGGTGGGAAATACTATTGTTGTAGACCATGTGTACCGGTCGTGTGTGGTGACTATTAGGGGTCTGGAGACCCGAGTGGATCTTTTTTTGTTATGCATGGTGTATTTCGATGTTATTTTGGGCATGGACTGGCTATCTCCGTGTCATGTTATTTTGGATTGTCATGCTAAGACAATGGCATTGGCAATACCGGGTGTGCCACGGATTGAGTTGCGAGGTTCGACTGATTATGTTCCCAGTAGGGTAATTTCATTCTTGAAGGCCCAGCGTATAGTTGGGAAGGGTTGTCTTTCGTATTTAGCCTTTGTGAGGGATGTCGGTGTAGAGACTCCCAGTATTGATTCTATTCCAATTGTGAGGGATTTTCCTGATGTGTTTACTATAGACCTGTCGGGCATGCCGCCAGACAGGGATATTTATTTTGGTATTGACCTAGTGCCGGGCACTCAGCCCATTTCTATTCCGACATATCGTATGGAACCAGCGGAGTTGAAGGAGTTAAAAGAGCAGCTTCAGGAACTCCTCGATAAAGGGTTCATTCGGCCTAGTGTGTCGCCTTGGGGTGCGCCGGTTCTATTTTTGAAGAAGAAGGATGACACAATGAGGATGTGCATTAATTATAGGCAGTTGAACAAAGTAACAGTTAAGAACAAGTATCCCTTGCCTCGCGTTAATGATTTATTCGACCAGCTTCCGAGAGCGAGAGTGTTTTCCAAGATTGATCTCCGTTCAAGTTATCACCAGTTAAAGATCAGGGACTCGGATATTCTTAAGACGACTTTCAGGACCCGATATGGTCATTATGAGTTCTTAGTGATGTCTTTTGGGCTGACCAATGCCCCAGCAATGTTCATGCATTTGATGAACAGTGTGTTCCAGCCTTATCTCAACTCATTTGTCATAGTATTCATTGATGATATTATGGTGTATTCGTGTAGTCAGGAGAAGCACGCGAAGCATTTGAGAGTTGTGTTGTAGAGATTGAGGGAGGAGAAGCTTTATGCAAAGTTCTCCAAGTGTGAGTTTTGGCTCAGTTCAGTGGCTTTCTTGGGGCACGTGGTGTCCAGTAAGGCTATTTAGGTTGATCCGAAGAAGATAGAGGTGGTTCAAAGTTGGCCCAGACCGTCCTCAGCCACAGAGATTCGCAACTTTCTTGGTTTAGCGGGTTATTACCGCCAGTTTGTTCAGGGATTATCATCTATCACATCACCCTCGACCAAGTTGACTCAGAAGGGTGTTTCATTTGTATGGTCAAATGAGTGTGAGGAGAGCTTTCGGAAGCTCAAGACAGCCTTGACCACGACTCTAGTGTTAGTTTTGCCATTAGTTTCAGGTTCATATACCGTGTATTGTGATGCTTCAAGAGTTGGTATTGGGTGTGTGTTGATGCAGGAGGGTAGAGTTATTGCTTATGCTTCTCGTCAGTTGAAGCCCCATAAGAAGAACTACCCTGTTCATAATTTGGAGTTGGCTGCCATTGTTCACGCGTTGAAGTTTTGGAGGAATTATTTGTATGGTGTGTCTTATGAGGTGTTTACTGATCATCGTAGCCTCAAGCACTTGTTCAAACATAAGGATCTCAATTTGAGACAACGGAGGTGGTTGGAGTTGCTAAAGGATTATGATATTACTATATTATAGCATCCGGGGAAGGCCAATGTGGTGGCCGATGCTTTGAGCCGAAAGGCGGTGAGTATAGGGAGTTTGGCATACATTCTAGTTAGGGAGAGACCTCTTGCAGTTGATGTTTAGGCCATGGCCAATCGGTTCGTGAGGTTAGATATTTCGGAGCCCATTCGGGTATTGGCTTGTGTGATTTCTCGGTCTTCCTTATATGATCGCATCAGAGAGTGCTAGTATGATGATCCTTATTTGCTTGTCCTTAAGGACATAGTTCAGCACGATGATGCTAGAGATGTGACTATTGGTGATGATGGGGTATTGAGGATGCAGGGTCAGATTTGTGTGCCCAATGTATATAGGCTTCGGGAGTTGATTCTGGAGGAGGCCCATAACTCACGGTATTCCATTCATCCGGGGTGCCATGAAGATGTATCAAGATCTGAGACAACATTATTGGTGGAGGAGAATGAAAAAGGACATTGTGGGATTTGTAGCTCGGTGTCTCAATTGTCAACAGGTGAAATATGAGCATCAGAGACCGGGTGGCTTGCTTCTGCAGATGGATATTCAAGAGTGGAAGTGGGAGCGGATCACCATGGACTTTGTAGTTGGGCTCCCATGGACTTTGAAGAAGTTCGATGCTATTTGGGTGATTGTGGCTCGGCTGACCAAGTCCGCGCACTTCATTCCTGTGTGTACTACCTATTCTTCAGAGCGGTTGGCAGAGATCTATATCCGAGAGATTGTTCGTTTACATGGTGTCCCAGTTTCCATCATTTCAGATAGGGGCACTCAGTTTACTTCGCAGTTTTGGAGTTCTGTGCAGCGAGAGTTGGGTAGTCAGGTTGAGTTGAGCATAGCTTTTCACCCTCAGACAGACGGGCAGTCCGAGCGTACTATTCAGATATTGGAGGACATGTTGCGTGCTTGCGTCATTGATTTTGGAGGGTCATGGGATCGGTTTCTACCGCTCGCAGAGTTTTCTTATAACAATAGCTACCAGTCGAGTATTCAGATGGATCCATATGAGGCTTTGTATGGGAGGCAGTATAGATCTCCAGTTGTTTGGTTTGAGCCAGGTGAGGCTAGGCTATTGGGGACAGACTTGGTGCATGATGCTTTAGAAAAGGTGAAGGTAATTTAGGAGAGGCTTCGTATAGCACAATCGAGACAAAAGAGTTATGCTGACAGGAAGGTTCGGGATGTGTCCTACATGGTTGGTGAGAAGGTTCTGTAGAAGATTTCGCCAATGAAGGGTGTTATGAGATATGGGAAGAAGGGTAAATTAAGTCCTCGGTTCATTAGGCCTTTTGAGGTGCTTTGGAGGATTGGGGAGGTGGCTTATAAGCTTGCTTTGCCACCCAGCTTGTCGAGTGTGCATCCGGTATTTCATGTTTCTATGATCCAGAAGTATATTGGGGATCCGTCTCATGTTCTGGATTTCAGCACGGTGCAGTTAGATGGTGATTTGACTTATGATATGGAGCCAGCAGCTATTTTAGAGCATCAGGTTTGAAAGTTGAGATCAAAGGATATAGCTTCAGTGAAAGTGCAGTGGAGAGGTCGGCATGTGGAGGAGGCTACCTGGGAGACCGAGCGGCAGATGCGGAATAGATAACCTCACTTATTTGAGGCTTTAGGTATGTTTCTTGACTCATTCGAGGATGAACATTTGTTTAAGAGGGGAGGATGTGACGACCCAGCCAGTCGTCTCATGAGTTACCGCTCCGTTATCCCCATTTCTGCTTCTTATTGCTTTGTTTATCAGTTCTATGTGTGATCGGGTTAGTTAACTCGGGTTCGCAAAGGTTTTTGCTTTGTTTATCGGTTCTATGTGTGATCGGGTAAGTTGGCTCGGGTTCGTAAAGGTTTTTGGTAAGGTTTGAAACACTTAGTCTCTTTTGAGGAAGCTTAAGTTGAAAAACTCAACCGGATGTTGAATTATATGTTAGAGGGCTCGAATGTGAGTTCCGATGGGTTGGATAACTTCAGGAAGTGATTTGAGACGTAGGAGCGTAATTGGAATGTGTTTTGGAGGTCCGGAGTAGATTTAGGCTTGAATTGGCAAAATTGGAAATTTTGGAGTTTTTTGATTGATAGGTGAGATTTTCATATAGGGGTCGGAGTGGAATTATGGGAGATGCAGTAGTTCCATTGTGTCATTTGGGATGTGTGTGAAAAATTTCACGTCATTCGGACGTGGTTTGGTTGACTTTTTGATCAAAAGCGTAATTCAGAAGATTTTGGAACCTTAGGCTTGAATTCGATGTGTTTTGGGTGATTCGATGTTTTTTTGGGGTGTTTTGAAGATTGGTATAAGTTTGGATGGTAGTATGTGACTTGTTCGTGCTTTTGGTTGAGGTCCCGGGGGTCTCGGGGTGATTTCGGATGGTTGGCGGAAAGTTTGGAATTTGGAAATGGCAGCTGATGTTTTTAGGACTGCTGTCATAACCACATCTGTGGTTGGGAGGCTGTAGGTGCGACCCCCACAGATGCGGAGGACCAGTCGTAGAAGCAGAAAGAGCCTAGGAAGGCAGGAACTGCACCTGCGATGGCTCAGATGCGGATTAGGCATCGCAGATGCGGAGATTGAGGATTTAAGTGAGTACCGCAGATGCGGTATTGGACCGCAGGTGACAAAAGCCTAGGCCAAAAGGTATAAAAGCATTTCCTTCGCGATTTTTGAGTTGTTCTTCACCATTTCAAGTCGGTTTTGGAGCTTTTTGGGAGATTTTGAATAGGAAATCAAGTGATATCGTCTGGAGGTAAGATTTTTGAGTCTAATAATCGATCCTATGGTATTATTTCACTGATTTGGCCTAAGATTAATGGAAATTAAAGGTTAAAAAATTAGGAAATTAGGGCTTGGTATTGGAGACCTTGACTTGAGTATTTGAGGGGCCACTTGTGGCGGATTTTGGGACTTTTGATATGTGTGAACTCGTGGAGAGATAAGGAATCTATTGATGTAAACTTAATTGAATTCCGAGACATGGTCCCGGAGGTCGGGTTTTGGTTAATTTTGGGATTTATGTTGTAAATTGATTATTTCGCATGGGCGAGTTGAGGCTGATTCGAGGGGAAAAGGCATTGCAGGCTAGAGTTTAGACCAGATTGAGGTTAGTAATGATTTTAAATGTTATCCTGAGGGTATGAAACCCCGGATTACATATCGTTGTTCTATAATGAGGTGATGCACATGCTAGATGATGAGCGTGGGGTCATGCACCATTTGGGATTGTGACTTAGTCCTTGCTGAATGACCGTTTTACCGCGTATTTAATTGAAAACTATTTGCTATCATCATGTTTTGGGCAGAATGCCATATTTGGGCCTCGTGCCAACTATTTGGACCCTTAGGGAATTTTTACTGATATTTTCTCACTGTTTTAATTTTATACTTGAACTCAGTCATGTTATATTCTACTGTTTCCATAACTAAGCCATGTTTACTCGGTCTTAATACACTAAATGATATTTTAAATGATAATTTGGGGTGAGCATTATATTTTACTGTTGCCCGAGTGGCTTATGAGATTCTGACTGAGTAAGGCCGAGGGCCTGTGTTGTGAGGACACACTGATTTATGATTATGAGGCAGAGGGCCTGAGTTGTACGCCATGAGGTGGCTTGATATGAGGTTGAGTGTCTATTGATTATGCCACGAGATGACTTGATATTGCGCTTGGGCCGTAAGGGGCCCCTCCCGGAGTCTGCACACCCCCAGTGAGCACAGGTACCCATTGTAATATGCGATATAGCCCGAGGGGCAGGTGTTGTTCCACGATATTGCCCGAGGGGCGGATTCTATTGACATTGTGCCCGAGGGGCAGATTTTTATATGTTTATCTATTCTAGCTGCTTTCATTTAATTGTTTAACTGTAAAAATATGTTTTAAAGAAGCTTAAACTGAACTAAGGTGACTTTATATGTTTTCACTATTTCATTGCTTTTACTAGCTTTATACTGCTTCTTTATAGCATGTTGATGTGCCTTTACATGATTTCTTATCGCTCAGCCTTTATTTATTATTATTACTCACTGAGTTGGAGTACTCACTTTACTCCCTGTACCCCGTGTGCAGATTCAGGCGCTTCAGGTCTTGCTTGCAAGGGTTGAGAGCTTCCAGCAGATTTCGGAGTTCACTAGGTAGCTGCTCGACGTTCGCAGCCCGGTGCTTCTCCCCCTATCTCATTTTTCTCTTGTTTTAGTTCTGTAGTTAACTATGTAGACTCTTCCTGTTTTAAATTGGTTTGTAGATGCTCATGACTGGTGACACCCCGATGTCGGGCTATGTCTATTCCGCAAATTGTCTTATTCACCTTTACTTGGGTATTATTATTATGTTAGACTTAATTTGTCTTATATTAATTGCTTAAAATGAATTGGGTGTGTGTCGGCTGGCCTTGTCTTCACAAGATGCGCCATCACGACCGGGTCTGGGTTTAGGGTTGTGACACTAGAATCCCTGACCCAAAAAAAATGTCATCAGCCATTTTCATAGAGGGAGCACCTTCCCAACCTAAAAAGCGAGAGACCTAAAAAGCTAACGGAGAAAAAACAATAAAAAGAGAGCTCATCTCTTTGAAGAAGAGAGCAACGGCAGAACACCAAAAGGACCCCCCCTCCATCCAGATCTCGATCTTCTTCAACACTGATCTCCGCCCAAACCCACATGAACACAACCAGTCGCAGAACCCAAATGATCCCTTTCTTTTGAGTTTTAGTCACACACAAACACACACCTATGATAGAGAAACACACACAATGGACAGTGAGGAACAGAGGGAAGAACAGAAACCAAAACTGCACCCAAATCACAACTAAAGAAACAACTTCAATACCAATCAAAAGCCCAGCAAAATAGAGCTTGAATCATCTCTGAATTCCAGCCAAACAACCTTCAAAATACTACTATTTCTGTCCAAAATCCAGCTCAAAAATAGCCGAAAATAACTTCAAAATCAGCTAGAGTTCATCTTCGTCGTTTTGGTTTAGTTCAAGTTTTCTGGCGAGTTTCAAGTGTGATTTGAAGTCGAGAAAAACAGAACCATATTTCAGGGTCGTCGTTTGTCATTCTGAGTTCGCCGAGGTTTGAAGGTTCATGTTCTTCGCCCTCTGTTTCATTTCGTGTTATTCTTATATTATGGTTCAATGTGAAGATTTATGTGAATTCTTGTTATTTGTGATATTTTGAGGAGGAATTTCTACTCTTAATTGAAATTGCCTTCTTTCGTTTGAGCTAATTCACTAACTCGTTTGATGCAGAATTGAGATAGAATTGTTATATTTATCTGTTGGTGTCCATGTTTAAAACAGGTATTAGTTCTTAGAGAAAAGAGATTTCTTTTTTTTTAAAAGAGTGATTTGCCAATAATTGATTTGGGTTTGAACCTGAAAGAGAAATTGGACTTTAAAGGCTTTATTGCTTTTGTGTCATTGTTTTTTTTACTAGCTAGTAACATGTCTTGGATTTGGACTTATATTCTAAAGAATTGGTGTTGAGATGAAAACGAATTGACGAAGATATGGAAACTGCTTGGGCGTGGGTTTAAAATTATATCCTATTTTACATTGCTACTTTATTGTGGGTACGATATATGCATGTCTTAGACCATCTCACACCAGGGTAGGCGAACCTTTAGGCGTGTTTTGAATTTATTATCGTAATTATGTACACGTTCGCGTGATATTCTTACAGTTTCTAAAATGAATATTTGTAGCTTGCTTTAGGCGCGACATAATCTATTATCGTGATTGTGTACAGGTTCGTGTGACATAATTATGATTCTAAAAAAATAAATCGAGGTATACGTTCGCACAACTTCGGCCAAACTTTCTTAATAATAATAAAGCGTTATTAATTATGGATACGTACGCGTGACATGATTTTGACGTGCCAAACAAATGGGTACACGTGCGCGTGACCCGTTTCAAGATAATTTCTCAACTTAAAGAGGCAAATGCACATAGGTTTTAAAATAGGTAATTAGACAATTTGATTAATCCAAGTATGATCAAAGCGACCGTGCTAAAATCACGGAACCCGGGAATGCCTAACACCTTCTCCCAGGTTAACAGAATTCCTTACCCGGATTTCTATGTCCGCAACCCATAAATAAGAGTCAATTTCCTCGATACGAGATTTTAAACCGGTGACTTGGGACACCATAAATTATCCCAAGTAGCGACTCTGATTTTAATATAAATAATCCTCTTTTGATTGTCACTTAAATTGGAAAAAAATCTCCTATGCCCCTTTTCGGGTGGTAAAAAAGAGGTGTGACACTATTGCTACATTAAGTGTAGTCAATAATCTGATATGCAATTGAAAGTCGAGACGTATTTGTCCATAACATAAGGAAGTTCGCATTGAACTTTCATGACAATGAAACGAGTCTTGAAATATACTCAAATTGCTTTGCACTACAATAAGTATCCTGTGATAATTGAGGGATATAGTGATGCAAATTAGATCACTGGTTCAACCAATTCTAAATAGTCGGTGGAGGAGCGATGTCTTATAAATTGTCCAAACAAATATGCATTGACCGATCTACAGTGGAGGCTAAGTTTATAGGCTTAGACATGGTCGGTGAAGAAGTTGAATGTCTCGTAAAGTTTTTGGAAAATATTCCATTTTGGCCCAAAATCATTGGCACAACAAATATTACGATATTCAAGCAGCAATAGGAAGGGCTAGGAGCATTATGTGTAACGAGAAATCTCGTCATATACGACGAATCCATAAAACTGTTAGGTAATTATTCTCTAGGAGAATTATCATAATTGACTACGTGAAGTCAAGCGATAATGTGTCAGATCTACTTACAAAAGGTCTAACTATAGAGGTAGTTGAAAGATCATTGAGGGGAATGAGACTATGGCCGAGGATAAGTCATTGTGGCGGTAACTCTACATAGAAGACTGGAGATCCCAAGATCTAGGTTCAAGAAGAACAAACAAAATCATTAATGTCGGTTCAACATTGTCAAATAAAATTTCTTTCTGGTCCATTCTCATGATGAGACAATGTTCAGTACCAAGAATAAAACGTTATGGCTTTTTAATAGTTTCTATGTTTGATACATGGTATATCAAATAGTGTATCTACGAGATTACACGTTTAGGAATTACCTATGTAAGTGTGAAGTGTAAACCGCTTCAAGGAGAATTTAGTAAGGTAAGTTATCTATGCACTTATAAATCAAGCGGTGTTCCTGGCTGAAACGAACACAACAATGAGAACCAAAGACGGTTAAGGGTTAATTATGTGACTTCTGGTTGTCTAGGTATACACTAAATCTCGACGGTTCAAAGATATCAATTTTACCGATCGACTAAGTATATCCGACATAAGTTCACTACGGAAAGTTCAAAGGGAAACCTACTTATCCAGATGCGATTAATCCTTACTTCCGAATCACACAGTATTTTCATGCATGTTTTTACACATATGTACATTCCCCATTCATGTGGGGGATTGTTGCATTTTTTTCTTTAAAGGGTGTGAATGGGAAATGGAAGAGACACCTTTTGGATTGCACCTCTCCATATCACCCTTCCTTTGTATATAAATTTAGAGGCTTGGTCTCATTTTTTCAGATATGGAAAATCTTAAAATTTCTCCCCTCTCTTCAACGTTGTTGCATTGTTTTTCAAAAAAAAAATTGTCAAATGTGATCTGCTCCGTTTATTGAGTTCGCTGAAATTCTGTAATTTTGATTGTCAGTATTACAAAATAGTTTTTCCGTTCTATTCTAGGAGGAAGTAATCCATAACCTTAGACAACAATGAGGGGATTAAATTCCCTAAGGACACACAAGCAACTTGGGCTCAGAATTATTTTGAGCAGAATATCTATTTTCAACTAATCATGTTCCTTAAATTTGGCCCTATCCATTTTATTAGATTTTGTTTAAAAAGAAAAAAATTACATCAAATTTTGCAAGTAGGGGTGGGCATAGTTTGGGCAAACCCGAAATCTGACTTTTTTGGTTTAGATTATCGGATTAGGAGTTGGATTTTGGATTTATTTTTTAAACATTTTTGGATTTCAGATTGGATATTGGATTTGGTACTTCAAATTTTTGGATATCTGAAAATTCATAGTTTTTATACTTTATATTTAGTCCATTACCCATATCTCAATAGTAATAAGTTCAATACTCTACCAATTAGATATTATCTCATATATTCAGTATTAATTACTAAGTTACTGTGAGAATACTTCATTTGGATGATTGCGGTGAGAATGAGTAATTTTTCAAGCAATTTAACATGAGTACTTCATTTGGATATTCATTTTTGTAAAAAGAAGAAATATCTGAACTTATAAGTTCAAAACAGAAAATTCAAAATAGCCAAATCAATTAATCCGAAACTGAACTTAAAAAATCCGATCCAATCCGAACTTATTTGGATTGGATTTGGATTGAAAATCCAAACCAAAATCTTCATATGCAATCCGAGCTCCCGAACGCCCTCCTTTACTTGCAAGACAACTTTTATTTTCTCTTAATCCTTGTCATGTAATTAAATGAGAAAGAGACGTTAAAGCTAAAGTTAGAATCACACTTTCTCTCTCTCTTGGATAAAATGAGAGGAAAAACTGCTTATTAATATAATCTGATACATTACAATGAGCCGTTTGCATATTTTTGTAAATTGACCCGAAGCTACACTTAGGGGTGTAAATGGATATTCAAAAACCAACTAAACCAATCGAATCGTATCGCACCAAATTAATTTTTAGGTTTCTTTTAAGAAATCGTAGGTTTTTATATAAATCTATAATCGCACCGATAATTAGGATAGGTTTTTATTTTATAAAAATAAACCGAAAAAATGCCGAATCGTACCGAACAAATTTTACATGTGGAGAATATATTTATTTAGTAAGTTTAAAAATAATAATGCATTAAATTTTCTTTGGGCTTTGGAATTATGAAATCTATTACTTCCTCCGTTACAGTTTATGTGAACGTATTTACTTTTTGGTCCGTTTCAAAAAGAATGACCCCTTACTAAATTTGGAAATAATTTAGCTTAAACTTTCAATTCTACCCTTAATGAGAAGCTTTAGTTACCACACAAATATCATGGACCCTTTTTGACTTGTTTAGGACCACAAATTCCAAAAGTCTTTATTTTTCTTAAACTTCGTGCCAAGTCAAACATATTCACATAAATTGGAACGGAGGGAGTACAAGCCAGTAAGTAATTAAACTCAAAATACTAATTCCTAAAACCTATTATGCTACTTCTACAATGTATTGAATATGTTTTCTTTCATATAATTTAGATTTATCTTTTTGAATATTTAATCTTCTATAGACTTTATTCTTGAGTCCCAGTTTGGTTAATATCTTTCAACTCGCGTGATATATATTTTCTTTGCCTTTGTTTAGTTTCTTTTATGTTGTTGTAGAATAGTTGATGGATCTATACTCTAGCCATCTTTTGTTTTTTTTAAATTAATCACCCTTTAAACAGTAAAAATGTCTAGAAAGTTTTTCTAAGTTCTATAAAAAATGTATGTTATTGCATTCTACTTCTACTGGTGAATTTTATATGATATTTAAAAAATACCAAAAATTAACCGAACCGTAACGATACCGAAGAGAAACCGACATGATTGAGACGGTTTCAAAAAGTCTAATTTTAGTTAGACATAATAGAATAACCGAAAAATTAACTCTCTAAGTCCTATAAAAAACGTATGTTATTGCATTCTACTTCTACTGGTGAATTTTATATGATATTTAAAAAAATACAAAAAATTAACCGAACCGTAGTGATACCGAAGAGAAACTGACATGATTGAGACGGTTTCGAAAAGTGTACTTTTAGTTAGACATAATAGAATAACCGAAAAATTGATATGGTATAAATTTTATAAAATAACCGGCCGAACAAACCATTGACACCCCTAGCTACACTCTAGTTCTGCACTGATTTTGGTATAAATTTACTCTTACTTAATTTTTACATTAAAAATATAACATCAACTTGCTATTATTATGTGACTTAATAAGGTAAAAGTATAAGCATACTATAATTAATTATGATTGAGTGAAAATTTTTACGCAATGCGGCCCCCCTCCCCGATTTTACTATTCGATCGAAACCAAGATGTTGCATCGAAGGCCGACTTCGACTAAATCACGAGGATAAGGTACCAAGTTCAGGATCGAAATATCTGTCGAGATCGAGGTTGGTAACAATCGAAGCAAAGTGAGGCAGACACTGAGTAAGATCGGAGATGGCATAATAGCGGAAAAATGAGATATTCGTGACTGGTCGATGATCACGGCGTAAATCTCGGAACAGATAAAATCAGAAACGGTTAATTAGCTAATTATAGAATTTTCTTCTGTAATTAGAGTTATACCATAAGTAGAATTCCTCTACTATATAAAGGGCAGTTCTAGTCATTTGTAAACACATTGTTGACTAATACAAAAGCAATATAATTCTCTCTCACTTACATTCTTGTTCATCAACTTGTTATCTTTCTAAACCGTTCTTGCACTAATCAGTTTGAGGGTACCCTAACTCGAGGACAGAGTCCTGTTCAAATACTGGTTTACTTTTCTTTACCTTCGATTATTATTGTTGATCTCATTATTTATCAGTTGGTGTTAGGTGAAATCATATATCCTTAAAACCACAATATAAGTTTCATTGTTATACAAATTTTAGGGTATAATAGAGGAATTCTACTTATGGTATAACTCTAATTACAGAAGGAAATCCCATGATTAATTAACCATTTCTGATTTGGTCCCTTCCGAGATTTACGCCGTGATCCTCGACCAGTCACGGATATCTCGCTTTTCTGTTATTATGTCGTCTCTGCTCTTACTCGGTGTCTGTCTCATTTGGCTTCGATTGTTACCAACCTTGATCTCGACAAATATTTTGATCCTGAACTTGGTACCTTATCCTCATGATTTAGTCGAAGTCGACCTTCGATGCAACATCCTTATCTCGATCAAATAGTAAAATTAGGTGGGCCTGATTTTAACCGTATACAGATAGTCGTCTCATTTTTTGGAGTAAAATGACAAGAATCGAACTGAGCCTTCGATTTTTTGACCTCAACTAATTATGATGCCATTCACGTGACTTAAGCGATAGAAGTGATCGAAATGTCCCGTCGGTATAGTTCCCCAAATCATTAATGAGCGTCAGTTGGTGGTCGGCCACTAGTGCTGTTGAACCGTCGTCGTAAATCCCATAAATAGGCCCTCTCCTCATTGACTCAGACTTTGCTTTCACTTTATTCTAATATTCAAAGCTTTTACCTCTCCTAAGTTATTTCCTTCTACAAATCTTCAGGTTTCATTTCCAATCTTCTCAAACACCAAGTCTTACTAACTTCTTCTTTCTTCAAACATATAAAAATGGCAAAAACATCCAAAACAGTTCCCCAAAAGGAAAAAGCTTCTTCTTCTCGGCCAGCCGGTGACAAAACGCCGGTGGATCCACTCCGTGAGGAGTGTGTTCCCGGAGGATGTGGCCTTAATTCCAACTTTAAGGTCGAGAAAGCTTCATCGGTCTAGTCGATGCGAGCCTATGTCGAGGTACATATGCTCGATAACTGAGGGTACCTTGAGTAGGTTAAGAAAGACTGTAACTGGGAAGATAAAGTGGTGGTGATTCCAACCCCCGAAGAAAGTATCACCACCTATGTGGAAGGGTTTCTGAGTGTTTACACTTACCTTTTCACGATGGGCCCCCTCAACCCTGTCATCATCGATTTCTGCCGCCAAAACTAGATAACCCTAGGCCAAATCCATCCCTCATTTTGGTGAATAGTCATCATCCTCTGATTCTTCTCAAGCAAAATCGAGGGGATGCCTTTCACCCTTGACCACCTCATTAGATTGTACATCCCACGTCTCTATCGAGGCAGGCTGATTAAACTTTAGCGGTGGGCTATCAAGGTGCTATTTTCGAGCATCGGCAGGATAAAAATTGAGGTTGGATGGGAAGGTTTGTTCGAGTGAAGACCTCCGACCATATCCTGACGAGAAAAATGCCATTTCTTGAGAAATGGAACATGAAGCATAAGTATTATCTTGCTGTTAGCTTTCATGCATTATTTTGTTCCTCTATTTTTTCTCATTAATGTCTTCTTTCATGATATAATGGTTGCTTGGATGCCCCATGCAATCCCTGACCTCGAGAGCTGGGTTCGGAAACTAGCCTCGACCTCCATGTATGCCGAACGTTGTTGGCATGATCTAGCAAAAGGATGATGGGAGGCAAAGAATCATGGTAAGCTCCCTTTTCACATATCTGATGAATTGACCATTATCTCCTTTTATACTTATTCAACTTTCTCATGTGTAGGCCTGGGAAAGGATGCGGTCCTGAGGCCCCCGTCTGGAGAGGAGGCAACTTTGACTCCAATCTTGAAACTGGCAAAGAACAATAAGAGGAAGAGGGCCTCGACCTCCGAGGACCCAAAGCCTAAGACGAAGAAAAATCATGTTAGCAAACCAAAGACAAATGTTGTTGTCCCTCATGCTGATATGCTTCAGCGGCTAAGGGAAGAGAAGAAGAAGATGATGGCTCGATGCTGGTGGCCTTAGTGAAGAAAACCATCAAGGCCCCCAAAGCCAATGAATCGGTGGTGGTTGGTGAGATCCCGACTCGGGATGATGGGGTCTTGGAGAAGGATTCGGGAAAAGTCTCCGAGTCGTATGAGATCGAGGCTGTCCCCCATCAAACAGGGGCTTATCTAAGGGGACCGGTCCTAAAACCCCTCAAATTGAAAATAACGCCCCAAGTGACTCACTAGGGGAAGTAATGGTCGGTGACTCGCCTACTCTCCCTGCCTTGTTTGAAGAAACTATTCGGGATGCTCAAGCTTTGAGGACCCCCGGGGTAGACGGAGTCCCCGGAGGGGAGGATCCCTTCCGAGATTATTTTATTGGGGTCAAAGATGCTTCCGACCTGAATGATGCATCCAGCCTCTTCGATAAGGCACAACGAACCCTAAATCAGGTAAGTCTTAATTCTTTTGTTGATGTAATATTCTTCCATCTTCTGTCTAACTCCCTTTTCTTTTCCATACAGACTTTGGTACTTCATCGAGAGGCTTTTTCTACGTCCCGTGCTGATATGAGCCGATGTGAGGTTGACCTCCTAGGGCTTTCGGAGAAAAGAAACACCCACAAACTTCTCTACGGGCAAAAGGATAAGGAGATTAAGGACCTCTGAGCCAAATTGACTAAGGCTCACATGGATCAGACCGAACTGATCGAGCAGGTAATGATACACTTAAAATCTCATGGGTTTGATACGGGAATGGAAGCTAATATCTCAATATCACAGCTGCAGCAAAAGATCAAGAGGATCAAGCAGTTCCGAGAGGAGATCAAGACAATTAAGGTGCCATTGACCACCTTGCTACAAAGAAAGAGACCGCTCTCGCCCAATTAACATCGGTCGAAAGCCAGCTTCAAGGCATGAAGGAAAAAATCTAGGCTCAAGCAAAGAAGATAGAGGAGCTCGAGGCTCGGTTGGCTTTCAAACTTGCAAAGGCCAAATCTGAGGCCGAAAAGTCGAAGACCTAGGCTGATGCGATCTTGGCCATTGATAAGTAGGGATTTTAACTACTTATATGCAATCTTTTACTTTCGTTTTAGCTCAAAATTGCTTAAAGGTAATCCCAAAAAACTAATGAAATATGCTTGCTTGGAGGAGTGTTAGAATATGAGCTAAAGGGATGAAAATCAACTCAAGAAGGAGTAATTTTGGATAAGGACAAAAGCAAGGCTAAAAGGGCACTGTGCAGACCGCACAATATTGAGTGCAGACCATACAATTCTGGTGCGGTCGCAGAAGATAAAGTTCATAGAGATGGAATTTTAAGGTCAAGAAGAACTGCGAACTGCACCATTTTTGTGCGGCCGCATAATCGAGAGCGCGACTGCACTCCGAAATGTGCGGTCCACAGAAGTCCCACAATTCCAAAGCCCATGGTCAAGAAGTGCGGAGCACACTAGAATTGTGTAGCCACACTCATAAATGTGCAGTCCGTAGAAGTTGAAGGAGTGCGGCTGCAACCCAAAATTGTGCGGTCGCAGAACTAGAACCTATCAAGCCAAGTCTCAATGTGCGGGCTGCACAACCTCCATAGAGGCAATTTTGTCAGATATTTTCAGCTTAGTATAAATAGAACTTTTTTGTCATTTTTAGGTTATGTTTTGTAAGTTAGGAGCACCTGAGCCGTTGTTATTTACTGTATTGGGTAACATTATACTAGATTAGCTTTTAAACAGTATATTTTCTTTCCTTAATCAAGTATTATGAATTCTATTTCAGTTTCTTCTTTAATTTCTTCATTTTCCATGAGTAGCTAAACCCTTAGCTAGGGTTGTGACCCAACCCTAGTATGAGTACTTAATGGGAAATTAATTTAGGGCTTATTTATGATTGGGTATATGATATTTAGCCTAGTTCTTGCTTGAATTTGAGAGTTGATGGTTACAAATATTGATTCATTCCTAATTGACTTAGTCTCTACTTGAGAAAGAGAGACTAAGTCTAGGAAAACTTGGCTAACAAGAAATTGGGGTGAACTCAAGAAATTGATAGCCCCAATTAAAGAGTCAAATTTAGAGATAGTAAGACTTGACTTGAGCATATATCACTTGTTTTGTGAAATACCCATTTGGACTTGAGAAATCTAAATTGGGCAAAATTACTCAAACTACCAAGAGGTATAGAGTGAGTAATCGCGTGTGATTGCTATATTGTATCCCGATCAACCAAACATGCCTTAAAGCTCTCAACCCGATAGGTATCCATCTAGGCGGAAGTTACAACCCTAAATTTTTCATAACTTGAAAAACAACCAAAACCAAAAATATTATCTCTTAGCTCTACAATTACAATCAATAGCTTAAAAGTAGAAGTAGCAACAACAATTGAAAATGTGGAAGTGTAATTTGGGGCACATCATACAGTCTCACTAGGTGTATACCTAATCCAAAATCTAACTACCCATGGATTCGACCCCGACTTGCGTTGGATTTTTATTATTGCTTCAACCACCTCACAACCTATATTTGTGGTGTGAGTTAGGGCGACATCAATTTATGGTGCCATTGCCGGGGAGCTAAACAGATTTAGCTATATATCTAGGTTTTTGTATGATTTGTCTTCTTTTCCTTCCGAGTCACTAACTTTGTTTTTGAATTGATTATAGGTGCGATAATGGCTCTCAACAACGAGCCCATCGAGAATTTACCATTGGGGGAGGAAGTGGATGATGATCAAGGAGATGAGGTTCTTCCTGAACCTTAAGCAAATAGGCGAGGCCGACCGCCTCATGATAATGTTCCCATCCCTCCCCCACCTCCACCAAGAGAGGCAGCGCACCGGGTATTATTGAACGAGGGTTATGCAAATGTTATAGTCCCGACCTGCATTAGGGCGGGCAACTTTCAAATCACTAATGTGATGCTTACACTTCTTGAGTAACGGGGATTCTTCACTGGGGTTCCGAATTAAAATGCTTACAAGCATCTCAAAGGGTTCGTCGATACTTGGTGGGGGAGAAAGAAAACCAATGTTACCAAGGACGCGCTTCGGTTGAGGCTATTTCCCTTTTCTCTACGGGGAAAGGCATTAGACTGGTTAGAGAGATTGCCCAATCATTCTATCCATACATGGGATGAGTTGGCGGAAAAATCCATTGCCAAATGCTTCTCTCCGGGACATATGGCTACACTTCGGGATGAGATTCTAGCGTTCAAGCAAGAGCTCAATGAGACATTGCACGATATTTGGGAAAGATATCGTACAATGGTTAAAGAGTGCCCAAATAATGATATGACCGAGTCCATGATCCAACAAACCTTCTACAGGGGGATCAACATAACAAATCAATGTGTGGTAAATCAATTCGCCGGCGGGAACTTCATGAACACACCTTATGCCGAAGCTTATGAAATTTTGGATGAGATGGCGGATACCTCATCGACATGTCAAAGTAAAGCCAATGTTCCTCAAGGTTACCCAAAGGTCATTCACCTACACAAGGAACTACATGATCATAGGCAAACTATCACAGAGTTGACAACCACAATGAATCAATTGGCCAAAGCTCAACTTCAACAAGTTCAAGAGCCAAAACAAGTGAATGCAATGAAAGGTATGAATATGATGATGAACAAGAGATGGCAAAAAGGTCAACAAATGCAAATCTGTCTGGAACAATTCATGCAAGATGATAGTGAGTAAGACCAAGATGATTTGTTAAATGAGCAAGAGAAGAAGTACAATATGTCAAAAATTATCAAGTCCAAAGAAATAATGCTCAAGGACAAAATCAACAACAATGGTGGTCACAAGGAAATTGAAATAACTAAGGCCACCAAGGCAATTGGAGGGGTGGTAACAATAATCAAGGCAATTGGAATAATCATGGTAACTAAGGCAATTGGGGAGGCAATAATCAAGGCAATTAGGGTGGAAATATTCAAGCCAATTGGGGAGACAATAACCAAGGAGGGTGGAATAACAACAACAACCGGGAGTCGGGTTTTCAAAGGCCCCCAATGTTCCAACAATCAAGCAATTCACCTCCCTATCCTTCTCAAGGTCCGAGCTCTTATAACAATGAGATGGGACGAATTGAGAACATGGTTAAACAAATGATGGAGAAGAATGCCGACTCCGATTCTCAAATAGCCTGTCACAACACTTCTATTCGCAATTTGAAAGTTCAATTGGGCCAAATCTCGCAAGCTTTGAACACTCGTCATAAGGGGGAACTACTAAGTGATACAGTGGTGGACCTAAAGGGTGGGAATAATACGGGACATGCTATGGTTGTGACTACGAGAAGTGGAAAAGGTGGAGATGCAACCACCTCAAATCAAAGAAAACTTATGGATGATGATGTTGTGTTTCAAGAAGATGAAATTCCAAGCAATGTGGTTCAATATAATGAAGAAGTGAGAATTGATATCGATGAGAATGTGGAGATGACACAAGAAAAAGCGAACCCGTCTAGGAAACATATAATTGACATGCCGGAATCGGTAGTGCCAAAGGCTAAGGCACCAATGCCAAGCCTCCTCCTCCATACCCTCAAAGGCTTGCAAAGAAAAATAGTGAGAACCAATTCAAAAAGTTTATTGATATGATGAAGAATTTGTCTATCAATGTACCATTGGTGGAGGCTTTAGAGCAAATGCCGGGTTATGCCAAGTTCATGAAGGACTTGGTGATAAAGAAAAGATCAATGAATTGTGAGACCATCAAGATGACATATAAAGTGAGTGCTATTGTGCACTCAATGGCTCCGAAATTGGAAGATCTGGGCGCTTTCACAATCCTTTGTACTATTGGTAGTGCCGACTTTGCCAAAG
Source organism: Nicotiana tabacum (assembly GCF_000715075.1). Lineage (NCBI taxonomy): Eukaryota > Viridiplantae > Streptophyta > Magnoliopsida > Solanales > Solanaceae > Nicotiana > Nicotiana tabacum. The sequence continues at coordinate 190,155,489 of NC_134085.1, read as the reverse complement.
TTTTATGTGATCTTGGGGCGAGTATCAACTTGATGCCCTACCTAGTGTTCAAAACTTTGGGTATTAGGAAACCAAGACCCACATCCATGAGGTTGTAAATAGCGGATCGTACAATGAAGAGGCCTTTGGGTATTATTTATGATGTGTTGGTTCATGTTGACAAGTTCATCCTCCCGGCGGACTTTGTTTCTTAATTGTGAAGTGGAATATGAGGTGCCTATTATTTTGGGTTGACCTTCCTTGCTACGGGAAAGGCTCTTGTTGATGTGGAAGCCGGTGAGTTCACTTTTTAGGTGGGTGATGAAAAGGCGGTCTTCCATGTGTGTAAATCTATGACACAACTGAATAGCAATGAAGTTTGTTCGTTCGTGGATTGGTGACCAACGTAATTATTGATGATGTTAGTGCCACAATGAATATTGAGGATACTTTGGAAGCTGTTTTGCTCAACCTTGATAATGACGAGGAGAAAGAAGGCTATGTAGAGTGTGTGAATGCATTACAAGGGATGGGGTAGTGAACTTATGAGCCCCGCAAGCTATCTCTGGATCTTGAAAATCAGAAGACTCCTCCAACAAAGCCCTTAATCGAGGAGCCTCCCACTTTGGAGTTAAATCCACTGCCTCCACATCTCTGGTATGAATTCCTTAGCCCTTAAAGAAGGAGATCATAAAGTGGTTGGATGCCGGGGTTTTTTACCCTATTTTCGATAGTTCATGGACTTTTCCGGTGTAATGTGTCCCAAAGAAAGAGGGCATGACTATGGTTACCAATGACAAGAACGAGTTGATTCCTACAAGAACGATGACAGGATGGAGGGTGTGTATGGACTATCGCAAGATCAAAAAAGTCACAAGGAAAAATCATTTCCCACTTCCCTTCCTTGATCAAATGCTTGATAGGTTGGCCGGTCGTGCTTTCTATTGTTTCCTTGATAGGTATTCTGGCTACAATCAAATTATTATTGCTCCAGAGGATCAAGAAAAGACCACTTTTACTTGTCCCTATGGTACTTTTGCATGCTCGCAGATGCCATTTGGTTTGTGTAATGCATAGGAGACTTTTCATCGGTGTATGATGGCTATTTTCACTGACATGGTGGAGGATATTCTTGAGGTCTTCGTGGATGATTTCTCTGTGGTTAGGAATTCTTTTGATGATTTCTTGAACAATTTGGATAAGGTCTTGGCTAGATGTGAGGAGAAAATTTTGGTGTTGAATTGGGAGAAATGTCACTTCATGGTCGAGGAAGGCATTGTCCTCGGACATAAAATTTCAAAGCATGATATTAAGGTCGACAAGGCCAAAATTGAGGTGATCTCCAAACTACCTCCCCCTACATCCGTGAAGGGACTGAGGAGCTTCTTGGGTCATGCAGGGTTCTATAGCCGATCAAGGATTTTTCCAAAGTGGTGAACCCTTTGTGCAAACTTTTGGAGAAGGATTCCAAGTTCCATTTCAATGATGATTGCATGAAGGCATTCGAGTTGCTTAAGTTCAAGTTGTCTACTACTCCTACTATTACCGCACCGGATTGGAGATTGCCTTTTGACTTCATGTATGATGCAAGTGATATGGCAGCTAGCGCAGTGTTGGGTAATGTATCAACAAAATATGCCATCCTATCTACTATGCAAGCAAAACCATGAATGTTGCCCAAGTCAACCACACAATGACCGAAAAATGTCTTTGCTATGGAGAAGTTCTGCCCGTACTTGATGGGTAAAAAGGTGATTGTTCACGCCGATCATGTGGCGCTTCAATATTTGATGAGCAAGAAATATTCTAAATAAAGATTAATGTAGTGGGTGCTTCTATTGCAAGAGTTTTATCAAGAGATTTAAGGCCACAAGGGTAGTGAAAAACAAGCAGCGGACCACTTGTCTTGTTTGGAGGAGGAGGGGAGGCCACATGACGGCCTTAAAATCAATGATTCATTTCCCGATGAACAACTCCTAGACATTTCAATGACCTAGATTCCATGGATGACCGACTTAGTAAACTATCTTGTGATTGGAATTGTACCGAATGAGTTCTCTTCAAACCAAAGGAAGAAGCTCAAACGAGATTGCCTTGACTATTATTGAGATGAGCCGTACCTCTTTCGGAATTGTACCGATAGTGTGATTCGACGATGTGCACCGGAGGAGGAACAAGTGGGTATTCTTGAGGCTTTCCACTATTTACTGTATGGTGATCACCATGATGGAGCAACAACGATGGTAAAAGTTTTGAGTTATGCAATCTATTGGCCTACTCTCTACAAGGATGCTAGTGAGCTTGTCAAGCATTGCGATGAATGCCATAGGGTCGATGGGATCTCAAAGAAGAATGAAATGCCTCTCACCACCATTTTGGAGATAGATATTTTCGATGTGTGTGGGGTACTGATTTCATAGGGCCGTTTGTTAGATCTTGTAAGAACACATACATTCTATTCACGGTGGATTATGTATCTAAATGGGTCGAGGCCGTTGCTTTGCGCAACAATGAAGCAAGGAGTATGGTGGCATTCTTGAAAAAGAACATCTTCACGAGGTTTGGTATCCCAAGGGCCATTATTAGTGATAGGAATTCACATTTTTGCAACAAGGCTTTTGATACCTTTCTCACAAAGTATGGTGTCACTCACAAAGTATTGACCCCCTACCATCCTCAAGCAAGAGGACAAATTAAATTCTCTCACCGAGAGATCAAGAGTATTTTGTCAAAGACAGTCAATGTCAACCGGATGCATTGGCCAAGAAAACTTGATGATGCTCTTTGGGCTTATAGAACGGCCTACAAAACACCAATGGGGATGTCTCCAACTGGTTAGTGTTCGGGAAGGCATGTCATCTTCTGGTGGAACTTGAGCATAATGTCATGCGGGCTTTGAAGAAGTTGAACCTTGAGTGGGATGTCACCGCAAACCTAAGAGTGGCACAATTGAATGAGCTAGATAAATTTTGGTATCATGCCTGCACAAGCTCGTCCCTTTACAAGGAGATGATAAAGTACCTCCATGACAACTACATCCACAATAAGGAGTTTAAAGAGGGTGATCTTGTGCTATTGTTCAATTCCCGATTACGAATGTTTCCGGGCAAGTTGAAGTCTAAATGGAGTGGCCCATTTGAAGTGGTAAATGTAACCCCCTTTGGTGCTTTGGATGTGAAAAATAAGAATGATAAGGTGTTTAGAGTCAATGAGCGCCGGGTAAAACACTATCTTGGCAAGGTTTATGATGGCCACATCGTGGCGGTTCTCCATTTCAAATGATTGGTAATTTCAATAGTGACGCGACGTTAACTAGGGCGCTTCTTGGGAGGCTACCCATGTGTCCTTTTCTTTTTCTTTTCTCCTTCGTTAATAGGGCCTGGGTCGGTCTTACCGGGCCTAACGGCTATTTTTTTTAAAAAAAATTAAAAAAATAGCAACGGTCAAAAATTAAAAAGGTAGCCGTTGGGCTGCAATTTTGACCGTTTGGAACTTTCAAAAATAGCCATTTGGCCCCCAAACTTTATATAATTACACTTTTTCCCAATTCTCAACTATAAATACCCCCTCATTCTTTTATTTTTACTCACCAATTCATCAATCTCTCTCAATCTCTCTACTATAATTGCTTATTTTATTGTTGAAATTTCGTGAAAATTTGTGAAGTTGGTGAATTGAAGTATTCAAGTCTTCAACGATTTTCAATTTTCAAGAAGTTGTTCGGCAATTCGGTAAACGCGTTCCAACACTTAAGTTTTAATATTATAGTTTTGTTAGTTTTATTTAGTATAATTATAATTAATATGGCATTTTCTTTGAAAAATATTTTTGGTGGTAAGGGTAAAGCTAAAACTGGTGAAAGTAGTGGTCAACCTACTACCCTTCCCCCGGCTCCGCGACCCAGACCTGGTAGACGTCCTGCTGCTCCTATTATTCTTGATAGTGATAACCCCTGTTTTCAATTTTCTAATAGTCAATTTTGCCATAATGTTGCACCAGGTCAAAATTTAGATGATGAAACTATGAATGTTCTTTATCCTAATCAAACTATCTTTGAAAATGATGAGGAAAATGAGGATGAAGATGAAACCCAACCGGATTTAGATGATACACCTACTAGTCCTGTTAATAACCCAACTGATGTACAACCCGACCCACCTGTAGAAACCCCTAGTTTTAATAGACAACATCCTAAACGCCTAGAAACATCATTAGTTTGGAATTTTTTTACTCAAGTAAGAGAACAAAATAAGGCTAAGTGTAAAACATGTGGGAAATTACTGGCGCATAAATATATTGGAGACTGTAGCGGCACGGGTAGTTTGACTAGGCACATAAAAACACACCCTAGAGATAAAGTTAGATATTTACAAATGAAAGCGCAGCTAGAGGGAACACATGTAGATTCTGATGTTAACCCTAGTACAGGTTCAAATCTAGTTCAACCAGGAATTAACACTGTGACCGGAGGTATTTTATATTACGATCCAAATAGAGATCGTGAAGAATTAGCAAAGATGGTTACCGTTATGTGCTTACCCTATTCTTTTCCTTCTAATCCTAATTGGGTGCATTATATTAGAAGAGTTTTTAATCCTACTTATAAAGGTTGGCCTCGCGCAACAGTTAAGAGCGATATTTATAAATATAAACATGAATATGAACAATATTTGCGGTATTTATTTACTCATATAACTAATCGGATTTCTATTACTACTGATATTGGTAGAAGTGGTAATGATTGTGATTATCTAACTGTTACAAGTCATTGGATAGATGAGGAGTGGACAATGCAAAAACGCATTATTGCGTATAGAATAATTAATTCATGTCACACAGGTAAGTTTATAGCTAACACTGTTGCAGATATTTGTAGATATTTTTGCTTTAGAGATAAAATAATGGCAATTTCTATGGATAATGCTGCTAGTAACACTAGTGCTATAGGCATACTTACAACAACACTAAATCCTGCATTTAGGAATATATTCTATGTTAGATGTATTTGTCATATTTATCATTTTATTGTCGGTGATGGTATGCGAATTTTAAATTTAGAAATTGAAAAGGTTAGAATGGTTCTTAATTGGCTTTTTTATTCAAACCGTAGAAGTAGACTTAGAGAATATTTTAAAAAATGTGATGAATATGGCCTTAGAGAAAGAAAGGTTCCTAAAGCTTGCCCGACTAGATGGAATTGTATGTACGAAAGTTTAGTAGTTGCATATGAATATAGAAACTCAATTAATGCAACGTTTAATACTCGGGTAGGTGGTGAGGATGATGATGAAATGCTTACTACTCAAGATTGGACGAATGTTAAAATTCTTATAGATTTTTTAGAACATTTTCAAATTGCTATAAATGCATTTTCTGGGCAATATTATCCGACTATTTCAAACTGTTTAGTTTATATAGCAGCACTATGTGATTTGTTTGTTGAATTTTCGGAGGGTGGGGAAATTTATCAACTTTCTATAAATGAAATGAAAGAAAAGTTTAAAAAATATTTTTTCCCTATCCCTCCTATTTATGGTGTTGCTGCAATGTTGAATCCTACAATGAAATTAGGAGGTCCTCATTTTTGGTACTCAAATATTTATAAGGCTTTAGATCTTTCAAATGAGGAATTTGCTACACTTGCAGATGCAAAAGCCTCAATTAAAATAAATGCTTAAACAATTTATAATGATTATCAACTTGCCTAAGAGCATGTTAGGCCAAATGTTCCAACCCCTACTTCGTCTAGTTCACAATCGTCTAAAAGAGCTGCGGGCTTAAAACCACTTAAATCTTGGACGGAGTTCAGGGGTTCTCAAGGTGATAATTATGATGAAACTTCACATCTAAATGAGCTTCAAGTTTATTTGTCGCAGAGACTTGAAAAGGAGAATCCAGACGGCACTTTTGATCTTTTGGAATGGTGGAAGGCAAGGGAAAAATATTTTCTGGTTCTTGCAAGGCTGGCTCGGGATATTTTATCTATTCAAGCTTCAACTGTTGCATCAGAGAGCGCTTTCAGTCAAGCAAGACTTCAAATAGCTGATCATAGAGCATCAATGAGGGAGAGCTTGGAAAAATCTGTACTGTTCAGAGATTGGATCCGCTCGGAAAGAAGAAACTTTGGAATTGCAGAATCATAACCAGTGATAGATGAAGCTTATGAAGAAATGATGGAGGAACTTGCGGAGGATGCTGCTTCGCCTGTAAGTGGTGATGAACAAGCTTCTTTTCCACCACCACCAACGCAACCTGCTCCGAACCTTGAAGTATTTATAAAATTTGTTAGAGATACAATGTAGATTATGGTGTAACTTGTACTTTGGCATATCTTCTTTTAGTTTTTTCCCTTTTAATGGTGGTATTAGTACCTTGTTGTGCTCATTCCATTGGGGGAGGAAGACTAAGAAAGATATGCCATTTTTGGTAATAAAAATTATAAGACATGCCCTTGAATATCTTTTTGCAATATTTTTTGTCTTTAACTTGCAATTATTTATAAGCTATAATATATATACATAACATACAATATATACTACAAGAAAATATATAAGGGAATATATATACATAACATACAATATATACTACAAGAAAATATATCTATATATATATATACTACAAAACATTATAAGAAATTATATTTGGAAATATATATACATAACATACTATATATAGTATACTATACTAGTATACTATATATACTACAAAATAAGATTTTTAAAAATTTCTATATATATATATATACTATACTAGTATACTATATATACTACAAAACAAGATTTTTCAAAATTCAAAATGAGGGCCCCACCCCCAATGACCACCAACGGCCATATTGCACAAATAGCCATTTTTTTCAATTTACAAAACTAACCTTCTCTAACACTATACATACCCCCTCCCTCTTCTTCATTTCAATACTCAATACTCATTCCTCAATCTAAATTTCTCTCAATCTCTCAATCTCCAATTTTCAAGACTTCAAGTCTCAATCTTAATTTTCAAGTTACATCATGCCTCGTTCGGAAAGAGTTCGCTTATTTGTTTCGCACTACTATGAAGTGCTTGAAAAAAATGAAGAAGGCCAAATATTAAAATGCAAGAACTGTGGAAGAGTCTTAAATTTTCGTTCAGGGTGTACCACAGGCATTTTAAAAAGGCATATAACGTATTGTGTTGATGGTATTTATCCGCAAATCCGTCTTTAAGATTTTTCAACAATTTGTGTTATTTTAAAATTATTAGACGTATTTATGCTTCATGTTGTACTTTCTTATTAATTTATTATGCATGGCAATTTAGTTTTACTATTGTTTTGTTATTTTACTTTTTCGTCAAGCACTTTAATAATTAGATTTCTACATATATATTACATATATATTTTTTATATAGCCATGATATGGTTTACAGCAGTACCCGATGCATCACATACAACAGTCGGTCAGTCTGAGGAGCCGGACTTTGTTGCCCACACCGCTGATGAGATGATCCAAATGCTCACCAACCCTGTTGTCCCTTAGCCAGGTGATGATGAGATACAATTAGAAAGACCAAGGTTGCTGAGGATTCCATGCAGACTGAGACTACATAGGGATTTCTCTTAATCCTCTACCCTTCCTTGTTCTTATTTTTGTTAAGCATTGGGGACAATGTTTATTTTTGTTCAGGGGGTGGTCTATTTTGATTGATTGGACATTTGGCCTGTAATAATTCTTATTCTTCCCTTTAATTTGATATATATATTTATTTCCCTTCAGTTTGTATATTCATTTGTCTTACTTTCCATAGTTTATTTCATAGCTTCTTTAGTTGTTTTTCTTAGTTTTATAAATTTTTATTTACCTTAGTAACTTCTTTTTGATTTGTTAGCTTCTTTTCTTCGTTTGAATGAACAATAAGCTTTAGGTTTTCTTAATTCCACGGTTCTTTCCAAAGTTGGATTTTCTGTGAATCGAGTGGCTCTTCCCAATGATGGATGACATGACGACCTTCTTAAGGGATTGAGTCTATTTTCTTTTATGTTTAGGCAAAAATAGTAGTAATAAATAAAAGGGTCTCAAGCATGCTTCGCTTGGTACCGACACATTTACCTACGGCCTTATGGTTAAAAATAAGTTGTTGATAGAAATTAGCTCTAGTTGTGACCTTTTGAATCTAGTGTTGACTTAAGCAGTCGTCGAGTGGTTCAGTTGAGCCAGTTGTGATTCTCAATCTTAACTAGGGTTGTTGTGGGCCCTCGACTCCATTCTCTTTAGCAATCCAGTAGTGTGAGAAGGTGAGGTATTGAATTGCAAGTCCAAGTACCCGTGCTAAAAGTCTAGAACTTGCCCCGAATGTTTTTCTAGGCTAATTTCTAAGTGTAGCTTGACTTGAGAAATGATTGTAGGCTCTCCTTGATCCAATTTGAAATTTGAAATATTCTATAGACTACCAATATAATATCCCTAGTCAACCCATTTGATCCTAAGCCCTTTTTCTTTCAATAACCATGTTACAAGCCTTTATCCGTTTGGTAATGACCCTCTCTTGGCACCCAATCTTTCCTTAGCATTCTTGAGAAACGATTGGCAAAACATATGTTTGGGAGAGAGATAAGGAGTTTGAAAATGATATAAAGGTACAAAGAAGAGAAAAAGATGAAGAAAAGGGAAGGCAAAGAAAAGAAAGAAAAAACGAAAAGAAACAAATGCCAAAAAAGTGAATAAAGTAGCAAGTTGAAGGAAATTCAAAGGAAAACAGGGATAAAAGGCATGGAGTAAATAGAAAAGGAGAAAAATGAATGACATGACCAAGAAATAATGACGTTACATCTCTCTAGTTCCCCCGAGGAAAAGAAATTGACTCAAAGAGTCAACAAAGTATGAGCCAAAAAGAGAAAATGGAGTGCTTAAGAAAAGATGAACCTATTCTATTCCATCAAGTCCTACCTTGATAAAAAAAGCCTTCATTACATCCCAAAAAACCCCTACATGATTTCAAGTTAAGTGAGCTTACATTAGTGGTGATTTATATGAGGGGCAAGCATATGATACTTAAAGTCGTACTTGTGACATTCTTTTGAGAGAGATGAACGAACTTTTCACAATCCTTGAATTGAGTGTTACATTCTAAAGTGAGGTATGCTAAAGGGGGGTAGAGGAGGAGGAGTTTGGGATCCACAATGACCTACATGAAAGACCGAGATTCCTTGATGAATAAAGTCAACTCTTGATGCTCTAGTGTCACATTAGAACTATTGTACTGAAAAAGTCAAATCATTGCATTGTTGATAATTCATATGTGTTGTGGGTAATTATTGGTCCCAATTGATAAGTGATTGATTCACTTTAGGCCAAATGAAATAGTTCTTGTCTTGTGGAAGTAGGAATTACCTTATTTTCTTGAGGACAAGCAAAAGTTTAAGTTTGGGGGAGTTAATAAGTAGGGATTTTGACTACTTATTTTCACTCTTTTACTTTCGTTTTAGCTCCAAATTGCTTAAAGGTAATACAGAAACCTAATGAAATGTGCTTGCTTGCAGGAGTGTTAAGAATATGAGCTAAAGAGATGAAAATCAACTCAAGAAGGAGTAATTTTGGATAGGGACAAAAACAAGGCTAAAAGGGCACTGTGCGGACCGCACAATATTGAGTGCGGCAAAGAAAGCCCATGACAAGAAATGCTCTGCAAAGTGCGGATTGCACAATTCTGGTGCGGCTACAGAAGATAAAGTTCAGAGAGATGGGATTTTAAGGTAAAGAAGAAATGCAGACCGCACCATTTTGTGCAACCGCATAATTAAGAGTGTGGCCACACTCTGAAATTTGCAGTCCGCAGAAGTCCCACAATGCCAAAGCCCAAGGTCAAGAAGTGCGGACCGCACTATAATTGTGCGGCCACAAAATCATGAGTGTGGCCACACTCATAAATGTGTGGTCCGTAAAAGTTAAAGGAGAGCGTCTGCAACCCACAATTGTGCGGCCACGGAACTGGAACCTGTAAAGCCAAGTCGCAATGTGCGGACCGCACACATAATTGTGCGGCCGCACAACCTCTGCAGGGGCAATTTTGTTAGATATTTTTTGCTTAGTATAAATAAAACTTTTTGTCATTTTTAGATTAAGTTTTGTAAGTTAGGATCACCTGAGCTATTTTTATTTATTGTATTTGATAACATTGTACTAGATTAGCTTTTAAACATTAGATTCTCTTTCCTTAAACAAGTATTATGAGTTCTATTTCAGTTTCTTCTTTAATTTCTTCATTTTCCATGAGTAGCTAAACTCTTAGCTAGGTTGTGACCCAACTCTAGTATGAGTATTAATGGGTAATTGATTTAGGGCTTATTTATGATTGGGTATATGATATTTAGCCTAGTTCTTTCTTAAATTTGAGAATTGATTGTTGCAAACATAGATTCATGCCTAATTGACTTAGTCTCTACTTGAGAAAGAGAGACTAAGTCTAGGAAAACTTGGCGAACAAGAAATTGAGGTGAACTCAAGAAATTGATAGCCCCAATTAAAGGGTCAAATCTAGAGATAGTAAGACCCGACTTGAGCATATATCACTTGTTTTGTGAAATACCCATTTAGACTTGAGAAAACTAAATTGGGCAAAATTACTCAAACTACCAAGAGGTATAGAGTGAGTAATCGCGTGTGATTGCTATATTGTATCCCGATCAACCAAACACGCCCTAAAGCTCTCAACCCGGTAAGTATCCATCTAGGCAGAAGTTACAATCCTAGATCTTTCATAACTTGAAAAATAACCAAAACCAAAAATATTGTCTCTTAGCTCTACAATTACAATCAATAGCTTAAACGTAGAAGTAGCATCTGTGCACCTCCTTTTTGCCGCGCCCGAGGGGGCGCGTGGGGAGTTTTCTCCAATTAAAGGACAGTCGAAACGGGATTTGTTTATTTGTTTCAGAGTCGCCACCTGGGAATTTTGAGGCGTCCCAAGTCACCAATTATAATCCCTGAATCGAGGAGAATATGACTCTGTTTATTTTTCTGCGAACCAGAAATCCTGAGTAAGGAATTCTGTTAATCCGGAAGAAGGTGTTAGGCATTTCCGAATTCCGTGGTTCTAGCACGGTCGCTTAACTGTTTTTATTATTGGCTTAATTATCTTGATTTTATTAAATATATTGATGTTATCTGATTTTACTACCGCTTATACTTATTGTGATTGAGAACCCTTCTTTGAATCGAATTACGCGTACGTATATTCGTGTTATAATTTAAAAAGATGCGGAATTATGTCACGCGCACGTGTACACAATTACTTTTGACAATATATTTATTAAGCACATTTTTTCGAGATTGCGTTGAATCAAGAATAATTATTTTTCTTGAATAATGAACCGTACATATCGGATTTTTATAAAATTGATTTAACGCCTTTAGAAAAATCCTTTTATTAAATATTCGCTCGAAATTGCGCGTACGCATAATCCGAAATTTTGCTTTTAAAAGTATAATCAGGGTACGCGAACGTATCCCTAATTGCGCAACATATTTGTAATGATATTAGAGATTTTCCACAAATTGTTTATTATATCCATACATTTTTATGTGAAAATCATGATAAATTCCCATTTAAGGTTTCAAAGAATTTGCAATATTTAAATGTTGACCGTTGATTATAATTTCCAAATATAAATAATTCATTCCAACTGTTCAAATTCAAAGGACATAATAAGAATATGATTAATACTATCTTTAAAAAAAATATGACATATATATATACACGCCAAAGAATAAATGGCATATGAAACTGAAAATAAATGATTCATAAAGGAAGGAAATATTTTCCGAGAATTTTCATTGTTTACTTAATGCAAATTCTATTTCTAATTATCAATGATGTAAAGTGTGGCAATTTATGCTTGTACATCTCTTTTCATTCTCATACACTCACTTTTAGTCTAATAGGCCTAATTATTTGGTCACTTTGTTTTATGAAAGTAGATAAGCATCGAATTTATAGAAAAGGAATTATTATGCAAGTTAATTCAACAAAGTTACCTTACATGCAACCCAACTATTTGGCGTAAACATTCATAACGTTTTACCATCATGATGAGCTATATCATATTACCTTTCGCCAACATTTATACCCACATTTATTATATAAAAATATACCATCAACACCATCTTAACCTGATTTAACAAATAAATATCATTGTTGTAGTTTTCTTGATACTTCTACATCACTTCTTACTTAACTAACAACAAAATTAAATAATGACCAACATTCATGCCATATTCCCTATTTGGACAATTTATTAAACTAATGAGATAATGAACTAATATTACAAACCTTTATACGAACTTTCAAAGTAAGACAATTAGCTCATAGCTATCAAATTGAATTTACTACTAATTAACTAACATGAAACAAAAATAAAATTTAAATTGATGAACTTGGACAAATAGAAAATAGACTTTCAGTTCAAGCTTCATTGATGAGTCATGTTGAATCTCTTTCCAACTTAAAATTTAAAAGACATATACCTGAAAATGGAGGTAGAAGAAGTAAGTTTCAGCAGTTACAGTAGTAACACACTCAGCCAAATATCAATATTCCCACAGATTTGAACAATAATAAGACCCGAAGAAAATAGATGCACAGTATAGTATTTTAAAAGACACTTCAGATTTTAACTGAACAGTGGAATCACACAAAGTTGAACAGATTCAACACAAGAACAACATTTCAGATTTCAGCTTTTCTTCAGTTTCAAATTCAGTTTGTTTCTGATTTTCTGTTTCTGCTGCTGTATCTGTGTGTGAGTGTGTATGTGAGTGTTCTATTTTCTGTTTCTTTTCTTTAAAATCTCGGCCCTCAAAATCTCTTAAAAATTCTCTCTTAAAAATTCTCTCTGCCTTTCTTTTTCTTTCTTAAAATCTTCCCTCTGAAAAATTCTCTCTGCCTCCTCCCTTTTTCCTGAAATCTGCCCCTGTATTTATACAGGTATGCTTCCTTCCTTTTTGTGCTGCCTGGACCCCCTTTTATCTTTTAAAAACAGAAAATCATATCTAAAATCTGCTTTTAACTACTTTAAATCCCATTGAGTGAACTTTTTCCTGATTTCCAGCATTCCATTACCCTTTGTTTCCCATTATCTCCTAAATTATAGCCACTAACACTCCATTATAAGCACACTATTATTATTATATTACCCTACTGTTTCATTTCTCAAATACTCACTCAAAATCCCTCAATACTACTGTTATTACTGCCCCAGACCAAAATTGCTTAAACCTTAACCAAATTATCTGAATTAAACCTGTTTATCAGCTGATAACCAAGTCCTAAATCAAACAAACATTTTGTCTATTCAATGATAACTAATTGATCCAACAACCAATGTCTAATAGCTAATGGACAAAACTAAATTCAGATTTGAACACTGAACTTGTACACAAACATTTTAACAATACGCAGAACTTAACAGAACAAAATCTGAATTGAAATTGAATTTAGCATAAGTGCAGGGGTATTAACAGTATATGCATTACCTGAAACTAACTGCCCAGAAATCAATACATACACAACATCCATTTGACGGACTCACTGATTTATAAACAAACATGATTTAAAATACTAATTAACTAACTATCTATAACAATTGTCAACAAACAATAGGTAGACAAATTGTTTCAATCAGTATTTATCATAAACGAGAATTCATAATATAACTAATCGACGAACTTAATCGAGTCGATTACATACATTATAAATAATCACAACCAATAGAAACAATTCACATTCGGATCAAGTAAATAGGTAGGAGACAGAAATGACAGAATTGATCAAAACAAATATGAAAAATCAAAAAGCTATTGACACAGACAACAATACACTTAGAATACACAAAATAATAGAAAAATACCTCTAAATTTTAATTAGACTCGATCTCAACTCAGCTTCGGATTTTTGTTTGAAATCAAACAGACCTTAGTCGAAGTATTTTCCACTAAAATACTTTGACTAAGGTCGATTGAACCTCAATCTTTTATTTAATCTGAACAGAATCCAAAAGTTTGGTATTTTTAGGGTTCTTAAAAACTCGATTTGGGATTTAACCATTTCTGGTAAGATTCGAGAAGAACCAAACATGACACAATGGTGAGGGTAGCCTAGGGGTCATTTGGTGTTAGTTTGAAACGGATCTGAGTTCGTCATTGTTTGGTCCGAATCTTCAAAATAAGATTCGAGAAGTTCAGAGCTGATTCGAACCAAACTAACTTCAGATCCATAACAAGGGTTCTTAGGGGAAGCCATGATGTTAGTTTGGGGCTGATTGGTTTAGATCAAGTTTTCAGGCCAACCTTCGATTTAAGATTCGAAGAGTTGTGGCCTGATTCGAAGGAAACTAAGGTTGGATTCGTGTAGGGGAGGTTCAGGAGGTCCTAGGGTGTTAAGTTGGTGACCGGCGGCGTTGATGCCGCCGGGTTTCAGGCGAAGGGGAATAGGGGCGGCTAGGGTTAGGGGTCTGTTTGGAACGATGATGAACAGGAGCGGAGAGGGGGGTGTTCAGTTAGGGGCTGGGTAGAGGTTTGGGATTTATATAGGGGTGGGGTGGACTGGTATCGTCCGTTGGATCAAGTAGAATGGATGGATGAGATCTACTCACTTAACCAAACGGTGTCGTTTGGTTTAGGTTAGGGGGACGGGTTGAACCGGGTATCGGATCGGGTAAGGGTCTTGGGTTAGGGTGATGAGATCTTGGCCGTTGGTTGGATTTAATCCAACGGCCCTTGATAAGGGGTAACCAAACGATGTCGTTTGATTCTGTTTTGAATTGGACCGGACATGGCCATTCGGATTGGGCCTGATTTTGTTTAGAAAAATTTAGCCCAGATCCGTTTTTGCCCATTTAATACCACTCTTTTTAATTTCTAATTTAATTCTTCAATTATTAAAAATACTAATTAAAATTAAAAAAACAAAAAAATTACTCCTTCAAAATATTAATCAACCTTTAACAATTTAACACATAGACAAAAAATATTAATCACATAGTGAAACATTAAAATTAGAACAAACGCATATTTTTTGTAATTTTATTTAAATTAACTCTTAAATGCATAATTAAATCCTATATGCATGCAACATGTATTTTATTTTATTTTTTGATTTATTTTGACAAAATAAACATTTACGGACATAACACAAACATTTAACACCACGCAAATTCAAAAATTACACAGTAAAAGAAATTTATTTTATTTTTTTGATTTATTTTTGGAGCAGTTTTCGTTAAAGCAAAAATCACGTTCTCACAGCTGCCCCTCTTTGTGCGGAAACTCGAAGAGTTTTCGTGCAAAGATAAAGTGAGCGGATACGAGCGATTTTTGCCCGTTCGAATACTCCGTGGGAAGCATTTTTAGAAAGATTTGACCGAACCTCTGCTTCAAAGGTTTCCTACATATCCTTGGCTATAAAGGAATCAGGTCAATGTAGTTCGGGAATTTTTTGGTAGCTGGGACTACCATGGGACTGTGATGTTACTGCTGCTTCGTGCTGTTTTTACTGCTTGCTAACCTCCTTATTACACCTTACTTTAAAGGAAATACAAAATTAAGCTAGATTATGGTACAGGAATTATAAAAATCTTATCTAGATCATGCCCTTGCGTTTCTTGTTGTCTTGATATCTTGATGAATCTTGGGCATTTGGCTTATTCCGTATTCCTCTTGGAACTCTTGTTGTTTATTGCTGGGGATTCTGTTGGACTCCTCTGCTTTATTGATTCTAAGTGTGCTCCTTTCTCACATGAGTGGGCTTTTGGTTTCAAAACTTCAATTGCATTCCCTCGTTCTTCAGGTGGGTGCCTTGACTGCTTCTTTTCTTTCTTCATCCTCATTTTCCAGGTGGACGCCTGACTTCTTTAATTCTTTATCCTCATTCTCCAGGTGGATGCCTGATTTCTTCAATTCTTTATCCTCATTCTCCAGGTGGACGCCTGATTTCTTCAATCTCTTTATCCTCATTCTCCAGGTGGACGCCTGACTCGTTCAATTTTCATCCTCATTCTCCAGGTGGACGCCTGATTTCTTCAATTCTTTGTCCTCATTCTCCAGGTGGACGCCTGACTTCTTCTTTTTCTTTATCCTCATTCTCCAGGTGGACGCCTGATTTCTTCAATTCTTTGTCCTCATTCTCCAGGTGGACGCCTGACTTATTCTTTTCTCATCCTCATTCTCCAGGTAGATGCCTGACTTCTTCAATTCTTTGTCCTCATTCTCCAGGTGGACGCCTGACTTCTTCTTTTTCTTTATCCTCATTCTCCAGGTGGACGCCTGACTTCTTCTTTTCTTTGTCCTCATTCTCCAGGTGGACGCCTGACTTCTTCTTTTCTCATCCTCATTCTCCAGGTGGACGCCTGACTTCTTCAATTCTTTGTCCTCATTCTCCAGATAGACGCCTGACTCGTTCAATTTTCATCCTCATTCTCCAGGTGGACGCCTGATTTCTTTAATTCTTTGTCCTCATTCTCCAGGTGGACGCCTGACTTCTTCTTTTCTCATCCTCATTCTCCAGGTGGACGCCTGACTTCTTCAATTCTTTGTCCTCATTCTCCAGGTGGACGCCTGATTTCTTTAATTTCTTCATCCTTATTCTCCAGGTGGACGCCTGATTTCTTTAATTCTTTACCAGGTATTTCCTGACACAAATATTGTATTTGCCCCTGTTTTAAATCAAAGAAAACTTCGTTAGTTTAAAGCAGGGTGGCTGGCTGTGGTATTCTTGCCGATGGTGATGTTTCTCTTCGTCTCTCTTTATTGCCTTGGAATGATTGAAAAGACTGTTTTGTCTTTGTAATTGATCCTTGACTATAGGATTCCCTTCTGTGTGTTTTCCTTCAAAATCTTTCAACTGTAATCATGTGCCTCTTTTGACTTTGCTGATCCTCTTTTGATTTCATCTTTCTTACACCCGTATTTTATCTCCCACCTTTCGTGGCTGTATTTTGTAACCTTGAATCTTGGTAGTATACCTTGACATTCCTTCTTGTTTGTTTGGAATAAAACTTATCTCAAAGCTTGGAAAAAGTAAGATTATTAGTAACGAAATACGCTGATTTCGACAATTATAGAATGAAAAGAAATATCCAATTTTTGGATGACTGTTGGAAAAAGAATAAAGGACTTATCTGATTGGAATTACTGGCACCAATGATCAGGGTATGCATTTCGGATTAATCAACCCAGTCTTTTAATCAATCTCCTTTCAATTGTCTCAAGGAGTTTTCATCGATAAATTTTTCTCATTTTTCACTTCTTCACTTCCTTTTCGCCTTATGGTGCCTGCGAAAGTTTTCACCAATAAGACTCTCTCATTTTACTTTTCTCTCAACTTCCGTCGCCTTATGGTGCCCGTGTGGGTTTTCACCTATAAGAATCTCTCATTTTTACTTTCTTTCCTTGTTTGTACCAGAGTGTTATGAACCACTTTATTTGCTTGCCTCAGCATTTTTCTAAGATTGATCGAAAGGTCTTTTTTGGTATAGGGTTAGAAATGAAAGAGGTATTAAAAGCTAAATAGCTTTGGTATGGGTTTAAGATTACAACTCTTGGAATCTTTTCTTATTTCCGATACAATTCCTGCCCCAGTTTCTTGATTGGGGTCTCTTAATATTTCTTTTCTGTTCACATTGTGCATGTTGTGCACCCTATGACCGAGCCGTGAGGCGCCTACGTATCCTTCTTTGAGGAATCAGGTCAAACGTAGTTCACTACATAATAGTGAAGATTTTGATCTTCTTCTTTTTTTATTTTTTTTATTTTATTGATTCCAAGAGAGGGTAAGAAAGAAACAAGTATGGCTCAAAGGGGAAGCAAATGGTATAGTGTTTGGATAGCAGAATAAATTGCCTTTGTCATTTCAATCTTCGAAATAGTACTAAATACAAACATTCAAAAAGTTATGCATAATATCTCTTTACCGCGTCAGAATTGATCGCCATATCTATGCATTTGCCTTCAATATCTGTTAAACATAGTGCACCATTCGATAATACTCTGGTCACAATGAATGGTCCTTGCCAATTCGGAGCAAATTTTCCTTTTGCTTCAACCTGATGTGGAAGAATGCGTTTCAGCACATGCTGACCTACTTCAAACTTCCGGGGACGCACCTTTTTGTTGTATGCTCTTTCTACTCTTCTTTGATATAATTGACCATGACATACTGCGGTCAATCGTTTTTCGTCAATCAAGTTCAACTGTTCCAGACGGGTTTTGACCCATTCATCATCATCAATCTTTGCTTCGGCGATGATCCGAAGGGAAGGAATCTCAATTTCTGCAGGAATTACTGCTTCGGTGCCATATACCAACAAATAAGGAGTTGCTCCTACTGAAGTGCGAACAGTAGTGCGGTATCCCAATAATGCAAATGGTAATTTTTCATGCCATTGTTTTGAACCTTCTACCATCTTCCGAAGTATCTTCTTTATGTTTTTGTTGGTTGCTTCTACTGCTCCATTCGCCTTAGGCCGATATGGGGTAGAGTTACGATGTGTAATCTTAAACTGTTGACATACTTCTTTCATTAAGTTGCTGTTGAGATTAGCACCGTTATCTGTGATGATCACCTTCGGGATTCCGAATCGACATATGATATTTGAGTGGACAAAATTGACCACAGCTTTCTTGGTCACTGATTTGAATGTCTTGGCCTCAACCCATTTGGTAAAATAATCAATAGCTACCAGAATGAATCTGTGTCCATTGGATGCTGCCGGTTCAATTGGTCCAATCACATCCATGCCCCAAGCAACGAAAGGCCACGGTGCTGACATTGTGTGCAACTCGGATGGTGGAGAATGAATCAAATCTCCGTGTATTTGGCATTGATGACACTTGCGTACAAAACTGATACAATCTCGCTCCATGGTAAGCCAATAGTAACCGGCTCGGAGGATTTTCTTTGCCAACACATATCCACTCATGTGGGGTCCGCAAACTCCTGAATGTACTTCAGACATGACAGTTGTAGCTTGTCTGGCATCTATGCATCTTAATAATCCAAGATCTAGTGTTCTTTTATACAAAATTCCTCCGCTTAAGAAGAATCCATTTGCCAATCGCCTAATGGTCCTCTTTTGATCTCCTATGGCTTGTGCGGGATATATACCCATCCTGATATACTCTTTGATGTCGTGGAACCATGGTTCTCCATCAAATTCTTCTTCCACCATATCGCAATAAGCTTGCTGATTGTGGACTTGAATATGTATTGGATCTACATAAGCTTTGTCTGGATGGTGCAACATTGATGCTAGGGTAGCCAATGCATCGGCAACCTCATTATGGATTCTTGGAATATGTTGGAATTCCACTGATTGAAACTGCTGACAAAGATCATGTAAACATTGTCGGTATGGTATGAGCTTCAAGTCTCGGGTTTCCCATTCTCCTTGAATTTGATGTACCAAAAGATCCGAATCTCCCATGACTAAGATTTCTCGGATACCCATATCGGCGGCTAGCCTTAACCCCAAAATGCAAGCTTCATATTCAGCCATATTATTGGTGCAATAAAATCGTAGTTGAGCCGTAACAGGATAGTGATGCCCTGTTTCAGAAATGATTACAGCTCCTATTCCGACTCCTTTCATGTTGGCGGCTCCATCAAAGAAAAGTTTCCAGCCAGGTTTTTCAATTTGTTCCACCTCGTCGATATGCATTGTTTCCTCATCAGGAAAATAAGTCTTCAGCGGCTCATATTCCTCATCGACCGGGTTTTCGGCTAAATAATCGGCCAGTGCTTGAGCCTTCATTGCAGTTCGAGTCACATAGATGATGTCGAATTCTGTGAGCAATATCTGCCACTTTGCAAGTCTTCCTGTTGGCATAGGCTTTTGAAAAATGTATTTCAATGGATCCAACCGAGAAATGAGGTAAGTAGTGTAGGATGACAAATAGTGTTTCAATTTTTGAGCTACCCATGTTAGGGCGCAACATGTCTTTTCCAGATGAGTATACTTAACCTCATAAGCTGTGAACTTCTTGCTAAGGTAGTAGATGGCCTGTTCCTTTCTGCCAGTGAGGTCATGTTGCCCCAATACACAACCAAATGAATTTTCCAAAACCGTTAAGTAAAGAATCAAAGGTCTTCCTGGCTCTGGCGAGACTAACACGGGTGGTTTCGACAAGTACCCTTTTATCTTATCGAACGCTTCTTGACACTCATTGGTCCATTTGACTGCAGCATCCTTTTTTAACAATTTGAAAATTGGCTCACAGGTTGTCGTGAGCTGAGCAATAAACCTGCTGATGTAATTTAGCCTCCCTAACAAACTCATTACTTCAGTTTTGTTTCTTGGAGGTGGCAGTTCTTGAATGGCTTTAATCTTTGATGGGTCTAGCTCGATGCCTCGTCGACTGACTATGAATCCCAGCAACTTTCCGGACGGAACTCCGAATGCGCACTTGGCAGGGTTAAGGTTGAGGTTGTACCTGCGAAGTCTTAAGAAGAACTTCCTCAAATCCCCAACGTGGTTGGCCTGATGCTTTGCTTTTATGATTACATCATCCACGTATACCTCAATTTCCTTGTGTATCATATCATGAAACACTGTGGTCATTGCTCTCATATAGGTTGCTCCGGCATTCTTTAAACCGAATGGCATTACCCGGTAGCAATAAGTTCCCCATGGTGTGATGAATGCCGTCTTTTCTGCATCTTCTTCATCCATTAGAATTTGATGATATCCGGCATAACAATCCACGAAAGATCCTATATCATGCTTGGCACAATTGTCGATCAAAATATGGATATTGGGTAATGGGAAATTATCCTTTGGACTTGCTTTGTTGAGATTGCGATAGTCGACGCATACTCTAATTTTGCCATCTTTCTTTGGCACAGGAACGACATTAGCTAACCAAATAGGATATCGAGTGACTCGAATGACCTTTGCTTCCAATTGTTTGGTGATTTCTTCCTTAATTCTCATACTCATATCAGGCTTGAATTTTCTCAGCCTCTGCTTGACAGGAGGCACCGTTGGATCGGTAGGCAATTTGTGAACCACTAAATCAGTGCTCAAGCCTGGCATGTCGTCATACGACCATGCAAAAACATCTTTGAATTCTATGAGTGCTTTAATTAACTCTTCTCGGATCTTTGGTTCGAGATGGACACTTATTTTAGTTTCTCGGATATTACTCGTGTCCCCTATATTGATGTCCTCGGTATCACTCAAGTTAGGTTTGATTTTTTCCTCAAAGTGAATTAACTCTTTACTAATCTCTTCAAAACCCTCATCTTCATCATATTCTGATTCGTAATCACAATATATTTCTTGAATTATTACTTCAGAACCAGATTGATTTTTAAGACTGGGCTGAAGATTCCTCATGCATGCCATATCACTAGAGCCAGCGTAAAAAGAACTGTATAGAAAAGAAGAAAAAGAAAAGAAAGCTATTAGGAATGATAATAAAAAGGAAACTACTTTTTATTGGATAATGAAAGATAACAAGGTTTTGCACACTTCAAACCAACTGTAAGATAAACTTTGGGATTACAACCTTGAAATATCCCAAACAAACTGAAAGAAAATCAAAATAAACTACCAAGACTCCTTTCGAATTGGGAGAGGAGTGGCTTTCCAATTATTGAGATTTGTTTCTGGTCCAACGAATTGAACTTCTGCGTTGCTACACCCTTCTCCGCCTTCCAGCATATTTACATCACTAAACAATTTCTCGAACATTTCAATTAATTCCTCCTCAGGATTAACCTGGGATTTAGGAATTGTTGTTATCGGGCGATTTTTAGCGCCGGTCTTGACAAAAGACTTCGACAGCTGTGGTACTGGTTTTGGAAGAACCCATGCTTGGTGTTTCAACTTCCTGGCCCTTATCACGTCATTGGTGGTAGGTGTGAACCCTAAACCGAATGTTCCCCAGTTCTCGGGGAGAGATACTGGTTGTACAATTCCTTGCAAAGATAAGCCTAGACCTTTGCCGGGTATAAAGCCATTCTTCAGCATTTCATAAACTACCATGACTGATGCAGAGGATACCTTTGGATTCGCAAGGTATTTTCCTTCTGGAATTTTATCTACCGTCACCGTGTCGGACACTTGCTATACCCATGGTCCTTGGTCAATTTTTGCTCCCTCAACTGGTATAATGGTGTTGTTGTGAGCATTTAAATTTTCTTCTCCATGCACGACTATTTCTTAATGGTCCCATTCAAACTTGACAGCCTGATGTAATGTTGACGGGACTGCTTTAGCAGCATGGATCCATGGTCGACCCAATAACAAGTTGTAAGAAACAGTCATGTCCAACACATGGAATTCCATTGTGAATTCAACTGGCCCTATAGTTAGTTCCAACACTATGTCGCCAAATGAATCTCTGCTTTCACCGTCAAATCCTCGTACGTAGATACTATTCTTTTGGATCCTCTCCTCTTTAATTTTTAATTTGTTTAAAGTGGAAAGAGGGCATATGTTTGCACTGGACCCATTGTCGACCAATACCCGGGTTACTACGGAGTTTTCACATTTCACGGTGAGGTAAAGAGCTCTGTTGTGCTCGGTACCCTCCACAGGTAATTCATCATCAGCAAATGTAATCCTGTTTGTCTCAAAGATTCTGTTGGCTATTTTGCCCAAATGATTTATAGAGATCTTTTCAGGAACATGAGCTTCATTCAGGATTTTCATCAACGCCAGACGATGTTCCTCTGAATGGATCAGTAATGACAACAATGAAATTTGAGCGGGGGTCTTCTTTAATTGATCCACAACAGAATAATCATGGAGCTTCATTTTTCTTAAAAACTCCTCCGCCTCTTCTTCCGTCACAGCTTTCTTTGTTGGCATTGGATTGTTTTTAGTTTTTCTCAGCTCTTCGGGAGTAAAACATCTTCCCGAACGAGTCAAGCCTTGTACCTCACACACTTCTTCCTTGATTTCTTTGCCCTTGTACATTACGGTCACCCGTTCATAGTTCCATGGGATGGCTTTGTTGTTGATGATTGGCAGCTGGATTACAGGTGCAATAATAACCCGATCTGTACGTGCTCCTTCCACGAATATAACGGGTTTGTTAGCAACCCCTGGTACTATCACCTTCGGCTTCTCTTGTTTTGCGGCAACTTTGTTCGATGACCCCTCATCGATTATAATAGACGGTTCATCACAACTTTTGTTCTGTTTAGACACCTGCTTCTCCTCCATTAACTGCTTATCTGGCTTGGTTTCATGAGACTTGATCATCATGACAGTTTGTGATGGCTTCTTTGTCTCCCCATTAGCTTGTATGATTTCTATCATGTTAGCCTCTTGATGGGCTGGCATCGGATTTCTATTGATATTTGGAGCTTCGGGGGTTTGAACCTCGATTTTATTAGTGTCAATCAACTCTTGTATTGCATTTTTCAAATGCCAACATTTCTCCGTATCATGGCCTGGTGTACCGGAGCAATATTCACAGCTAATGGTGTAATCCAGATTCTTTGGTGGAGGATTGGGTAGCTTGGATTGTATTGGTCTCAACATGTCTAACTGTCTCAGCCTGTGGAACAGACTAGTGTAAGACTCTCCCAATGGAGTGTAAGTTTTCTTTTTCTGTTCCCTTTCTCCCCTGAATGTTGGCCTAGGCCTGAAACCTGGTCCGGGATAAGCTCGGGGGTAGGTATTTGGTGTGACAGGAGCACGCCAATTGGTGTGAACAGGTGGCTGATTGTATGCTTGAGCGTGGTTAATGGCGAAATGAGGCTCTGAAGGGTGATAGTAATGTTGGGATGAATCATGGTGGTAAGCTGATTGGCGAGGTCGTTGCTGATTATAGTAAAGCGGTGAACCCCTGGGTCCCGGCCAAATTCCTGAATCAACTACGGTTGCTTCCTCCCTCTTCTTTCTTCCGATTCCTCCTACCCCGCCTTGAATAGCTTGAGTAGTTGCCTTAATTGCTGAATAGCTTCATGATTTTGTTTGTCTTGAGGCCTTCTTCCACCATACCTCCCATCTTTACTACCTCGTTGAATGATTTTCCAACCGCTGAAACCAAGTGGGCGTAGTAAGTTGGTTCCAAGGCTTGGAGGAAGTAGTCTACCATTTCGCTCTCCTTCATAGGAGGATCCACTCTTGCTGCCTGTTCTCTCCACCGAAAACCATACTCTCTGAAACTTTCATTGTGTTTCTTCTCAAATTTGGTCAAAGATAATCGATCTGGGATGATTTCCAGATTGTATTGGAAATGGTATGCGAATGCCTGTGCCAGGTCATCCCAGGTGTACCATCTTCCATGGTCTTGGCGTGTATACCACTCCAAAGCTGATCCGCTTAGACTTTGACTGAAGTAAGCCATCAATAATTCATCCTTTCCCCCAGCTCCTCGCATCTTGCTACAGAAACCCCTTAAGTGGGCTACTGGGTCGCCGTGCCCGCTGTATAGGTCAAATTTGGGCATCTTGAAGCCAAATGGCAATTGTACATTAGGGAATAAGCATAAATCTTTGTATGCTACACTGACTTGCCCACCTAATCCCCGCATGTCTCGGAACGACTGTTCTAGACTTTTGACCTTCCTGAACATCTCTTCTTGTTCAGCATTTTTGGCTGGCTTGTCAATTTCGGTTGGGAGATTAAACCGAGGAGCAGGTGAATTGATTTCGGAGGCTTTGAAGGTGGGCTCCGGGGTGTAATATTGGTTGTCTTGGGCCTGAAATGTAGGCTCACTAGGAGATTTGTGAAATGTAGCAGGGGGAGGTGCTACAAAAACAGGAGTCATAGGTGGAGGAAGGTACGGAACTGGTTTTGGAGGTGGAGACTGTGGTGTCTGAGAGGTAGTGCCTCGGTAGTGCTGATAAATGGGGAAACTTGGGGATAATTCAGTGGTGATATTATCCTGAGTTTGGATCATTGATGGAGCAGGGTTATTTGGGTAAGATGGGGGTAACTGTCCTGTAGACCAAGCTTGGTACATTTCAGCCATTTGCTGCTTGAGCTTAAGCATTTCTTCTTTCATTTTCCCGACATCCATCTCTTCTATCTCCATACCTGTGTCAACATCTGGGATAGACATACTTTCGGGTATTGGTCCTTTTGATCTTGTATGATAGTGATAATATGCCAGTATACTCTTTAGAGAAACTAACTGGTTGAATTCTGAAAATGAACAAACTTGTTAGTTTTGAGAGTTTAACACATATATAATCACACGTTGAGATGCAATGCTCCTAGACAAATAATCCCTTTCTATTATGCATTCGCTCGGTTGCTTGTGTCGTCCCAGCTTTCTTGAAATTGAAAAATTGTCATTCGCTTTTATTTACTATATATATCTTTATCGTGGTGGTCGAATCTTAGAGATTGCCTACGTATCATGTCAAACATGAATCAGACCTTGCGTAGTTCGGACTGAAGGCAATCACTTTTATTAATTACACAAAGATGGAATTACATTTGAAAATTTTTAAAAAAAATAGCTTGAAATACACACACTTAAATCAAAATAAAAGATACAATTCATAACATCTCACAACATGCCCCACTTTCCACTTTTGTTCTCTAATATTGGATTATCTGCTCAATGTGGGGCTTGACCTGGATGGCCTCCCAGCGTACGATACATCCTTTCCAACTCCATTGCTAGATGACGAGCAAAAGTGGGCGCATGCTCTGTAAACCTTTCATAATCCATTCCTTGGCAGTTTACATAACTTTGAGATGTGAAGACTGCCAGGTCGTGGATTTGTGCCCTGAAACCTTGGAGACGTTGGTCTTGGTCTTGCAATTGCTGCTGACGAGTGGTGGCTATGTCTCTGACACGGTTTTCACGATCTAAAGCTGATTCTAATAGAGCTCGGAGTCTGGCCTGCTCTAATCTCACTTGCGATCTTTCCCTGTCGAGGTCTGCTTGTTGATATTCTCTGTTGCATCTTCTTGCCTCTTCTAGTTGTGCACGAAGCTGGTCTTCTGATCGCATCCAATAGTCTTTTTCCTTCTTGAATTGAGCCTTGTCTTTTTCGGATTGCCTATCTTGGCGTTCCTTGTTAGATCTGGCTTCTTCGTTTAATTGTTGGATCCTTTCTTTTGCTTTGCTCAATGCCCTTTCGTTTTCCGCAAGAATGGAATCATAATCTTGCATTTTTTCGAAGAGATTGGCGATGGTTTTTTGATCTTTCCAGCTTCTCTTTGGCGTTTCAGATACTCTTTTCATTTTTTGGAATCGAGCATGAAGATTTTCATTCTCACAAGCTAGACTCTTTTTCTCGCCTTTGGCTTCTTGTTCTTGCAAATCTTTCTCCAAACTGAGGCTTCTTAGATTTTCTTTTAGGGCATGGATAGTGGCTTTGTACCCTTTTTCTTTTTCTCCCCAGATTAACCGCTCTTGGATTTTATCATTGAAGTTTTGAACATGGGGTCTTTTTGTTGGCCTTTTTAGCTCAGGTTCCGGTACATCATCCACGCGAGACCGCTTTTCGAACCACCTTGCATATCCAGGATTTATCTCACCCTTGGTAGCGTCTTGGACTTGAGTATCACTTTTCAAGTATCGGCACCCATTCCATATCTGCTGAAGTAGAGCTTCGGGAATAGTGGCTTCTGGGTGTAATTCGATTACTTGCATACTCAAATCTTCCTCATCAGGAACTATTTGATATCTCCCTAGTTGCCTTAGGACTCTTAGTGGTGCATATGGCTGAATGCTTCTCAATCCCAATAGTAGTAGATAACTATTTGAGGTTGACATATGTATTACTTCTCTCATCGGGAGCCATCCCAGAGTCCATTCAATTTGATTTGCCGTTAAAGCCTTTAGATGAGATACCCATGCTTCTATCCCTTCTGGAGCTTGATAATTTTTTGTTCTTTCCTCATAGCTCTCGATGCAATTAGCTTTGTTCGACCCATACTGTATGATCTTGGGTTGTTGTTGGAGATGTTCAATCACCCACATTTGCAACAAAATTTTGCATCCTTCGAAAACTTTCGCTCCTGATTTGCATAAAGTCAAAGCCCGATAAATATCTGATAGAATGATGGGGACAAGGGTGTGATTTTCTTTAGTGGTGAGGATTTGCACAACTTTTGCGGTGCGAATATCAATTGTTCGCTCTTTATTTGGGAAGACCATGACTCCTAGAAAAGCCACCATGAAAGCAAATCGACGGTGCATCTGCCAAATGTCTTTGTTTTGCTTATTAGTAAGGTCTTTCTCATGAATTTCGAACCCATCTGACTTTCCAAACCTGGAATACAAAAAATTGAAGGAACAACATCCATTGATGACATTACTTTTCCTGATTTGACTGCTGATGTTCAGAAGACCGAAGAATCGATGTATTGAAGGAGCCTTTGTGAATATCAAGCTTTGATTTCTTAAACTTCCGTCAAAACCAACATAGCCAGCTATCTCCTCTAATGTAGGAGTAAGCTCAAAGTCAGAGAAACGAAAAACATTGTGAACAGGATCCCAGAAAGTTACTAATGCCGTAATCAGATCATCCCAAGGCTCAACTTTCATAATGTCCGTGAGATTTCCCAAATGCTTGACGACCCATTTTTGACCGTCTTCGCCTAAATCATACCACCACATTTGAAGCTGACATAGAAATTCCTCCGTACTTGTGGATGAGGGGCTTTGTGTAGTGCTCATTTTGTATCTGAAATTTAATTTTAATAAAGTCAAAATTTATACTAAAAATCATTTTCGAAATTTTTTCTTTTATTTATTAAAAAAAAATTTAAAACTATATTTTTTCGAAATTTTTAAAGCAACCCTTTTTATTCCTTTCTCCTTATCAAGATTTTATTTAAGCTGGTCAACAAGCATATTTGAGGCGAATAAATGCACAAATAACAAGTAGGATGCATCATGATGGTCTTTTAATTTTGGGTTCACCTGTCCTAGACAGACCCAACCCCTGTGTTGAGTCTCCAAGGCCAAATGCATATGATGCAAATATTCGTTCCTACTAGGGATCCGGTACATGGCTGAGTTATTCTAAGTGTAAAACCTTAGGTTAATTGTTCTAAACCTGGCTTACCCAAACAGACAGTTCGAGCCGAAGCGGGGGCAACGTACCGAGAGCACGAAAGTCTGCCCGGCCTAGTTACTTGTCCCAACTCCGTCTTATTTGGTATGACTTTAACAAAAAGGTGGGTCACGCGCACGTGTACACCATAAATTCAGAAGACTCAGAAAGAAGGGAGTTTCGTAGCAGTTGTATATATTCACAATTCAAATAATATTAAAGCGGTAAAAAAAAATATTTAGTATATTAGCATATAAACAGTTGAAAATTATATAGTAAGTAAAGCCAATAAAAACAGATATTTTAAGCTCGAATTCTTTAAACCCTGAACCAATGGTTCTGGGTTACAATAACAGTTTTGTCCCCAGCAGAGTCGCCAGAGCTGTCGCACCTCCTTTTTGCCGCGCCCGAGGGGGCGCGTGGGGAGTTTTCTCCAATTAAAGGACAGTCGAAACGGGATTTGTTTATTTGTTTCAAAGTTGCCACCTGGGAATTTTGAGGCGTCCCAAGTCACCAATTATAATCCCTGAATCGAGGAGAATATGACTCTGTTTATTTTTCTGCGAACCAGAAATCCTGAGTAAGGAATTCTGTTAATCCGGAAGAAGGTGTTAGGCATTTCCGAATTCCGTGGTTCTAGCACGGTCGCTTAACTGTTTTTATTATTGGCTTAATTATCTTGATTTTATTAAATATATTGATGTTATCTGATTTTACTACCGCTTATACTTATTGTGATTGAGAACCCTTCTTTGAATCGAATTACGCGTATGTATATTCGTGTTATAATTTAAAAAGATGCGGAATTATGTCACGCGCACGTGTACACAATTACTTTTGACAATATATTTATTAAGCACATTTTTTCGAGATTGCGTTGAATCAAGAATAATTATTTTTCTTGAATAATGAACCGTACATATCGGATTTTTATAAAATTGATTTAACGCCTTTAGAAAAATCCTTTTATTAAATATTCACTCGAAATTGCGCGTACGCATAATCCGAAATTTTGCTTTTAAAAGTATAATCAGGGTACGCGAACGTATCCCTAATTGCGCAACATATTTGTAATGATATTAGAGATTTTCCACAAATTGTTTATTATATCCATACATTTTTATGTGAAAATCATGATAAATTCCCATTTAAGGTTTCAAAGAATTTGCAATATTTAAATGTTGACCGTTGATTATATTTTCCAAATATAAATAATTCATTCCAACTGTTCAAATTCAAAGGACATAATAAGAATATGATTAATATTATCTTTAAAAAAAATATGACATATATATATACACGCCAAAGAATAAATGGCATATGAAACTGAAAATAAATGATTCATAAAGGAAGGAAATATTTTCCGAGAATTTTCATTGTTTACTTAATGCAAATTCTATTTCTAATTATCAATGATGTAAAGTGTGGCAATTTATGCTTGTACATCTCTTTTCATTCTCATACACTCACTTTTAGTCTAATAGGCCTAATTATTTGGTCACTTTGTTTTATGAAAGTAGATAAGCATCGAATTTATAGAAAAGAAATTATTATGCAAGTTAATTCAACAAAGTTACCTTACATGCAACCCAACTATTTGGCATAAACATTCATAACGTTTTACCATCATGATGAGCTATATCATATTACCTTTCGCCAACATTTATACCCACATTTATTATATAAAAATATACCATCAACACCATCTTAACCTGATTTAACAAATAAATATCATTATTGTAGTTTTCTTGATACTTCTACATCACTTCTTACTTAACTAACAACAAAATTAAATAATGACCAACATTCATGCCATATTCCCTATTTGGACAATTTATTAAACTAATGAGATAATGAACTAATATTATTACAAACCTTTATACGAACTTTCAAAGTAAGACAATTAGCTCATAGCTATCAAATTGAATTTACTACTAATTAACTAACATGAAACAAAAATGAAATTTAAATTGATGAACTTGCACAAATAGAAAATAGACTTTCAGTTCAAGCTTCATTGATGAGTCATGTTGAATCTCTTTCCAACTTAAAATTTAAAAGACATATACCTGAAAATGGAGGTAGAAGAAGTAAGTTTCAGCAGTTACAGCAGTAACACACTCAGCCAAATATCAGTATTCCCACAGATTTGAACAATAATAAGACCCGAAGAAAATAGATGCACAGTATAGTATTTTAAAAGACACTTCAGATTTTAACTGAACAGTGGAATCACACAAAGTTGAACAGATTCAACACAAGAACAACATTTCAGATTTCAGCTTTTCTTCAGTTTCAAATTCAGTTTGTTTCTGATTTTCTGTTTCTGCTGCTGTATCTGTGTGTGAGTGTGTATGTGAGTGTTCTATTTTCTGTTTCTTTTCTTTAAAATCTCAGCCCTCAAAATCTCTTAAAAATTCTCTCTTAAAAATTCTCTCTGCCTTTCTTTTTCTTTCTTAAAATCTTCCCTCTGAAAAATTCTCTCTGCCTCCTCCCTTTTTCCTGAAATCTGCCCCTGTATTTATACAGGTATGCTTCCTTCCTTTTTGTGCTGCCTGGACCCCCTTTTATCTTTTAAAAATAGAAAATCATATCTAAAATCTGCTTTTAACTACTTTAAATCCCATTGAGTGAACTTTTTCCTGATTTCCAGCATTCCATTACCCTTTGTTTCCCATTATCTCCTAAATTATAGCCACTAACACTCCATTATAAGCACACTATTATTATTATATTACCCTACTGTTTCATTTCTCAAATACTCACTGAAAATCCCTCAATACTACTGTTATTACTGCCCCAGACCAAAATTGCTTAAACCTTAACCAAATTATCTGAATTAAACCTGTTTATCAGCTGATAACCAAGTCCTAAATCAAACGAACATTCTGTCTATTCAATGATAACTAATTGATCCAACAACCAATGTCTAATAGCTAATGGACAAAACTAAATTCAGATTTGAACACTGAACTTGTACACAAACATTTTAACAATACGCAGAACTTAACAGAACAAAATCTGAATTGAAATTGAATTTAGCATAAGTGCAGGGGTATTAACAGTATATGCATTACCTGAAACTAACTGCCCAGAAATCAATACATACACAACATCCATTTGACGGACTCACTGATTTATAAACAAACATGATTTAAAAGACTAATTAACTAACTATCTATAACAATTGTCAACAAACAATAGGTAGACAAATTGTTTCAATCAGTATTTATCATAAACGAGAATTCATAATATAACTAATCGACGAACTTAATCGAGTCGATTACATACATTATTAATAATCACAACCAATAGAAACAATTCACATTCGGATCAAGTAAATAGGTAGTAGACAGAAATGACAGAATTGATCAAAACAAATATGAAAAATCAAAAAGCTATTGACACAGACAACAATACACTTAGAATACACAAAATAATAGAAAAATACCTCTGAATTTTAATCAGACTCGATCTCAACTCAGCTTCGGATTTTTGTTTGAAATCAAACAGACCTTAGTCGAAGTATTTTCCACTGAAAATACTTTGACTAAGGTCGATTGAACCTCAATCTTTTACTTAATCTGAACAGAATCCAAAAGTTTGGTATTTTTAGCGTTCTTAAAAACTCGATTTGGGATTTAACCATTTATGGTCAGATTCGAGAAGAACCAAACATGACACAATGGTGAGGGTAGCCTAGGGGTCATTTGGTGTTAGTTTGAAACGGATCTGAGTTCGTCCTTGTTTGGTCCAAATCTTCAAAATAAGATTCGAGAAGTTCAGAGCTGATTCGAACCAAACTAACTTCAGATCCATAACAAGGGTTCTTAGGGGAAGCCATGGTGTTAGTTTGGGGCTGATTGGTTTAGATCAAGTTTTCAGGCCAACCTTCGATTTAAGATTCGAAGAGTTGTGGCCTGATTCGAAGGAAACTAAGGTTGGATTCGTGTAGGGGAGGTTCAGGAGGTCCTAGGGTGTTAAGTTGGTGACCGGCGGCGTTGATGCCGCCGGGTTTCAGGCGAAGGGGAATAGGGGCGGCTAGGGTTAGGGGTCTGTTTGGAACGATGATGAACAGGAGCGGAGAGGGGGGGTGTTTCAGTTAGGGGCTGGGTAGAGGTTTGGGATTTATATAGGGGTGGGGTGGACTGGTATCGTCCGTTGGATCAAGTAGAATGGATGGATGAGATCTACTCACTTAACCAAACGGTGTCGTTTGGTTTAGGTTAGGGGGACGGGTTGAACCGGGTATCGGATCGGGTAAGGGTCTTGGGTTAGGGTGATGAGATCTTGGCCGTTGGTTGGATTTAATCCAACGGCCCTTGATAAGGGGTAACCAAACGATGTCGTTTGATTCTGTTTTGAATTGGACCGGACATGGCCATTCGGATTGGGCCTGATTTTGTTTAGAAAAATTTAGCCCAGATCCGTTTTTGCCCATTTAATACCACTCTTTTTAATTTCTAATTTAATTCTTCAATTATTAAAAATACTAATTAAAATTAAAAAAACAAAAAAATTACTCCTTCAAAATATTAATCAACCTTTAACAATTTAACACATAGACAAAAAATATTAATCACATAGTGAAACATTAAAATTAGAACAAACGCATATTTTTTGTAATTTTATTTAAATTAACTCTTAAATGCATAATTAAATCCTATATGCATGCAACATGTATTTTATTTTATTTTTTGATTTATTTTGACAAAATAAACATTTACGGACATAACACAAACATTTAACACCACGCAAATTCAAAAATTACACAGTAAAAGAAATTTATTTTATTTTTTTGATTTATTTTTGGAGCAGTTTTCGTTAAAGCAAAAATCACGTGCTCACAACATCAACAATTGAAAATGTGGAAGTGTAATTTGGAGCACATCATACAGTCTCATGTATACCTAATCCAAAATCTAACTCCGGTGGATTTGACCCCAACTTGCGTTGGGTTTTATTATTGACTCGACCGCTTCACAACCTATATGTCGTGTGAGTTTGGGGGACATCAACCATCTATCGGGACGATGCTAAAGCTACTCAAGTCCAAGCGAGAGAGGCTACCAAGATTTCTCAGACTCAAACACATTGGATTGATGAACTTGCCACATGCTAATCTCGGAGGGAAACCCTCGAGGAGATCCACGGTCGAGGATTCGATATTACCGAGGAGATAGTAAAGGCAAAAGAGCATGAAGATGATGCTAGAGCGTTGGCTTCTTGTGATGACGATGATGACGATGATGGCAGCAAGGGTGGGTCCGAAAATGGGGAGGACCCCGATGAAGAAGCTGCCCTTGAGAATAGTTAGGAGCTTTTGTATTTTTTTTCTTTTGTGTAGGACCCCGATTGGTCCTTTGTAAGTACCTTTATACATATAAAATATTTCCTTTTTATCCTTATCTCGACTTTTGCCTTGTGAAAATTTTGATTAGCTTTATGCCTTATGAAAATTCTAAAGATTTTTGTTCGTGAATTCGAAACTTAGGCAACTTGATCGAAGTTAGACTAATATATTCTTTGAAGTAAAGTGAGTAATTGCTCGAACTCGAAGTCAAATATAGTCTTTGTAGTCGAGTTGAGTGAGGATGAATTCTCGAACTCAAAAAATATAATGGCCCTTAGGCTCTTGGATCGGGCTGATATGGCCTCAAAAGAGTGAATTTTTCCCCTTTTCGGCTAAAAAAGTTAATCATATGAAAATTTGTCATGCCTTAGCACGAAGTAAGTCTGTACCCATTAGGTTTTTCTGGGGTTTAGTGTTGACAAAACACTTTTCTTTTTTGTGCCTTACCACAATTGTGTTCAGTACAAAATTGTTCGAGGGTTCGAACGGTTCGATACCCCTTAGGGTTTTTTGAAGGTTGATGTTGTCGAAACCCTTTTATTATTTTGCTGAGGATAGCCTTTTTAACCGGTTTATCAAAGCATTTGATTTCCTATTTTCATTACGGAATTCGGACGTCTCCGAACCGCATTAATTTGGCTGCAGCCTTGGGATCTGCCTCTTGGGCTCATTTTCCCAATTATGCTTTGAGCTTGTTCGAAGTGTCAGTCCCCAAGTGGGGTGGCCTTGGCCTATAAAATCTAAGATTGCCTTTTTAAGGTCTTACGGCCTCGAAGTTTATTAATTCAAATATGTTGATTTTTGGATGGCAGTCCCCGAGTACAGGGTTAATTGTTCGAGATTTAGTTGTGATCGGGCCTTGAGCCAGCTTCCACGATAGATCATAAGTATGAAATTGTAAAGTAGAAATTTCTCTAGGGAATGGAACATCTGGTAAGGAAAAAATACTTCTTTTGCCATTAGGACTCGCGTAATCTACATGGATACGTGTGATGACCCAAAATGTTATCTTAAAATTAAATAATCATCTAGGTGTTTTAAGACCTTGAAAAGTGCTATTAATTATTCCTCGACTTGCGTGCGCAGTCCATAGTCTGGAAGGCTTTTATGTGAAAAATGGATTAAATTATGAATTAGAGCTTTAAAACTCAACTGAGTTGACTTCGGTCAATATTTTGAGCAAAAGAACTCGGATCCAAGTTTTGACCATTCTGGTAGCACCGTATCGTGATTTGGGACTTGGTCATATGCCCGAAATCGAATTAGGAGGTCCCTAGATCAAATTATCGTCATTTAACGGAATCTAGAAATCTAAGGCTAAAGATTTTTTTAGTTTGACCGGATATTTGACTTTTGAGCAAATGACTCCGAAATGTATTTTTGATAATTCTGATAGCTCTGTATAGTGATTTTGGGCTTAGGAGTGTGTCCGTATATTTTTTTCGAGGTCCGTAGCTAAAATAGACTTGAAATGGCAAAAATAAGAAATTTAAGTTTGGAAGTTTGACCGGGGGGTTGACTTTTTGATATCGGGGTTAGAATCCAGTTATGAAAATTTTCATAGCTTCGTTATGTCATTTATGACTTGTATGCAAAATTTGAAGTCATTCGGACTTGATTTGATAGGGTTTTGGCATCGAATATAGAAGTTGGACGTTCTTAGATTCATTAGGCTTGAATTGGGGTGTGATGCACGGTTTTAGCATTTTATGATATGATTTGAGGTTTCGACTAAGTTCGTATGATGTTTTAGGACTTGTTGATGTATTTTGTTGAGGTCCCGAGGGCCTCGGTAGGATTTCGAAAGGTTAACGGATCAATTCGAACTTGTATTTATCTACTGAAATTTTTCTGGGCAGTTTCTGCATTTTTTGCACGTGTGAACAGTGATCGTACCTACGTGAATAGTATCCATGTACAATAGCTGTGTACAGTATCCGTGAGCAGTATCTATGAATAGTAACACGAATAGTACCGCGAAAAAATTCTGGACAGTGCATAACGAGCAGTCCGAGTTTTCTTTCATTTTTGGACTCCCAAGCTCGGTTTGGGCGATTTTTAGAGGCAAAGTTCACCACAAAACTTGGGGTAAGTGCTCTTGACTCCCTTGTGATTATATTTCAAGAATAAATCTTCATTTTTGGCGTTAGATTATTGATATTTGAAGAGAAATGGAGGAATTTTTTAAAATTCCATAAAGATAAATTTTGAAGATTTGAAAGGCAATCCGATGTCGGATTTTGGTAAAATTTGTATGGTTGGACTCATGGTTGGATGGGGGTTCATATTCTGTGACTTTTGTCATATTCCGATATGCGGGCCCTACGGGCAATTTTTGGGTTAATTCCGGATTTTGTTGGAAAATTAGTATTTTCATATGGAATTGATTCCTATAATATGTATTGAATGAATCGAGTTTATTGTGGCTAGATTCGAGGCATTCAGAGGTCGATTTGAGAGGAAAAGGCATTGCGAAGTAGGATTTTGCTCGGATTGAGGTAAGTAACGGCTATAAATCTGGTCTTGAGGGTATGAAACCCCGGACATTGTGTTGTATGACTATTTTGGAGGTGATGCACATGCTAAGTAACGAGCGTATGGGCGTGCACCGTAGGGATTGTGACTTGGTCCGTCCCGCGAGACTATGGAATCAATTGGCCTACTGTTTAATACATGTTCCCTCTGTTTTCATAGAAATTGACTGTACTTCATGTTAGAAATCATGTTTAGGCCTTATATGATCACTGTTGAGACCTGAGAGGTCGTGTATTTGCTGAATTAGCTGCTAATTTACTGTTTGTACTCAGTCACAGCTTTGCTTGCTTATTATGCCTTTGTCTCTTACTGTTTATTGTTTATACATGATATTACTTCTGTTTGAGCTATTTATATGATTTCTAAGAGTCCGAGAGACTGGAGAAATTGATGCACGTGAGTTGGCCGTAAGGCCGAGGGCCTAGTTGTGAGGTTATTGATACTACAGCATGTGAGTTGCCCGTGCGGATCCAGATATTGATACTATAGCACGTGAGTTGTCCGTGCAGCACGTGAGTTGTCAGTGCGGATCCAGATATTGATACTATAGCACGTGAGTTGTCCGTGTAGCACATGAGTTGTCCGTGGGGATCCAGATATTGATACTATAGCACGTGAGTTGTCCGTGCAGCACGTGAGTTGTCCGTGCGGATCCAGATATTGATACTATAGCACGTGAGTTGTCCGTGCAGCACGTGAGTTGTCCGTTCAACACTTGAGTTGTCCGTACGGATCCGGATATTATATTATAGCACGTTAGTTGTCCGTGCAGCACATGAGTTATCTGTGCAGATTATAGCGCTTGGGCTGAAGGAGCCCCTCCAGGAGTCTACACACCCCCAGTGAGCGCAGGTATATGATAGTATGTGAGTTGTCTGTGCAGCACGTGAGTTGTCCGTGCAGTTTATAGCGCTTGGGCTGAAGGAGCCCCTCTGGAGTCTGCACACCCCCAGCGAGCGCAGGTACCTATTGAGTATGATCATTGAGGGCTGAGAGCCGAGTGATTAAGCTGTTGAGATGAGTTGAGTGACTGTTGCCTTGAGAGGCCATATTTGTTTTCAGTTAATTGCTACACTTAGTTGCTATTTGTCCCTGTCGTACATATTTCTGGAATATTTGATATCTGGTTTATTTGAGTACGCACTGATGAGACTTAAACTGTTAAATCGAAAGTATGACTACTCTTATTTGAAAGTTATTGAGACAAATGTATTTGCATAACCCGTCACTACTTCTCAGTTCCTTATTTATTTCTGTTACTTATTGAATTGGTGTACTCACGTTACCCCCTGTACCTCGTGTACAGATCCAGACACTTCTGGTCACGGCGGTTGTTGATTGAGGAGTCAGACTTATGAGACTATTGAGGTAGTTGCATGGCGTTCGCTGACCTTGACTCTCCTTTCCTTTCATGTTGTATTGTTCTATATTTTCAAACAGTGTTTTATCAGTCGGATGTTGTTATCATTTAGATGCTCATGCACTTAGTGATACCGGATTTTGGGGATGGATTGTATAGTAATTTTGGAGTTATATTCTATTTTTAAAAGGA
Organism: Nicotiana tabacum; assembly: GCF_000715075.1. Taxonomy (NCBI): domain Eukaryota; kingdom Viridiplantae; phylum Streptophyta; class Magnoliopsida; order Solanales; family Solanaceae; genus Nicotiana; species Nicotiana tabacum. The sequence continues at coordinate 190,118,065 of NC_134085.1, read as the reverse complement.
TTTCTTTAATATTAACTGCTTCCGCCTTTATTTAAAAGTTCTATTGTATTGAGATGTCGAGTTGAGGCTTGCCCAATTCCACGATAGGTGCCATCACGACATGTGAGATTTTGGGTCGTGACAAGTTGGTATTAGAGCCTAGGTTACATAGGTCTCACGAGTCATGAGCAGGTTTAGTAGAGTCTTGCGAATCAGTGCGGAGACGTTTGTACTTATCTTCGAGAGGCTGCATAACTTTTAGGGAATCCCACGTTCTTTAATTCTTATCATGCGACATTGATTCAGCTTGAAATGTAACTCTTTGAATTCCTTCCACGCGTTCTTATGCGCGTATGAGCGCTCGGTATTAGCTGTGCATCGACGGTTTGTGATTCCCTGATCAAGGGGCGAGATGTGATTTCTGTGTGTTGATGTTGTTGGGCTAGTCTGGAGGACTTGAGGCCGGGCTCTACTTGTAGCTTGATCACTGAAGTGTTGATTGTGTGAGTGCGTGCTTTTAGATTTATATGTTCGATAGTGTCCCTATTAGTGGAAGTGATGGCTGGTAGCTACGTGATGAGTATGATGTGACTGTGAGTTATGTTCATATAATTTGAATGTGATGAGAAAGGTTTGCTTGAGGGTAGAAAAAACTACCTGGTGCTTGATTTCCATCACGATTTGATGCATAGCCCCGAGATGTGGGTGTGTTGAAGGATCTTTTCATGTTGTCTAGTTGGGAGTGAAGTAGATTTCACGTTGTGATATGAGTTCGGACTCAGGAAGAATTAAGTGATTGTGTAATATTATGATTATGGAAGAATGTAGAGAGATACTAGTTGAGGCTAAGCAGGTGGGTTATCTCCTGCGGGGTGTGTCGAGGTTTGTGCAAACCCTATGTTGTTTTGTAGCGAGTCTCTTTTACTAGTGAACTACATGTGCTGCAGTTTGAGTTTGGATCGCGTATGAGAGTTAGATTGATTATTACGAGGGTAAATGCGAGATTTCCAAATGGTTTGAGGAATTAGATGGGTTGTGTTACATGAGCTTATAAAGGATTTAGCTTAATCTCATCTAGTTGGGGCAGCTCAACCAGTTATTGCGGCACAGGCCGATGAGAGGCATGCCTTGTCTTTTGAGGCTTTGTTGATATTGGACAAGTTTACCAAGCTATTTCCAGTCCATTTCAGTGGTACACCTTCTGAGGACCCACAGGATTTTCTGAACCACTGCTATAAAGTATCGTAGAACATGGGAATAGCTGGAAGCAGTGGGGGTTAATTTTACTGTGTTTCAGATGACGGTTTCCGCCAAGAGGTGGTGGAAAGATTATGTATTTACTAGACCCGTTATGGTTCTTTCTGAAGATGCGGACGCATTGAGAAGATGTCACGACCCAAAATCTCACCTGTCGTGATGGCGCTTATCGTGGAACTAGACAAGCCTCAACTCGACATCTCAACACAGTAGAACTTTTAAATAAAGGTGGAAGCAGTTAATATTAAAGAAATCCTTTTAAAAAAATAGAATATACCTCCAAAATTACTATATAATCCATCCCCAAAACCCGGTGTCACTGAATGCATGAGTATCTAAATGATAACAATATCCGACTGATAAAACACTGTCTGAAAATATAGAACAGTAGAATATGAAACGAAAGGAGAGTCAAGGTCAGCGAACGCCATGCAGCTACCTCAATAGTCTCCTGAGTCTGACTCCTCAATCAGCAACCGCCGTGACCAGAAGTGTCTAGATCTGTACACGAGGTACAGGGGGTAACGTGAGTACACCAACTCAGTAAGTAACAGAAATAAATAAGGAACTGAGAAGTAGTGACAAGCTATGCAAATACAGTTATCTCAATAACTTTCAAATAAGAGTAGTAATACTTTCAATTTAACAGTTTAAGTCACATTTGTACGTACTCAATAAACCAGATATCAAATTTGACTGAGCAGTAAATAATATCTTCCAATAATTTTCAAAACAGTGATATGACATCTGCGATGCAACAGTAATGAAGTAAATGTATTTTCTCAGAATAACAGTCATTCTGTCCTCCCATTCACTCCAACATCACAATTACTCATTCCTCACATTCACTCATTCCTCCCAGTCGCTTAGCACTCGGCACTCGTACTCAGTAGGTACTTGCGCTCACTGGGGGTGTACAGACTCAGGAGGGGCTCCTTCATTCCAAGTGCTATAAACTGCACGGACAACTCACGTGCTGCACGGACAACTCACTTGCTATAATAATATAGTATCTGGATCCACACGGACAACTCACGTGTTATAATATAATATCTGGATACGCACGAACAACTCACGTGCTTCATGGACAACTCACATGCTATAGTATAATATCTGGATCCGCACGGCCAACTCACATGCTATAATATCAATAACCTTACAACTAGGCCCTCGGCCTCACTTAGTCATCAATCTCTCTAGTCTCTCGGGCTCTCAAAAATCATATAAACATCCCAAACAGAGGTAATGTCATGTATCAACAATGAACAGCAAGAGACGGAGGCATAATAAGCAAGAAAAGCTATGATTGAGTACAAAACAATAATTAGCAGCTAATTCACCAAGTACACGACCTCACGGGTCTCAACAGTTATCACATAAGGCCTAAACATGATTTTTAACATGAAATATAGTCAATTTCTATGAAACAGAGGGAACATGTATTAAATAGTAGGACAATTAATTCCACAGTCTCGCGGGACGGACCAAGTCACAATCCCTACGGTGCATGCCCACACGCCGGTCACCTAGCATGTGCATCACCTCCATAATAGTCATACGACACAATATCCGGGATTTCATACCCTCAGGACCAAATTTATAATCATTACTTACCTCAATCCGAGCAAAATCTTGCTCCGCAATGCCTTTTTCCGCTCAAATCGACCTCTGAATGCCTCGAATCTAGCCACAATAATTCGATTCAATCAATAAAAATTATAGGAATTAATTCCATATGAAATTCTACATTTTCCATTAAAAATTCAAAATTGCACTAAAAATTTGCCCGTGCGGCCCACGTCTCGGAACCCGACAAAAATTACAGAATATGAACCCCCATCTAACTACGAGTCCAACCATACAAATTTTACCAAAATCCGACAACAATTCGGCCTCCAAATCATCAAATTTTATTTTCAAATTCCTAGGCCCAAATTCCCGATTTATACCTCAAAAACACGTAATCTAGCTGGGATATTTAATGATAATTCAATAATATTGACTAATAATGATCACAAGGGACTTACCTCAAAAATCCCGTGATTTCTCACTCAAAATTGCCAAAATCCAAGCTTTGAAGTCAAAAAGAATGACCCAAAACCCGGACTGCTGACTGTTCACACGTGCGAAAATGCAGAAACTGCCCAAAATATTTCAGCAGATAAATACAAGTTCGAATTGATCCGTTAACCTTCCGAAATCCACCCAAGGCCCTCGGGACCTCAACAAAATACACCAACAAGTCCTAAAACATCATACTAACTTAGTCAAAAACTCAAATCAAATCATAAAATACTAAAACCGTGCATCACACCCCAATTCAAGCTTAATGAATCTAAGAACATCCAACTTCTATATTCGATGCATAAACCTATCAAATCAAGTCCGAATGACTTCAAATTTTGCATACAAGTCATAAATGACATAACGAAGCTATGAAAATTTTCGGGATTGGATTCTAACCCCAATATCAAAAAGTCAACCCTCGGTCAAACTTTTCAAAAATCTTCTATTTTCCATCTTTCGCCAAAATGCGCCGAATTATCCTACAGACTTCCCACTCCAAATCCGAACATGTGCCTAAGTCCAAAATCATCACACGAAACTATTGGAATCATCAAAATTCCATTCTGGAGTCTTTTTCTCAAAAGTCAAATCTCCGGTCAAACTTAAGAAATCTTTAGCCTTAGATTTCTAGATTCCGTTAAATGGCGATAATTTGATCTAGGAACCTCCGAATTCCATTTCGGACATATGACCAAGTCCCAAATCACTATACGAAACTACTGGAATGGTCAAAACTTTTATCCGAATTCGTTTGCTCAAAATGTTGACCGAAGTCAACTTAGTTGAGTTTTAAAGCTCTAGTTCACAATTTAATCCATTTTTTTACATAAAAGCCTTTCGAAAAATTATACGAACTGCGCACGCAAGTCAAGGAATTATTGATAGCGCTTTTTAAGGTCTTAAAATACAAAAATAGTTATTTAATTTAAAGATGACATTTTGGGTCATCACAGAAGATCACCTAGTGAATTATATAGGGGTGCAACGGACCTTGGGGTCTGGTTGATTTATATGAGTAAGGAAAAAACAACTTTACATTTACAGAAGGTTTGCTCAGTGTGGAAGTCAAGGTTGTAGATTTTGGGGCGCTCAGAGGAAGTACAGTGGTTGACGATCTTCTGGACTATGTAGTTCGTGCCAAGATTTATATTGATGGAGCTATACTTTTGTGATCGTTGTGCATAATTAGGGGAAAGAGTTACACCAAAGAAGAATCGAAGAGTATATGAATAAATAGGTTAGCTCAGCAGTGTTGAGTCAACATAGCAAAAGAAGAAATTAGTCGCCGGTGTTTGTGGCAAGCCTATGAAGAGGGCAGACTAGCCAATGCAACACCACCTACTCGGCTCAGTTCTCAGAAATGTTTTTGAAGGAGTTTGTCTCCCGGATTCTCTGTAATATGTGGCATATGGGGTCTGAACGGTTGTGTCAGGTCACCATGACGGTGTCAGAATATGTCATCAGGTTCAATAAGTTAGCCGTCATACTCCTACTTTGGTTCTGACAGCCACAGAGCGAGTCCATAGACTCATTAAAGGACTCAATTATGATATTGAAATTTTGTACAACCCGGGAAGGTACAGGTTGATGCTTCATTTCGGCTTATGGTAGAAATTGCCAAAATGTTAGAATGTGTTCTGGATGAAGAAAAGAGGAAGTTAATAATACCAAGAGGTCTCGAGGTTTTAAAGGATTCAGCGGATTCTACTCTATAACTACAAATCATTATGACCGGGGTTCGGCCAGCCGGCCAGCCCAATCAATATATCTGATTACTCGGGGTGCTCCAGTAAGTTCTTTTAATGTACTACCGATACGAGGTTCATATAATGGTTATTCCAGTTATCTAGCATAGACTCAGTATGAGCAGCCGAACCCTCAAAGGGATTGCTATGAATGTGGTAGTACTACGCACATTATGGGAAAATTGTCCTAGACTTGGGAGAAACATATTTTTTTTTAAAGCACTCAGGCTACGTGCCCTATTACAGTTACTACTCCACTTACATGACCAACCAGAGATAGGGGTCAGGATGTTAGAGGTGGAGGTGAGACTCCAAGAGGTGGAGACCTAGCCATTGATATATTTTCTATGGTATGGCTGAGGTCGAAACACCAGATGGTGTCGTTATAAGTACGGTCTCGAATTATTATAAACTAACAATTTTCTTAACTTGATTTGGTTCTGAGTATCGAGGCAAGTCCTCCTATTGTGCTCCACTTATGAGTGAGCTTCGTAATTCTGAAATCTGCTTATGTGAATACTCCTGTTGGGAGATTCGATGGAGATAGCTAGGTCTATCATTATGTGTTATGATTTTGTTAAACGGAAAATTATTCAAAAGAAGAAAATGGAATGTTCCAATTTGGCATGATGTGCATATTACTTATCGTGCCATTAAATAAAACCATAATATTTTCCCCGGCACCTCGTGCCTATATCATAATCTGTCATTAATAAAAATCATCATATTTTTTTCCGACACCTTGTGCCCACATGTTTCTGTCTCACATTTCGCAACAACATTCTCATGTTACTCAATTCATAGGGTCCATAACCCAATACAATTAAGAATGTTCCAAGAGCCTCATTTACTTAGTATAAAGTAGAGTACAATTTCCACCCAATTAGGAAATCAACAAGAAATGATAAAGTTATTTTTTTTTAAATCATTTGAATAAAGAAAATACCCCTTTTAATTGAAGTACAATTATTGAAAATTTAAGTATTGAAAGCTTTATATAAAGCGGCGAGGTATTGAAAATAATATGGCTTACAACACAAGGGATCAAAACACAGTAAAGGGATCTAAACAGTTAATACACTTGAAATGTTAATAACAAATAAACACAACAAACAGAAAGTGCACGACATCACCCTTCGTGTTTTACTCTCGCCCTCACCATGCACGGCATCACCCTTTGTGCTTTACACTTTTCCTCACCATGCACGACATCACCCTTAGTGCTTTACACTCTTCCTCACCCAAGCAACATTCACAAAGCAATTCAGGCAAGGAAGTCAATAATATCAGGTATTAACAGGAAACCAATAAAGGAATATAAGGAAAGCCGTAATTCAATTATCAACAAGAATCAGGAAAATCAAGGACAAGTGCACGGCATCACCCTTCGCGCTTTTACTCTCGTCCTCACCATAAGAATCAATATAAACTGCACGGCATCACCCTTCGTGCTTTTACTCTCATCCTCGCCATAAAATCAATATAAACAGCACGGAATTGTATATCATGCGACACGGCATCACCCTTCATGCTTTATCGCTTTTTCATCACCATATGAATAATGTAAATATGCACGGCATCACCCTTCGTGCTTTATCACTCTTTCTCATCCAAGCAACAATCACAAAGCAATTTGGGTAAGAAAAAATCAAGAATATCACAATAAAACCCCGACAAGGGAAACAATATCATGAATAATAACGTCCTGGAAGGGAGATAATATCATCACCCTCTTCTCTTTTTCACATTTACTTCACAACTCGATTCACAATTTGAGTCAATGCTCTATAATGTTCAACAATTCAATTCTTAACTTGAGCCAATGCTCTATAATGTTCAACAATTCTATTCTTAACTAGAGTCAACACTCTACCATGTTCAATTAACAATTCAATTCTCAACTTGAGCCAATGCTCTATAATGTTCAACAATTCTATTCTTAACTAGAAGCAATGCTCTACAATGTTCAATAATAAAATCTCGGCAAGGGAACAATAGTACAACAATCACATCCCGGCAAGGAAAACAACATCAAAACAATAACATCCCGGCAAGGGAAACAACATCAAAACAATAATACTTCCAAAAGTCATATTCCTCAATAGAAATTATCATATAGAGCATATACACTATGAAACGGAGTCATATTAATCAAAGTATAAGACTCACGGGCATGCTTGACACCAACGTATAGATACTCGTCACCATGCCTATATGTCGTACTCAACAAATAACACATAACAGATAGGACACAACTTCTAATCCCTCAAACTAAGGATAGACCGAACACTTACCTCGCTTTGCAACCAATTCAAATTCCAACAAGCCTTTGCCTCGCGAATACGTGCCCAGAATTCTTAAATCTAGTCATAAATAATTCGATTCAGTCAATAAAAATTATAGGAATTAATTCCATATGAAATTCTACATTTTCCATTAAAAATCCGAAATTGCACTAAAAATTCGCCCGTGGGGCCTACGTCTCGGAACCTGACAAAAATTATGGAATATGAAACCTCATCCAACCATGAGTCCAACCATACCAATTTTACTAAAATCGACATCAACTCGACCCTCAAATCTTCAAATTAAACCAAGAGAGTTTTCAAGATTTTCCCAACTAAAATCACCAATTAAATGCCAAAACTAGTATATAGATTCCGGTAATCTAACCAAAATTAAGTTAAGAATACTTACCCCATTGTTTTCTCTGAAAATTTCCCGAAAATCGCCTCTCCCCGAGCTCCAATTTGGTAAAAATGGAAAATGGGACTTTCAGAACTCAACATTCTGTCCAGAATTTCCGTGGTTATTGTTCACGCGTTTTACTGTTCATGGGTACTGTTCATATGTACTGTACATGGGTACTGTACACGGATATTGTTCATGTTTACTGTACATAGTACTGTACACGAATACTATTCACGCATGTGCAGTTACTGTTCACACGTGCGAAAAATGCAGAAACTGCCCAGAAAATTTCAGCAGCCATTTATATCCGTTAACCTTCCGATATCCACCCGAGGCCCTTGGGACCTCGACAAAAATGCATCAACCAGTCCTAAAACATCATACGAACTTAGTCGAAACCTCAAATCACATCAAATAACGCTAAAACCGTGAATCACACCCCAATTCAAGCATAATGAAACTAAGAACGTCCAACTTCTATATTCGATGCAAAAACATATCAAATCAAGTCCGATTGACTTCAAATTTTGCACACAAGTCATAAATGACATAACGAAGCTATGAAAATTTTCAGAACTATATTTCGACCCCGATATCAAAAAGTCAACTCTCCGGTCAAACCTAAGAAATCTTTAGCCTTAGATTTCTAGATTCCGTTAAATGGCGATAATTTGATCTAGGGACCTCCAAATTCGTTTTCGGGCATATGACCAAGTCCCAATTCACGATACGGAACTACCGGAATGGTCAAAACTTTTATCCGGGTTCGTTTGCTCAAAATGTTGACCGAAGTCAACTCAATTGAGTTTTAAAGCTCTAGTTCACAATTTAATCCATTTTTCACATAAAAATCTTCCGGAAAATTATACGGACTGCGCATGCAAGTCGAGGAATTTTTTATACTGCTTTTCAAGGTCTTAAAAATACCGAGATGATTATTTAATTTAAACATGACATTTTGGGTCATCACAAGTGCGAAAATAGAGACAACCCGACATTGGGGTGTCACAAGTCACGAGTATCTACCAAGGCCTAAAATACAACAAAATTTCTGTAAATGTACTAAATACAATCTAATGACATCAAAGGGAGAAAAGCAGTGCTGCGGATGTTGGGCAGCTACCTTGCTAAACTCCAAAGACTCTGCCTCTAATCAACCAATACCCGCTACCGGGTGAAAAAATACATGGATCTGCACACAAGGTGCAGGGAGTAAAGTGAATACTCCAACTCAGTAAGTAATAATCATAACTAAAGAGTGAGTGATAGGAAATCACGAAAAGTACATCAACATGTTGTATAGAGTAGTACAAAATTAGTAAGAAAACAATGAAACTGTGAAATCTCTTAAAGCACCTTAGCTCAAATATAAAGTCAAGATAGTGAGGAAATATCAATAAAATTCCCTAATGGTTCAAATAGTTAGCACGAAGCCCAAATATGGCATTCAACCCAAAACATGATGATAGCAAATAAATTTCAGTCAAATACGCAATAAAATAGTCATTCGAGACGGAATTAAGTCACAATTCCCAATAGTGCACGACCCCACGCTCGTCATCTAGCGTGTGTGTCACCTCAATATAGCACAACGATGTGCAATCCGGGGTTTCATACCCTCAAAATATCATTTACAATCATTACTCACCTCGATCTGGTCCCAAACTCTAGCCTGCGATGCCTTTGCCCTCACGAATCGACCCCCGGATGCTCTAAATCCAACTTATTCTTTTCGATTTTCCCTTGAATTCACTACCCTAGCTCGCTTCCCGTCTTCAAAAATGGAAAACTTTGGCAAAATTTTGCGAAGGAATATTCTATACTTTCTGACCCAGGCATTTTCGCACCTGCGGTCCATTTCCCGCTTCTGCGACTAAAACCACCGCATTTGCAGTTTTCATTAAATTGCCAGTTACTACATCTGCAGTTAAAAACTCGCACTTGTGCTACCGCAGGTGCGCCCACGCCACCGCTTCTGCGGTTTCTGAGGACTGCTACTTGGCTGCATCTATGGCTGCCTTCCACTTCTTCGATCATCATACCTGCGGCCTTCCAACCGCAAGTGCGGTTATGACAGAAACCAAATGCTTCAACTGCAAAACTCAATTTCAATTCTTCCGTCACCCATCCGGAATCACCCCGAGGCCCCCGGGACCTCAACCAAAAGCACAAATAAGTCACATGCTACCATTCAAACTTGTACCAATCTTAAAAACACCTCAAACAACATCGAATCACCCAAAACACATCGGATTCAAGCCTAAGTTTCCAAAATCTTCTGAATTACGTTTTCGATCAAAAAGTATACCAAACCACGTCCGAATGATCTAAAATTTTGCACACACATCCCAAATGCCACAACGGAACTACTGCAACTTCCGTAATTCCATTCTGACCCCTATATCAAAATCTCACCTATCAACCGGAAAACGCCAAAAATCTCAATTTCGCCAATTCAAACCTAAACCTTTCACGGATTTCCAAAATGCATTCCGTTCACGCTCCTAAGTCCCAAATCTCCTAACGGAGCTAACCAAATCATAAAAATTCTGATCTGAGATCATATACTAACAAGTCAAATCTTGATCAAACCTTTCAAATTTCAAGCTTCAAACTTAGAACTGTTCTTCCAAATTCATTCCAATTACCATGAAAACTAAAACCAGCAATTTATATAAGTCATAATACATCATACGGGAAAAGTTATGCCTGAGAACTGGCGAACAAAATGCAAAAGCTCAAAACGACCAGTCGGTTTGTTACACAATGTTCAGTATAACAAGGTAGACAGTAATAATCATCTCTTACTTCCCCCTCCCCCTCTTTTTTTTGGTACTGCTTGTTCTTTAACAAATGAGATACCATTAATTTTTGGTATTCGACATTTATATGGACATTAATACTATTTAACTCGGTCACTGCTTGATTCATTAATGTAGTTCGAGGTACAGTAAATATTATAGGCTACAGAGACTATGTAGTACTCACTTGTTATTTAAACATTTAATTATTCAAAAGCTGGACGATACTGTACGTACTAACTGTGAGCGTAACTGTGTTAAAACAAAAATCAGAAAACTGTTAGAAGAATAAAGAAATGTATAAAATAGTAAAGAATCAAAAATATTCCGAGTCCACAATTTTTCTTATGCGTCCTTAAGGAATTGTAACCCCCTCACACGTTGCCAAGGTAATGGATTAAATCCTCCCAGGATAAAATGGAATAAACCTTCCTGCAACAGTGGCAATACAAACTGTAGGATACCAACGAACTCAAAGAAAGGAGCAAAATCACACTTACAAATTTGAGAGAGAGAGACTGTGAATTAGGATGCAGTATATTCAGAAAGAAAGAAAGAAGTTCTGGAGTGTTTTTCGTATCAAGAAGATGCAACCTTGCCTCAGAATTTATAGGCAAATATCATAAGAGGTGTCTGGAAAGGTGCCTTTTCAGAAAATACGCGGCCTGTCGCGGTTCTACCGCGATCGCGGCAGAAACCGCGGCTAGAGAGGCTTTCTGAATCTGACTGCCGCGATTCTACCGCGGTCGCAGCAGAACCGCGGCCAGCGAGACCCTCTGAACTTTCAGCAGGGTTATGGCGTAGTTTCAGCAGTGATTTGGCATTTAATTAATTATTAAATAATTAAATAAATTTTGTCCAAAAAATAATCTTATCGATCATTTGACAAATCCAAATCCAAATCCGAAGCCGAAGCCAAAGCCGAGCCGAGCGAGCGACGACGATGGCGCGAGGGTTCATTCTCTTCAACTCCTTTTAAGAGCTTTAAGAAGTGAATCTATATATAAGCACACAAATGTGATTGTCCCTCACCAATGAGGGACAAAGTGCAAGACAAAAGCTCACTTCTTCAAATTTTCATTTTCCCTCCATTTTATTTCCCTCCATTTCCAATTCACACTTCTTCTACTTTAAAGCCCAATGGCTTAAAGTCCAACAATCTCCCACATGAATGGAAATGGCTGTATCAAGAAAGATCATAGATGAAAGCTATGTGATTTTGCAAGTAAGGATTAATTGCATCTGGATAAGTAGGTTTCCCTTTGAACTTTCCGTAGTGAACACATGTCGGATATACTCGGTCAATCGGTAGATTTGATATCTTTGAACCGTCGAACTTTAGTGTATACCTAGAAAACCATATGTCACACAACCAACCCTTAACCGTCTTTTGGTTCTCATTGTTGTGTTCATTTTAGCCATGAACACCGCCTGGTCTCATAAGTGCGTAGAGAATTGGCCTTACAGAATTCTCCTTAAAGCGGCTTACACTTCACACTTACGTAGTTGATTCCTAAACGTGTAATCCTTTAGATTGACACTATTTGATAGATACCTTATCAAACATTGGTAATCATTAAAGAACGTGTAAAGTTCTATCCTTGTTACTGAACATTGTCTTCATCACGAGAATGGACCAAAGACTTTGTTTTGACAATGTTGAACCGGTCAATCACAACTTTGTTTGAGCTCCTTGAACCTAGATCTCGGAACATCCAAAATTCTAGGTAGAGTTACCGCCATGTTGACTTGTCCTTGGCCATAATCCCATTCCCTTAGATGATTTCTCAACTCCCTCTCTAGTTAAGCCTTTTGTAAGTGGATCCGCAACATTATCCTTTGATCTTACATAATCAATAGTGATAATTCCACTAGAAAGTAGTTTTCTAACGGTATTATGTCTTCGTCGTATATGACGAGACTTTCCGTTATACATAACGCTCCCTGCCCGTCCTATTGCAGCCTCACTATCGCAATGTATGCAAATAGGAGCCAAAGGTTTTGGCCAGAATGAAATGTCTTCTAAAAAATTCCGAAGCCATTCAGCTTCTTCACTGGCTTTATCCAATGCTATAAACTCTGATTCCATTGTAGAGCGAGCGATACATGTCTTTTTGGAAGACTTCCAAGATACTGCTCCTCCACCAACAGTAAACACATATCCACTTGTGGACTTTGTTTCTGATGAGCCGGTTATCCAATTAGCATCACTATATCCTTCAATAACCGCATGATATTTATTGTAGTGCAAAGCGTAGTCTTGGGTATACTCCAAATATCCCATAACTCGTTTCATAGCCACCCAGTGATGCTTGTTGGGATTACTTGTGAATCGACTAAGTTTACTTATTGCACAAGCTATATCGGGTCGTGTACAGTTCATGATGTACATTAGACTTCCCAACACACGAGCATACTCCAATTGAGACGTACTTTCGCCTTTATTCTTCATAAGATGATGGTTTAAGTCAATTGGAGTCCTTGCACTTCTAAATTCCAAGTGTTTGAATTTTTCAAGTACCATTTTCACGTAATGTGATTGAGACAAAGCTAGACCTTGAGGAGTCCTCTGGATTTTAATTCCTAGAATTACATCGGCAACTCTTAAGTCTTTCATATCAAACTTACTAGCAAGCATACGCTTAGTAGCTTGAATGTCGGCAATGTCTTTGCTCATTATTAGCATATCATCAACATATAAGCAAACAATGACTACATGATTTTGAACGTTCTTAATGTAAACACACTTATCACATTCATTAATCTTAAAACCATTTGACAATATTGTTTGGTCAAATTTCGCATGCCATTGTTTGGGTGCTTGTTTTAGTCCATAAAGAGACTTAACAAGTCTACACACCTTCTTTTCTTTTTCCGGAACCACAAACCCTTCAGGTTGGTTCATGTAAATTTCTTCCTCAAGATCACCATTTAAGAAGGCTGTTTTTACATCCATTTGATGGATTTGAAGACCATACAAGGCGGCTAACGCTATTAGCATCCGAATAGATGTAATTCTTGTTACCAGCGAGTATGTGTTAAAATAGTCAAGACCTTCTCGTTGTCTAAATCCTTTGACAACAAGTCTTACCTTGTATTTGTCAATAGTACCATCGTCTTTCATTTTCTTCTTGAAAATCCATTTAGAACCCAACGTTTTGTTACCCGGAGGAAGATCAACCAATTCCCAAGTATGGTTGCTCAATATGGATTCTATTTCACTATTGACAGCTTCTTTCCAATATTGTGCTTCTGAGGAAGACATTGCTTCCTTGAAGGTACGAGGCTCATTTTCTAACAGAAAAGTCAGAAAATCTGGACCGAATGAAGTAGATATCCTTTGACGTTTACTTCTTCTTGGATTTTCTTCATTAGGCATACCATCTGTTATTTCCTCTCGAGGTCGTTTTGACTTTTGGCAGGTCACTTCACTTTCCTTTTTATACGGATAAATAGTTTCAAAGAATTCAGCATTATCTGATTCTATTATCGTATTAATGTGAATCTCAGGATTTTCTGATTTATGAACCAGAAAACGATATGCCTTGCTATTGGTTACATATCCAATAAACACACAATCAACCGTTTTTGGACCTATCTTAATCCTTTTAGGTTTAGGAACTTGTACCTTAGCTAAACACCCCCACACTTTGAAGTATTTCAAGCTAGGCTTCCTTCCTTTCCACTTTTCATAAGGAATGGACTGTGTTTTACTATGAGGTACACGGTTGATTATCCGGTTAGCTGTAAGTATAGCTTCCCCCCACAAGTTCTGTGGTAAGCCAGAACTTATTAGCAATGCATTCATCATCTCCTTCAATGTTCGATTCTTCCTCTCCGCAATTCCATTAGATTGTGGAGAGTAAGGGGCAGTTGTTTGGTGAATAATGCCATTTTCCAAACAAATTTCTTCAAAAGGAGATTCATATTCGCCACCTCTATCACTTCTTATCATTTTGATCTTTTTGTTTAGTTGCGTTTCAACTTCATTCTTGTATTGCTTGAAAGCATCAATTGCCTCATCTTTACTATTAAGTAAATAAACATAGCAGTATCTCGTGCTATCGTCAATAAAAGTAATAAAATACTTTTCCCACCGCGAGATGGTGTTGACTTTATGTCGCAAATATCTGTGTGAATTAAGTCTAAAGGACTTGAATTCCTTTCAACGGACTTATAAGGATTCTTAGCATACTTTGATTCTACACATATTTGACATTTGGAATTAATGCAATCAAATTTTGGCAATACTTCTAGATTTATCATCTTCCGCAACGTTTTGAAGTTTACGTGACCTAAACGCGAATGCCATAAAGTGTTTGACTCAAGTAAGTAAGAAGAAACATTCACTTTATTGATAGGAACTGCTATTACATTTAGCTTAAAAAGGCCCTCATTTAGGTAACCTTTTCCTACATATACATCGTTCTTACTAAGTACAACACTATTAGAAACAAAAATACATTTGAATCCATTCTTGACAAGAAGTGAGGTAGACACAAGATTCTTGCAAATTTCTGGAACATGGAGGACTTGATTTAGAGTCACTATTTTTCCCGACGTCATCTTCAACGCAATCTTGCCAACTCCTTCAATTTTGGCCGTAGATGAATTTCCATGAAGATTGTCTCGTTGGGTCCTGCGGGGGCATAAGAAGAAAATAACTCCTTGTTAGCACAAACATGGAGGGTGGCTCCAGAATCTATCCACCATTCTTTTGGATTTCCTACCAAATTGCATTCAGACAACATGGCACATAAGTCCTCCATTTCATCTTCAACCATGTTAGCTTGATTCTTTTTCTTCTTATCATTCTTGGGCGCACGACAATCCACGGCCTTATGCCCAGATCTTCCACAGTTGTGGCAATTACCCTTGAACTTTTTCTTGCTTGGGTAATTCTTTGGTCTGGAAGCCTTCTTCCTCTTCTTATTTTGTGGCGCCTCCTCAACAACGTTTGCCCCCATTATTGTCGAGTTTCCACGTGACTTCTTTTCAGCATTTTTGTTGTCTTCTTCTATCCTCAAATGAACAATCAAGTCTTCTAGTGTCATCTCCTTCCGCTTGTGTTTAAGATAGTTCTTAAAATCCTTCCACAACGGAGGTAACTTTTCAATGAAAGCAGCGACTTGAAAGGCCTCATTTATGACCATACCTTCAATAACAATCTCATAATTAGTCATAAGATAAATTTTATTAATAAAATTATTGACTCGGGTCATACCTTCAGCAAGGAGGTCATGCACAATGACTTATAATTCTTGGACTTGGGTTATGACTGACCTAGTGTCAATCATCTTGAAATCCAAAAACCTTACAGCCACGAACTTCTTAAGTCCGGCATCCTCAGTCTTGTACTTCTTCTCAAGTGCATTCCATAATGTTTTTGAAGTTTCCATGACACTATAGACATTGTACAAGCCATCTTTCAAACAACTCAATTTGTAGTTTTTGCACAAGAAATCAGAATGTTTCCATGCTTCAGTTACAACAAGTCGTTCATCATCCGGAGTATTCTCAGCCATGACCGGAGGATCCTCCTTGATGAAACGTTGCAAACTCAACGTAGTAAGATAGAAGAGCATCTTCATCTGCCAGCGTTTGAAGTCAATACCGGAAAACTTTCCGGGTTTTTCTGCCGGTGCCATAGCATGAGCAGGAGTAGAACGGCTTGACGAGGCAGCAACACTCGTAACAGTAGCACCCGTTCCCGCAACACTTCCATTAGTTTGGTTTTCATTCGTCATATTTCTGTAAAGTTGAAAACAATACAGAACTTGTTAAATCAGTGAAGTTTTGATATCTTCAAACTGAATACCAAACCAAACATAGAACACGTAACAATGGTGAAGTTTTTATATACTTCAAATCTGTACGTTTATTATTCCGACAAAGTTTTTATGTACTTTAAACCGGACAGAAACAATTGTAGGAGTAGAAAGCAACAAGGCTTTAGTCTCCAACAAAGTATATAGAAAACAGTTTAATAATCAACACAGAAACGTTAGTAAAATAAATTCCTTAAGCTTGTGAGCGTAACTGTGTTAAAACAAAAATCAGAAAACTGTTAGAAGAATAAAGAAATGTATAAAATAGTAAAGAATCAGAAATATTTCGAGTCCACAATTTTTCTTGTGCGTCCTTAAGGAATTTTAACTCCCGTGGTTCTACCGCGATTGCGGCAGAACCGCGGCTAGAGATGGCATTTAATTAATTATTAAATAATTAAATAAATTTTGTCCAAAAAATAATCTTATCGATCATTTGATAAAGCCGAAGCCGAAGCCGAAGCCGAAGCCGAAGCCGAAGCCGAGCGAGCGACGACGACGGCGCGAGGGTTCATTCTCTTCAACTCCTTTTAAGAGCTTTAAGAAGTGAATCTATATATAAGCACACAAATGTGATTGTGCCTCACCAATGAGGGACAAAGTGCAAGACAAAAGTTCACTTCTTCAAATTTTCATTTTTCCCTCCATTTTATTTCCCTCTATTTCCAATTCACACTTCTTTTACTTTAAAGCCCAATGCTTAAAGTCCAACAAGAAGTTGTATATAAAGAAGCAGAATTTCTGGAATATAAAGAGCTTGGCCAATTTTCTTCTCCTCTCAATTGAAACGAGAACTCTTATCAAACAACGTAGGGGGGATGGAGCTTATACTTTTCGGATTCATATAAATCCAGTGCTTTAATATAAATACATACGAAAATATTTATTAAAATTGCAATAAATTTCATAGCTTTAAAAATATAATTAGTTCAAGGCTAAGAAACTTCAAAATTAAACACATAAAGTTTAAATCCTGAATCCGCCACATAATATATAGAGTTTAATTCAATCTTGGATCTGCCTCTTAAATAACGTTATTTCACACTGAAGTCAAAGAAAAAAAAGGACAAGATTGAACTGAAAACAAATGATCTCATTTGGTGAATTTACTTGGGCATTTAATAGTCGATATGGAGCTCATGAAAAAATAGATGCAGTAGATTCTTCTCTTATCTCATTGGGAAAGAAATAATATGATTAAGCATGCATTCCAACTTATTCTTTTCCCCCTATTTTTTTAGTTTGCTCTCATATTGTATTTTCAAATTCTCCTTTCACTCTTTTACTGTAACCCTTACAATGTTAACATATAATTGATTTTCTCTTGACAATTACCTACAATGTTTAAAATTACGAAATCCTACGCTATAATCCACCTTCAAAAAGAAGTTTAATTTAAAGAAACAAAATACATTAGAAAAATTAATTTGTTAAGTTTTTTTTTTCCTGTATTTTTCTTTTCATTTCTGATCTTTTTCAATGTAAATAAAACAGAAGTAGAGAAAAACTCAATATTGATTACATATTCCGCTGAACTCACTAACTTTTGGTCCAAACCTTATTATTTGCTCTAAAAATTCATTGATTATAAAAAAGCGAGGAGAATGAAAATACAATATTCAGTTATCTAAGCGAAATTAGGAGCTGAGAAAGACCCACTTAATTTATTTTGGTTAAAGATTCTTACTTTATTATAAATGACCGCTTGACTGGCCAACTATTTTAAAATGTCGCTGTCTAATGTATCATATTAGTACTATAAAAATCAGTTTGATGCATGTGCAATTAGGGGCGGATCCACTTGAGATCTACGAGTTCACGTGAATCCAATAGTTTTTGTTCAAATAGTGTAAATATATTTAAAAACTTTATTAAATATCTATAAATATTTAAATGTGAATCTATTACAATTGAAATTTTACTCAAGATCGTTGCAGGAACCCATAAATATTAAATCATGGGTCCGCCTATGTATACATTTCGGGTGCGAGTGCGGGTTGGGGGTTAGGAGAGGGATTACAATATGTGATTATATTGTAGTTCAAGTGCAACACATGTGTCGAGAAACTAGTATACAAAAATATATATTTTTCGACTATTATTTTTACAGCGGCTATACAATGTTATTTTTTCAATAATAATAATAATATATACATTATCTCGGAAAGAGTGAAAATTAATTGCATGACAAGAGTGAAAATTAAACATCAATTTTCGATATACCCAAAATGATATTTCTCGAAAATACGCTCTTACTTTTTCTTTTTTGGGTATTGCTTGTTCTTTTGACCAACAAAGGGGTCATCATTTTGAGTAATTCATAATTAAGGTACAATTATCCCGTAGACTACAAAGGTTATATACTTACTCCTATTTTCAAAGCTCAATTTCCCCTCTTTAACACACAGTTTCAATTTCATTAGAAGTGGGGAAGAGAAGACTTAGTTTCCGTACAACATTAAGTCTGAACGGAAATGCCAAGTAATAAGACACAGAATTTGGGTTAGGCGTGCGAGACCCATTCTAAAATTTCTCATAAAGCTGTGAATCTTGACATCTTGTGTATATATCTCCATTGTCTTCACCGAATACCCTCTCTCCATATTATTCTCTCCCTAGTTCCTATCTACAATTATCCGATGTCATTTTTGTCTTGGATATATATGATATATCGCCACAAACTTTAGTAAAATTTTCAGCTTGAAAAAATATGGCATAGTCGGATTATTTTAACGGAGTCAATATTTCGATTATGCCTATTTCTTTAGGCCGAAATCTTTACTAAAGTTTACAAACTCGGATTACTAAAGTTCACCATTCTACATACACCCACAACCCACTCACGTTTTGCCCCACATGCTTACTCCTATATAAGTGTGCAACCGTTGCTTCTCTTCTCACTTGAAACAAAAACTCCAATGTTTTTCATAGCTAGCTTCAGAAAGACAAAGATGATATTTCAACTAGAAATCAACTATAGGTTGAGCCACATTGCCACCATCATTCCAAACGGTGGACCAGACGATCAAAACATGCCATACTTTTTTAAGGTTGGATTTATAAGTTCCGTAGAATTTTATTTTGTTTATATGAAGGTCAAGTTGGGAAAATACCTTAGTTTCTACATTCTTTGTTTTTGTTTCAGCTGAAATGCCAAAACCTAGATAATTTCTTTAAATTTATCAAATCCTTAAACGATAAAATTATTGGATACTTATAACTTCAAAAGTCTAAAATTGAAATGTGTGATCCAAATGATTAAACCTTAAAATTACCAAACTCTCGTGAATCTTCAGCATAGTTTAGTTGATCATCCATAGGCATTGTCCTAATTACAAGATTCAATAACAGTTGTCAATGTCAACCACTTGGTGATTTTACTTTAAATAATGTTCCTTTCCAAAGAAGAGTATGATTGTAACTTTAGCCTTAATGTCTCTTTCCCATTTAATTGCATGACCAGAGTGAAAATTAAACATCAGTTTTCGATATACCCAAAATGATCTTTCTCGGAAATACGCTCTTACTTTTTCGTTTTTGGGTATTGCTTGTTATTTTGACCAACAAAGATGTCATCACTTGGAGTAATTCATAATTGAGGTACAAGTATCCTGTAGACTACAAAGGTTATATACTTACTCCTATTTTCAAAGCTCAATCTCCCCTCTTTAACACACAAAGTTTCAATTTCGTTAGAAGTGGGGAAGAGAAGAATTAGTTTCCGTACAACATTAAGTTTGAACGGAAATGCCAAGTAATACGACACAGAATTTAGGTTAGTTGTGCGAGACACATTCTAAAATTTCTGATAAAGCTGCAAATCTTGTGTATATATCTTTATTGTCTTCACCGAATACCCTCTCCATATTATTCTCTCCCAAGTTCCTATATACAATTATCCAATATAAGATTTGTCATGAATATATATGATATATCACCACAAACTTTAGGAAAATTTTCACCTTGAAAAAATATGGCATAGTCGGATTATTTAAATGGAGTCAATATTTCGATTATGCCTATTTCGTTAGGCTAAAATCTTTACTAAAGTTTACTAACTAGGATTACTTCACTATCAAAGAGGACCTCACAGGAAATGTGAATGTAGTAGAGTCCTCTCTTAGCCATTTAAGAAGGAATATGATATAAGCAGCTCACATGTAACACTCAACAGGGTAAATACAGTAATGCTTTATCACTCTTATATATTTCATGGTAGAGAAAATAAATCACCAAAATTAGAAGCTAATGTTAATACTAAATAATTAGAAAAAATAAATTTATTAGATTTAATAAAAATTAGAAAAATAATTTAATTCGTATGAATTATGAAGTACAAAAATAATTATTTGATTACACCAAAATAATTTAATACTAGTTAAAAAAACTAAAAAAATATCAAATACTAAACAATTTAGATTCCTACTTTAATTATGAAGTACTCTTTCTAATACTCTCTCATAAAGTCAAAATTGTATATGTTTTAATTTTTAATTGTTAATACACTTTTTACCAACTTTCAATTGTTGATGCTCTGATACCAATTTAAAATTTTTAATACAAATTTAAAAGATACAATTATTTTAAAAATAATTTATTCATAATATCAAAAATTTTAACACATTTCTCAATGTTTACGGCAAAGAAAATAGTTAGCAATATCTATATTTATAATAATATAAAATATATTTAATTAGATTTAATAAAAATTAGAGGACGTTGTTGTTGTTGTTGTAAGAAAATTAGGCTTGTTGTAATTATCATGATTTATTTTCTACAGAATGTGACACTGCATTTGCTACTTTACAACATGCTGATTGATTTAAGTAATACTTACTTTTTTTTTATTTTAACCTTTATTTGAAATCGAAAAGGAAGCACATGTATATCATAGTTGCCTTATAATTGTTACACAAATATAAAAAAAAAATAAAGTTGCTTATGTCCTTACAAGATCACACACTATTTCTACGGAAGATTCAAATTAAATATTACTATCAAACAAAGAAATACAACAAGTCATTGCATATGGTAATAATAATATTAGGTTTTAACAAAAAAAGGAGATCAATGGATATGAACTTATTTTTCCTTTGTGATATCATCTAAAATGTTATGTTTTATGTATTAGGTGAAAATAATGATGACATTTATATTGATATTGTTTTAATAATGTTGAACTCATACACTTTTTGAACACAATCACTAATAATGTTAAACATATACACTTTTTGCACTAATAATTCTCCATTTTTAGATGACATCATTATTTCCACCTAATTTATTAAACCAAACATCTTAGATGATATTACAAATAGAAGATTGATTCATATCCACGTATTCTTCCTTTTTTGTTTGATATATAATGTTTATTATGTGTTTTTCATAGTAATAGGATCAATACAAGTTCTCCATGAACACATTTCAAATTTCAATGTTAAATATTAGGGAATAAGAAAAGATAAACTGAAACTGATGTTTACTCAATGAATAAATTCCAACATGACAAAATAGGACTACTATGTTGCATAACACAAACCGCTTGGTAAAAAATTTCAAACAACTTTATATTTTTGATCTTGTAAAATAATTATAAGGCACTCGATGATATATATATATATATATATGTACTTAATTTTTTAAGCTTTGATATCACTATTAATTATTGATGCTTTGATACCGATATAAAAGCTCTGATACCACTTTGAAAGATATAATTACTTAAGCAAGTTCGAATAAATCATCTCCCAATGATGCCATCTCATTAATGAACAACTCTAAAGAAGTGAAAAATTAAAAGAAAAGTTATTTTTACCCTTTATATATTACTTTCGCCACATGGTTGGCTTCTTTACCGTTTTGATAAAACGTTCCACTAATGTTGCAACATTGTTCTAGGTCAATGTTGTCGTATTTTTCATATTTTAACTGACAAAGAAACAAGAACATAGTAAGCATGAGAGCAAGTAGGGCTATATAATGTCATGTGCGGCTTTCCAGTCATGCCCCATGACCCTTTGGGCGCGTCCCGTGGTGTCCTAGCAAGCCTCCCAATGCCTAGCGCCACGGACGGCTCCTGGTCTTGGTCGCGCCAAGTGACAAGCGCACATGTGCCTCTGTCGCCCCACCAATATCCCTCGCCAGGGTCCAACTGCAGGCGGATGCCAACAGCGCCGCACGCGCAGACCCTGATGCCAAAGACTATGCTACTCACAACGGACTTGTTTCTGCCTTATAGAAAACTAAGTCTTTTTCATTGTAAATATAGAGTAGTTTTATTCCATGTACTTCCATTATGTTTCTCTAGCTTAATCAAGTCTAGTCTTGTAGCTCGGGTTTATTTTTTTTTAAGTATTATTAGGGGGGATCAAGCAATCAAACTTTCTAGCAAGCAAACAATTCTCTGTACTGGTGTCTCTCCCCCCTCGACACCGCGTTGTCTTTCTGTAATAACTTTCATTAATGAAATCAAGCTTTCTTTCATTCTCAATTCTCATTCATGTTCTCTCAATTGCTCTTGACATTGGTTTTCCCGTACAACACTAACAATCTAGTCTAGCGTACGGAAGGGACCTCAGTTGGTAGACAACAACTGCACTGACATCAGTTGCTTAGCCTTACGTCGCCCTTCCAAGGAATCTCAGGAAGGCGTCATGTAACAGTTGGTATCAGAGCCTAGGCTCGACATCGGACGAGGGAACGCATTGCCATTACCACCATTTCTAACCATGGTGAATCATGGGGACCGCATTACGGCCCTTGAACAGACGGTCGACGGATTACTGCCCATCATGGATACAGTGCCTGAACTAAGAACCAGCCTAGGGCAAAGGTTGGACGACCTGGACCGCAGGGTGCTCCAGGCCGAAGTTGACATAGAAAACATCAGTCGTGACTCCGAGGGAGACCGACAAACGGCAGCCACAGAGACAACTGAAATTTTTGGCAAATTCGAGGGACTCTAACAGGAGCGTGCCGAGGATTTATCTTACAGGGCACAAGAGGCAGACAGAGTGACTGCCATGCAACAAACTATTGACGACTTGACAGACAAGCTCAATGTTGTCAATGCTGCTTTACAAGGCCTGCTGCGAGGCAGTGGAAACCAAATTGGGGGCGCTGCAAACCCCACTTCCGCGACACAAAAACTGAAAATTCCTGAGCCAAAGCCATACAGTGGAGCTAGGAATTCCAAGGAAGTGGAGAACTTCATCTTTGACATCGAGCAATATTTCGATGTTGTTGGGGGCCTAGAAGAAGCTAAGAAGGTAGTAAATGCTTCCATGTATCTTCAGGGTGATACTAAACTCTGGTGGTAGGTGAAATACGAATCCATCAAGGCCGGTGAAGATGCTCTCGAGACATGGGCAGTACTGAAGGCAGCCATACGCCTACAGTTCTTCCCCGAAAATGTTGAATACAATTCAAGGAGAAAGCTACGGGAGCTCTGCCAGACCAAATCCGTGTGGGACTACGTGTGGGAATTCTCCGCACTCATTCTAAGCATACGCGACATGGAGGACAAAGACAAGCTCTTCACTTTCCTAGAAGGGATGAAACCTTATGCCCGTATGGAGCTACAAAGACAACGGGTAGATACCCTGCCCAAGGCGATCCAAGCAGCTGAATGCCTTGGGGAATATCAAATGGAAGCTCGGAAGGATAGGCCTCAGCCGCCTGCCCGAGCGGGATTCAAAGGGGACCAGTCGAGCAATGGTGGCCCTAGCAGAAGTGGGGGAGATCAGGGCTCAACCAAACCTAAGGCTCCCTCCACAAGCAGCAACAATGTTGCGTCTAACAACAATGATCGGGGGAGGAAACCTCCTTCAGGATGTCGTCATTGCAGTGGACCATATTGGAACAATGAGTGCCCACATGCACAGATGAACGCCCATCAGACTTTTGATGATGGGACTGATGATGACTCAGATGATGCGGATCAGACTGAACCAGTAGGTGCCTTCAATGCAATTGTTGGCTCCATTTCTGAGGCATTAGCAGAGACTAGTGCTGGTATTCGTAAGAAGAAGGACCCATGTCCAGTCACCAAGAAAGGGAAAAAGAAGGCGGATGAGGAGACTCCTCGTAAGCACGAGAGGACCTTAATGTTCGTTGAGATGAAGGTGAATGGCAAGCCTATTCGGGCCATGGTAGACACGGGTGCTACCCACAACTACTTAGCCTCGACTCAGGTGGAGCGCCTTGGTCTAGTTGTAGGGAAAGGTAGAGGCCGTGTCAAGGCTATCAACTCACCTCCCCAGCCAATGGGTGGAATAGCCAAAGAAGTACCGGTGAAGCTTGGCCCTTACGAAGGAAAATTCAACCTGCGCATGGTGATCATAGATGACTTCGAGTTGATAGTTGGATTGGAATTCCTAAGGCAAACCAACACCATGCCTGTACCGTATGCTGACATGTTATTGATGATGGGAGCAAACGGGACCAAGCCCTGCATTATCCCGTGCATGCCCATGAAGATGGCCGTTGAAAACATCTCGGCCTTGCAGTTGAAGAAGGGGGTCAAAGGACATGAACCCACGTTCCTGGCAACCCTCTGCATTGAAGATGTAGAACGCTCTTCGGGTCCCATTCCTAAGCCCGTGAAGGAGATACTACTAGAGTTTGAAGATGTCATGCCACAAGACATGACAAAGCGACTACCGCCTAGACGCACTGTGGACCATGAAATTGAGCTGGTGCCGGGCGTGAAGCCACCCGCCTAGGCGCCTTACAGAATGTCACAACCCGAACTCACCGAGCTTCGGAGACAATTGACAGAAATGCTAGACACAAGGATTATCATGCCCTCCAAATCCCCATACGGTTCCCCAGTGCTATTCCAAAAATAAACATAACGGTAGTCTATGACTCTGTGTGGACTATCGGGCTCTAAACAAAATTACTGTGAAGAACAAGTACCCTATTCCGCTAATGGCAGACTTGTTCGATAGACTGGGTGGTGCGACAATGTTCACCAAAATAGACCTGAAGACAGGTTATTGGCAAGTTCGGATTGCAGAAGGTGATGAGCACAAGACGACTTGTGTGACAAGATATAGGTCGTACGATTTCCTAGTTATGCCATTCGGCTTGACTAACGCCCCAGCTACGTTTTGCACTTTGATGACCCAAGTCTTCCGAGAGTACATTGATGAATTCGTGATAGTCTACTTGGATGACATTGTGGTATATAGCCAAACATTGGAGGAACACCTGATGCATTTGCGGAAGGTTCTAGCTCAATTGCGGGAGCATGAACTATATGCGAAGCTATCTAAGTGCTCCTTTGCTCAAAAGCAAATTGACTTCCTCGAACATGTCATCGAGGAAGGGTGGATCAAGATGGACCAGCAGAAGATTCAGGCAATCACAGATTGGTCGCCGCCTAAGGATATCCACGCCTTGAGGGTGTTCCTTGGTCTATGCAATTTCTATCACCGATTTGTGAAAAACTACTCCCTCATTGCAGTACCATTGACAGAACTCCTCAAGAAGGTCACGCCTTGGGAATGGGGACCCAAGCGAGCGGAGTCCTTTAACGCATTAAAAAAGGCTATGTCTAGTAGCCTCATCTTGGCGCTTTCTGATCTGGCCAAGCCATTCGAAGTACAAACAGATGCATCTGACTATGCCCTCGGTGGAGTCTTTCTACAAGAAGGGCATCTTGTAGCGTACGAGAGTCGGAAGCTGAAAGATGCAGAGTGGCGCTATGCCGCCCATGAGAAAGAATTATTGGTTGTCGTCCACTACTTGCGCCTCTGGAGGCACTATCTGCTAGGGACCCCGTTCGTGGTCAAGACAGACAACACAACTGTTATCCATTTCATGACCCAGCCGAAGTTGAATGGTCGACAGGCCAGGTGGCAGGAACTCCTAGCTGAATTCCACTTCAACCTGGAGTACCGAAGTGGGAAGACCAATCATGTTGCTGATGCGCTCAGTCGGAGAGCTGATCTAGCATCAGTGTGCCTACTCGCCACCCTAAGGGGGAGCGAAGTAGCCACCTCCATCAAGGACCAGATACATGATTTACTCATCAAGGATCCTGCTGCACAGTATTTGGTTGATTTGGTAGGACAGGGCAAGACTCGCCAGTTCTACATGGAAGATGGTTTTCTGAAAGTGAAAGGGAACCGACTTTATGTTCCTAAAGGAGGAGATCTGCGAAGGACTCTTCTGGCTGAATGTCATGATACTCTGTGGGCCGACCATCTTGGTGAGGAACGCACCATGGCGTTACTTCGCCGTGCATATTATTGGCCTCAAATGGCCGATGACGTTGCTCAGTATGTGAAGACTTGTCTAGTATGCCAGAAGGACAAGTCAGACCGCTTAACACAGGCGGGACTCTTGGAACCACTAGCTGTCCCAAAGAGACCTTGGGAAAGTGTTTCCCTGGATTTCATCACCGGATTGCCCAAGGTCGGAGATCTAACAACTATCTTGGTTGTGGTAGATCGGTTTTCCAAGTATGCTACCTTTATTGCTGCCCCACAATATATATCAGCAGAAGATACAGCTCGACTCTTCTTCTCTCATGCCGTCAAATATTGGGGCCTGCCCAAAGACATTGTTAGTGATCGTGAATCACGCTTCACTAGTAACTTTTGGACCCAACTTTTTAAGTGCTTTGGGTCAAAGCTGAGTCACAGCTCAAGTTTTCATCCGCAATCTAATGGCCAAACAGAGTGGTTCAATAATATGTTGGAGGAATATCTCCGTCATTTTGTAACCGGATCGTAGAAGAATTGGGTGAAGCTTCTGGATGTTGCTCAACTGTGTTTCAATTCACAAAAGAGCTCTAGTACAAACAAAAGTGCTTTTGAAATTGTTATCGGACAGCAATCGCTACTCCCACACACAGTCAATGCACCAAATATGTCTAAATCTCCTCGAGCTGCTAGCTTCTCAAAAGAGTGGAAGTGAAATTTGGAGATAGTGCGAAGCTATCTTGTTAAGGCTCAAAAGCGGATGAAGAGGCATGCTGACCAGAATCGTCGCTTTGTTGAATACCAAGTAGGAGACAAAGTGATGATCAAAATTTCAAAGCGTTACTTATTTGTGGGGGTCCATGACCCTCGCCTATTGCAAAAATACATTGGACCCTTGTCCATTGAAAGGCGCATTGGGAAAGTTACATACCGGGTGGATACCCCAGCTTGGTAGAAAATTCATCCTGTCTTCTATGTCAGGACCTTTTCGGGAAGACACGGAGGATCCTTCACGGAGCCAGCTCATAATACCCAGTATTCGAGGGCCCAATTCAACCGGGAAAAGGCATGTTGAAGCTATCCTTGATGATAGAGTGATTCATGCCTCAAGGAAAGATCACCAAGAGTTCTTGGTGAAATGGCAGGGCTGTGATGCAAAGGAGAACACTTGGGAGAGGGGAACAAACCTCAAAGCCTACAAGAGTCTAATTGAAGATTATCTTGCAAGTAAGGCGCCGAGGACGTCGCCAAATCAGGTGGGAGAGAATGTCATGGGCGGCTTTCCAGTCGTGCCCCATGACCCCTTGGGCGCGCCTCGTGGACGACCCCGTGGTCTTGGTCGCGCCAAGTGACAAGCGCGCATGTGCCTCTGTCGCCCTACCGATATCCCTCGCCAGCGCCCAACCGCAGGCGGATGCCAACAGCGCCGCGCGCGCAGACTCTGATGCCAAAGACTATGTTGCTGACAACGGACCTGTTTCTGCCTTATAGAAAACTAAGTCTTTTTCATTGTAAATATAGAGAGTAGTTATTCCATGTACTTCCATTATGTTTCTCTAGCTTAATCAAGTCTAGTCTTGTAGCTTTGGTTTATTTTTTTTTAAGTATTATTAGGGGGGATCAAACAATCAAACTTTCTAGCAAGCAAACAATTCTCTGTACTGGTGTCTCTCCCCCTCGACACCGCGTTGCCTTTCTGTAATAACTTTCATTAATGAAATCAAGCTTTCTTTCATTCTCAATTCTCATTCATGTTCTCTCAATTGCTCTTGACATTGGTTTTCCCGTACGGCACTGACAATCTAGTCTAACGTACGGAGGGGACCTCAGTTGGCGGATAGCAACTGCACTGACATCAGTTGCTTAGACTTACGTCGTCCTTCCAAGGAATCTCAGGAAGGTGCCGCGTAACAATATGTATGTAGTATCTCCTCCATTGATACCAAAATAAAATGAATAAAGAAAACTTTACTTAACAGTGAAAAAATAAGGCATATCTTCATCATCTGGACCTCCCATGGGTTCCATCTCAGTAATGTATTTTAGTTTCGCAGTTATTTATAATAGGTGCTTCATTGTAGACATCAATTTTCTAAAGTAAGATAGAAATTGGACATAAAGTTTGAAATGATGAAAGTGAATGAACACTAAGACATTCTGTTTATAGAGAGAAGTTGTGTGAATGAACAACCTACACAGTTGTAAAATATGAGTAATAATTTCGTTGATAATTACCTTTACACTGCCATTGTATAATTATTAAAGAGCTAACTTTAAGTTTCACTACAGGAAGTGATTTTATGCCGAGTTCTAGGAGTAATAGCTTTACGAGTTTAATTAGCTTTACTTATTCATAATTTGGAAGGAGGCTTGGAATAACGATAAAATTATTTTCGTGTGACCTATAGATCATGGGTTCGTGTCATGAAATCAGACATGAACGCTTGCGTTATGGTAGACTCTAGAGTTGTCAATATGGGCGGGGCTAGCCCAGCCCAGCCCATGTGGGCTTTAGCAATTGACGGGCTGGGCTAGGCTAGCCCACTATTTTGATGGGCCTTATAATGATCAGCCCACCCAGCCCTATGTGTGTTGCAGGCCCCCACGGGCTGGCCCATCATTTTCTAAAATATAATTTTTTCTTTTTTCTTTAAGTCCTAACTTTAAAAAAAGATACTAATATTAAAAAGTAAAAAAAAAATCTTATTGGAAAAATTTCACAAAACTTACTAACTTTTTATAATGTTCCAATATATCAGAATAAACACTAAAAAGGTAAAAGACAAGACCATATTTCATTCACTAAAAGTCAAAACTCAAAACAAACTATTCAAGAGAAGGACCATGACGCTTATGGGATATCCAACATATCATCTTCATCAAACACATTTGAATCCACTTGTGAGAAGGTTGTCAACATCTTCACTTTCATCTACATCTACAATTCGTATGCAATATTAATTAGTTAAATATTAACAATAATTTTTTAAAACTAATTAACGTTTTAAGACTTTGATCTTTTAATATGATTGGCTTAATAAACTTTAAGCTTGGGATACTCTTCTTGTTATTTTTTGTGTCATATACTTTTTATATTTTATATATATTTTAAATACGTATTTTTATTAGGCCCACGAGCTGGCCCAGCCCAACCTCAGTCAAGCTTCACAGGCCACAGGCTTACGTGGGCCGGGCTTAAAAGCCTCATTTTTAAATGGGCTCCAAAAATTCTAGCTCAGCCCTGCTAAATCATGGGCTGTGCTGGGTTGGCCCAATGGGCCAAGCCCATATTGACGACTCTAGTAGACTCCCTATATCACACCCCTTGAGTATCGTCCTTTTCCAGACTCTATGTGAATATAAAATACTTTATGCACCGGACTACCTTTTATTTATTCACCACCTAAAATCTTTTACAATTCCTTAAAGTTACTCTAGGTAAATTCTATTGTAAAAAATGTAGTCTCTATCTCCTTAATAAGTGGGTTTACTCAAGTAAATGACGTAAATTGTCTCTCTGTAGCCTGCTCGAACAACGACTATTACTAAAGTTGGAAAAAAAAGTAAGGGCATTAATTTCCGAGGTAAATGGCATTCTAGGTATACACAAAGCTGAGTTTTATTTAAACTTCTTAGTATTATGTTTTGTTTACAAGGATAAGACATAATAATTATCAGATAAATCACTATAAGTAAATTTTATTGTAAAATTTGTAGTCTCTAACTCTTTGATAAGTGGGAGTACTTAAGTATATGACGTAACATGTGCTCTCTGTAACCTGCTCAAACAACTACTATTACCAAAGCTAGAAAAAAAAAGGTAAGAGCATGAATTTCAGAGGTAAATGACATTCTAGGTATACAGAAAACTGATTCTTCTTTTTAACTTTTAAGTAATATGGTTTGTTTATAAGGACATGAGATAATAATTGCTGAATAACATGTATAAGCAGCCAGGAGATTATTTATATCACAATTATAATATTATATTTAAACCAGACTCAATATGAGATAATAATCATAAGATGACTAATCTAGGGATAAAACAATAGAATAATAAAAATACATGTCTCCAAAGTTTTTAATCCATATCTTGTAAAAAAGCAAAAGTTAAAATTGAAATTTAAACTTATCCAAGTTTATCTATTGAAAATAAAGTACATATTTTATATTATAACCAGTGTATTTTATTTTGATCGAATTAACTATACATCTACCAATTAAAGCGTGTCCTCTATATAATATCATTATTATTGTCTCAAAATTTATAATCTCAATATAAGTAAGTTCACTAACCAAATGACCTCTTTGTTCCTTGTCTTCCAATTAAATGGAAAGAGATGATCAAGCTAAAGCAGGCACATACTTAATTTTTTAATTGTTTGGTTTTTGGGTAAAAGAAAAGTAACCATATTTCTTATACTCTTTTTTTCTGCCTCATTACAGTGAGCCATATGCATGAACTTTTATCTATACTTTCTTTATTGAAATCCCTACAAAGCTAAGTGAATTTCCCAATCTTTCCATTCATTACATTAATGATTTTCCGTATTCTTTATGTCTGGAGGAGCGGCTTGTGGGATAGAAATAACACCAGATAGTCACTCTAAAGGGTTGCTATATAGGAATTAGCCAGTGTATACTGAATTTCAGTTTTTCAGTTCAATTTTAAGATAAAAATATCCTGAATTGTCCTGAAATTAAAATTTAAAATTTCAGCACAAAATAAGTACTGATTAATCTCTAAATAGCATCCCTGAGAATAGATGTCTGTGCACTTGCCCCGCTTGTGTGCTATGTCGTGCTCTAGTAATTTCCAGCTTGGGATTTAGTTTAATAATATTTGGAAAGCAGAGTTTTGGAGCAACAATAAAATTATTTTTGTGGGACCAATAAGTTATAGGTTCGAGCCGTGAAAAAAGCTCATACTACTTACATTAGGGTAGCATATCTTACATTATACCCCTTGCGGTACGGCCTTTCCCGAATCCTACGTGAATACAAAATACCTTGTGCATCAAGCTGCCCTTTAACATAAATAAATTTTACAGCACCGCACCTGTACAATTTAATTTGTTATAGAAGATTACCTTTCTGTTGCCTATTTTCCGTTATCAATTGCACTTATTATATGTAATTTTTCCTTTAATTACCTTTACATTGACATTGTACAAACATTAAAAAGCTAACTTTAAGTCTTAATGTTGGAAGTGATTTTGTCGTATCGAATTTTCATAATAGTTTTACGGGTTTAACCTTTTTACTTATTCATAACCTAATATTTTATTGTTACTTAAAAAGCGGCTGTTATAGCTTTTATTGTAAGAATTATTGAACTATATCAACATATTTAATTATTGAATATTATTATCGACTTGAAATAAAACAAAAAAGATCACCATATTGTTACATAAACCAGAATATTTTGAGATATGAACCTCATCATTGCTTAGAAAACATTACTATGAAAACACGTAAAGATAATCTAAGCTTTTAGTTTTTATTTAATTTCAAAATAACTTTTGCAGTCAAGAATATTGATATTGATTTCCAAGTACTCTCTTCTAACAACAATTATTATGGTAGCCGATATGTCGTTCATAAAAAGCTACTTATTTGATTTGAAGATAAGTGGTGCTAATTAGATAAATAACAATCCTTGCTCATATATTTTTCCCTGCATTGAGAATTGAATCCCACATACAACAATAATATATCGACATTCCATACAATTGATAAATAACCCAGTTCTAAAATAAAACTCTAGTAATTTTGAAGCACATAAATCATGATTGCACGTGATCATTACACCTTTGTGAAACTTTAAAACATATTCTATCAATTATGAATATGGACTGCAGAATGAAACACTCTAATGTTTGATGCGCATCAACACAAGAATATATCCCTTTTTCATTGTTTTTTGCCGTTAGTATATTTCTGACTTCAATGCTAATTAAGTAACCTTTATACCATTAATTAGGAACGACAGGAGGAGTTGTGATTTGTTGGTGATTGAAGAAGAAGCTGTTTATTCTGGGTTTTACTGCTCTGGTGAAAATTTCTAACCGATAAAAAAGTCTCAGAAATTAACGTTTGTATAACATAGGTAGGCGTCCTTTCCAATTGCCACAGTTATTTTCGTTAATTGTTGCGACCTTTCCGCTCCTTTTGGAAGGAAGTGAACGCACCTTTTGATAGATGTGCCACCTCATCAACTATTGGTCCTCATTTATATATATAAATATATTCCAAGAACACAAATTAAAGGTTTAATTCAGTTCTGCTTAGAAAGGCGGAAGTAGTAGTTCAAATATAAAGTTTTAACTTTATATATATATATATATATATATATATATATATATATATATACTAGTCTCTACGTTCGTCGAATGCACGAAATATTTGTGTCAAATATCATTTAATACGTACGAAAGGTAAAGCTTAAAAGTTGAAGATAATAGGCAGATCAAGCCGTAGGAGATTGCTTAGAATGATGGCAATATAAGACATGAACAGTTATGGGGAATGTTTTTATGCGATGCTAATGATTTATTTATATTTGTGTCAAATATCGTTTAACACGTACGAAAGGTAAAGCTTAAAAGTTGAAGATAATAGGCGGATCAAGCTGTAGGAGATCACTTAGAATGATGGCAATATAAGACATGAAAAGTTATGGGGAATGTTTTTATGCGATTTATTTATCCGCCAATAATCATGACTGTAGTTTTAAATATAAAAACAATATGCCCTTGTTTAAAATCCATGAAAACAATCCAAGATAAACACTAATATATGCATATTTCTTTCACCACCTGAAAGAAGAAAAGAAAATAGCACATAGAGATTTAACTCTATGGACAATCTTTAACGAGCATGTATTAGTAACTTAAAAGCTAAAAATACTGCACTACTTGCTCTCACGTAATGTATCTTCATCTTCTTCTCTCTACCTTCGGCCGATTAATTCCTGCGACCAAAACTTCTCCCATGTGATAGAGTTTTCAAACTGAAATTTTAAACTTAGAAAAAATAGATTCCATAAGTATCCATATACCTTTTCTTGCAACTGACTCTACATATCGGTTGGTGACTACGTCATTATTAGCATGAGACTTTGGGTTCATAATTTTTCTCGCCTATCTTCAAGGATTTAGGAGATTTTTTTAGAATCTTATCGGAAACATTAATCACATCAAGATTTCAATCTATTTGGATTTGATTTTCCTCATGTCTCAATACTGGAATCTTCATTCCATTTGCGCATTGTCTGCTTCATAAAATGTATACAATATATACACGCCTAATGTTGCGGAAGCCAAATGTATATAGTGTGAATAAGTCACAACTACTATACCAAAATTATGACAGCCACCAAATAATAAATAAGACAATAAAGCAACAATAAAGGGAACACCAGAATTTACGAGGTTCGGCTAATTTTGCCTACTCCTCGGACACAACCAATATTTTATTTCACTCCAAAAATACAAGTGAAATAATACTAAAGAGAGAAGATACAAATGCCTTAAACAGATGAGAAGGCAAATGAGAGGTGTGTTTCAATCCTAAACATTAGGCCTTCTTTTATAGGGGAAAAATCCCCCCAAACTTAACTCCCAACCAATGTGGGACTTTGGCATTTTGCCAAACTTCAACAAATCTCCACCTTGGCAAAATTCCACATTTTCAATTCTCTCTCAATAACAAATTTTGGTTGTGTCTTCATCTTCAATCTTCAGTGTTCAACAATGTTGATCAAATCCAAATAATGTTGAAACTTGACCGCAGTCACCACCTTTGTCAGCATATCAGCAGGATTCTCTGTAGTATGAATTTTCTTCACCGTGACTCCACCTTCTTCTATGATTTCTCGTACGAAATGATACCGAACATCAATGTGTTTCGTCCTTGCATGATAAACTTGGTTCTTCGCTAATTGAATAGCACTTTGACTATCACAAAAAATTGTGATACCTTTTTGTTCAACACCAAGCTCCTTTAGCAATCCTTGAAGCCAAATTGCCTCTTTCACAGCATCTGTAATAGCCATGTACTCTGCCTCTGTTGTAGACAAAGCAACTGTTGACTGCAAAGTAGACTTCCAACTAACTGGTGCCTTTGCAAAAGTAAACACATAACCAGTAGTTGATCTTCGTTTGTCCATATCACCCGCAAAATCTGAGTCACAATATCCAACTACAGACTGATTGTCTTCCTGCTCAAAAACTAACCCGACATCTACAGTATTATGAATATACCGTAGAATCCACTTCACAGCTTGCCAATGCTCCTTCCCTGGATTGTGCATATATCTGCTAATAACTCCAACAGCTTGTGAAATGTCAGGCCTTGTGCAAACCATTGCATACATCAAGCTACCAACAACATTTGCGTATGGTACCTTTGACATATACTCTCGTTCAGCTTCATCCATTGGCGACATAGTAGTACTTAGCTTAAAATGGGAAGCAAGTGGAGTACTAACTGGCTTAGTCTTGTCATCTATGCCAAAACGTTGAAGTACTCTCTTCAAATATTCCTTTTGAGATAAACAGAGTTTCTTTGAACGTCTATCTCTAATTATCTCCATGCCAAGAATTTTCTTTGCCTCACCCAAATCCTTCATCTCGAACTCCTTCTTCAGTTGAATCTTCAACTTATCAATTTCTTCCAAATTCTTGGAAGCTATCAACATATCATCAACATATAGGAGAAGATATACAAAGGAACCATCTTTAAGCTTGTGCAAATACACACAATGATCGTATTTGCTTCTCTTGTACCCTTGCCGCAACATAAACTCGTCAAATCGCTTGTACCATTGTCTAGAAGATTGTTTCAATCCGTACAACGATTTTTCAAGTTTGCACACCATATTTTCTTTTCCAGCAACTTTGAATCCTTCTAGCTGAGTCATGTAGATTTCCTCCTCCAAGTTTCCATGTAAAAACGCAGTTTTTACATCCATCTGAACTAGTTCCAAATCCAATTGTGTTACCAAAGCCAACATAATTCTAATGGAGGAATGTTTTACAACTGGAGAAAACACTTCATTGTAATCAATTCCCTCCTTTTGAGCATATCATTTGGCCACCAATCTTGCTTTGTAGCGAACATCTAATTGGTTAGGAAATCCTTCCTTTTTTGCAAATACCCATTTGCACCCAATTGCTTTCTTTCCCTTCGGGAGATTGGCCAATCTCCATGTATGATTCTGATGAAGGGACTGTATTTCATCATTCATGGCAATCCTCCACTTATCTTCTTCTGAACTTTGGACAGCGTCTTTATAAGTAGTAGGAACATCATCAGCTACAATTGAGGTTGCACAAGCAACCGTCTTTATGAGACGAACAGGTTTCGTTATTGTTCTTTTTGGCCTGCTGGTTGCTATTGATTCAAGTTGTTGTTGAGATTCCTGAGTTGGAATCTCCTCTACTGGATCTCCTTCCAGAGGGTAATCTTCATTTGTTTCCTCCTCTGCTTCTTGTGTAGGAAAAATAAATTTTCCCTCAAACTCCACCTGCTTAGAAGCACCTTCATTTGTTTGGTATCTTCTGTTACCTTATTTACCATAGCAAATTCATCAAAGGTAACATCTCTGCTGAATATTACTTTCTTTGTCATAGGACACCATAAGCGATATCCTTTGACTCCAGAAGTAATTCCCATAAAAATAGCCTTCTTTGCCCTTGGATCCAATTTTGACTCCGTCACATGATAATATGCAGTTGAGCCAAACACGTGCAAAGAGTTATAATCTACAGCAGGTTTTTCGTACCATTTTTCACATGGTGTTTTGCCATCAATAGCAGCAGATGGTAGATGATTAATGAGGTGGCATGCATATGTAATTGCCTCAGCCCAAAATTCTTTGCCCAAGCTAGCATTGGACAACATACACCGTACCTTCTCCAGCAAGGTCCGGTTCATACGTTCTGCCACTCCATTCTGTTGTGGTGTATGTCTAACAGTGAAGTGTCGGACGATGCCATCATTTTCACAGACCTTATTGAAATGATCATTTTTGTATTCACCTTCATTGTCTGTGCGAATACACTTGATTCTCCTGCCTGTCTGATTCTCCACCATCGTCTTCCATTTGAGAAAAATTCCCAACACTCCATCTTTGCTCTTCATTGTATACACCCATACTCTTCGGGAAAAATCATCAACAAAGGTTACAAAATAGTGCTTCCCACCCAATGAAGGTGTTTTGGAAGGACCCCAAACATCAGAGTGTACATAATCCAAAATGCCTTTAGTATTATGGATCGATGTACCAAATTTAACCCTTGTCTGTTTCCCTTTAACACAATGCTCACAAAACTCCAAGTTGCAAGCCTTTACTCCTTTTAACAATCCTTGATCTGATAGAGTTTTCAAGGATTTTCCTCCAGCATGTCCCAAGCGCATGTGCCATAGCTTGGTTGCTTCTGCCTCTTTGTCGTCACTGGATGTTACTGTCGCTGTCCCAATAACTGTACTGCCACGATAGCAGTACATATTATTATTCTTCCGATTAGCCTTCATTACCACTAGTGCACCGGAGCATACTCTCATCACTCCATTTTCTGCAATGATTTTGAACCCTTTTGATTCTAGGGCTCCCACAGAGATGAGATTCTTCTTCAAATCCGGTACATATCGAACATCTATCAATGTTCTGATCATTCCATCATGGTTCCTTAATCGTATTGAACCAATGCCATATGAGGTAAGAGGGCTGTTATCCGCTGTGTGAATGACTCCATATTCTCCTTCTTGAAATTCCACGAACCAGTCCCTGTTGGGACACATATGATAGCTACAAGCCGAGTCCATCAACCATATGTCTGATGATGTTGATGACTCTGTTGTAACTAATGAGAAGTCTGAATCATCACAATCAGCTACATTTGAATCCATAATAGCCTTTCCATTGTTATGTTTGGCCTTATTCTTCAACTTCAGACAGTCTTTCTTCCAGTGCCCTTTTTCTCGACAAAAGGCACATTCATCTTTGCTGGGTCTGGATCTTGACTTGGATCTTCCCTTCTTTGTCCTCGTTTGATTTTGAGGACGACCCCTCACAAACAGTGCTTCTCCTTCTCCGCCCTTCTGTTTTTCTCGCTTTCTTTGTTCATAGCTGTACAAAGCTGAACAAACTTCTCTGAGAGAAATTTCGTCATTTCCATGGAGTAGAGTAGTTTCAAGGTGCTCGTACTCATCAGGAAGTGACGCCAACAACATTAAGGCCAAGTCACCATCATCATAAGTTGTATCCATATTTTGCAAATTTGTGACCAACTTATTGAAACTGGTGATATGTTCATTCATCGTGGTACCAGGAACATAGGTGAAGTGAAACAGTCTCTTCTTCATGTACAATTTATTTTGACTGTTTTTCTTCAAAAATTTATCCTCCAGTGCTTTCCATAATTTACTTGCAGAAGTTTCCTTTGTGTATGGATATTTCTGCTCTCTAGAAAGGTAGGATCGAATGGTACCGCAAGCAACACGGTTGATAATTCTCCAATCTTCTTCTCCAATAACATCTGGTTTCTTTTCTTCAATGCCAGATCTAGCCCTTGTTGAAAAAGGACATCTAGAACCTCGCCTTGCCACATCCCAAAATGTCCGGACCCGTCAAAAATTTCTACCGCAAATTTCGCATTTGACACAATTCTTGTCATAAGCGAAGATGTCAATGATGACGTATTGTTGACACTTGATGTAGATTCTTCTTGTTTATTGTCCCCCATATTTGACACAAATATTATTTAATAGCTGACGATACAAATCAAGATTATTTCCTTTCTGATGTAGAAGATCAGACTAAGCTGCAACTACAGAGCATACTCAGACAGAACCTTGACTCAGTTACCAAGATAAATCTTTTCTGATGTGGAAGATCAGACTATGCTGCAACCACAGAGCATACTTAGACAGTACCTTGGCTCTGATACCAATTGTTGCGAAAGCCAAATGTATATAGTGTGAATAAGTCACAACTACTATACCAAAATTATGACAGCCACCAAATAATAAATAAGACAATAAAGCAACAATAAAGGGAACACCAGAATTTACGAGGTTCGGCTAATTTTGCCTACTCCTCGGACACAACCAATATTTTATTTCACTCCAAAAATACAAGTGAAATAATACTAAAGAGAGAAGATACAAATGCCTTAAACAGATGAGAAGGCAAATGAGAGGTGTGTTTCAATCCTAAACATTAGGCCTTCTTTTATAGGGGAAAAATCCCCCCAAACTTAACTCCCAACCAATGTGGGACTTTGGCATTTTGCCAAACTTCAACAGTCTACTGGTCTATAAGATAATCCTCTCCTTGAAGCAACGTCTAATATGTTCTTTAAAAATATTTTCGGCCTTTGCTGTTGAAAGAAAATTAAACAAACTAACATCTCAATTTCGAAGAGACCCATTGATGATTTGAAGCAACAAGCACTGAAGCGGATGCCTTTAGTTTTGTTGCGGCACAACCTGAATTGGAATTTCAAAAGAATATGAATTGTCTTGAGAATTAATATTAGATTAGGACTACGCTTAAAGCCCTTCGTTAGCTATGAGATTAGAGATCTAGTTGAATTAGAATATGTACATACAAATAACAAACCACATTATGTTTCCGGTGTTATTGTCCAAGTGGGGATCTTAAGGTAGGGATGCATATTACGAATAGGAGTGTTTTCTTACAAATGTGGTAATTACAATTTTATCCTGGCTAAGTTTAAAATTTTAAGGGTAAAAAGATCGGTCAATATCTTGGGGTATTTTTGTCGTTCAAAAGGTTTAATTCAAATATAGAAACCATGTTTTAACTTTGGAAAAAAACCTTTCACGTCCTGAAAAGGAAAGAAAGTATAATTTACATGTCAACTTATATGGAAAGTCATGACCAACTCCAACGAGGAATAGGAAGTTGTAAAAGAACTGACTGAAATATATATATATATTAGCTTGCGGTTCTTATGCTTAAACGAGCCTATAATTCCAGTAGCAGAAAATTAAGGTTCAATTCGTGCTCAAAATTATGGAGGAAATAGTTGATGGAGAGGACAGAATATCAGAGTTGCCAATACAAATAATTCATGACATCTTACGTCGGATTCGTCGTCATCAATATGGGCTAAAAGAAGAAGCTCGAATTTGCATCTTGTCTAAGACATGGAGTTCAATTTGGAGATCGCGGCCTGAAGTAATAATCGATCAATCCATCCACAAAAGTTTCAGGAATTCCACGGAGAAATTCGTTGATGATTCCTTGCGGTCCCATGTGGAGCAAAACTTAAGAATCGAAATGCTC
Organism: Nicotiana tabacum; assembly: GCF_000715075.1. Classification (NCBI taxonomy): domain Eukaryota; kingdom Viridiplantae; phylum Streptophyta; class Magnoliopsida; order Solanales; family Solanaceae; genus Nicotiana; species Nicotiana tabacum. Next base: position 190,078,168 of record NC_134085.1, on the reverse strand, counting down.
CGCCTCATAAATCTTCGTCTTCCAGAATTGGCGTCTCATATTGATCGCTGGTTGAACTTGGCAATTAAACATAATGTCAGATCTCTAGAAATTTCTCTAGCATGTAATTTTAGCTACTCCATACCTGATGCTATTTATGGAGCTAAGACGCTGACTGAATTATCGCTAAACAAGTGCAACTTTGAAATTAATAATAGCAACAGTACTACCACTAATAAATTGCAAGGAATATTTAGTACATGCAGGGACCTAAAAATAGGGCGTTGCACAGGGATCCAGAATTTGCATGTTTTCGGCCTAGTAAATCTGGAGAAATTGGAGCTAAGTATGTGTAAGAAACTCGAAAAGGTGGAAATCTGGGCTCCAAATCTTCGACAATTTGTCTTTGTTGGCGCCCTTTGGACGAGCACTCGGGGACATTTGAACCACAACCGTTGCCTTGTAAAATTGATATTTTAGATGGTTATAACACTTAGGAATGTCTCCAGTTGGAAGCTACCACCTTGACGGACCAGCAGTTTGAATATCAGTTGTCTAAGTTTCCAGCCCTTGAAGTTTTAAAACTCAAGAGATGCAATGTAATGAAAAATATAAAAGTTGTAAGTGAAAAACTTAAGAGTTTCACCTTGTCGCATTGGGGTAATCTGGAGCAAGTCAACATGCTGGCTCCAAATCTGATGGAATTCAATTTCCAAAACTATAGAATGCCCTTCTCAATCTCAACGATGGATCCCTCTAACTTGGAACGAGCCGATCTCGATTTTTATGTGCACAAATCTGATGATCATTCTTACAACTTTGGCGATGTGGACACAAGTTGGTACAATAATCTTCTTGACTTTGTTCAAAAGTTCAACTATTCCTACGGCCTCATATTAATAATTTGTTCCCAAGAGGTAATATATATTTTGTTTTTTAGTTTCTCTTTCACCAATTTAACACACATATATATATATATTCCCTTCGTCTCATTCATATATAGTTATGCATGGGATTAGCCCAAATGGACTGTTTCTGCTGGGTTTAGGCGGGTCTAAATGGGCTGAACTAATAAATGAGTCATTGTTCAATCCTACCCAAAGTTATTTGGGTCAAGATGAGCTAAACAATGAGTCATAGCCCAATGTATACTTTGTTAAATATGCATTGCATTTGACCCACACAAAAAAATGCATTGAATTTTTATTTCCGATGTTAATCTGTATAATTTTTTCTTAATATAAAGAGATAAAAGAGAATAATGCCATAAAAGATACAAACTTTATTATATTGTATTTTTCAGAAAGCAAAAGTTAATTAAGTTAATGCTAATATCTAACTCCTATTTAGTCTAAAATCTTATAATTGTAATATATTAAGGTTCTATCCGGCTGCAATTTGAAAAATCTAGTGGCATATTTATTTATTTAATAGTCATTACAAACTTGTTAACCAGAAATTTATACAAAATATACATATAATCTAGATGGATGACAGAATACCATCTCTAAACATGATTAGAAGGAAGTGAAAAATTCCTTTAATCTATCTTGGGTAGTACCCAATTGAGTTCAAATTATAGGGACTGAAGTTTGGATAGCGATGGGTTGAGTTTGGGCTAGTCTATAGCCCCTCAAAATTTTAATAGCCCATGTTTTGTCCTACTTACAAAAAATAGCCTTTCGGCCCAAACGTATTGCATATAATAGCCGAAAGGAATAAGCATGACAACACAAGCGCTTGTAGCTTACTGGTTAGAGCGCCTATTTCCTAAGTTGAAGGTCATAGGTTTGACCCTCACCTGGCGCGATAGAGCAACCCTTTTTTTGCCTTTTTAAATGTACTTCTGGATCTAAGTATTAGCTAACAATTGAATGAAATATGCAATGCAGGTCATATACGAAATGTCTATTTTTGTATATTTTTTGTATAATAACAGTCTATTTTGTATATTTTTTTTATAATAACAGACTATTTTTGTATATTTTTTGCATAGTGACAGTCTATTTTGTATATTTTTTGTATAGTAACAATCTATTTGTATAGTGACAGTCTATTTTGTATATTTTTTGTATAGTAACAGTCTATTTTGTATAGTGACAGTCTATTTTGTATAGGGAGAGCTAATCGTATATAAATTGTATAGTGGTAGTCTATTTAGTATATTTTTATATAGTGATAGTCTATTTTGTATAATGACAGTCTATTTAGTATATTTTTTGTATAATGACATTCTATTATTGTATATATTTTGTATAGTGACACTTTATTTGTATATAAATTGTATAGTGACAGTCTATTTGTATATAAATTGTATAGTGACAGTCTATTTTGTATAATTTTTGTATAATACCAGTCTATTTTATAGATATTTCAACTTTTTTCATAGTCATCTCCTCTGTTCTTCCTCTCATTGAGAAACCAGCCACCGACGTCCATGGCCTCACGGTTGCTGAAAATGGTAACAAGATCGCCGGAGTTTTAAATTTTTAGCCAAACATCTTCAAAATATTATCTACATATTTACAGAAACTATAAGAGAAAATTAGAGAAAGATGACAAGGTTGTCTCTCTCGTTGCCACACACTGCTCCTCTCGCTTTCCTCCTCTTCCCTATATGTTGCTGCTACTGAAATATGTTGATGTACAAGAACCTATTCAACTCCAAAGACACCTTTTCTTTCTCCATTTTTACAATTGTTTTGCTTTTTTGTTTTTTTCTGAGCTGCTGGTAATAGATGCTTGCACACACCCCCTTTTCTTTTGTTTTGATGTTGATTTAACGGGTAAAAGTCCAGATCTTCTTAGATCTGGCCGATTCTAGGATTTTCCGGCGTTTTACTGTCGTTTTAACGGGTAAAAGTTCAGATCTTCTGAGATCTAGGATTTTCCAGCGAGGGAATTCGTTCAATGTAGTTTCCGGCTAGCTCTTGTCATTATTTTTAGGCTATGACTTGTATGAGTCAATTTGTAGGCTACCGGTTGATATTTGTTTTGCCCGATGGGCTATAAATGAAGATCTCTCTATGGGTTGAGATGGGTTATGCCCAAATCAACCCATCATGAAATATATTTCATGCCCAACCCATTAAATGTTGGGCGGGTCAAATGGATTTGGGTTGTTTTTGCCACCCCTACGTTGGATTCATATCTCTATCGAATTGTTTTCTCCCTTCAGTTTGCTCCATTGTGAATTGGACGAATTATCGTTCTAATTACTTGATTTATGCATTGCGCTACTTGTTTAACTTGGTATTTGGGCTTTGCACAATATGCAGGGTATTCTTATTTATGAAGATCCAAGTGAAATTCTTGTTCCACCAACTCGAAAACTAGAGCTATGCATAGAGAATTCTTCAATGCATCTTGAGTCATTCGTAAATGAAATGATGTTTTCTCGGCTCATGACAGTATCTATAGTGCATGGCATGGACAGCAAAATACTCCAGGTATAAACATACATTATATCCCAAAATGACAATGTTTAAGTAATTTTTTTATACAACTCGATATTCTCATACGTACCGCAGTCCCTAAGGCGCACATTTAAATATGTACAAACGAAAAACATTCTCATAATTATAAGGATTTGAACATATGCCATAGCACAAATTTTAGACGATCTTTCCCTCTAAATTAAGAGCTTCTTATATCAAGGGGATCGAACTAGGTAAAAATATTTATTATCTTGTTGGCATGCATGGTATAATTTTCTAAAGTAAAGAAATTCAAATTAAGCCTCTTCATTATTTTTTGATATGCTGCTGGTATATATCTAAGATTTTCACGTGGTATGGTATATATCTAAGTTATACAAACGGAAGTGGATTTTCTTTTTATACACACGGAAATATCTAGTTAGTAGTATTTGTTAGCATTAAAATGGCAGTATGGGCTAATTGACACTTATATGTTATTAACGTTTCTTTCCCATTTAATATTGCATAACAAGAGTTAAGACAATAAAAATTAATTATCGATATACCAAGGCTAATCCTCTGAAATGTGTTCTTACTACTTTTTTCCTTTTTGGTATGACTTGTCTTTTTTTTATCCAACAAAGGTACCATTTGTAGTAATTCATATTTGAGGGCAGGAATCATGCAGGTTACGTACTTATTCCTATTTCCTAAGCTCAGTTGGATCAAGTTCTCGACAACAACGGATGAAGAAAAGTCCAAATAGGACCACAATGGGTATAACAGGAGTTTTTGTACTCCAACTTAAAAGCCCTAATGAAGAAAATTCCTATTTGGGCCGCTAGTTATAACCTTACAGACTCCAAAGCGAAAATAAAATACTGGACACCAAACCTTGAGCGGCCTTAATGTCTCTTCCCATTGAGTTGCATGACTAGGACAACTACAAGAAGAAGAAACAAATCAACTTTCAATATACCATAAATGCTACATTTCTCTAGGAAAAATACTCTTCCTTTTTTTGGTAACACTCTTTTCCCCATCACTTAAGTCGTTGTTGATTAATAATTCAGATGGAGGTACAGCCATCTTGCAGGCTACATAGGTCATGAACTTTATTAAGGTGATTGAGACCACGACAAGAATACCTAGCTATTTTCAGCCAATCTTGCTTCTATTATTTGACACTTCAATTTCACTCTAATTTTTAGGAATAATATATCTTAACTCTAAACTGGATTATATTTATGCTTAATTTATATAAATTGATAATGTGAAAATTGTACTATCACTGTAAATTTACTCAGTGTAATGCAAGTCCTATTGTATTATTCAGGTAAGATTACTAATTCTAACTGTGGCAGTTGTATGTAGTGTTCTTTTAAGTAACTAGATAATATATTAAAACATTTTCTACACTTTAAGTGTATAAAGATTTAAACTCATGATTCATTATCAAGTATCACTTTTCTTAGGAAGAAATTTCCGCACTTATTGGGATTTCTTTTTTAAATTTAGGCGAAATTAAATTTGGTCATAACGTCTTGTAGGAATGTCCAAATAACAAACGGTTTGAAGCGTTAGAAACTAGATTCAAATATCTTTCATTTGATAGTTTGTCCATCACATAATTCCTTATATACATGAATATATGCTCGTCCAAAGTTTGGTTTTGTGAGTACTCATTTGGAACTTTACTCTATAATTTCCAACTTGGCTTAGAATTAGGGCTCTCCTTAGACCCCACATCACTTATAATATGTCTCATACACTTATTATCATATCCAAATTAATATCCATCATATTAATAGTCGTCTGCACACGAAATAATATAATTAGCACACTTCAACTTTCTTAATAGCGCTTAAGTACTTCGAAATTTTCTGGGGTGCTACAATGCAATCTTTTCGATCAGGAAATATCAGATATAACAAGTTAAGCTTATCTCCCTCACGTGCATCCCTTATGCTTTAATCTGCCCATATTTGTGTACACTGTAAATAGACCTGATTCATGCTTGAGTTTCTTTGTCAATCTTCAAAACCAACTTCACTTGGCCAACATCCTCCTTTCATTCTTTTAATGTCAACGTATAATTCATGTTCTTTTGACAAGTTAACAACAGAATTCAAAACTCGGAAGTCCTATCCATATATAATCCACCCCCAGACAGAAGTTTAAAGAAAAAGAATATTACCATAGTTAATTAGTTAAACTATCTTCCTGTATTTTTCTTTTCACTTCTTAATTAAATTTTCAAGTATTCACCTCTCACTATCTATTTTGTTTTGTAACAATTCATCTCATTTGTTGGCTTCCTGAAAACATTTTGTGGCACAACAAAAGAAGCCATATTGATAAAATACACTAAAGTTGCTACTCCCTCCGGTCCACAATAAGTGACTAATTTATTTTTTTATTTTGGTCCAAAATAAGTGTCCATTTATATAACCAAAAAACAATCCAATTTGTTTTTCCAAAATTATTCTCATGTACGTATCCCTAAAAAGTCGTTTTCTCTTCACATTAACTATGCTGCAATATTTAATTAAGGGTAGTTTAGTCATACTAACTATTTTTGTCTAGAATTTAGTATTTCCTTAATAGTGTGCTCAAAGCAAATTGGTCACTTATTGTGAATCGGATCGAATATTGAATATCGGAAAACAAAGAAGTAAATAACTAGCTACGGAAACCGGTAAAGAGAAAATAAACTCAGGCATACGACAGCTTATTTGATTTCCTAAGCAAAGTGATGTAATCATGCGGGCTGAACTTTGAAATATTTCCTTGACATCATTCACAGTACTTTGATCTCAAAATTTAAATTCCCATTATTATCATCTACTGCAGAGGAGAGATTCCTGGCATCTCTGCTGCTAAATCACTAATTCAGGTGTAAAACACTGAATTTTTCTTTTTCTTCTGACGGAATAATTATATACAAGCATAATGTGTATATTATTTTTATTTTATCAATTTATATAAGTTAAATCCCTAAAAAAAATTAAGCATAAATATTATCCACGTTTGACATGAGATTATTCTTATAATTAGAATAAAATGGAAGTGGCAAATAAAAGGAACAAGATTGGCCGAAACTAGATATTCTGATCTCATGTATAAGGTGGTCTCTATCTCCTTATAAGTACATAACATGTCATTTACCTCAAATTGCATTAATGAATCAACAACAACTAAGTAAAATAATACTACTTAATGTTCATACAAACGTCAAATGTCAACATCCCAAAAGGCGATGGTACTTCATGCGTTGGTGAAAGAACAAGTATTACCCAAAAAAGGTAAGAGCATAATTATTTCTCAGTGAAAGAGCATTTGTACTTTGGTATACTCAATATTGATTTTTGTTTTAGACGTTTATTCTTTGTCATGCAATAATATATGTTAATTACTTAAATGTTCATCCAACTTATGACAATAACATAGTAATAAAATTATTTTTTGAATTTTTTGTAGCAATAAAATTATCCAGCTTAACCAACATTGAAAAAAACTATTTCAGTCGAAAGATCAACTTTCAGTGTCAGAATGATTCACCCACTAAACCTTCAAGTTCTCAAATGATCATCCAACTTATGATATGTGAATAAACCTTGTGCCATGTTAATAATATTTACTCGATAAATATTTTCTTTCACCAAATAATATGTTTATTTTTTCATCGGTAAAATATTCTTTCATTACTCGAAAACTTATTCAATAATATTTACTTGATACTTTAATTTGAAGAACAAAGAAATAAAAAGAAAGTTGATGTAAAGAGATTTTTTACTTGATAAAAGACATTTTTTTCACCAAACAAGAAAACAGTTTTCCATAATAAAAGCATTATCTCTAATGTAGCAAATACCATTTTTCTTACTTATTTTGATTTGCCACGCAATTATATCGAGAGAAGGCTTCTGCAAAAGCTATCACCAATGCAAGATGTCTCTATCTCCTTAATAAAACCTACTCATGTTTCTTTCATTATATAAGTGTGCATGCAAACCTTCTTCTCCTCTCACTCAAAACCAGAAGTAAATTCTCATAAACTAAGTAGCAGTGAGCAAGCTGAAGATGAAGTATCTTCTTGAAATCACAGCTAACTTGACCCACATTGTCGAAATGACTCCTGAAGATGGAGTTGATGATCCAAACATGCCGTATTTCTTTCGGGTTAAATTTTACTGTAGATTGATCACTTTGTTCATAAGAATTAAGTAGAGCAAATATCCTTACTTTCTACTTCTTTCTTTTCGTTCCAGCTCAAATGTGAGAACTGTGACATTGTATCGAAAGAACAGTGTGTGTACCCCAGCGAAGTTGTGTACCATAAACGTAAGAGAGTAAACCACGTTATAAAGGTAAAACAAAATCGCATTTGTACTTCATTTTATCATTTCTTGGATCCACCTTTCTTTCTCATCTCTAATTAGTTTCTCACATTATTTAATTTAGTGCAAGGGGTGTAAAAGAGTAGGAACAGTTAAGTTGGTTCCTGGTTCTGAATCCGTATTTACTGCCGCAGCTGCAGCGGGAGGAATTTATATGCCTCTAATGATGTTTGAATGCGAGGGGCTGGTTCCCCAACAATACGCCTTCAATGGAGGCTGGAAGCTCACCACTGTAAGCTCCTCCAGTTTTATTATTATAGCTTCCCAGATTTCTAGTAGTGATTGTCCAGCTTTTAACAAATTTATTGTAGGATACCGGGGAGGATATCATGGTGAACTTAGTGAACGGCTACTTTGCGGGTAGCGAAGATGAATATGGTGATAATCAGCCTGTTGTGGCGAACGTCAGGGGAAGGTTTACACCTCAGTGAGAATGAGTACTGTGTTAATGTTTTAATTAAGTGGGTTTAGGAAATAAAACTTGCACTGTGCAAGTTATGTTTAGGCTTTCTTAGTGTGTGTAGTAGCAACTTTGTGTGGCTTTCTAAGTTGTGTGGTAGCAACTAATTTTAAGGTTCCTTGTGTCGGATTTATATTATATGTAATAACAACTTCTGTTGTGTGCTACAAAAGACCTCTCTTAGTTACATTGCCGTAAATTAATTAGATTGATTAATGATCACCAGAATACGTGCGTACATAACAGGGAGACTCGGAGATGAATGCTTTAAAATATGTTAAATGAAAGAAGAAAATATCACAAAGTTTGAATATGCAGTTATAAGTATTGTTAGAAATTGCCATTAGAGAGCTCTGCACACGTGAGGAAGAAGAAAAGGCAATTTGGGAAATTTTCCAACTGCTTTTATTGTACTAATTGAATTAGTTATATACAACTAATTGTGAAAGCTAAATAATAAAAGACCCCCCTAACTCCTAGTAATTACATTTGGATCCCAATTATAACTAACTCCTAATCGAACTTCTAATCCTCTAACTTCCAATACTCCGCCTCAAACTGGAGGGTGGAGGATGTTCAACACTCCTAGCTTGTTGAGTAGAAAACTATGATGCACAGATGAAAGCCCTTTGGTGAAGAGATCTGCCTGTTGGTCCTTTGTAGAAACATATTGTGTGACCAAGGTGACATCCTTGATACGTTCACGAACAAAATGACAATCTATCTTGATGTGTTTCGTACGTTCATGAAAAATAGGATTCGTAGCTATTTGCATTGTTGCTTTGTTGTCACAGAATAGTGTAACAGGCTTAAGGACATGTACTCCCAACTCTGAAAATAGCCCCAACAGCCACACTATTTCTGAGACTGCTGATGCCATGCTACGATATTCTGCTTCAGCACTGCTTCGTGAAACAGTGTGTTGTTTCTTAGACTTCCATGAAATTAATGAATCACCAAGTTTGACTGCATACCCACTAAAAGACCTTCGTGTCATTGAGCAAGTTACCCAGTCGGAATCACAAAAAACTGTTAATGTATCTATATTCCCTCGCTTCAATAGAACTCCCATTCCTGGTGTAGCCTTCAGATATCTCACTACTCTAACAGCAGCCTCCATGTGTGACTTCTTAGGTAGTTACATAAATTGACTCAAGGTCTGGATTGCATAGCTAATATCTGGTCGAGTAACTGTCAGGCAAAGCAATTTCCCTATCAGTTTTTGATACTTGTTTGCATCTGCCAAGGGATCTTTATCTTGTATCGCAATAGCTCTATCATATTCCATACTTGTAAGTTTTTGATTGATTTCAAGTGGTGTTAAAGCTGGCTTGGCACCACTTAAGCCCAATTTAGAAATCAGCTCCAAACTGTATTTCCTTTGATTAAGTAATATCCCATGATTAGAACTCAATACCTTAATCCCTAAGAAATACCTCAGTTTTCCTAGGTCCTTGAGTTTGAATTGCTGATGCAAAACTGCTTTAGCTTCATTAATTAGATCTTTATTGCTTCCAGTCAATAGCAAATCATAAACATAGATAAAGATGATAACAATATCCTTGCCTGACCTCTTAGTGAACATAGAATAGTCATGAGTTCTTTGTACAAAGCCTGCTCCCACCAATGCTTTTGTGAGTTTCAAATCCATTGCCTAGATGCTTGCCTGAGACCATATATGAACTTATTTAGCTTGCACACCTTCTGCTCCCCCTGCCTTTGAAAACCCTGTGGTAAATCCATATAGACTTCTTCAAACAAATCTCCTTGAAGAAAAGCATTAAAGACATCCATTTAGTACAGGGACCAATCCTTTGCAGCTGCAAGAGCTATCACAGACCTAATAGTTATCATCTTTGCAACTGGAGAAAATGTTTCATGATAGTCCAATCCCTCTTGTTGATTGTATCCTTTTACCACTAGTCGTGCCTTGAATCTTTCAACTTCTCCATTTACTTGGTACTTTATTTTGTACACCCACTTGGATCCAATGGGGGTTTTACCTGGTGGCAAGTCAACAACCTCCCAAGTCTTATTATCTTCTAGTACTTGTATCTCCTGCTTCATGGTTGTGATCCATCTCTCATCTTCTACAGCTTCCTTGAAGTTACAAGGCTCCTTCAAGACTGAGAAAATTGAAACATAGTTTCTATATTTTGGTGATATCTTCTCATAGGATAGGAAGTTTGAGATTGGATAATTGCATTGTGAGGGCTTCTGTGTCTGCAGCACATAGTCTCTTTGCCATATAGGTGGATTCTTTGCCCTTAGAGATTGTCTAGTTGGTGTTGGTGCATTAGAAACAGGTTGAATCCTGAGTGTGTCTTCCCCATGTTGAATATCTTCATTGACACCATCTTGAGTAAGTGAACCAGCAGTTGTATCTTCAACACTCTCCAGCACAACAGCATCATGATTTTCATTTGATACTGATGGTCCTTCTAGATCTTCTGATATTGATGTTTCAGTACTTACTCCAATACTGCCAACCTCTGCTGGTGAACTGGTACCTATGTCTGCAGGAAGAGGAACCTAAAATGAACCTGCTGATAGTCCATCTGGTTGACCCTCCACATCAATTGTCTCCAAGAAACTAGAACCAAAATCATTAGTTGTAAATGAGTTTTGTGTCATTTTCCTAAATGGAAACTCATTCTCCCTAAAGGATACATCCTTGCTAATGAAAAAAGTTCTAGTAGTTAAATCATATAATCTATAGCCTTTCTGTGTAGTTGAATACCCCATATGAACAGTCTGTCTAGTCCTTGCACCAAATTTATCATCTAGGGTCAAATTTGTGGCATAACATAAGCACCCAAAAACCCTTGAATGTGATATTGAGGGCTCTCTACCATACAACATTCCATAAGGGCTTTTACCATTTAGTATCCTGGTAGGCAGTCTATTAATCAAGTAAACAGCAGTTCGTACACATTCCCCCCAAAACATATCTGGAACATGACTTTGAAACTTCGATGCCCTGGCAGTATTCAGTATATGTCTATGTTTCCTTTCAGCTACTCCATTTTGCTGGGGTGTATACACACAACTACTTTGGTGAATGATTCCTTGAGATAGCAAGAATTTATTCCACTGTGTATTGAAAAACTCTTTACCATTGTCTGATCTCACAACCTTAACACAAGTATCAAATTGTGTCTTGACCATGGAAATGAATTGCTTCAAAAAAACAATAGTTTCACTTTTATACTGCATCAAGAAAATCCAAGTAGCTCTAGAGAAATCATCTACAACTGTAAGAAAATAATGTTTTCCATCATGAGTACTCTTATTATATGGTCCCCATACATCCATGTGAACTAAATCAAAAACTCTAGCACTCCTTTTCTCACTGTTAGGAAAGCTCAATCTAGACTGTTTATCTAGAGGGCAAACAGTACATTTATTCTGCATATTATCATCTACTTTATTATGCAAAAAAGGAACATGCTGCATTACAGGAACAGAAGCATGGCCCAATCTCTCATGCCACAAGTAAGCTGTTTCGGCACTTGAACCTTCTACATTCACATTTGCTGCTAAAAGTCTGATTCCTCTTCCTTTTATTAACCAATCGCCTTCACCCTGCCATTGTAAAGGTCCTGAAATACACACAGTGTGGGCAGAAATATGGCAGCACATTTTATATCTCTAGTTAGCTTGGACACTGACATTAGATTAAACTTAAAGTCAGGGACATGTCGTACATTCTATAGCTTATCAATATCTGACAAATATGAACTCCCCACATGTTCAATTTTTGTAGTGACACCATTTGGCAATATCACTTTATCTTGTATGTTGTCATCTACTCTTCTTACATCATTCATTAAATCTAAGGTAGATGAAATGTGATGTGTTGCTCCTGAATCTACAATCCAATCACCATTCCTTTTGTTTGGGACATGGACACTAGAAGATAATGCAGTGATTATACCTGCAGTTGTTGCTTGATTCTGTACCTTCATGTCATTTGGTGGCGAGTCTCTCAATAGACCTAGAATCTGCTGATATTGTGCTTCTGTAAAGAAGTGATCTCCTCCTTTAGCTTGTGATGTGCCTGATGTTCCCTGTGAACTCTGAGCCATATTTCCTTCTTCATGATTCACAGAACCTTCCACATGATTTGCAGTATATTTTCCTCCTTCTGAAATCTTCAGGGTATCCTACTATTTTATAACAGTTTTCCTTTGTGTGTCCTCTCATATGACAATGTTCACACTGCAGAAATTGTTTCCTTCCACGAAATCCTTGACCTTTGCCTGCTTGCATGGCTAAGGGATCTGACTTGTGACCTAGAACTCCACCTCCTGTACATTGCTGACTCTCATCTTGTGTTATGAGTGCATATGCCTAATTAAGTGTGGGTTCAGTTGTCTTCATTAAAATTTGACTACGAGCTTGGTCATATGTGTAAGCACGTGATTTTTGCTTCACGAAAGTTACTCCAAAAAGAAAAGAAAATCAACAAAAAACATATGTCTTGTCATTGAGTGATTTGTATTTAATGTTAAAATGTGTGTTAGTTGTTATAAGTGTTAACCAATATGTGTGTAATTTTGTTTTAATTTAATTTTAATTTTTACAATTTATTTAGGAATTTTATTTTAAATTTTGTTAATCAAAAAGAAAAGTGGGGAAAATCTGATTGGGCCCCAAAGTGAGGCCCAAAACCAACCCAAGGATCCGGTCCAAACCAGGCCTGCCCAGGCACATCCCGAAACGACGCTGCATAAGGCGTCTGATCTGAGCCGTTCAATCACACTCATCCAACGGTCCACATCCGCACCCGTAACCCGACCTGTTTAGCCGGTTCAACCCAACCCCTCACTTAAACCCAAACGACCCCGTCTCGTCCATCACCAATAGATCCAAGTCGTTCAGATCACTTGATCTAACGGCTCCGATTTATCTTCCCCTTCCGTATATAAGCCCTCTGTCATACCCCACGCCCCATATCCAAACCCCCCTTCACTCGTCTTCTTCACCAAACCCTAAACCCCGAAACCCTAGCAGCCGCCATGGCTTCCCTTTCACCAGAACCCGACGGCAAGGATGCAGGTGACCACCCCCTTAACACCCCTGATGCACCTCACCACCCCAAACCCGAATCTGTTACCCCCTAGCCTCGAATCACCTTCCTTCATCTCGAATCTTGATTTGAAGATTCGAGACAAAACTCGATCTACACCAAACTACACCATATTCATACCAGACAATCCCCTGACCTCCCTCGTGACCAAACCAAGCTTGGTTTGGTCCGAATCTACCCACAACTCCTAGAATCTCAAATCTGAAGATCCAAACCCTAGAACACAAGAACCTAGGGAATCCAGCCAGTTTCAATAGAGGTTTTAGGTCTAATAGACCTTAATCAGGGAGAACACCCCGATTAAAATTTGTTCGGCTTCAAAAAGGCCAAATATGATTCGGACCTGGTTTGACTTTTGTTAAAATTTTCAGTAAATTTTTCTTTTCTTTTTTGTTTTATTTGAATACTGTTTGAGGATTGCCAGCATGTGTTGTTGTGTTTGTTTGGTATTTTCTGGTATTTTTCTTAATTCCTTCCATCTCTGTCAAAGACCTTTTATTTGGTCGTTTGTTCTTTTGTGTATGTGAATACATCTGGTGATATACATGCTCGTCAATTAGATTAGTCGTCCAATAGTTAATTCATATAGGTTCCTAGTAATTGAACAAAAGTTGTCTGAAGCCATTCAGGACCCTGTACGTATTGTTTATATAAACGACTGATTATTACCTGTTACGATTAATATAGTCGAGTCGATGTATGTCGTCAATTAGTTTCAGCCATTAAATGGTAACAATTTGATTCATGCTGTTTGTTTCTGCTGTGATCGTATTTGAATTCCCTTAGGAACTGAAGTGTGTTGCCTATTGATTTTGTTCAATTGGAATCAAAAAAAACATTTAGGGGTAAGTTATAATGGCAGTTCAGACTTTGGTCTTAAATGGATGGCATGTTTACTTGGTTCAGATTTCGGACAGCATGTGCTTGGTCAGCTGATTAAGGAATTTAAATAATTGGACAGCATGTGCTGTCAGATTATATTCCTGCTGCCCATGCTTTAATAAATGAATAAGAGATTAGGCCACTTTAACAACCAAATAGAGAGGAGCTGTCAGGGAATCTCGTGGGAGTTTTTGTTTAATTTAAATAGCTGAGTGGGAAAAACAGCAGGGAGGGGGGAATTCTAAGTTGTCAAACAGACTGTAAAGTGCTGAGGTTAGGCTATAAAAGAGGCAGACCTTCCATTAGAAGGGGGGAGATTTTTGTTTTAGTCTTCAGAGAAAAAAACAAGAAACATAAAGAAGTTTTTTTTCTCAGAATATTGTAACAAAGATTGTCTGAAAACAGCATAAGAATTTAAGCTGGCCAAGCTGTCTTGGCCAATTGTTGTTGGTTATTTGCCGAACTGTGTGTGATTGTTAAACTGCTGGTGCTGTTACATTCGATATTCTGGGCTTCCTGTTATTGTTTTTCTACTCTGTTTCTAGGATTTGACTGGTTGATGTTCGATCATCTGTGGGCTGCATTGTTGTTGCTGTGTTGTGGCTAAGTTGTTGTTGTTGTTAGTTGCCTGTTGCTGACACCTTTCTTCTTCTCCTGCTTATTGTTCAAACATCCAGGTACACGACTAATACTGTCAATGTAACTTGAAGTTGAGTATGAATACAAAGAGAAGAGTTGAAGATCGTTTATTTTATGCATAGCCTGTACATAGAATGTTATGTGATGTATAATAGTTTACATTTTGCTCGGATGCTGGAGTTAGCTTTCACACATAGTAACTGTCAATGTATGGTAACTTGACATCCAATTGTGTGTGTAGGCTGTTGGATAAAAATTCGACAATGTAGTAGGCTGTAGCTCAGAAATTAGCTGTGTTTGTGATTAGCATGTCCAGTAATGCATGAAAACTATCCACCATTAGTTAACTACTTTTCCCTTTAATGAATTGTCCCGTTATAACTGATAAACCACACCTTTAGAACAAAGAACAAGTTCACGGCCTCAACCTCACCGGGGTCAGGCCCAGGTCGAAACAGACCAAGCAGGCCCGCATCGGATAAACAGTGGCCCAGGTATGGCCCATCCCGCATGAGCTGGATTTGGGCCCATAATGTTCGATCAGCTGTCCGTGTGCGTAGCCATGTTTTCTCATTATGTAAAAGCATTTTGAATCCCGCTATAAAAAAAATGCAAGCATGTAATTAACTAGGACTATCTCTGTTTTCAATTAGTAGAGACAAACGCGACAAGAAACGTAGTTGCTATAGGATATCCTTTTAAAATAAGAATGAGACGAGCCTCGCCAAATAAAACGTATAGATTGCGAGGCCCTCATAAAATGTATGGTTTAATTAGAATTCAGAAGGACCGTTTAGCGAATTTCACGGTCTTCCCAAAATAATTAACGCGATAGTCTCTTTAGGCACGTGTTTAATATTTTACTTTCTTAAGCATGGGTGTGCATTTCATGCGACCCGAATCCAAATCCCAAAACGTCAAATAAAAATATCTTCCGGATTGTGGGTGCATTTCATGTGACGCAGTCCAAAGACGTGTTTTAAGTGATATTCACATTCTTGTAAAAACAATAATAATAAAGCGGTTAAAAGTTAAAATTGGCACATTGGTTCATAATTGTATTTAAAAATCAGATAAATAATCTGAATATGACAGTTTAGCGACCGTGCTAGAACCACGAAACTCGGGAATGCCTAACACCTTCTCCCGGGTTAACAGAATTCCTTATCCGGATTTCTGGTGCGCAGACTGTAATATGGAGTCATTATTTTCCTCGATTAGGGAATAAAATTGGTGACTTGGGACACCCTAAATCTCCCAAGTGGCGACTCTGAAATAAATAAACCAATCCCGTTTCGATTGTCTTTTAATTGGAAAAAACTCTCTTGCACCCCCTCGGGTGCGGAAAAAGGAGGTGTGACAGCTCTGGCGACTCCTGCTGGGGACTACGACCCAGAACCACTGGTTCAGGGTTAGAAATTCGAGCTTAGATAAATTGTTATATTTGGCTTTATCTGATTTTTACATGTTTGAGCCTAATGTGCTAAATGTTGCTTTTACCGCTTTGATATTATGTGAACTGTATATAAATTGTGCCGAAACCCATCTTCTCTCTGAGTCTTCTGAATCATGAAGAAGGGTGTACTTCGTACGACTTCTTTTCTGTATAGTGTCAAATCCCAATTTAGAACGAGGTTCGGACAAGTTGCTAAGCCGGTGAAGCTTCTGTATTCCCGGTACGCTGCCCCCCCTCGGCTCGAGCTGTCCGCTCGGGTAAGCCAGGTCTAGAACAAACACCCAGGTTCTGAACCTAGAATAACTCAACTTCATGTCGGATCCCTAGTAGGAACGCTTATTTGCATCATGTGCATTTTTGACTTAGGGGACTCAACACAGGGGTTGGGTCCGTCTAGGAATAGCAACCTGAAACAGAAGACGTCATCCTGATGCATCCTGCTCACTGCTTGTGCATTTATTTGCTTCGAACATCCATGATGACCGGTTTTGAATGTTGGGAAATTTTTACAAAAAAAAAACAAAAAAAAAATGATGACAAAGTTCAAATAGAAGAGAAAATGGGTATATTTATTTTTATAGTTTGTTTTACTAAAACCAAAGGAAAAGAGAAAAAGAGAAAAATAGCAAGCTAAGACTGAGGAATGAGTTTCTATTTTAATTTACTTTATTTTCAAAAAAAAAATAATAATAAATAAATAAACTAGTTAAACTAGTTAGTTTATTGCCCGAACTACGTCGGTTTGATTCTCACCGGATGTGGGATACGTAGGCAACCCTCATCGGGTCCAACTCCCTTTTTCATTTTACCAATAATGATATACCATAAAGTATATATGTATATATATATATACACATGTATATAAATACATATATTGTTTTTTTTTCCAAAGATTTTTGTTTGGAGTCGAAATAAAGGTTTTTGCTTTCGCCTAAAAAATCACCTTAATAAATGTGCAGGATGAGCACAGAGCAAAATGAACCGTTCTCGGCCCTCAGCGAGGTCCCTCTACAACTCCACATGTGGTGGAATGATTTGGAAGCCGACAGCAAAGAGATAGTGGGCAGAATATTGGGAGGTTTTGTCAATTTGCTGAGTATTAAGCCAAAGACAGATATTCTTGAAGCTCTAATACCATTTTGGGACCCAACCCGCAATGTATTCCGTTTTGTGGACTTTGAACTTTCACCAACACTAGAGGAAGTCGCCGGATATGCGGGATTGAATGGAAGGTTAAGAGTGCAATACCTACTTTCGCCAAGGTCGGTATCTCCGCATGCGTTTCTGGATCTACTAAACATCAGTCGGAAGATACAACATGATGATTTATCGAGAGGATGGTTTGATCTCCATTTCTTGTATCAGCGATACGGAACTCCGCAAGGCTTCGAGGAACCAAACCTTGGACTAACTCATGGCGGGAACAGAAACAAATGGGAAGCAAGACGCACTTTGGCTTTCATCACAGCATTCTTGGGAGTCATGGTCTGTCCACGGGAGGATAAAAAGATAGAGATAGGCCTTGTAGGGATGGACGACGTTGTAATCAAAAGAACCGACAGTACTGTGGTTCCTTTGATTTTGTCCGAAATCTACCGAGCTTTGACTATATGCCGAGAAGGAGGAAAGTTCTTCCAAGGTTGCAATCTGTTACTTCAGCTATGGATGCAAGAACACCTCCATCACCGAGTAGGATACATGAACCACGGGTTGACCGAGAGGAATTGTATCAGCGGCTTCGAGAAGCGCATGACGGGCGCCAAATTTCCTGAAGGTGTCGAAGCATGGTTTACACGGTTAAGGTCAACAACAGCTGACCAAATTGAATGGGCATTCAGTTGGTTGATTGATACTGAGGTGATCTACATGTCGGCTGAAGAATGTCATGTTCTCTTAATGGGACTTCGCAGCATCCAGCCATATGCTCCTCATTGGGTATTACGACAGTTGGGCAGGTTTCAGGTAATCCCTACTGATGAAGATCTGATCAAGCACGCCATTGAGCTAAGCCCGGGAGTTATATTTCCCTAGGGAAAGATTAGAAAGCTGTGGCACTAGTGTAGATTCTTGGAACCCAAGACCATGGTGCGAGAACTAGCTAAAGGTGAGGTAGACCTAAAGTACGATGCTTGGTTCGAAAGAAGATTCCAGATTCGGCAGAGACCTGCTAAAAGAGCTCACATCCAACAATTCACGGATGATTCACAGGAGCAATGGGGATGGTTAAAAAGGGAAGAAGGTTACCGGGTTGAAATCGGGAAGCTAAAGCAACAAGTTGAAAGGCTTGTATTTGAGAACAATGTGCAAGTCGCCTCGGAGCAGGCTGAAAGAAACAAGCTAGCCCAAGAGAACCAGACACTAAAGGCCCGCCTACGCCAAGCCAGCAAAAGTAACATTGACCGACAGAGACGTCGCTCCGACGAAAGGTTGATAGCAGGTTTGAAAAATCAGGTCGTCCAAAGCCAAGAAGAATTAGAACAATCAGAAGCTCGCGTAGCCAGGATGAAGGACAAATGGGCAAAATGCACAATGGCCCGGAGGCAGCGTCTGCAACAGGTCATAAGGGATTATGAAATGAGCATCGGGATATTAAGGGAAACGAACTCCACTCTACATGATCGGATCATCAAACAAGCACGAGATGCCCAGGCCGACAGAAGACATTGTTACGATGCAATGGCCTGCATGGAAAGACAAATGGAGTTGTTCCAGGATTGACTTGCCAACAATGCTCAAGCACTGGGATTAAAGAACCGGCAAATAGAGCAATTATTTGCTGAAAGGGACAACATTCGAGGAAGGATCGACGAGATTGGACACTACATCTACATGAGATGCCTAGCATGCGAGCAAATGCCTCGGAAAACCCTCCTTGATTCCATCATGGGCTGCGTCCATCGGATCATGAATGAATTGAAAAGCTTGCAGAGAGACCTCACACCTAGAGCCGTGAAAAGGCCGAATGATACCTCGCGGGCCCTTAAGTTGGAAAATTAATCTTTGGTCGAGTCTTGTTTATTTGGCTTTGTTGCGTTCCTGTATGTTGTTTTCTTTTCTTTTAGTCGAACCAAGTTAAAAACTGTGGAGTCTGTACTGTTGCTATTTTTGTTTGAAGTAATGTGTAATAGCAAATTTTGATAATGAAATTAAGTGACTCCAGAAGAATTTTTTTTATGTGTCTTTACTTTGTGGCAGAACTACGCCTGGTCTGATTCGCGCGGGGACGTGATACGTAGGCAATCCCCATAAGATTCGACCGCTTTTAATAAAGAAAGAAAAGAAAATACAAAAATAAAATAAAACACAGGGTTTCCCAAAGTACTTTAAAAAAGGACAAATGAGCAAGTCGGGATGACGCATGTTGTTTGAAGCAAAACATGTAGAAACGGTTAACTGCCTAGGAGCATTGCATCCTCTATGTGTTATGATCAAATCTGTTAAGCTCTAACGCTAACAAAGTTTGTTGTTGTCTGAATCCAGACAGTTAGTTGTTAAAGAATTCTGGCAACACACTCTTACCAAACCAGATCCAAAGGACCGGTAGCAACAAGCATGACTATTTCAGAAAATAGTAATGAGGAAGAAAGGCCGATGAGCCAGTTGTTAAAAGAAGTAATGGAAAAGATTGAAAGGATGGGACTAGAGATGAATGCAATGCAGCTAGCTCTAGCCAAAGCACAAAAGAGCCCTGAGCCACTGGGGCACATGCCGGAATACCCTCATTCTGGCCCTTCCACAAGCCTCCCAAATCCCCGTTATCATCAAGAAAGAAGCCCTCATGATTCCCAAGCTCCACCACCCCATCAACCTCTCCCAACACCAAATATTCCCACCTTTGTGGGACCCATATCAGCCACCTTGCAAAGAACGACCAGTGAGCCATTGTTTCAGGCTCATGATACGCAATACTATCCCCGGAGCCCACATTCCATGCCCCCGAACCAGGGGCCTACAATACGCACTTGGAGGTACCGGCAGAGATTGAAAAGCCGGTTAAAGCCCCTGAACAGGATGAGGTATTGAGAAAATTCAAAAGCCTGGAGCAGTTTTTCAGGAACCTACACGGTTTGGGCAACCAAGTCAGCGTAGCTTACAAAGATCTATGCCCTTTCCCGGACGTCCAACTCCCGGCTGGGTTCAAGATGCCTAAGTTTGATTTATATGAAGGGCACGGTGATCCCACGACACATTTGCGGGGATTCTGTAGCAAAATGAGAGGGGCAGGTGGCAAGGATGAGTTGTTGATAGCTTATTTCGGCCAAAGTCTGAGCGGATCGGTACTGGAATGGTATACCAGGCAGGATTCCAGTATGTGGTACACTTGGGATGATCTGGCACAGGCTTTCGCAGGTCATTTCCAGTACAATCTCGAGATAGTCCCAGATCGTCTCACATTATTGAGAACTGGGAAGAAACCCGGGGAAAGTTTTCGCGAATTCGGCTTCCGCTGGAGAGAGCAAGCGGCCAGAGTCGATCCTCCCATGAGAGAGGGAGAGATGGTGGACTATTTCTTACAAACATTGGATCCAACCTACTTTGGTCACTTGGTAACAACGGTTGGGAAATCCTTCAACGAGGTGGTCAAGATAGGGGTCATGATAGAACAAGGGCTAAGGTCTGACAAAATCTTGAATTATTCGGCACTCAAGGCCACAACCCAAGCTATTCAGAGCGGCACCGGAGGTGCGTTGGGAAGAAGAAAGAAAGAAGAAATTGCCACGATCGAGGCAGGCAGTTGGTCCAGGGCTGCAAGCCACACTACAACCAACCCAGACTCACAGGCCAAACTACCCGTACAACCCACCACAATATTTCTATCCGCCTCGAGAACCACATTGCTCCATACACTAGGCCCAGGCATACACTCAGCCTCCGGTTCGCCTGCAATGGCGCGCGCCGGCTCCCCAGAACATATATGCACCACCACCAAACACCTATCCTCCACCGAGGGCATATAGAAACCCGCCAGGGGCAGGCTTTCGGGGAAATCCAGATGCTAGGAATGACAGGCTGCAGAAACACAGAACTTTCACGGAGTTGGGAGAAACCTACACCGCTTTGTTCCACAAATTGAGGCAGCTGGGTTTGGTTAGTCCTGTCCAGACTCGAGAACCAAATCCCCCACCCCAGAATTTGGATCGATCAATAAGTTGTGAATATTGCTCCGGGATGCTGGGGCATGATGCCGAAAAGTGTTGGAAATTGAGGCATACCATACAAGATCTTATTGACACCAATAAAATCGAGGTCCAGACACCGGAGGCTCCTAACATCAACAAGAACCCACTGCCAGCGCACCACGAGGCTCACATGATTGAGTTGGTGTATGAAGGAGGAGAGTTGAGAAAACCCTCACAAACAGTGATGATGATCCAGGCCGCCCCGAAAGAAGGTTCAACCAGTGGGGGAACGAGGGTACAGTCATAGGGAGAAGGCGTCAAACCAGTAGTGATATTGGGGAAGAGCCCGTCCGCCATAACAAGCAAACCCGAGCCAAACAAGTTGGTAATATAAGGGATTCCGCCCGCACCTGCAGTTGTGTTGAAGGGGGTATATAGAGAATTGGTCACCATAAAGCCTGTAGTCCAGTTGCCAATGATTGATAGCAAGGCTGTGCCTTAGAAATATGAAAAGGCGGTGGTGATGTACAAAGGAAAACAGGTGGAGGAAGTTAGTTGTGAAGCGCAAGGGCTGACTCGATCAGGTCGGTGTTTTGCTCCGGTGGAGCTAAGAAGAACCAACCCGACTGCAACCAAGAAACCTGTGTCTGAAGAAGAGGCCGAGGAGTTCCTGAGAAAGATGAAAGTGCAGGACTACTCTGTGGTAGAACAGTTGAGGAAAACACCGGCCCAGATCTCGCTGCTGTCATTACTGATCCATTCTGAGGAGCATCATCGGGCCTTGATGAAGATATTGAACGAAGCTCATGTGCCCAACGAGATTTCTGTAAACCACCTGGAAACCATTGCCAACAAGATTTTCGAGGTGAACAGGGTAACATTCTCAGACGATGACCTGCCGGTGGAAGGTACGGAGCACAATAAAGCTCTCTACCTAACTGTCAAATGTGAAAACTCGGTAGTTACTCGGGTATTGGTAGATAACAGTTCAAGTGCCAATATCTGTCCATTATCCACTCTGAACCAGTTAAAGATCGACCACGGAAGAATCCACAAGAATAGCATCTGCGTCCGAGGGTTTGACGGAAATGGAACAACCACTGTAGGGGATGTTGTACTTGAATTGACCATCGGTCCAGTCCTATTCACCATGGAGTTCCAGGTGTTAGATGCCACAGTTTCTTATAACCTTCTGTTAGGACGACCATGGATTCATGCAGCCAAAGCAGTGCCCTCCACCCTGCATCAGATGGTGAAGTTCGAGTGGGATAGGCAAGAGGTCGTACTACACGGTGAGGACACGGTGTGCGCCATGGGTGGCGCCATTGTACCTTTCATAGAGACCGATGATGACAAAGGTCCTTGGGTTTACCAGATTTTCGATATAGGGTCAGCAAACAAAATTTCTGAAGGAGAAATCATCCCGCACCCTAGGGTATCTGCCGCGACAGTCATGATGGTCTCGGAAATGCTGGGTAATGGATTCGTGCCGGGAAAAGGACTGGGAGTCAAACTTCAGGGGATTGTCCAACCTGTCACCCTGCCTAAAAATCTGGAAACTTTCGGATTGGGGTTCAAACCAACCGCAGCAGATAGGAAGCAAGCGCGGAAAATGAAGAAGAGGGTCTGGTTTCTACCAAAACCGGTGACACGTCTCTCAAGGTCCTTTGTCAGAGCCAGTACCAAGGGGTCGCCAGTCCCGAAGATCCTAGGACCATTGATTGGTATGGATGGGGACCTGAATCAGAGTTTCAAGAAGCTATTCGCTGATGTCAGTATGGTAGAAGCTGGAGAAGGTTCCAGCAGAGCAGAGATACAGTTTGTGGGGCCTGAGGCCAAAACCAACAATTGGACAGTTACTCCTCTTCCTGTCCGAGGGGAGTTTTGGTAGTAGGCTTTGATTTATGTTTGTTTGTTTTGTTTTGTTCGGATTATTCCAGGGTGTAATCCAAATTTTACTTTTGTTCTGTAAAAGTGTGAACCCTGTTATCCCGCAAGTTTAATAAAGTTCTCTTCGTTTGTCCCATTTTAATTTTGTTTTGTTCTTTTTTCTGAACAGATCTCTTTTTACTGGTTCTAATGACATGGCATGCACAGCGGATCTTCGACCTAGTCTAATAAATCAATCTGAATCCGACTCAATGATGCAAGAGGTCGTTTGTGACGATGAATCTGAATATGACGAAGATAAAGCCTTCGAAGAGATAAACCAAGAACTGTGCCAATTTGAAGAAAAACCCAAACCTAACCTAAATGACACTGAGGCTGTGAATCTAGGAGACGTTGATAATGTCCGAGAAACCAAAATCAACATCCATATTGAGCCGAATGTCAGGGAAGAATTGATCAAAACCCTCGTGGAATTCAAAGATGTTTTTTCTTGATCATATGATGATATGCCGGGATTAAGCAGCAATTTAGTGGTTCACAAATTGCCCACTGACCCGGCATACCCTCCGGTCAAGCAAAAATTAAGGAAATTTAAAACAGAAATGAGTGTAAAGGTCAAAGAAGAGGTGATTAAACAGTTGCAGGCGAAGGTCATTCAGGTCACTCGATATCCCGAGTGGTTGGCCAATGTGGTGCCAGTTCCAAAGAAGGATGGGAAAATCAGGGTGTGCGTCGACTACCGCAACCTCAACAAAGTAAGTCCCAAGGACAATTTTCCATTGCCCAACATCCATATCTTGATCGATAATTGCGCCGGGCGCGAGATTGGATCCTTCGTGGATTGCTATGCGGGTTATCATCAGATCCTAATGGACGAGGAAGATGCGGAAAAGACAGCGTTTATCACGCCATGGGGAACTTACTGCTATCGGGTAATGCCATTCGGATTAAAGAATGTCGGGGCGACATACATGCGAGCAATGACTGCTGTGTTTCATGACATGATACACAAAGAAATTTAGGTGTACGTAGATGATGTGATCATAAAGTCTTGGCGTCAGGAAGACCATGTAGCATACCTAAGGAGATTCTTCCAAAGACTCCGAAGGTACGATATCAAGCTTAACCCGACCAAATGCGCACTCGGGGTTCCATCAGGAAAGCTGCTAGGATTCATCGTCAGTCGACGGGGGATTGAGTTAGACCCATCCAAAATTGAATACATCCGAGATTTGCCACCGCCAAAGAACAAAACAGAGGTAATGAGTTTGCTGGGTAGACTCAATTACATCAGCAGGTTCATCGCCCAACTCACAACAACTTGTGAGCCTATATTTCGGCTGCTGAAAAAGGATGTTGCGGTAAGTTGGACGGTAGAGTGTCAAGAGGCTTTCGACCAAATCAAAGGGTATCTGTCTAATCCACCCGTGTTGGTCCCGCCTAAGCCAGGGAAGCCCTTAATTCTTTATCTAACGGTCCTGGAAAATTCATTTGGTTGTGTACTGGGGCAACATGATGACATAGGAAGGAAAGAGCAGGTCATCTACTACCTTAGCAAGAAATTCACAGTATATGAGGCCAAGTACACTCAACTAGAGAAAACATGTTGCGCCCTAACTTGGGTAGCCCAGAAGTTGAAGCACTACCTGTCCTCGTACACTACTTATCTCATATCCCGTTTGGACCCATTGAAGTATATCTTTCAGAAACCCATGCCCACAGGAAGGTTGGCCAAATGGCAAATTCTGCTCATAGAGTTTGATATCGTCTATGTGACGAGGACGGCCATGAAAGCCCAGGCGTTGGCCGACCATTTGGCAGAGAATCCCGTTGATGAAAAATACGAGCCTTTAAGAACATATTTTCCCGACGAAGAGGTGATGCATACAAACGAGCTGGAGTTATCCGAGGAACCGGGTTGGAAGCTTTTCTTCGATGGAGCTGCAAACGCGAAAGGGGTTGGAATTGGAGCAGTACTCATTTCTGAAACAGGACGCCATTATCCTGTTACGGCTCAACTACGCTTCTATTGCACCAACAATATGGCCGAGTATGAAGCTTACATTTTGGGTCAATGATTAGCTGCGGACATGGATGTCCAAAACGTTTTGGTCTTGGGAGACTCGGACCTCTTGGTACATCAAATTCAGGGTGAATGGGAAACGAGGGATCTAAAACTCATACCATATCGACAATGCTTACACGATCTGAGCAAGCGATTTCGGTCGGTAAAGTTCAAACATATCCCGAGAATTCATAACGAGGTTGCGGATGCATTGGCCACTTTAGCATCGATGTTGCACCACCCTGACAAAATGTATGTTGATCCTCTGCACATCCAGGTCCGTGTCAGCACGCTTATTGCAACGCCGTAGAAGAGGAAGCAAATGGCGAGCCCTGGTTTCATGATATCAAGGAATACCTCAAAATGGGAATATATCCGAAACAGGCCACTGGAGACCAAAAAAGAGCCCTTCGACGATTGTCGAATGGTTTCTTCCTCAGCGGAGGAGTTTTGTACAAAAGAACCCCGGATTTGGGATTGTTGAGATGTATAGATGTCGGTCAAGCCACGACGGTTATGGCAGAGGTACATGCTGGAGTTTGTGGGCCACATATGAGCGGATATGTATTGGCAAGGAAGATCCTTCGGGCAGGGTATTATTGGCTCACCATGGAACATGACTGTATCACTTTCGTGAGGAAATGCCATTAGTGTCAGATACATGGAGATCTGATTCATTCTCCGCCAACAGAGTTACATACGATGTCGGCACCCTGGCCGTTTGTGGCATGGGGCATGGATGTCATTGGACCTATCGAGCCGGCAGCATCCAATGGTCATAGGTTCATTCTAGTAACCATTGACTACTTCACCAAATGGTTCGAGGCTAAAACCTTCAAGTCGGTAACCAAAAAGGCAGTGGTGGACTTTGTTCACTCCCATATCATCTGCAGATTTGGGATCCCAAAGGTGATCATTACAGACAACGGTGCAAATCTCAACAGCAGCTTGATGAAGGAGGTATGCCAACAATTCAAGATTACACACCGCAATTCTACCCCATATCGCCCCAAGGCGAATGGAGTGGTCGAAGCAGCCAATAAAAACATCAAGAAGATACTGCGAAAGATGGTGGAAGGATCTAGACAATGGCACGAGAGATTACCCTTTGCTCTGTTGGGTTATCACACTACCGTCCGGACTTCCATAGGTGTAACTCCTTATTTGCTGGTGTACGGAACTGAGGCCGTAATACCAGCGGAGGTCGAAATTCCATCCCTCCGGATTGTCGCTGAAGCCGATATTGATGATAATGAATGGGTCAGAGCTCGATTGGAACAGTTGAGCTTGATAGATGAGAAAAGATTGGCAGCAGTGTGCCATGGTCAGCTGTATCAGAAGAGAATGACGAGAACATACAATAAGAAGGTACGCCCCAGGAAGTTTGAAGTAGGGCAGCAGGTGTTAAAGAAGATCCTCCCGCATCAGGTCGAGGCAAAAGGCAAGTTCGCCCCAAATTGGCAAGGGCCTTATATTGTGACCAGAGTGTTGTCCAACGGTGCTTTGTGTTTGACAGATATCGAGGGGAGATGTGTCGACATGGCTATCAATTCTGATGCAGTCAAGAGATATTATGCGTAATTTCTTTAATTATGGCAATTATCGGTTCGTTTGTTTGTACTTGGTGCTTATTGGATAATGAAATGACAGAGGCAATTCTTTCTTCCAACCAAATACTTTTACCCTTGTTTCCCCCTTTTTGAGCCTTAAGTTATTCTTTCATACCCCTCTTTTGGAATCACTAATGGAAAAGATATGAAAAAGAAAGAAGAAGAAGAGAAATATTTAAGAGAAAATAAAAAAGAAAAAAAAAAGAGAAGAAGATAAAAATTACAAACAGTGGGAACTACGTTTGACCTGATTCCTCAAAGAGGATACGTAGGCGCCTCACGGCTCGGTCATAGTGTGCATCATAGTATACATAGTGTGCATAATGTCCATAAGTATGCATAATAGGCACAGTGTGAATAACGCACGTAGCTCAACCTAGAGTAAAAATAAAATCCCCCAAGCAAGAAAACTGGGGCAGAGGTTATGTTTTAAAAATTTCAACAAAGGTTTGATTCCAAAAGTTGTAGCGGATCACCCATCAAGTTATTTCATTTTGATAGCCTTTATTTAGCCCCACACCAAGACCAACATCGACGTCCAAAAGACCTCCCGATCAATATCCAAGAGGTGCCAAGTCATGCAAATAAAGCCGAGAATAATACGCCGATCCCCAGCAAAGAAGAGGATCATGAAACTGGAAATGAATTGATAGTCCAAAGGGTTCTCCAGAAGAGAGAGTCACATCGGCAGCACTCCAATTCTCCTTTGAAGAAATAAAATGAGAGAGTCTTGGCGGAAAACCTTCGCAGGCACCACAAGACGACGAAAGATGAGAGATTTGAAATGAGAGAGTCTTATCGGTGAAAACCTTCACAGGCACCATAAGACGCCGGGAGCTGAGAGAAAAGAGAGAGTCTCAATAGTGAAAACCCCTCGAAGGGCACTATGAGGCGATAAGACAGATCAACAAAAGGGTCCACGTTCGCAAAGAAAGGAACACTCGTTTATCCCCAGCAAATAAGGTCATCGGGCAAGTCGATTGATACAAATAGGCTGGGTCGGGAATCTATGGTGCACGTCATGATCACAAGGACCAGTCATGTCACCTAGATAAGTTCTTCTGAATTCCTTTTTCCACCAAGTATTGGTTCAGAAAGATTTTTCTCCTTTTCTATCTTTTTCATTTTTCTTTCTAAAAATTTGTTCTGAAAAGGATTTTTTAAATTTTACTACCAGAGACCGAAAGGAATTCATCCGAGGCGAGATAACCCCAACCACCCTAAAAGGCTAGCCCCAGACGACGCAATGTTGTGCCTGGCAGTTCTTAGGAGGAAGTAAACTCCTAAAGGGAGTGGTTTCGGGAGTAAAAGCAGACTACCACAGTTGGTTCTGTAAAGAGAAAAGCAAAAAAGGGGGATAAATGGAAAACCATCCCCGTCAGACAGGTCGCCCCAGAAAGCAACTTTGTCCACCAACCAATTGTGGGGGCACAGAGCAAGAGAGAAAAATCATCCCCCACCGGAAAGATACCTCTTCCCACCATGATTAAAACTAACTAAATCCTTTTTGTCTGCTGCAGGAAAATAAAGGTTGATGATGGCAGCAGGGCGCGAAGCCAGGGAAATCACCAAAACCGAGGCAGAAAATTTTCTGCCGTTGTCAAAAAATTTCTCGGAAGAACGAGGAAACAAACTCAATACTTTTCAGTTCTAGGTCGCCCACCAGTAAAATGCGGGAATACTTTCAGTTCTAGGTCGCCCACCAGTAAAATGCGTGAATACTTTCAGTTCTAGGTCGCCCACCAGTAAAATGCGGGAATACTTTCCAGCTCTAGGTCGCCCACCAGTAAAATGCGGGAATACTTTCAGTTCTAGGTCGCCCACCAGTAAAATGCGGGAGTACTTTCAGTTCTAGGTCGCCCACCAGTAAAATGCGGGAATACTTTTCAGCTCTAGGTCGCCCACCAGTAAAATGCGGGAATACTTTCACCTCTAGGTCGCCCACCAGTAAAATGCGAGAATACTTTTCGGTTCTAGGTCGCCCACCAGTAAAATGCGGGAATACTTTCAGTTCTAGGTTGCCCACCAGTAAAATGCGGGAATACTTTCCAGCTCTAGGTCGCCCACCAGTAAAATGCGGGAATACTTTCAGCTCTAGGTCGCCCACCAGTAAAATGCGGGAATACTTTTCAGTTGTAGGTCGCCCACCAGTAAAATGCGGGAATACTTTTCAGCTCTAGGTCGTCCACCAGTAAAATGCGGGAATACTTTTCAGTTCTAGGTCGCCCACCAGTAAAATGCGGGCATGCATTTCATAATTTTGCATTTAAACAACTTTTGGTCTTATATTATAGATTTTGGAATCAGTAACCCTACCAGAAGGCGGAAGGTTACAACAGAGATCCCCAAGCAGGAAACAATAAAATCCCCAGCACCAAGAAGCAGAAGGCTGCAAAGGCAAGCGCGCGATTCAAAAGGAAGAAGGGACGCATCTTGAAAGAAGCAGCTTGGGAACGTTGGGAACGTTATAGCATGCCCGGCATAACAATTTTGATGAAGAAAGCCATACCACTGAAGAAACCATTGAAAGGCTTAAGGAAGAGGGCCATGTCCCCCGCAGACCAAGCGAAGTGATGAAAACTGGCATTCAAAAAAAAAAAAGAAAAAAAGGGGGCGAAAGACCAGTAGCATCCCCCAAGTTCACAAAATAAAGGCATCGGAGGACAACACTAGCCGACAAGAAAGCAAGGCGACAAGAACAAGTTGAAGATAGATGAGATCTCGTGATCCCTAGTCTAGCTTAGCTTCTTGTTTTTCCTTTCAGAACAATGTAACAAGGAGATCGGTGAGCGGTAGCATCCTACAACAGCGTGCAACAGCGCATAACAGCAGCAAACACTACAATCATACGGTAGTCCCAGCTACCAGAATTTCCCGAACTACATTGATCTGATTCCTATTCAGCCCAGGATATGTAGGAAACCTCTGAAGCAAAGGTTCGGTCAAATCTTTTTCAAAAAAATGCTTCATACGGAGTACTCGGACGAGCAAAAATCGCTCGCTTTATCTTTGCGCGAAAACCCTTCGTGTCTTCGGGCAAAGAGGGGCAGCTGTAAGCACGTGATTTTTGCTTCACGAAAGTTACTCCAAAAAGAAAAGAAAATCAACAAAAATATATGTCTTGTCATTGAGTGATTTGTATTTAATGTTAAAATGTGTGTTAGTTGTTATAAGTGTTAACCAATATGTGTGTAATTTTGTTTTAATTTAATTTTAATTTTTACAATTTATTTAGGAATTTTATTTTAAATTTTGTTAATCTAAAAGAAAAGTGAGGAAAATCTGATTGGGCCCCAAAGTGAGGCCCAAAACCAACCCAAGGATCCGGTCCAAACCAGGCCTGCCCAGGCATATCCCGAAACGACGCTGCATAAGGCGTCTGATCTGAGCCGTTCAATCACACTCATCCAACGGTCCACATCCGCACCCGTAACCCGACCTGTTTAGTCGGTTCAACCCAACCCCTCACTTAAACCCAAACGACCCCGTTTCTATACCAAACGACCCTGTCTCGTCCATCACCAATAGATCCAAGCCGTTCAGATCACTTGATCTAACGGCTCCGATTTATCTTCCCCTTCCGTATATAAGCCCTCTGTCATACCCCACGCCCCCTATCCAAACCCCCCTTCACTCGTCTTCTTCACCAAACCCTGAACCCCGAAACCCTAGCAGCCGCCATGGCTTCCCTTTCACCAGAACCCGACGGCAAGGATGCCGGTGACCACCCCCTTAACACCCCTGATGCACCTCACCACCCCAAACCCGAATCTGTTACCCCATAGCCTCGAATCACCTTCCTTCATCTCGAATCTTGATTTGAAGATTCGAGACAAAACTCGATCTACACCAAACCACACCATATTCGTACCAGACAATCCCCTGACCTCCCTCGTGACCAAACCAAGCTTGGTTTGGTCCGAATCTACCCACAACTCCTAGAATCTCAAATCTGAAGATCCAAACCTAGAACACAAGAACCTGGGGAATCCGGCCAGTTTCAATAGAGGTTTTAGGTCTAATAGACCTTAATCAGGGTGTTCTCGGTTGAGAACACCCCGATTAAAGTTTGTTCGGCTTCAAAAAGGCCAAATCTGATTCGGACCTGGTTTGACTTTTGTTAAAATTTTCAGTAAGTTTTTCTTTTCTTTTTTATTTTATTTGAATACTATTTGAGGATTGCCAGCATGTGTCGTTGTGTTTGTTTGGTATTTTCTGGTATTTTTCTTAATTCCTTCCATCTCTGTCAAAGACCTTTTATTTGGTCGTTTGTTCTTCTGTGTATATGAATACATCTGGTGATATACATGCTCGTCAATTAGATTAGTCGTCCAATAGTTAATTCATATAGGTTCCCAGTAATTGAACAAAAGTTGTCTGAAGCCATTCAGGACCCTGTACGTATTTTTTATATGAACGACTGATTATTACCTGTTACGATTAATATAGTCGAGTCGATGTATGTCGTCAATTAGTTTCAGCCATTAAATGGTAACAATTTGATTTATGTTGTTTGTTTCTGCTGTGATCGTATTTGAATTCCCTTAGGAACTGAAGTGTGTTGCCTATTGATTTTGTTCAATTTGAATAAAAAAAACATTTAGGGGTAAGTTATAATGGCAGTTCAGACTTTGGTCTTAAATGGATGGCATGTTTACTTGGTTCAGATTTCGGACAGCATGTGCTTGGTCAGCTGATTAAGGAATTTAAATAATTGGACAGCATGTGCTGTCAGATTATAGTCCTGCTGCCCATGCTTTACTAAATGAATAAGAGATTAGGCCACTTTAACAACCAAATAGAGAGGAGCTGTCAGGGAATCTCGTGGGAGTTTTTGTTTAATTTAAATAGCTGAGTGGGAAAAACAACAGGGAGGGGGGAATTCTGAGTTTTCAAACAGACTGTAAAGTGCTGAGGTTAGGCTATAAAAGAGGCAGACCTTCCATTAGAAGGGGGGAGATTTTTGTTTTAGTCTTCAGAGAAAAAAACAAGAAACATAAAGAAGTTTTTTTTCTCAGAATATTGTAACAAAGATTGTCTGAAAACAGCATAAGAATTTAAGCTGGCCAAGCTGTCTTGGCCAATTGTTGTTGGTTATTTGCCGAACTGTGTGTGATTGTTAAACTGCTGGTGCTGTTACATTCGATATTCTGGGCTTCCTGTTATTGTTTTTCTACTCTGTTTCTAGGATTTGACTGGTTGATGTTCGATCATCTGTGGGCTGCATTGTTGTTGCTGTGTTGTGGCTAAGTTGTTGTTGTTGTTAGTTGCCTGTTGCTGACACCTTTCTTCTTCTCCTGCTTATTGTTCAAACATCCAGGTACACGACTAATACTGTCAATGTAACTTGAAGTTGAGTATGAATACAAAGAGAAGAGTTGAAGATCGTTTATTTTATGCATAGCCTGTACATAGAATGTTATGTGATGTATAATAGTTTACATTTTGCTCGGATACTGGAGTTAGCTTTCACACATAGTAACTGTCAATGTATGGTAACTTGACATCCAATTGTGTGTGTAGGATGTTGGATAAAAATTTGATAATGTAGTAGGCTGTAGCTCAGAAATTAGCTGTGTTTGTGATTAGCATGTCCAGTAATGCATGAAAACTATCCACCATTAGTTAACTTCTTTTCCCTTTAATGAACTGTCCCGTTATAACTGATAAACTACGCCTTTAGAACAAAGAACAAGTTCACGGCCTCAACCTCACGGGGGTCAGGCCCAGGTCGAAACAGACCAAGCAGGCCCGCATCGGATAAACAGTGGCCAGGTCTGGCCCATCCCGCATGAGCTGGATTTGGGCCCATAATGTTCGATCAGCTGTCCGTGTGCGTAGCCACGTTTTCTCATTATGTAAAAACATTTTGAATCCCGCTATAAAAAAAACTGCAAGCATGTAATTAACTAGGACTATCTCTGTTTTCAATTAGTAGAGACAAACGCGACAAGAAACGTAGTTGCTATAGGATATCCTTTTAAAATAATAATGAGACGAGCCTCGCCAAATAAAACGTATAGATTGCGGGGCCCTCATAAAATGTATGGTTTAATTAGAATTCGGAAGGACCGTTTAGCGAATTTTACGGTCTTCCCAAAATAATAACGCGATAGTCTCTTTAGGCGCGTGTTTAATATTTTACTTTCTTAAGCATGGGTGTGCATTTCATGCGACCCGAATCCAAATCCCAAAACGTCAAATAAAAATATCTTCCGGATTGTGGGTGCATTTCATGTGACGCAGTCCAAAGACGTGTTTTAAGTGATGTTCACATTCTTGTAAAAACAATAATAATAAAGCGGTTAAAAGTTAAAATTGGCACATTGGTTCATAATTGTATTTAAAAATCAGATAAATAAGCCGAATATGACAGTTGAGCGACCGTGCTAGAACCACGGAACTCGGGAATGCCTAACACCTTCTCCCGGTTTAACAGAATTCCTTATCCGGATTTCTGGTGCGCAGACTGTAATATGGAGTCATTATTTTCCTCGATTCGGGATTAAAATTGGTGACTTGGGACACCCTAAATCTCCCAAGTGGCGACTCTGAAATAAATAAACCAATCCCGTTTCGATTGTCCTTTAATTGGAAAAACTCCCTTGCACCCCCTCGGGTGCGGAAAAAGGAGGTGTGACAGTAGCCATTGATTATTTTACCAAATGGGTTGAGGCCAAAAAAGAGTCACGTGTTCTTTAGATTTTGGACAACCACAGTCCGGATATGGCACCAAAACATCATACTCAGCCCACAACTCCTTCAATTTGGTGAAATATACAGCCACAGAATCTGCTCCTTGAGATAGCCTCGAAATTGATCTGTGTAATTGAAAAATTCGTACTCGATTTACTTTATCAAATCGTTCCTGTAGATCTTCCCAAACTGCATGTGCATCTGATGCATAGATGATACCACTAAGCAGATCTTTCGAAACGGAGTTCATAATCCAGCTGTGCACTATCGCATTGCAAGTCTCCCATTCCTCATGGAGATTTTTCTCGAATGACTCTTTCGCACATGCTCCTGTTACAAGCCCTAACTTCCGCTTGGCCTTGAGAGCAAGGCGCATCGATCTACTCCACAATCCATAGTTCTCCGATCCTGTGAGCTGAATCGGAATTAGAACTAATCCAGTCGTATCTGAAGGTTGGAGAAAGAGTGGATGAGTGTGGTCGATTTTCACTGATGTTTCTGCTGCCATTGATGCTCATGCAGAATATCAAAGACTAGAAATTGATTCAGAAACGAAAATGAGAAGATGAATAGGATCAAGTTGTCGAATAGTTGGAGAAATTCCACAATCTCACGGATCAATCTCTATGGCTTTGACACCATGTTAGAAATCGTCATTAGAGAGCTCTGCACACGTGAGGAAGAAGAAGAAGAGGGAATTTGGGAAATTTTCCAAATGCTTTTACTGTACTAACTGAATTAGTTATATACAACTAATTGTGAAAGCTAAATAATAAAAGACCCCCCTAACTCCTAGTAATTGCATTTGGGTCCCAATTATAACTAACTCCAAATCTAGCTTCTAATCATCTAACTTCCAATAATTATGTTCCTTTAACTTCTTCCAGAAGGTGTTACGGCATGTGACATATAATAGAGAATTAAAGGAGTTTGTTATGTCGAAAGAATAGGGCAATATATTGAGTACTACAATCTCCATTTGAGTGTTTGATTTCTTAAAGACTATGTAATTAATACAAATTGCTTCACTTACAGTGAATAGAAAACTAGATATTTATAAGTAAATAATATTCCAGCCAGAAGTTTATTCAATTTTCTGTATTTCCAGTCTTGTTCAATTCTGTCAGAATATATGCTAAGTCGAGAAAGAAGGGATGTTATATAGCTTTGCAAATTGTATGGTGAAATGAAGTTGTGGTTAAAGGCTTAAGGAAATAATAGGCTGCGTAAAATCTTGTTCTATTGAATATCGTTTTTTTAAAGTGAAATGAAAAATAGATAGTACAATTCTTTTCTAAAAACAACGTCATTGTAAGCACAATATGTGGCGTAATTTCAACGCAATATGATTACTCAAATATGAACTAAAAGTATCTCAAGAAAAAATATGGCAGAGTACAAGCGTCGTAAATTTCTTTCTGCTTCTACTGTCATTGCCCTAAGAATCTATGAAATTGATTGAACTTGTGAAACTGACAATCAATATTTTCCTCTTGTGATTGAACCTTTTTAGGATCTATCGTTGTACCCTTATTTACTTTTATCCTAAAAGAATTTCTTATAAGTTTCATAGGTATATGATGTACCAATATTCCTTCCATGAGCTTGAACTGTTTTAGAATCTAAGGTTTTGCCTCCTTTTTTTTTAACTTTTATCTCAAATTTCTTTATGCAAGCTTCTTAGAACAGGGCTCCACATGCCTCTTTCTGATGCTTCTTGTGGGCAATGTAACAAATTGCGTTGTGAAATACAAAATATGGTAAAATAAAAATATGTACAGTGTAGTTACCACTAATTCCTCTCCAATTCCCCTTGAGAATTAGATACTCTTTCAATCATACCCATTTCAATTACTTATTCAGACACAAACATGTTAAATTGTGTATTTATACCCGAGTACACACAAGTCCTGTGTAGCTTTCTAAACATGCTCTAAAAGTAAAAAAAACCAAACACCTTCAAACATACAATTGAACTGCCTCCGTGCTGAAAACACATGTTATTATTTTTTGTAAAAGATAGAGTAGAGGTCTAAGAAAAAGGAGGTTCCTTCCACTTAAACGTAAAAGTGGTAATCCGCTCAATTAGGGGCGTGGATTTCAGCCAAGAGTACAAACGGGATGTTTCGCCATTTTCAGTTGCGCCTTTGTGATTAATGACTTCATCTAGTCTTCTATTTTGCTCCGCTTTGTATCTTGTTATTGTTTCCTGGAACACCTGTTATTCCAAACGCATGAAACTTTCATTCATATATATATTAGAAATTATCTGAAGGGAGCATATAAAATGTAATGAAGGGCTTCAATTGAATGAAGAAAATTATAATGAGCAAATTAAGAAAATAAAAACATAAATTTATATACTATCGAAACCCCTTGATATAAGGGAAGCTCTTATAATTTAGTGGGAAAGGTAGTTCAAAAATCGTTAGGTTCAAACATGACTACGAGACGACAGTTATGCAATATAACGATTTTGGTTAGTACATGTTTATATGTGCGCATTAGGGACAACAAATATGAGAATATCGAGTCGTATAAAAAGAAACACGCGACATAATGTATATTTATACCTGGACTAGTTTGCTCTCTCTACATGGCACAATGGATATTATGTTGGGTCGCCCAAGCATCAAATCATGTGTGAATTTTTCAGGATACATCGAAGGATTTTTAATGCATATCTCTAGTTCTCGAGTTGGTGGAACAATAATTTCTCTTGGATCTTCATAAATAAGAATACTCTGATCCTGCATATATTGTAAAAAGTCCAAACCAATTGAAGTCCAATTCACAGTGAAGCAAATTGAAGGGAAAAGCATTTACACAGAAATATGAATTATGATGAGATATGATTCCTATGCAGCTGATGTAATTACACTGGTGAAAGAGAAAACTTAAAAAAAAAAAATTACCTTCCTGCAACGAATTACTAATATCAAGCCGTTAGAATAGTTGAACTTTTGAACAAAGCCTTGAAGATTATTGTACCAACTTGTGTCCACATCTCCAAAGTGGTAAGAATCATCAGATGACCGCAAATAAAAATTGATTTTGGCTCGTTCGAGGTTAGAAGGATCCATAGTTGAGAAGGGCATACATGTTTTGCCACTTTCAAAATCGAACGCCACCAGATTTGGAGCCAGCACGTTGACTTGCTCCAAATTCCTCCAATTCCACAAGGTGAATTTCTTAAGTTTTTCACTCATAACTTTTATATTTTTCATTATATAGCATTCCCTGAGATCTAAAACTTCAAGGGCTGTAAACTTAGATAACCGATATTCAAATTGTTTATCTGTCATGGTAGTAGCTTCCAAGTAGAGATATTCTAAAGTCTTATAACCATCTAAAATATCAATTGTGCAAGGCAGCAATTTTGGCTCACGTACCTTCGGGCACTTGTGCAAAGGCACACCAACATATACAAATTCTCGCAGATTTGGAGCCTGGATTTCCACCTTTTCGAGTCCTTCACACGAACGTAGCTCCAATTTCTCCAGATTTACTAGACCGAAAACAAGCAAATTCTGGATCCCCCAACAACGACTTATTTTTAGATCCCTGATTAACGGACAAGTAGTGATTAATCTTTGCAATTTGTTGGTGCTATTATCTATTTCAAAGTTGCACCCGCGTAGCGATAACTCAGTCAGCGTCTTAGCTGCATAAATAGCATCAGGCACGCTATATTTCAAATTATACATCGCGTAAATTTCTAGAGATCTGACATTAAGTTTAATCACCAAGTTCAACCACCGATCAATATGAGAAGCCAATTCCTGATCACGAAGGCTTAGGAGGCGGAGTGTTTCGACTCTTAAGTTTTGCTCGACATAGGGGCGCAAGGAATCGTCAGCAAATTTGATAAATTTCTCCGTGGATTTCATGAAACTGTTGTGGCTGGATTGATTAATTATCACGTCCGGTCGCGATCTCCAAATTGAACTCCATGTTTTAGACAAGACGCAAGTTCGAACTTCTTCTTTTAGCCCGTATTTACGAATCCGACGCAAGATGTCATAAACTATGTGTACAGGCAACTCTGATATTCTGTCCTCTCTATCAACTGTTTGCTCCATAATTTTGAGCACAAGTTGAACCTTAATTTTTGTTGTTGGTATTAGCGGCCGGCTTATAAGAACCGCAAGGTATCTTATATATTATGGTAAATACTTACCTTTGGTCACATCTTTCCATAAAAGTTGACAACTTCCCGCATGAAGTTAATTTCTAAAGTTAAAACATGGTTTAACTTTACTTCCGCCAATTAAGCAGAACTAATTTGACCCTTTTATGTTCATGGATTGAAGGTAATTCGTATATATAACTAAGCTTTACCCTTTAGAAGTAGATTTTATAAAAAAAAAATTGTCATTTAATTATTTTGATAATATTTATTAGTATTTTCTTAATCATGTTGAGCGCACTTGTTTAGTTAAGCAAATTAAAGTTGGACATTTGATTTAAATAGCAGAAATATCACTTTAATTCAATCTGCATCAAACTCCCACAAATTACACAATTGTTTCTAAGCCAAATCTAAGACATTAAATCCACATATTTTGAAATGCTTAAAGTGTAAACGAAATTTGTCAATAAAAAACTAAATTTTCCTAAAATATTGATTATAGTTCATGGGGACTTGTCATTGGAGGAAGTAATGCAGGCTGGCCCACTTTGTGAAATTTGGAAATTAATTTCATGTCCGGAAAAGGGAAGGAAATCGTTTCCTAGTCAGCTTTCACATATGGAAAAGTTATGACTAGCTCCAACCACTACTAGAATTTCGGTAAAAAGCGATCAAATTTGGTCTGTTAAGAAAAGCGATCAAAGTTGGTCGCCAAACTGCCGAAAATAATAATAAAAATATTTGAAATACTTTAGCGACCAAAGTTGGTCGCTATTTGGCCGCAAATTTAGTCAAATTGTTGACTGGACTGGTCAGACTTGCTTAGTCAAATATATTGAGATTAGCGACCAATATTGGTCGCTAAAGTGGGACCCACATTAAATTTGTTAATAATTTTATTATTATTTTATAAAACTTATAAAATATAAATATATATAATTTAAAACTTGCGACCAACGTTGGTCGCTAATTGAAGGATAAGTTGATAGCGACCAACATTGGTCGCTAACATGGGACCCAGTTATAATATTTTAATAAATATATATTTATTTAAAAAAATTAAAATATAAATAAATATAATTCAAAAGCTAGCGACCAAAGTTGGCCGCTTAATGAAATAGAGACCAACGTTGGTCGCCAATGTGGGACCCAGTTCTAACGTTTAATAATTTTTATTATTAATTTAAATATTATATAAAATATAAATAAATC
The DNA here is from genome assembly GCF_000715075.1 of Nicotiana tabacum. Classification (NCBI taxonomy): domain Eukaryota; kingdom Viridiplantae; phylum Streptophyta; class Magnoliopsida; order Solanales; family Solanaceae; genus Nicotiana; species Nicotiana tabacum. The sequence continues at coordinate 190,039,116 of NC_134085.1, read as the reverse complement.
TGATTAAAATTTAGTGACCAAATTTGGTCGCTAAATTAAATTCATGTACTATTAGTGACCAACTTTGGTCGCTAAATTAAATTCATTTACAGTTAGCGACCAAAGTTGGTCTCTATATGGTCAAAATTAAAAATCACTTTTGTATTTACTATGTAAATAATATAAATGTAAGTCGTTAACACTTTTGTAATACAAGGGATGAATAGTACTACGAAGCGGGCGTGTGTGTCTATATATATAATATATATATATACTTACGCTATATACTATGCACTAAGTATAAGTGTATTAGGTAATACTGTATCGAATATAGCTTATATATATAATATATGTACTTATGCTATACTATGCACTAAGTATAAGTGTATTAGGTAATACTGTATCGAATATAGCTTATATATATATAATATATGCACTTACGCTATACTATGCACTAAGTATAAGTGTATTAGGTAATACTGTATCGAATATAGCTTATATATATATATATATATATATATATATATATATAATATATGTACTTACGCTATACTATGCACTAAGTATAAGTGTATTAGGTAATACTGTATCGAATACAGCTTATATATATATATAATATGTACTTACGCTATACTATGCACTAAGTATAAGTGTATTAGGTAATACTATATCGAATACAGCTTATATATATATATATATATATATATATATGTATGTATATATATATATGTATGTATGTATGTATGTATATATATGTATGTATGTATTTACGCTATACTATGCACTAAGTATAAGTGTATTAGGTAATACTGTATCGAATATATCTTATATATATATTTATATATATAATATATGTACTTGCGCTATACTATGCACTAAGTATAAGTGTATTAGGTAATACCGTATCGAATATAGCTTATATATATATATAATATATATACTTACGCTATACTATGCACTAAGTATAGACTGTTTGACCAAAATAGCGACCAACGTTGGTCGCCATTTTTGACCGTTTGACCAAAAGGCGACCAAAGTTGGTCGCTTTTGTAGGATATATATATATAAAAGAGGAAAATAATTATTTTATTTATTTATTTTCAAATATAGCGACCAAAGTTGGTCGCCATTTTGGTCAAACGGTCAAAAATGGCGACCAACGTTGGTCGCTATTTTGGTCAAACAATCAAAAATAATTTGGCTACCAAAATAGCGACCAAGTTTGGTCGCTATTTTTTTTAACAAGAGCCAAAACGGATTTCAGGTCCATTCTTTCAAAATTATTCCCCAAATTAAAATCTTTCTCCTCTAACACTCAAAACCCCTTCCCCCCTCCAACTTCCAGCAGCAGCGACACCCCTGCCACCGGCGACCCCTGACGGCAGTAGCAAATTCCGGCGACCTCCACTCCCAAGGTTAGTTTCTCTCTCCTTTCTTTTATTTTTCCAAAAAACGGTGATTTTAGGGGTTCAATTCCAATATATTAGGGTTCAAAGTTATATATTATTTGTTCAACTATATTTAGTTCAAAGTTAACTCCATATTAGGGTTTAATTTCTCCATGTTAGGGTTCAATTTCTCCATGTTAGGGTTCAATTTCTCCATGTTATATACTATTTGCAATTTTTAGGGTTCTTATTAATACTTTTAGGGTTCAAATAAATTAACTATTTAGGTAGACTAATTTATATATGGGGTTAAATTTCATTTTATGAAGCAACAATAATAGGATATGAATTGGATTTTTAGTTAACTAAAAAACGATTAGGCTATGAATTAACTAATTTAATTTGTTCTTGCTTTATTTAAATAGATGGAACATCGTTCTTGGATGTACAATAGGAATTATCCTAATCGGCGGGGATTGCGGGAGGATTTTGTAGAAGGGGTTGAGGAATTTATTAGACATGCAATGTCACTTCCGCCATACATAAAAGAAAGGAGTAATTAGGTGCCCTTCTGTTAAGTGCGACTGTATGAAGTTTGGAAAATCGGAGGAAGTTAAGGTTCATCTTTATATGGTGGGGTTTATATCGAATTACTTTGTGTGGACTATCATGGAGAGATGGATGGTAGCCATAGGATATTTCATAACATGGGTGTTGGTGAAAGTAGTAGGTCGAGGGAGAATAGAAATAGTGATTCCAGAATTCATGATATGGTTGCGAATGCTTTTGGAATGCACTTTGGGGGTGAGCCCAACGAAAATGTTGAACAAACTCCTAATGATGAAGCAAGACATTTTTATAAACAGTTAGAGGAAGCTAGTCGTCCACTACGTGAAGGACGTCCGCACTCTGAGTTGTCTGTTGCAGTTAGATTACTAAGTATCAAATCTGATTGGAATATTTCTCAAGCAGCCATGGATTCTTTCATTGACCTTATACGTAAACTAGTTGACGAGGAAATTGAATTACCTGGTGATTTCTATAAGGCAAAGAGATTAGTTTCTAAGTTAGGACTTTCGTCAATGAGAATTGATTGTTGTGAAGATGGTTGCATGTTATATTATAAAGATGATGCAAATTTAAGCAGTTGTAAATTTTGCAAAAGGTCTCGTTTTAAGAGGCTTTCCAGCGGGAAGATGGTCGCTATCAAGGCGATGCATTATTTACCTCTTATACCTAGGCTAAAGAGGTTATATGCGTCGATGAGTTCTGCTCCTCATATGAGATGGCACTTTGAAAATAGAAGACCACCTGGTGTTATGTGTCATCCTTCAGATGGAGAAGCTTGGAAGCACTTTGATAGGACATATCCATATTTTGCTAGTGAACCAAGGAACATTTGGTTAGGTCTGTGTGCGGATGGCTTCACACCTTTTTCTGTATCTGCGACACCGTATTCATGTTGGCCTGTCTTTCTTACACCTTGTAATCTACCACCCGAGTTGTGCATGACTAGTCCATATATATTCTTAAATTGTATTATCCCCGGTCCACGTAATCCGAAAGGTTTGATAGATATATATTTGCAACCTTTGATTGGTGAGCTAAAACAATTGTGGTACGATGGTGTTGAAACATATGACATATCAACCAAGCAGAATTTCAATTTGCGTGCTAATTTAATGTGGACAATTAATGATTTTCCTGCATATGGAATGTTGTCTGGGTAGATGACTGCTGGGAAGCTAGCTTGTCTTTACTGCATGGAAAATAGTAAAGCGTTCACTTTGAAACATGACCGAAAGCAATCATGGTTTGATTGTCATCATCAATTCTTTCTTGAGGGTCATGAGTTTAGAAGGATGAAAAATGCTTTCAAAAAGAATAAACTGGAATATGATTATCCACCTCCGATACTTTCAGGTGATGAAATTTGGGAGAGGGTCCAGAACTTCAGTAAAGTTACTGAAGTTCCACTGCATAGATTCCCCGGATACAGTGTTACTCATAATTGGACCAAACAGAGTATATTTTGGGAGTTGCCTTATTGGAAGGATAATCTTCTCCGTCACAACCTTGATGTCATGCATATTGAGAAGAATTATTTTGACAATTTGTTCAACACAGTGATGGATGTTAAAGGTAAGACAAAGGATAACTCGAAGGCTAGAATGGACTTACAAGAATATTGCAGGCGGCCTGAATTACACTTGCAGACAGCAAACAATGGTAAGTTATTCAAGCCCAAAGCAAGTTACACATTTACTTTGGAGGAAAGATGGCAGATTTGTGATTGGGTAACGAAATTGAAGATGCCTAAGGGTTATGCGTCGAATTTTGAGAAAAAAGTTGATATGGAGGTAGGGAAGTTGAGCCATTTGAAAAGTCATGAGTGTCATGTTTTCATGGAGACCTTAGTGCCTATTGCGTTTTTTGGTTTGCCTGAAAGAATCTGGAAATCCATCACTGAGATTAGTTTGTTTTTCAAAGACTTGTGTTCTTCCACATTAAGGGAAGAAAACCTACGCCGGATGGATCAGAACATTCGTGTAACTTCGGGTAAGATGGAAAAGATATTTCCATGTGGGTTTTTTGATATGATGGAACACCTTCCAATCCACCTTGTACACGAGGCACGACTTGGAGGGCCTGTTCAATGCAGATGGATGTATCCCTTTGAGAGGTAATATTATAGTCCATATATAATTTTCTATTTTATTTGAATGTTCTTGGCTAACCTGAAATTATGTAGGACAATTGGCAAATGCAAACAATTTGTTAAGCAGAGGAATAGAATTGAAGGATCTATATGCGAAGCTTATCTTGCAAAGGAAACTGCTCATTTTTGTTCTTGTTATTTTGAGAGCAACGAGCCATGTGCTAGGAATAGGCCCAACAGGCACACGGTCGACCTTACGAATGATCCATTATATCCGCCTATGTCCATATTCAATCAACCGGGCCGATGTTCTAAGGATGGTAGAAAGAGAAATTTGAGTGATATGGAGTTCAAGTCAGCTACACTTCATGTGTTGCTAAATTGTCCCGAAGTAGTACCATTTCTCAAGTAAGTATTGATTTAATAGTTATCAAAATATAAAATTTACTGTGATTACATCTCAATGCAACTACTAAAAATATTTGATGTGTCACAGTCACTTCGTGGGTCAATTTGGCCAAGATGCTGTATATACGACATTTCATAGGTGGTTCAAACAATTTGTAAGTATATCCTTAAAATATTCTAACACTATGTAGGTAAACAATGTTTGGAAGTTATGCTAACTTATGAATTTTGTTAACAATATGTAGGTAAATGATCCAAATAATGGTGTAAATCAATTTTTGAAAGATATATCTTGGGGACCTGGGGTTGAGGTCACAACATATTCCAAGTACGTTGTGAATGGTTATAAGTTTCATACAGAGGGTTGCTCTAAAAATAAAAAAAGCAACAACAGTGGGGTGTGGGTTCAAGGTGGTGATGGCAACCAAGTTAGAGATATTGATTATTATGGTGTGCTCAAAGAAATAATAGAACTAGAATATTCAGGTAGGCCATTTAAAAAAATTATTCTCTTTAGATGCAAGTGGTTTGGCCCAAATCCAACAAGAGGTACGAGAGTACACAATCAATACAACATAATTGAGGTTAATCATACGAGGGAGTATGATCGCTATGATCCTTTCATAATTGCACATAATGTTAGGCAAGTGTATTATGCTCCTTATCCATTTCGACGGAATAAGTCTGATTGGTGGGTTGTAATCAAAACTAAGCCTGTAGGTAGGGTCGCAGTCGAGAATGTGTTGGATGTTGCATATCAAAACGATATCTCCAGTGTTCACCAAATAGTGGACGAACTTTTAGAAAATGATTTGGAACATCCTGAACACATATTGGAAGAAGTTTATATAAATGAAGTAAGAATTATAGAAAACGAGGAAGAAGAATCAACTGATGAAGCTCAAACTAGTGAGGAAGAAGAATTCTCTGACGAGGAAGAAGAATTCTCTGACAAGGAAGAATACGTCGATGAGCTTTAAAAAGTTGGTTTCTTCGATAACTCTTGTTTATAGATAGTTTCCTTATATGTTTCAATCTAAATATGTATTATATTATGCAGATGACAGGCAAGGGTCGAGGTAACAATGAAGGTAGTGGTTTGAGGGGTCGAGAAAAGGGTAGGAACCAAAAGAGGAGGGTAGAAGATACTACTCATCAATCTTTTCCACCATATTCTGATTTGCCTATCACTATGCCACAACCTCTACCCCATGGCTATACTGAGCTGCCACAGCACCACCAGCCCTACACCTTCGTGCAGACCCCGGGTGTTTCTTCATAGGGCCATCGGACTGTGCGTCCGACATACAATCCACCTGCCTCACTACCACGTGGATCCCACCCAGCAGCATCACATGGATCGCATCGATCCATGTCACAGCCACATGGATCACAACTATCAGTGTCACAGTCAGTCGGGTCACAGCCACTCGGGTCACAGCAGTCAGTATCACAGCCACTTGTGATCCGTGCAGCTATGTCGCAGTCACAGGGATCACATCTATCATCATCAGCGACTCCACCTATTGGAGGACTTCGCTTGCGGGATAGTAGCTCTGACCCCCCTAATCCTTCCACACATGCCTCTGATACACATGTTTCGGACGATGATGTTGATGTTGCTACTGCTGCTGACGAGGAGGTGCATTATGATCAGTATGGCAGGATCATCATAGTCCCTGAGGGTGATGGGTAAAAGTTATTTGTTATTTTTATGTTTATTTTTTTGTACAGTTTTTACTAAGATATTAATTTATTTTATTTATTAAATTGCAGGTTCCTACCGAGTAATATTACTACGAGGATAATCACCAAAGCAACCAAAAAGCTTTATGATGCCCCTTATGCGTCTTGGCATGAATTCCCATTCTCACTGAAGGAGGCAATTTTCAATGAATTTAAGGTATAAATGTTCTTTTAAGCAGTATAATTATTTATATTTATAATATTTTCATATAATATCTAACTTTTGAAATACAGAGCAAGTGTGTATGGGAACACCAGTATAGCGCGGACGTGACTGCAAATTTTAATCTCAAAGCTCGCAAGCGGTTACCGCATTCTTTCTCCATAGCTAGACAGCTGAACCAGAAACCTGGCTGGTTGCTTCAGGGGTTTTGGGATGATTTGCAAAGGCAATGGCTTACTGCAGAGTTCTTACAGAAGAGCGAAAAGGGAAAGAAAGCTCGCGCATCTGAGAAGGGAGGATCATTGCACACTGGAGGTGCGGTCAGCCAGGGGATAATAAAAAGAAGAATGGTACGTAATTGCTTAATTTATTTTAATTTTCAAAGTATATCTATTCTATTTATTAATTAAAATTTATGAGTTTTCAGGAAAAGAAGTTGGGTCGTCCGATGAACCAAGATGAGCTATTCAGGGAGACTCATATTGTGAAGAAGAAGAAAGAGATAGATCAAGAAAGGTGGGTCGAGGGACGTTCCTCGACTGTACATGTAAGTTTTCACTTTTCTTTAAGTATTTTCATTTACTTTTATATAAATTTTGAAATACTAATTCAATTTACCTTTTTCTTATAGGATCGCTTCAGAGTTGAAGCTGAGGAATTCATACGCATCCATCCACCTAATGAGTCGGGCGCGCCATTCCAACTTTCGGCCGAGGATGTTGAACGACTATGGACGCGGGCTGTAGGCGGTCCAAAATGGGGGAAGGTATACGGCCTTCCTACTAAGACATCCATCGCTATAAGTGTGGAATGCAAGGAATAGGGACTTCCTCGCAAGCCGAGCAACTTGATGGGGAGAGCCTCTCTGCTATGCGGGAGACTGTGGCAAAGCTCACATCCGAGCTAGAAGCGTCCAAGGAAAAAGAAAAGCTTAGATATGCTTAGTATATTGGCATGGTCGCTTAGTGTCAGAGCATGCAAGAGCAGATCAAAAATTTCCTAGCTGGATCTTTTTTGATTCCCCGGTGTCGGCCATCATCGCCAGAGGCTGCCCGTCCCCATGCTCGTTCGTCCCGTCCTCCCCGTGATCATTCTTCCCATCATCGACCAGTAGACCCTTCTTACTACCGTGATGATGATAAAACTTCATCAGACGGTGATGATAATGATGTACCAAACAATGAATGAATTTTAGACAATTCGAACTAGACAAATACAATTTGTTTTCCATTAGGTTGTAATAAGAGTTAACTTAGTTTAGTAGTTCTATTGAAATTTACACTTTCTTGGTTTTAATGTAGCTTTTAATGTTGTTTTTGTATTGTTGTTGTTGTTGTTGTTGTTGGGTTGTTGTTTGGTATTGTTATTGGAATTGTTGTTTGAATTGTTGTTGTTGTTGCTTGTTAGGGTTTTGGTATGACTGGCAGGTGGTGTAGTTGCCAAAACAGGCAGTTTCTGCCAAAATAATACACAGAAAAGCGACCAAAGTTGGTCTTTATTTGGTCGCTTTTCATGTTAAAAAAAATAATTTTTTGGAGAATAGCGACCAACGTTGGTCGCTATTTACCCAGATTTCTACAAAAAGCGACCAAACTTGGTCGCTATTTCATTAAAAAAATAAAATTTCTGGTGATATAGCAACCAAAGTTGGTCGCTAATATTTAAAAAATAAATTTAATTCATGTATTTAGGGACCAAAGTTGGTCACTAGTTTAATAAAATAAATAAATAATTGAATAAAAAAGTGACCAACATTGGTCTCTAGTTTTCAGATTTTAAAATATAATATTTGGATTAGAGACCAAAGTTGGTCGCTTTTTAATGATTAATAATAAATAAATAAATAATGTATTTTATATTTAGAGACCAACTGTGGCCGCCAAATATATATTATTAAATTAATAAAGCGACCAAAGTTGGTCTCTATAGTCAATATTCGGAAAAACTGGTCCATTTAGCTTAGAGACCAAAGTTGGTCGCTAATTAGCGACCAACTTTGGTCCCTAAATAAAAGGGATCATCAATATAGCTACCAAGCCCTTTTGGTCACTTTTTGGTTGCTTTTTAGCCCAATAGCGACCAACTCTTATCGCTTTTTGCGGTCACTTTTTCCCGGATTTCTAGTAGTGAACTCGTAAAGGATTATGACAGAATAAACTTAAAATTCTTCTTTAAAATTACAGCTTATTGTCATGTCCTTAGTTGTTAACTAAGTACATGTGTGGCACTTGACAACTTGGTCACGATCTTGTACAACTTGCTCACATTCTTGCTATGCCAAGTCAGCCTTACTACCTTTAAGATCGCTAAGAGAATGGAAGAAAGAACATAAGAGAATTGTTCAAGGAAGCTTTGTATTAGAGAGAACTTGAATTGTTTTCTTGATGAATTACAAATGAATGACCCCCTTTATATACTAGTCTCCTAGGGGCTAGTGTGTAAATATTAATTACTACACAAGTCCTTGATATTTACAAGATAAGGATTTTTTCTAGAATTTTCTACAAGCGTAGAAGATTCCAAGGACTTTCCTAACAAATCCATAAGGATCTAGGTTCTTCCTAAGGAAATGTTCACACCTCTCTAGAATCTTCCACAAATGCTAGCCTTCTTCTTTTGTAAGCTTCCACATGGCATTAATATATGCCAAATGGCGCCTATGTGGCATGATGACATGGCGGGTCATCACACTCTCCCCCACCCAATATTGCAACGACCATGGCTCAATGCTGCTGCATAAACTCTCGGATCTTATCTTTGAATTGCCACAAGTCTTCATATCGTTCCCACGTAGCCTCCTCCGGTGATTGCCCTTTCCAATGGATAAGGAACATAGCGGTGGCTTTTTGCCCTTGTTTTTGCCTGGACTAGTAATCTATGATAGCCTCAATCTCCAGATCATGCGAGGCACTGATAGTCATTGGCACCCGACTTGATTGGCCCCTACTCGGATCATCCTTATCTTCATGATATGGCTTAAGCATGCTAGCATGGAAGACAGGGTAGATCTTAAGATACGATGGCATGTCAAGCTTGTATAAGTTCTTGCCTACCTTGGCGACAATCTTAAATGGCCCCTCATACTTGCGAATTAGATTCTGATGCATGACCCGTAGTGCCTTGAACTGTCTTGGGTTAAACTTCACTATGACCATGTCCCCAACTCCATAGTATGTGGTATGCTGCTTACGGTCCGCAAACTTCTTCATCTTCTTAGCTGCCTTATCCAAGTAGGACTTAGCAGTGTTGAGCTGCTCCTCCCATCTTTTAGCGATATGATAAGCTCCCAAACTCTTTCCCTCGAATGCGGCTGGTAATGAATGTGGAGTTTGTGGTTGTTGGTCTGTGGCTAGCTCAAATGGTGTCCGCCTTGTGGACTCACTCCGCTGCAAGTTATAAGAGAATTGGGCGATGTCTAGGAGATTTCCCAATCTTTCTGATGCGCGCTTACATAATGCCTCAAGTAGCATTCTAGTAAGGCATTGACTCATTTCATTTGTTCATCCGTCTGTGGGTGGAAACTAGTAAAAAAGTGCAGTTCCGTGCCAAGTATATCGAACAACTATCTCCAAAAATTCCCAGTGAAGCGGGGGTTTCGATCACTGATGATATGCCTTGGTAAGCCCCAATACTTTACCACATTCTTAAAGAATAGCTTGGCGGCTTCCTTAGCTGTGCAACCCGGTGAGGCAGGCATGAAGGTGGCATATTTGGAAAATCTATCCACGACCACCATAATAGTACCATAACCATTAGACTTCGGTTGGCAAGTGATAAAGTCCATAGTCACGCTCTCCCATGCACGCTCTGCAACTGGTAGTGGCTCCAAAAGTCCTTCGGGTTGTTGTTGTTCAACCTTATCCTATTGACAGACAAGACAAGTCTGCACATAACGCTCTATGTCATCTCGCATGCGTGGCCAATAGTAGACTAACTCAACCAACGCCCTAGTGCGACGTTGACCTGGATGACCAGCCCACATTGTGTCATGACTCTCCCTTATGATCCGTCGTCTATTGTCGCCAAACTTAGGAACGTAGACCCGCCGACCTGTGGTAAGTAGTAGGCCATTTTTTATCCAAAACTGTCTCGTCTTGCCTTTGTTAGCTAACTTGATAAGCTGTCTGGTTGTTGGATCATGCTGCATGCCTTATTTTATAGCCTCCCAAATGTCCCATCTCGCTGAAGTGATTGCAGCAAGCTCAGCTTTCCGGCTCAAGGCATCGGCTACAACATTACCTTTTCTCGACTTATACTCCAGTGCATAATCAAACTCAGCTAAGAAATCCTGAAACCTAGCATGCTTTGGTGCGAGTTTCTTCTATGTCTGAAAGTAGCTAGTAGCCACATTATCAGTCTTGACCACGAACCTTGACCCGAGCAGATAATGTCTCCATGTACGAAGGCAATGCACAATGGCAGTCATTTTCTTCTTTTGTACTATGTAACGTCGTTCCATCTCATTTAACTTGCGGCTCTCAAATGCTATGGAATGCTTATCCTGCATCAGGACACCCCCACTGGCAAAGTCTGAGGCATCTGTGTGCACCTCAAAAGTCTTGGCAAAGTCAGGTAATGCCAAGACTGGCTCCTCTGTTACAGCTGCCTTAAGGCATTCAAATGCCTTTTGACAATGCTCTATCCAAACCTATGGCTTGTTCTTATTTAGCAACTCAGTCAATGGTGCGGCCTTTGTTGAGTATCCATTGATGAACCCACGATAGTAGTTAACAAAGCCAAGGAAGGATGTCAACTCAGTTACCTTTATAGGTGCCTCCCACTCCTAGATAGCACGTACCTTAGCCTCGTCCATGCATAGCTCTCCATTGCTAATGACATAGCCCAAGAAGTGCACCTTTGATTGTGCGAACTCACATGTCCCTCTTGATGTATAGCTCGTTCTCTCGCAAGACTTGGAAAACCTTCCTTAAGTGCTCCATGTGCTCCTCCAAGGTGTTATTGTAGATGACTATGTAGTCTAAGTATACTACCACGAACTGATCAAGGTAGGGATGAAAGATCTTGTTCATAAGGGTGCAAAATGTGGTCGGTGCATTGGTTAAGCTGAAGGGCATCACCAACCACTCAAAGGCTCCATATCTCATCGCACATGTTGTCTTTGGCTCATCCCCTTCCACAATGCGAACCTGGTAGTAGCCCTTTCGAAGATCCACCTTGGTAAAGTACTTGGCTTGCCCAAGTCTATCGAACAAGTCAGCAATGAGCGGGATCGGGTACTTATTCTTCACGGTGACCTTATTAAGTGCTCGGTAGTCTATGAACAAATGCAACGATCCATCCTTCTTCTTATGGAACAATACCGGTGCGCCAAAAGGTGCTTTTGATGGGCGAATGTGACCAGCATCTAGCAGCTCCTTCAATTATTTCCTGAGCTCCTCTAGCTCGGGAGGTGCCATACAATATGGAGCAAATGCGGGTGGCTTAGCCCTTGGCTCCAACTCAATATTGTGATCCACCTCTCGCCTAGGTGGCAGATGCTTAGGCAACACCTTGGGCATGACATCTTTGTTTTCCTCAAGCAACTTCTCTATGCAAGGCGGCAGTGTCTCTTGAAAACTCTTGTTTTCCTCTAGACTTGTAATGGTTGCCACGAACGTCGGCTCCCCCTTCTTGATCCCCTTGACAACCTGTATAGCTGAGAGTTGTGCTTGGCTCTGTTCGTATGGCATAATCATTGTAGGTACCATGCAAGCTCCTTCTCGCTCCATAACCAAGAGAAGTTGGAGGTAGGGGTCTATTACAATGTCTAAAGAACTCTTGCCCCAGTATGATGTCAAAGATATCCATAGCGGTTACGGTAAAGTTTGTCATACCTTTCCAAGTTACCAAATTGACACGAACTCCATTAGCTACCCCACGAGCATTCTGTATATCGGCATTCACGGTCTTGACGCGAGAGTTGGTTGGACCAAGCTTCAATTCTAGTCTCTTTGCGGCAGCCTCAGTCACGAAATTATGAGTTGCTCCAGTGTCCACCATTGCACGAGCAGGCTTGTTGTTGATGGTGAGATCCACGTACTGATTGCCATTCTCAGTAGGTTGGATAGATTGCTTCGTGACATCACCGCATAATCCGATCATACCCAACTGTGCGGTTCCCGAACTCTCTCCTTGGTTGCTCATTCCGTTCACGAACCATGGCATTGAGGTTCTTAAGGTCAGGACAATTCCTGAAGCCATGTGGCCCTCCGCATATATATCATCCCTTCTTCTCGACTTGTTCCTTCTTCTCGGCGTAGCCCTGACGACCACTCGACTTTTTGAAGTCTTGAGTCTTGGAGTATTGTTGTTGTATCTCCTTGACTTTGCCACGGTCTCCCCCACCTTTGACATTGTTAACCTTTGACTCCTTTCCATTGCTTTTGTCGTGCTTGTCATGCCTGAAATCCATCAATGATTTGGTCTCCACTATGGCTTGGTCTATATCAGTGACTTGTCTGCGTTGCAACTCCTGCTTAGCCCAATTTTGCAACCCGTCCATGAAGTGGAACAACAAGTCATCATTGGTCAGGTTGGGGATTTGAAGCATAAGGGTAGTGAACTCCTTGACATAGTTACGTATGCTCCCTGTTTGCTTCAATTCCGTAAGTTTGCGCCTTGCCTCGTACAAGACATTGTTTGGAAAGAATTGTCGCTTGAACTCCGCTTTGAACTGATCCCATGTGCTAATAGTACCTAGACCTTTATCCACGTCGGCCATCTTCCTTCTCCACCATAGCATGGCAGTCTCTAATAGGGACAATACCGCAGTGTTGATCTTGGCCTCGTCGTCCCTCACTTTGTTGTGCCTGAAGTAGTTCTCCAAGTGCCAAAGGAAGTTTTCCACTTCTTGTGCATCACGAACACCTTTGAACACCGGGGGTTTGGGAGCCTCGATCTTGGCCTCCCTCGTCACCACAACATTGTTGGCTACCTCGGTCACGCCAGCATTGACATGCTCCTCGAGTGACTCTATCTTTGCCTTCATAGCATCGATAGTACTCAAAGCCTCCATGAGTCTGCACTCTAAGGCAGTGATAGTTTGCCTTAGTTCCATCTCAGTTTGTGTACGTCCCTCCAAGTCATTTCGGATAAACTCAATCTCTTCAAGAGTGTGCCCCTCAAGAACATTAAGGGTGCCTTCCACCTTCCCCAAGCGTTGGCCAAATATCTCCACGGCATCCATCCCCGCATTCATCTTCATCACCCACTCTTTACCGAGCGAGACGTCATCTGAAAGGACCTCCACTTCATCCTCGCTCACCTCAGTGGCAGATGGTTCTTGGGATGTAAGCCCTTCGTTTGACACAACCTCAGGTGGAACCTCCTGTCTCTTGTTGGTGGCATTCCTCTTTTTGCTACGGCCGCTCTTGCCAGCAACATCCTGGATGACGTTGGCTTGGGTGTTGGCAACGTTAATTTCTCCGTCGTTCGTCATTCCCTTAGTTGAAACCTCCGCTCTGATACCACGTTGTCACGTCCTTAGTTGTTAACTAAGTACACGTGCGACACTTGACAACTCACTCACGATCTTGCACAACTTGCTCACGTTCTTGCTATGCCAAGTCAGCCTTACTACCTTTAAGATTGCTAAGAGAATGGAAGAAAAAACACAAGAGAATTGTTCAAGGAAGTTTTGTATTAGAGAGAACTTGAATTGTTTGCTTGATGAATTACAAATGAATGGTCCCCTTTATATACTAGTCTCCTAGGGGCTAGTGTGTAAATATTAATTACTACACAAGTCCTTGATATTTACAAGATAAGGGCTTTTTCTAGAATTTTCTATAAGCCTAGAAGATTCCAAGGACTTTCCTAGCAAATCCCTAAGGATCTAGGTTCTTCCTAAGGAAATGTCCATACCTCTCTAGAATCTTCTCACAAATGCTAGCCTTCTTCTTATGTAAGCTTCTACATGGTATTAATATATGCCAAATGGTGCCTATGTGGCATGATGACATGGCGGGTCATCACATTATAGTCAAAATTTTGTAGGAATAAGTTAATTAGTCTTGTCAAAGTAATTTTGTATTGCTATAAATGGGGTATATTTCACAAATGGTCATATAACTATAATTTTTTTTACCAAAATTATAACTATGATTTTTTTCACCAAAGTCATATAACTTTATTTTCTCACACAAAAATCATATAACGCCTATAGATATTTTCGCTTATGCATATTTAATCACACTTGCATGAAATTGTTTGACAAATATAACATGAAATTTTCACTTACAGATCTTCAAAAACTTTTCAAAACTTCCAATTTAATGCATGAAAGATATAGAATAAAGTTGTTTCACGTTGAAGTCTGAAGTTTTAATAGGCAATGATTGAGTCTCTTCTAGGTTAGTAGTATAATTACCTCTATTTGCATGGGTGATGTCTGATGGTTTGGGGAGAACTTGGTGGGGTTTGTCGATGCCCCCTTTTTCTACGGGTCGAAATTGGGTATACGACATTGGGAGGACAACTCTATTCCCTTTCGAGAATTGGGTTTTGGAATTTTGAAGAGTCGCCACCTAATGATTATAGTGCATTAGGACACTTTAAGAAAGGTTTGAGTTGGAAAAAAACCAGAGTTCGGGTAAGGGCTAAAAATTATCTCGAGGGGAAGGTGTTAGGCACCCCTCAAGATCCACTAGTGTGGTCCCGACCATGTTACAATTGTGACTTTACAAGTAAACAATCAAGGCTCAAATAAGGACTTGCATACAACATTGCAATTAAGTTGAAAACTTTTGAAGGTAAGTAAAGAGGACAGAAATTTATGGAAAAAAAAGATTTGAATGGTTTCACGAGAAAAGATGAAAGCAAATAAGGGGAGGGGGGTCCTAGGTTTACGATTAATATGGATCACTTCAATGCAATACCCAGCAATCACTCCTTAAAAAAGAGGGGTCGCACGTGATATTAGCGCATCGGTCATCATCTCCATATCTACCATTCCCACTCCGTTAAGGTATTAAAGCACGGAATAGTATCGTTACTTATTGCATGCTATTACCCGTCCCAATCCTATCAGTCCCGGAGGCATATGGGACTACTAATCCTAAAGAGGAGGGAGCTGGGGCTTTTACAGTTTTTAAAAAGGATAAAATTCTAAGGCGACATTCAAAACATATACAACAAGTATTGGGAAAGCAAGTAAGCAGATATGGCTCAAATAAACCTCCTTAAATCAGAGAAAATCATATAGTTTAACATGTCTTACACGTACTGATCAGGTCTGAATTAAACTTAAATATTAAGGCAGGCTGATTTATCATATATTTTCAGATAAGAAGTCCGAATTAGGCCTGCCTGCTGGTTGTAATTATCAAAGACTGATGCAATTATAATTTTTACCCTAAAGCTTGCCTAGGTGTTAAACGGAACCTTTAGGCATGATATCTATTAGTTTTAGAAATAAAGAAGTAAACTGATTGCAGAAAAAAGAATTGTCAATTACAGGGACATAAGATCTGCAGGCGTTAAACATTATTGCTGCTGATTTTAGGCTTATAAGCGAGTTGACGATCCAGGTTTGGTTGATAGCTCCTATAGGCATGCTTTCTAGGCGTTACTGATTTTAAGCGTTGTTATTGTCATGCAGAAATCCTATAGGCAGGTCATCTATATGCAGTTAGTTATTTAAATCTTATAAACAGGTTTGCCTAGTGACAGATGCATATGCAAAATGCAAGGAAGTCCTATAGGCATATTATCTATATGATATGCAGAATTTCAAAAACGACTTATAGACATGGTATCTATATGAAGTGCAGAAAAACCTATGAACATGGTATCTACATGAAATGCAGAATTTCAGAAGTATAGGAATTCCCTATGAACATGGTATCTACATGAGATGCAGAATTTCAGAAGTATAGTAATTCCCTATGAAACATGGTATCTACATGAGATGCAGAATTTCAGAAGTATATTAATTCCCTATGAACATGGTATCTACCCCTTTGCATGCAGGACTGACCCTCCCTTTTTCACTAACACCCCAGCAGTTTATTACAAGATTATTACAGACCAGAATGAATAAAAAAAAGATAAAAATATATCAGAAATTAAAGATTCCAACCAAGGAGAGCCTAATTCAGACCCCAGGTCTAAAATCTAAAATAAACCAACTTCCAAAGATAAGATTTCCAAAGCCTTTCTCTTATTTGGGATGTGTTAAAGTTCCAAGGAGCTTCAAGAACTCCAGGCAATGCTTACACCCCCAAATATCATTGCAGAATCAGATTATAGTGCAGTGTGGAAGGGCCAACCCTCAAATGTCCATGCTCAAAGGGAACTCAAAGTCCCAAGGCAAGGCTCATAGGAGGGGGGCAGAACTTAGAGGCTAGGAGTAAGTGCAAGTGCAATAGAGGGGAATTAGGGGAAGTCCAGCGTAAACTGGTGGTCATACCCAATAATAAGGAGTTGGCACACCCTAACCAGTCTACTAGGCCACATTTTGGGAGTTAAGATCCATTGAGGATCAGTTCAGACCTGAGCAGTAATTTGGATACTGCCAGGCCATAAACCTTAACTCAAACACATAGAAGGGAGTAGGGGTATGGGGAATTTACAACAAACAGCAGATGCAAAGAGAGAGTAGCATATTCAATACAGAACATGAACAGGAAAGTAGCCAAGAGTGTAGCAACTGTAAAGTAAATACATAGGGATGATGCTGGAATCAAAATTAGGACATACCAGTTTCAGGGAAACAAATAAGTGAAAGCAGAAGTCTTGTAAGCCAAATTGCAAGCAAGCAGTACAAAAGATCTCAGAAGAGAGTAGAGAATTGAAAGAGTATTGTAATTGAGAGTGTGTGTGTAAGAGTATGCAATTCAAAGTGTGTTCAAGTGCAGAAGGGTAGTCCCCTTTTATAGTGCAGAAAACAAGTAAGAAATGGTAAGGAAATAGTTTGCAATCAATCACATAAAGTCTCCCTTTGGTTAAGGGATTCTGATTTTGAACGGGCATAAGACAATTAAGGAAAGAATTTGATTAAAACCTTTTCCAAAGTAACATAATAAGGGTAAATACACAGGGTTTATTTAAGGCAAAAGTCCAATGGTACATGGTTTGTGAAAAATAAGGAAAGGTAATCAATTAAACAGCCAGTAAAATCAAAGCTGCAAGCTTTGTTTGAATGAACCAAGTCAGATAAGGGGTAAAGAAAGGTTCAATTAGGGAAAATTAGTAACAATCAAGTAAACACCATTAAAGGAATTCGGAATCAATTAGTAGTTGGCAAAACCTTTTGAAAGAAGATTTCTCATTTATAAAGCACACAAATATGTGAATCAAGAAGAGGGTGTCAAATTATTTAGAAGATAGTTTAATCAAAGAGAAGTTCAGAATCATAAGCAAAAAGATACAGGTTCAATTTGCAGACTCATAGTGAGTCTGAGAGTTCAGGGTCCCAAAGTGAAGCCTTAACTCGAACACAAAAATCAAAATCGTCAAAGGAAACCCCCCAAGTCCTAGGGTTTCAAAATTGAATCAGACATGGAAGTGAGAAAGCAAGCCATTTGTTTCAGAGTCTCAACAAAACAGATATGATAGCATGTTTGAATGACAAAGGAAGAAAAATCATGAAGAACATATTTTAGAAAACTCGGAAGCTAAACAAGTTCAGAAGAAGGAGATAATAGAAACGTTAACACAAGTAGATGAAGCATGTAAGAACGTGAACAGAGTCCAGTAAACAAGATCAAATAACTTAATGGTAAACACACATAGTAAAAGAGTAAAGAAAACTAAGCAAGGATTAACAGGAGTAACATGCATAGCAGAAAAGAAAAGGTAGAAGACAATACATGCGTAATAAAGAGTAATCACACCAGCAGGGAATGGACAAATACACATAAAGTAAAGAAGAAGAAAAATTAGAAAGATTTTTCCCAAAAAATCCTTTCAGAAACCCTAAAATCGAAGAGAAACGATTTTGAAAAGAAACTTTTAGGGAAAACTCTTTAGATGGCAAGAAAAGCATAGATACAGTATAGATCTGAGCAAATAATGGTAAAAGGACCTTGAATAGCTTAGGGTTTTGGAGAAACCCTAGAAATGAGAAAGGCTTGGCAACAGGTCCGATCTTGAGTCGGAGAGGTCAAGAATCAGGCTCTTGAGTTTTGAATATGCCGGAGCATGGCCGGAGGAGCCATGAAATCAAAGGTCTAAGAAGATCGGAGAGGGAATCGTCGAGGTCAGGCCTCGAAGCTTCGAACAACCCTGGCTTACTGGTGAAGATAGGTGAGTACCAACTATCCATGGCCTGAGAAGCCATGGATTCCGGTGACCGGTGGTTGAAAAGGGGGTAGGAGGAGGCTAGGGTTTCGGAGAGTTTTTGAGAGGGTTTGGGATTCAAAGGCGGCGGGCCAGGTGAGAATGAGGGATTAGGGTAGTCACCTGTGTTTAATTATGGTAGGGCGAATAGTGGCCGTTGATTCGACTGATCAACGGCCTAGATTTAAGAAGGTAGGTGGGGAACCGGGTTGGGTCGTTTGAGTTGTGTTAGGGGTTGGGTCAAAAGGAATTGGGCTGGTCCGAATTTGAGTTTGAAATTGGGTCAATTTTAGGCTAAAATCGAAATGTAATGGGGCTACAATTGAAACGAACTGAGGCCAAAATTTAAATAGTCAGTTTTCCCTTTTTATTTTATAAAAATAGTAAAAAATGATTTTAAAAGAAAATTAAAAGCACTAGATCCATTAATAGTATATAAATATTAATTTAAAAATATTGGAACCAGTTTCATAATTATAAAATGCTATTAAATCTTAAAGCAGGCTAAAATTGCAATTATATGCAATTTAGCTTTTAAAATACCAAATTAATTTGTAAAAATATATTAAAAGTAACCTACCTATATTTTGGTATAAATATGAGAATAAAATAAGTTATTCACCAAAGTGATAATTTTTGGAATAATTATTGAGCAATAAATCAATTTAAAAAATTGGAAAAATACATTTTAAATATTTGGCCATACTTATATATGTATGTATATGATATTTGAAAGTATTTGTATGTAAAAGAAATATATAGGGAAATATTGGGTATCAACAACTGCCCCTCTTTATCCGGGAAGGATGAAAGAGTTGTCGGGTAAAGATATGATGGCCAATTTTGACCAAAAGAAATGATTTGCAAAGAATTCTGACCGAGCTCTGGCTCTTGAGCTGCCTACATATCCCTGGTCTTACAGGAATCAGGTCATATATAGTTTAGGATCCATCGGCGAAATATGCCGATAGAGTTATTGAAAGGAACGGACGCGATGCCTAAGTTGAGAAGGATAGGTGAAGTCTGATAGGCTGTGAGAACCGGAGCGGGATCGCTACTACTGAGATAGCTGTCTGCTAGCCGGTGTACCTGCAAGTGGGCAATACAGCATAGATTGTACATAAATTTAAACGTGATGCAAGTTCCCATTGGACCATGAATGTTGTCTTTTGACGGTTAGGATGACGTCCTTGGACCATGATGTCTCGGGCTATGAAGAGCATAAATAAAAATTTGCAGGCCATGAAATGATGTTCTTGGGCCATGTAGATGGTGCCTCCGAACTATGATGCCTTTAAATAGGTTGGCAATCTTTCAGCTCATGAAATACAAAAGGTGGCGATCTTTCAGCCGGTACAGAATTTAAATGAAGGTGGCGATGTTGCAGCCATGCGAGAAAAGTAAAGAGGCGATATTTCAGCCATGCAGGATAGAGACAATGCTTAGTCTCGAAAGGCAGATAGAGTAGCCTTATGCAGATAGAGACATGGCTTAGTCTCGAAAGGCAGATAAGTAGCCTTATGCAGATAATGA
Organism: Nicotiana tabacum; assembly: GCF_000715075.1. Taxonomy (NCBI): domain Eukaryota; kingdom Viridiplantae; phylum Streptophyta; class Magnoliopsida; order Solanales; family Solanaceae; genus Nicotiana; species Nicotiana tabacum. The sequence continues at coordinate 190,018,961 of NC_134085.1, read as the reverse complement.
TGGAGGTAGAGCTTAACCTCGGAAGGCAGAAAAGTAGCTTTATGCAAAATGCAGATGGAGACAGAGATTAGTCTCGAAAGACAGAAGAGTAGCCTTATACAGATGATGATGGAGATAGAGCTTAACCTCAGAAGGCAGAAAAGTAGCCTTATGCAAAATGCAGATGGAGACAGGGCTTAGTCTCGAAAAGCAGATAAGTAGCCTTATGCAAATGATGATGGAGGTAGAGCTTAACCTCGGAAGGCAGAAAAGTAGCCTTATGCAAAATACAGATGGAGATAGGGCTTAGTCTCGAAAAGCAGATAAGTAGCCTTATGCAGATGATGATGGAGGTAGAGCTTAACATCGGAAGGCAGAAAAGTAGCCTTATGCAAAATGCAGATGGAGACAGAGCTTAGTCTCTAAAGGCAGATAAGTAGCCTTATGCAGATGATAAGGGAGGTAGAGCTTAACCTCGGAAGGTAGAAAAGTAGCCTTATGCAAAATGCAGATGGAGACAGAGCTTAGTCTCGAAAGGCAGATAAGTAGCCTTATGCAGATGATGAGGGAGGTAGAACTTAACCTCGAAAGGCATAAAAGTAGCCTTATGCAAAATGCAGATGGAGACAGAGCTTAGTCTCGAAAGGCAGATAAGTAGCATTATGTAGTGCAAGAATGTAAAAGGATAATTAGTAGTAAGATCTCTTAGCTGATAGCCGATTACGACAATATGACTTCTGGGGAGATTGTGTACGGATAGCAATTGCGGGCAAGTGATGATTCTGAGATGTTGCATTCTTGGGAAAGTATGCGTACATAAATATACTTAGCGATACTGCAAGTCGAGTGCCTGCATCCAAATAAAAATCGTGAGTTCTGTAAGGGGAAAAGGTTAGTTCGTCTTCCCCGGGCTCTTGATGTTGTGTGTCATTGGGGTAGCGTCGTAAACAACAACAATTCGGATAATAGTTATGCATGATTTAGTAAATATAATGTAAATATATAATCGAAAATAGTTTTCTTTAGATGAACCAATGACTGCGACGTGGTTTAAGACATTGCAACCTCTTTCGCTCCAGAATTTTGAGGGTCATCCTCAAAATTCTGCCCCAGTTTGCTGAGCGGACATTTCTGACGGCTGTGCTGAATGACTAAAAAAATCGTCTTCGGAATTTTGAGGGTCCTCCTCAAAATTCTTCCCCAGTTTACTGGTCTGGCGCTTCTGGCGATGCATGGACTAAAATCAACTTCGGAATTTTGAGGGTCCTCCTCAAAATTCTGCTCCAGTTTTAATAGCGGGGAAAATGGATTTTTTATTAAATTGTGACCGAACCGATAGGGTTGCCTACGTATCCCCTCTTAAATGGGAATCAGGTCAGGTGTAGTTCAAATTACATCATAGAGGGAATTATAAGTGGTTACACATAATATTGTTTTACTGCATCTGAATTGATCGGCTTTGGCCAAACTTCTCCGTCCATTTCTGCAAGAATAAGGGCTCCTCCAGTTAGAACCCGGTGAACCATGTACGGACCTTGCCAATCGGGAGAGAACTTCACCTTGGCTTCATCTTGATGTGGGAATATTTTCTTCAACACCAGCTGCCCCGGTGTAAACTTCCTTGGCTTAACTCTTTTGTTGAAGGCTCTGGACATTCTGTTCTGATACAACTGACCGTGGCAAACTGCATTCATCCTTTTCCCATATATAAGGGATAACTGCTCGTAGCGACCTTTTACCCATTCTGCATCATCCAACTCTGCTTCTTTTATGATCCTTAAGGAGGGAATTTCTACCTCGGTGGGGATGACCGCCTCTGTACCATAAACCAGCATGTAGGAAGTTGCTCCGGTCGATGTGCGGACTGTGGTGCGATATCCTAATAAGGCGAATGATAATTTCTCATGCCATTGTTTGTGCCTTTCAACCATCTTCCTTAGTATCTTCTTGATATTCTTGTTGGCTGCCTCTACAACTCCATTCATCTGAGGCCTGTAGGCTGTAAAGTTCTTGTGTTTGATCTTGAATGTTTCACACATTGCTTTTATCAAGTCGCTGTTGAGATTGGAACCATTATCGGTGATGATTGATTTCGGAATTCCGAACCGACAAACAATGCGGTCGCGGACAAAATCGGCCACAACCTTCTTAGTGACCGCCTTGTATGATGTTGCTTCGACCCATTTGGTAAAATAATCGATTGCCACTAAGATGAACCTGTGCCCATTTGATGCAGCAGGCTCGATAGGTCCGATAACATCCATTCCCCAAGCGGCGAATGGCCATGGTGAGCTTGTTACAGTAAGCTCGTTTGCAGGCACCTTTATCATATCTGCATGTATCTGACAGTGATGGCATTTGCGAACATACCGGATATAGTCTGTTTCCATAGTCATCCGAAAATACCATGCTCGGAGTATCTTCTTTGCTAAGACAAAACCATTCATGTGCGGCCCGCAGGTCCCTGCATGCACTTTGTCCAATAGCATGGATGCTTCTTTTGCTTCGACACACCATAGTAAACCCAAATCGGGAGTTCTCATGTACAGGATTCCTCCACTATGAAAGAAGTTACTGGATAACCTACGAAGTGTGCGCTTCTGAGTAGCGTTGGCAAGTTCTAGATATTTCCATGTTGTCAAGTACTCCTTGATGTCATGGAACCATGGTTTTCCATCTGCTTCTTCCTGATGTGGGCGCAATAAGCTGGCTGATCATGAATCTTTACTGGTATGGGATCAATGAAATTTGTAACTGGATGCTGGATCATGGACGATAAAGTGGCTAATGCATCAGCAAACTCGTTCTGGACTCTGGGGACGTGCTAAAATTCTGTCTTTGTGAACCTTTTCCTCAACTCCTGTATGTGATGCAAATAGGGAAGTATCTTAGAGTTCTTGGTTGCCCACTCTTCTCGAACCTGATGTATGAGAAAGTATGAATCCCCGATCACTAGCAAGTCCTGAACATTCATGCCAATGGCCATTTTGAGCCCCAAGATGCAGGCTTCATATTCAGCCATATTATTGGTGCAAGGGAACCTGAGCTTGGCCGATACTGGGTAGTGCTGGACAGTTTCTGATACTAGGACTGCTCCTATGCCAACTCCTTTGAAATTTGCAGCTCCGTCAAAAAACAACCTCCAACCATCATAGGATTCTGCAATATCTTCTCCTATGAAAGATACCTCTTCATCGGGAAAATATGTTTTTAGGGGCTCGTATTCTCCATCCACGGGGTTCTCGGCGATATGATCCGCCAAGGCTTTCCCTTTGATTGCTTTCTGGATCACATAAACAATGTCGAATTCACTTAGCAGTATTTGCCACTTGGCGAGCTTGCCAGCGGGAATGGGTTTCTGGAAGATATACTTCAAAGGGTCCATTCTGGATATGAGATAAGTAGTGTAAGCACAGAAGTAATGCCTCAACTTCTGTGCGACCCAAGTCAAAGCACAACAAGTGCGTTCTAAAAGAGAATACCGGGCCTCATACGGTGTGAACTTCTTACTGAGATAGTAGATGGCTTGCTCCTTTCTCCCTGTTTCATCATGTTGTCCCAGAACACAATCGAATGCTCAATCCAATACCGCAAGGTAAAGCAATAGGGGTCTTCCTGGCTCAAGCGGAACCAAGACCGGCGGCATTGACAGGTATTCCTAATTCTGTCAAAAGCTTTCTGACAATCATCAGTCCACTTGGTGGCAGCGTCATTTTTCAACATTTTAAAGATAGGTTCACAAATGATCGTGGACTGAGCTATGAACCGGCTGATATAGTTGAGTCTCCCCAGGAAACTCATCACGTCCTTCTTGTTCTTTGGAGGCGGCAATTCTTGGATAGCTTTGACCTTTGATTGATCCAATTCTATTCCTCGATGACTCACGATGAAACCCAATAATTTACCAGCAGGTACCCCGAATGCACACTTGGCGGGATTCAGTTTCATATTGTACCTCCTCAGTCTGTTGAAGAATTTTCTTAGGTCTTCCATGTGATCCCTGGCTTTCTTGAATTTGATGATGACATCATCCACATATACCTCGATCTTCTTGTGTATCATGTCATGAAAGATGGTAGTCATGGCTCTCATGTAGGTGGCACCAGCATTCTTCAAACCAAATGGCATCATTTTGTAACAATACATTCCCTATGGCGTGATGAAAGCCGTTTTCTCTGCATCTTCCTCATCCATCCATATCTGATGATACCTAGCGAAACAATCAACAAAAGACTATAACTCATGTTTGGCGTAGTTGTCAATTAGAATGTGTATGTTCGGCAAGGGGAAGTCATCTTTAGGACTGGACCGATTAAGATCTCGGTAATCAACACAAACTCTAACTTTCCCATCCTTTTTTGGCACTGGCACGATGTTGGCTAACCATGTCGGATACTCTACTACCCTGAGAACCTTGGCTTTGGTAACCTCTTCTTTGATTTTCAAACTCATGTCCGGTTTGAATTTCCTGATCTTCTGCTTTACCGGCGGATATGTTGGATCTGTTGGTAGTTTGTGAGCTACAATAGATGTACTAAGACCAGTCATATCATCATACAACCAGGCGAATATGTCTTCATATTCCTTTAGGAATTCCGTGTACTCTTTCTTTTCTGATGGTGACAGGTGAACACTGATGCACATTTCTTTGACATTCTCTTTATCTCCCAGATTAACGACCTCAGTTTCGTCCAAGTTAGACTTAGGCCTATTCTCAAGATTCTCAACCTCTATGACGACTTCTTCTGGTATATCATCCTCTTCTGAATCCATATCCATTTGTTGCGTCATCTCGTTGCAAGTCACAATCGTTGGTTCATCGTCAAGGCAAGTAATAGTAATGTTGTGTAAAATAAAGTGAATGATAGAAAAAATAATAAGAGCGGGATATATAATAAACTGAAATACTTCGATTGAATTCATAATTGTTTTGAATATCAGAGCTCTTTTCAAAATTAAAGACAATGCAGAAATAAAATCAGTTAGAAAAAGGTAAAAATGTGGTGCATGGTGCTTTTGTTTAGCCTTGCTACCCCGAAGCCTTCCCGACCCTGGTGGTTCTGATTGACCAATTGTTGAGGCGTTCTCCTCGGTTCACAGCTTGTATAGGAGGGTCTTCCTCCTCGAAAATAACACAACAGTCCATATCATCTTCTTCCAGAAACAGATTCTTCATGGCTGCCAATGCTTCATCTTCCTCTGATCCATATATGATGTCTGTCGGCTGGAAAGTCTGCTCCAGGCAAGGTATCGGATGCTCCAGTTGATAGTAGGGACCGCGCCATGGTGGCGACTAGTCATTGAACTCCTTCCAAGTGTATTCATACCCCAAACAAAATGTAGTACCATGTTTCTTCAGCTTGATGGGTTTGGTGATTCCCTAGAGGTTTTTGCTGAGTCCCTTTCCAGGTTCGTACCCACACCAATTCAAGATACTTTCAATCTTGTTATCCCACCATTTATCCTTGTCTACAGCGTTGACCCTTTCAATGTGGTAGTATGTTTCTCTGCCTATTCTCCTTCTACCTCTAATCATCGGGATGGTCTGGCGACTATATATGGGGCTGCTACCATCGCCATGAATAATCACCTCTTGGTTATTCCATTCGAACTTCACTGCCTGATGCAGGGTCAATGCTACAGCTCCAGCGGCGTGGATCCATGGTCGTCCCAACAACAAGTTGTAGGATGCTGGGACATCTATCACTTGAAAGTCAACATCGAACCAAGTTGGTACCATTTGCAGGCATAGGCTAATCTCTCAAATAGTAGACCTTTGGGACCCATCAAAGGCTTTGACATTGATGGCTCCATCTTTGATCTCGTGCAGGCTCTTTCCCAATGTTATGAGAGTGATCAGCGGACAGATGTTGAGGCTGGATCCTCCGTCGATCAGGACTCTAGTGATGAAGTAATCCTCGCATTGCACGGTGATGTGCAGGGCCTTGTTGTGACTCAGTCCTTCCGGTGGCAGCTCATCTTCGTGGTGTAAGCACGTGATTTTTTCCCTATGAAAGAATTACTCCCAAAAAAAATTCAAAATAAAACGATTTTTCCCTATGAAAGAATTTTCGCGGCATTCTAGGATAATTATTTGTATTTGTCCATGCATGTTTATTTGTTAAATTAATAAAAAAATACAAAAATATGTCACATTTGCATTTAGGATTTAATTCTACAATTAGGAGTAATTAAGTTTGCTTTACAAGAATGAAAATTACGAAAAATATGCATCGTTTGCATTTTTAGCATTCAACGTCAAATTGTGCAATTTTGTTTTAATTGGTGTTTAATTATGCATGATAAATGTTGCTAGGAATTAGTTATTATTTTTTATAAGTTAATTTAATTTAGAATTTTAGTTTTATTAATTAGAAAGTAAAGGAAAATAGAGCAAAAAATATAAAGAAAATCGGAATTGGGCCTCTTCTTCAATTTCAAACCACAGGCCCAAAGATACCCAACCTTCCCCATGATCCGGTCCATTTCAACACGGGTCGACCCGGTCCGCCCCATAACCACAAATGACCTAACCCCTCATAATCTTCATTTCATTTCCTAAAACTAAACCTAAACCATCCGCCCCCCCCCCCCCCTCTTTCTCTCTTCACCCTCACCATGAACAACTCCTCCAAGCTCCCAACCATGGCTGCCTCTTCTCCTTCACCATCTCCAAAACTCCAAAACACACATCATGGCTACCTTCAAACCCACGACGTCGACCACACCTGCTGCTTCATCTTCGTCGTCGAGCTCGAGCTCGAGCTCCCCTGGCTGCCTTCATCGACGAACATCACCCTAGCACCTCGACTTCTGCTTCGTCTTCAAACCACCAGCCATGAACGACCCCTCTGCTTCATCTTCTTCACAAAACAAACGTAGACAACTTAAAACCAAAACCTAGCAGCCTCGGAACAAAAGCAGGAGGAAGCTAGTTGTCACCTTCACCGTCTCTCACCCCTGTACCATGTAGCACCACCCAACCCCGCTGCCACTACTCCATCTCCACTGCTTCTCCTGCTACATCCAGTTATCGACGACAAACAACTCGTCGACCTCGAGCAGCTGCTTCAAAACCAAGTTGCACCTGCTGCGTTGTTGCTGCCTTCAACTTCGTCCAGCATCTTCTATTGAGTTGTTGCTGCCTCGTCGAGCATCTGATTCAAAACCAAACCCCATCGCTACTGCTTCACTTTTTGTTTTCTTCGCCTTCAGTCCAAAACCAAAACGAGACCTCACCATCTCGTTTGTTCGAGCTTTGGTCGGGGCCGTCGAAATAGTTCATACGCAGTCGAGGTCCGAATTGTAAAAGGTTTTTAAGGTCTGTCTCATCTCCCTTTCTCATTTTTATGATCTATATGTGAGTAAGATAAGAGCCGCTAAAATCTGTTTAAATATTATGGTTTAAGGAGTTTGAATCGTTCTTAGTTGAATCTTGGTTGTAAAAAATTTTCTTTGAATTCTGTTTAGTCGAATTTGAGTTCGATTGATTTGTCATTCGTGATTATTAGTTGTAGAATGTATAGTATCTTTGTTAATATTGAGTTGGTTCGGATAATTTCGTTTTGTGTATTGTTTGGTTTCCTGCTCTTTGTTGTTTATCATATGATTTCAGTTTGCATTTCGATTCGGTTAATTGTGATTCATGTTGTTTCAGTTCACTTTTGTTGTTAATATTGTTGTCTCCTTGCTTATTCATTTTTTGTCTAAGTTAACCAGGATTGGTTCCCAATATGGTTAACTTATTCCCATTAATCTGATGTTGTATGATTCAATCTGTGTTCATGGGATTTGTTGTTTGAATTTGTTTAGGAATTGGTTATATTTGCTGTATTTTGGTTGAAATTGATTAGGTGAATTGGTTTTAACTGATGGGGGTAGATTGGTAAAATTACAGTACTTTCAGGGGTAAAATGGTAATTTCAAGAAAAGTCGGAGGGGTATTTTTGGAATTTGAAAATTTGAACAATTATTTAATCTGAGTGCTCCGTCCACTAGGCATTAATAATAGTAAAATATTACATGGTGGGGGACAAGACATGGAGTAGTGGGGGGTTGATATAATTATTTAATATAGTGGGGGACATGACATAAGTTAGTGGGGAATAATGTAGTTGTTTAATATAGTGGAGGACAAAACATGTAGGCAAGGGGGACAAGGGAATTAAATAAGAAAAAACATTAAGTAGTGGGGGCAAGGCATGCCATTAGGGGAATATTTCGGGTTAGTGGTTCAAGATAAGAGTGTTGGTTATAAATAGAGTCATTTGGACATAGAAAAAAAGAACATTTTTAGGAGAGGATTTTTAGAGAGGATTTTTGGAAGAGGAAGACATTCTGAAAATCTCAAGAGTGTTTGAGAGTTGAAAAAGAGAAAACAAAAACAAAGTGAGAAACGAGTTTAGTTTCGGGTTTAATACACGCGTGGGTTGTTGTTGTTTAGTCTTTTTTTACAAACTTTTGGGTTTGTTCTATTGAGCTTGTTTGGTTTTCTTCAAATTTTTCTGGGCCTTGAATCTGGTTCGAATTGCTGCTGTTGGGTTGCTGTTGCGTTGTTGTGTTGTTACTGCTGCTGACTCCTCCTTCTTTTCTTCTTGTACTTCCATTTCCAGGTACGCATTTGTACACTCTCGGCTTCAGGCGAAATGAAGTATTAACCAGGCTTTGTTCCTGTTGAATTCCTCCTGTTTAGATTTGTGCTTGAATAGAATTTTCCTTTCTTTGTATAAAAATGTAGTTGACTGATTAATGAGTAATGGGGTTGCATATGTATAACTTCTTCATCTAATAATGTTAGTTTAAATTAATCAAAGACTAGTTAATTTGTTTTGATATTATGGTGTGTCAATCTCATGTTCTAGTATTATTAAATAATAGAATATAGAACGAAAGTAATCTTTCTTTGTACAAACTCGACTGCAATTTTCCATTCGCATTAGCCGTAAACTAATAACTAATAAGTTGTGTCTTTTTTTTAGCATGTAATTAATCGGGAGATTTTCTTTTATTTTAGAGACGAACTTAATAGAAAAAATGTAGTCACTGTAGGTTTATCCTTTTAAATAAAATGAGACGAGCCTCGCCCAATAAAACGCACAGATTGCGGGGCCCTCACAAAAATGTATGCGTTAATTACTTAGAACTCGGGATAGGCCGTTTAGCGAACTCCAGGGCCTTACCCAAAATAACAATACGTTAGTTTCTTTAGGACGCGTCTTAATTAATCTTACTTTCTTAAACTCGGGTGCACATTTATGTGACCCAAATCCAAATCTCAGCGGAGTCAAAATGTGTCTCTAATCACGGGTACATTGATTGTGAAGTGGTTCGAGATGCGTGTCCATGACGTTGCAAATTCCTTTAAAAAATAAGAATGAGATGAGCCTCGCCAAATAAAAATACAAAATTGCGGGGCCCTCAGTAAATATTTGCTTTAAAATTGCTTAGACTTCGGGATGGACCGTATCGGCAAAATTTCACGACCCTACCCAAAGTAAATGATACGCTAGTTGCTTTAGGCGCGCCTTTAATAATTTAATTTTCTTAAACTCGGGTGCACATTTATGTGACCCAAATCCAAATCTTAACGGAGTGGAAATGTGCCAACAACCACGGGTGAATTGATGTGACGTGGTTCGGATGTATTTCCATGATGTTGCAATTCTTGATAAAAAATAATAATAATGACAAAGGCGGTTAAAAGTTAAAACTTGCACATGAGCTCATAATTGTGTAAAATCAGATAAACAAGCCGAATATGACAGTTGAGCGACTGTGCTAGAACCACGGAACTCGGGAATGCCTAACACCTTCTCCCGAGTTAACAGAATTCCTTATCCGGATTTCTGGTTCGCGGACTGTAATACAGAGTCATTCTTTTCCTCGATTCGGGATTAAATTGGTGACTTGGGATACCCTAAATCTCCCAAGTGGCGACTCTGAAATAAATAAACAAATCCCGTTTCGATTGTCCTTTAATTGGAAAAACTCCTTCACCCCTCGCGGGGGCGGAAAAAGGAGGTGTGACAGCTCTGGCGACTCTACTGGGGAAGTTAACCCAGAACCACTGGTTCAGGGTTAGAAATTCGAGCTTAGATAAATTGTTATATTTGGTTTTATCTGATTTTGTTACATGTTTGGGCTCAATGTGCTAAATGATGCTTTTATCGCTTTGATATTATCTGAACTGTATATAAACTATGCCGAAACCCTTCTCTTTTTACCTCCGGGGAGGAGCTCGCTGGTCGAGACTCCCTATTCTGTTAGTGTCAATACTTGAAATAAGAAAGAGGCTGGACAAGTTGCAAAGCCGGACGATCCCGCGGGTCCCCGGTACGTAGCCCCCTTCTCGACTCGAGTTGTCCGTTCAGGTACACAGTCTAGAACAAATACTCAGGTTATGAACCTAGAATAACTCAACTTCATGCCGGATCCCTAGTAGGAACGTTTGTTTGCATCACGTGCATTTGACTTTGGAGGCTCAACACAGGGGTTGGGTCTGTCTAGGACAGGTGTACCAAAAAATGAAAATGACCATCCTGATGCATCTTACTTGCTGCTACTTGTGCATTTATTTGATTCAGACTTGTGTGTTGACCGACTTTTTGAATATCAGGAATATTGTGAAATTGAGGAAAAGAAAAAAAAGAAATAGCGGTTAGGGAGTTAATTGTTTATTTTTGAAAAAATCCAATGCCCAAATACTGTCGAAACTCTGCCGAAATTTTGAGAAAATGGAAAAAATGTTTTATTGGTTTGTTTTACTAAAAGCAAAGGAAAAATAAAAAAAAAGTCGTTGTTCTGTCTTCAAAAATAGAAAGGGAAAATAGTTTGTCTTCCCATGAAAAATGAAAATGAAAAAGAGTCTTGTTTTTTTTAAAAAAAAAATAAAAAAATATATAGGTTGTTTTATTCCCGAACTACGCGGGTCTGATTCTCACCGGATGTGAGATACGTAGGCAAACCTATTCGGTTTCGGCCCAACATATTCCAAAAATCCAAAAAATATTTTCCATTACTCAGTCTTTTAGACCTCAAAAAAAATACAAAAATATTTCCTTTTAATCTCTCTCAAAATCCAAAATATTTGTTTAAAAATTCAAAAGAAAATTCAAAATTCAAAAATATTTTTTCTTTTCTTTTGTAGTATTTCTTTCAGAAATTCAGAGTAATAGTCCAAAAATATTTCCTTTTTCTTTAGAAGATTTTTCGAACTTTCCAAAAAAAAAGGGGGAAAAGAAGTTAAAATCCAAAAAAAAAATATTTCTTTAGTCGTCGTTTCTTTTCAAAAAATAAATAAAAAAAAATCGAAATTCAAAAATATTTTCTCTCTTCTTTGTAAGTATTTTTATTCGAAAAAAAAGAGTTAGTTTATTTCCTTTATTTCTGATGGGCGAACTACGCTGGTTTGATTCTCATCGGATGTGAGATACGTAGGCAGCCCTAATCGGGTCCAACCTCCCCTTTTGCAAAAATAGCCAAAAAAAAAAATTGTCGCAGTATAATCTCACAAGTGGGGTCTGGGGAGGGTAATATGTACGCAGACCTTATCCCTACCCCGAAGGATAGAGAGGTTGTTTCTAGGAGACCCTCGGCTCAAAAAAGCAATAGGAGATGATATATTAGTACCATAAAAATGCATAATAAAAATAACAACAATATATAAGAGATATGAAATACAGAATACGAAATACGAAATACGAAATAGATGGCTGGTCTAACTCCTAACTGGATAGTCTCACTCTATTGTGCTGTAGAAATATTCACACTCTCCCCTAACCTACAACCTTAATGCTCGACCTCCATAATTCTCTATCAAGGGCCATGTCCTCAGTAATCCTAAGTCGCGCCATGTCCTGTCTGATCACCTCTCCCCAATACTTCTTAGGTCGTCCTCTACCTCTCCGCGTGCCCACTACAGTCATTCGCTCACACCTCCTCACCGGTGCATCAGTGCTCCTCCTCTGAATGTGCCCGAACCATCTGAGTCTTACTTCCCGCATCTTGTCCTCCATGGGGGCCACACCCACCTTCTCTCGAATATCTTCATTCCTAATCTTATCCATCCTTGTATGCCCGCACATCCACCTCAACATCCTCATCTCTGCTACTTTCATCTTCTGGATGTATGAGTTCTTTACCGGCCAACATTCAGTTCCATATAACATGGCAGGCCTAACCACTACTCTATAAAACTTACCTTTTAGTAACGGTGTCACTTTCTTGTCACACAAGACTCCCGACGCTAACCTCCACTTCATCCACCCCACCCCTATACGGTGTGTGACATCCTCGTCAATCTCCCCGATCCCCTGAATAACCGATCCAAGGTACTTGAAACTACCTCTCTTGGGAATGACTTGAGAGTCAAGCCTCACTTCAACTCCCGCTTCCGTCGGCTCAACTCCAAATTTGCACTCGAGGTATTCCGTCTTCGTGCAAAAAATAGCCAAATATGCCAAATTTTAATTTCATCATAAAGAAATCGAGTGACGCTGTTTTGTCAAAACATAGCCGAACGTTCCTGAAAGGGACGTCGGAAGGATGACTTTGCATAAACAGCCACCTTTGGGTCATGTTTTTTATTTGGTCCAGTTGACCCATACAACCTTAAAAATCTTCGTCCCCGAGGCGTTGAAAGACCGTGTTTGCAATATTGAGTTTTCTATTTTGAAAAACAATAAAAAGAGTCATAAATAAGTCGGGTGATGCTGTTTCTATCAAAAATAGCTGAATGTTCCCGAAAGGGACGCCGGAAGGCTGACTTTGTATAAACAGCCACCTTGGGTCATTATTTAGGACTTTGGTCGGTTAGCTAACGCAGCCTTAAAATCTTTGTCCCCGAGACGCTGAAAGGCTGTGTTTGCAACACCAGGTCTTTTATTTTAATTTTTTTTTAAAAAAAACAAAGAGTCAACGGCCAGGTGAATACCATTTTGATATTTAGTCAAAATAAGCCGAGCCAGCTACGGCAGTGTTTTAAACTGTTCTTGCCGAAATAGCCTTAGAGTATCTTTCAGTTGTCGAAAGGCTATTTTTGTAAAAGAACGGACAAGTTTGTGAAATGTCATAAAATAATCTTCCCGGCCTCAAAATTCATTTGAAATTGGGAAGGGGCCATGTTTGCAAAAATAGCCGTTTGGTCAAAATCGGCATATAAGGGAAGGAATCTGTCATTTTATTTTGCTTGAATTTGTACTTCTTTGGATTAGAGAATGTTGGCCGTTTTGACTTTCGAGCCTGTTGTTCGTCTTTAAATAATTCCAAAAAATGTTTTATTGTTGTTTACTTTTTATGTGTCAGAACTACGCCCGGTCTGATTCATGCGGGGACATGATATGTAGGCAATCTACATAAGATTCGACCATCACTAAGAGATAAAAATAAAGGGCAAAGTAATTAAATAAAGAACCTAAGTTGGAATGACGCATACAGTCGGAGCAAAAACATGTTAGAAATGGTTAACTGCCTAAGAACATTGCATCCCCCAACGTGCAATTGCAATATCTGTTAAAACTCTAACGCTAACAGGTTTGTTGTTTGTCCAATTCCAAACAGTTAGTTGTTAAAGCGTACGGGCACCATACCATTATCAAACAAGATCAAAAAGGCCTATACCAGAAAGCATGACTGGCTCAGAAAATAGTGTTGAGTCGGAAAGGACGGCACAACAGATGCTCAAGGAGGCGATGGCCAATATAGAAAAAATGAGATTGGAAATGCATGAAATGCACCTAGACATGGCTAAGGTGCAAAAGGGGCCCGAACCACTCGTCACTCCTACTCCCCCACCAGGACACACGCCGGAATACCCTTCCCCCGGCCCTTCAACAAGCTTCCCCATTGCCCAATACTACCAAGGGGAAACTTCCTATAATCCCCAAGCTCCACCACCCAAACAAAACCCTCCTCCGTCAATCGTCCGCGTCTTCGGGGCACCTCCACCAGCCACATTGCAAAGATCCTCCAGCGAGCCGTTGTTTCAGGATCATGATAACCAGTATTATCCTCCTGAACCAACCGTTAAAGCACCCGAACCATACACTTACACCCCTCACCTCCAACTCCCAGCAGAAACTGAGAGGCCGACTAAGAATCCGGAGCAGGATGAAGTGCTTCGTAAAATGAAAAGCCTGGAGCAATCTTTCCGGAGTATGCATGGATTGGGCAGCCAAGTTAGTGTGGCCTACAAAGATCTGTGCCCTTTCCCTAATGTGCAATTGCCGGCAGTTTTTAAGATGCCCAAATTTGATCTATACGAGGGGCATGGTGATCCCATGGCACATCTGCGAGGTTTCTGTAGTAAGATGAGAGGAGCAGGATGAACTTCTGATAGCTTATTTCGGTCAAAGTTTAAGCGGGTCCGCACTCGTATGGTACACGAGGCAGGATCCTAGCAGGTGGTATACCTGGGATGATCTAGCACAAGCATTTGCGGGTCACTTCCAGTATAACCTTGAGATTGTCCCGGACCATCTCACACTGTTAAAACTTGAGAAAAAGCATGGAGAGAGCTTCAGGGAATTCGGATTCCATTGGAGGGAACAAGCAGCAAGAGTCGATCCACCAATGAGGGAAGGTGAAATGGTGGACTACTTCTTACAAACTTTGGAGCCAACTTACTTTGGTCACCTGGTGACGTCAGTTGGTAAATCTTTCAACGAAGTAGTAAAAATGGGTGGTATGATCGAAGAGGGACTCAGTTCCAACAAAATCCTGAGCTATTCGGCGATTAAAGCAACCACTCAGGCCATCCACAGCGGCGCGGGAGGTGTGCTCGGAAAGAAGAGAGAGGAGGTCGCAACGGGCGAAGCAGGTACTTGGTCCAAATCCAGAGGTCCTTCCCCTCACTACCAGCCCAGACCCCATCACCCAAATTATCCACACACTCCATACAACCTTCCACAACCCTACTACCCACCATCAGAGCCACTCTTTTCTGCCCATCATGCCCAAACCTTCCCCCGAGCTCTACATAATCCACCTCAGTATTATCCTCCGAACAATGTCCGATCACATGTCCAACCATCAGGTCACCCCCTATGGCGAGCGCCAGCACCACATAATGCATTCTTGCCTTCACAACGTTTTCGATCACCCAACGACCCTAGAAAACAGGGGCAGGGAGGGGAACAAAGGCAAAGAAATAGTTTCACGCCGATTGGGGAGTCCTACACAAGCTTGTTTGAAAAGTTAAAGCATTCCGGCCTGATTGAGCCACTTCTTGGCTATACTCCAGACCCATATGCAAAAGGCTTTGATCCTACTATACGTTGCATGTACCACTCAAATGTCCAAGGGCATAGCATTAAAGATTGTCGTTCTTTGAAAAAGGAAGTAGAAAGAATGATTCAAGAAGGGGAATTGTGATCAATGACAGTGACAAGGAGCATGTGAATCCTCTTGGGAATTTGCGGACTGAAGTTAATGATATTGAAGTTGTTAATGGTTTTGGAAATAATGATGGGGAACCTAGTGGTTAAGGTGTCGTGCTTGGTAATCGGAAAGACGCTTCATCTCTTGGTTAGCTGGAGTGGAGTCTTGGTGGTTTATTTTGTTGTCATTTCTGTTTTCCGAGTTATTTGCAGGGTTGTAATCCGGACATTGTCTTGTGTCAAGCCCTCTTATCCTTCAATTTTCATCATAGTGGTTTGTTTAGTGTTGTCTAGGATTTGTTTTAGGTTTGATCCAAAGTTGTACCCCAGTTGTTTTGTTTGTTTTGTTATTCAAACCATTTCACCATTAGTCTAATGAAAAATCCGGTCTTTTATTATTTCCAGTCATCTTTTTGTTTAGTTCTTTTATCATTTTGTTCAGCACCGATTCTAGTGACATGACATGCGCACACAGTTTGGGCCTAATCTTAAAAGTTTATCATAAAACCATTGAGAGGTGATCGGAGATTTAAAAGAAATAAGGACGGTTTGAGATTATACGGAGCTCGAGTCATGCGGAACTAGGGCAAGTAAAACATAAAGAAAACCGTTAAAAGCAAGATTCGCCAAATTGACATGAGGGTCGTTCATGATAATGAGAGTGAGAGTGTTGCCCAACGGTGCTTTAGAGAGAACAAATGAAAAAGCAAATGTGTGAATCTAATTGTCAAGTCCAGCACCATCAGAAGAGGCTACAAATCTTTGTTTAATTGTGTTGTTTGCACTTGGCATGTTTTGAAGACTGGAATGACGAAGGCATTTTGTTCTGCTACCTAAACACTTTATCCTTCGTTACCCCTTTTGAGCCTTATTTATTTTCTTTCATACCCCTCGTTCGAAATCATTAGCAAAGGTTAGAAACACAACGTGGAAGAAAAAAGAAAAAGAAAAAAAGGGAAAAGAAAGCAACAAAAAAAACAAAAAAAAAGAAGAAGAAAAGAAAAGAAAAAAATGATAACAAAGAAAACAAAGTATTTGTGAACTATGTTCGACCTGATTCCTCAAAGAGGATACATAGGCGCCTCACGGCTCGGTCATAGTGTAACAAAAAATTAAAAAATCCCCAAGCAAGAAACTGGGGCAAGGGTTACGCTTGCTGTAGACAAATATGGTTCCGAAGGTTGTAATTTTGAACCCCAAATTGACTTGTTTTTTGAGCATTTAATACCCTTTCTTTCTAGCCTATCCAAAAACCCACATTACGGTCCAAAGAAAGACCTTCTGATCAGTCTTCAAAAAATGCCAAGTCAGACAAATGAGAGTCTTACCGGTGAACATAATACTCTGATCCACAGCAGAAAAGACTCTAATCCCCAGCAGAAAGAGTCATATCGGCAACACTCCAAATCCCCAGCTGGAAAGTGATACAAATGAGAGAGTCTTATCGGTGAAAATCTTCACGGGCACCATAAGGCAATTAAAGCTGAGAGAAAAACCAAAATGAGAGAGGCTTGATAGTGAAAACCCTTTGGGCACTACAAGTCGAATAAGATTGAGAATCAGATGCGGAATCGCCAAATGAGGATCTTGAAAGATGATTGACGGCGGAGGATAGGCCACATGTGCATGTCATGACCATTAGAGTCGGTATCTGCGTTTGATAGGTTTTTATTTATAGTTTATTTTGTTAAGGAGTCATCTTTTTCCTTTGTCTTTTATTCTGTTCCTTTTTATCTTTCTCCTTTCATAGAAAATTCCCCAGTAGAGTCTGTTTGGTCATAACAAGTGAGAAATGACTTCAAAATATGCCATCAGCTTTCCAATTATGCAAGATAAGATCTGACTAGTACATCCAAGTGGTATAGTCAGCAAGGAACAAGCGCGAGGCCAGTATCAAGAAAGATATCCCCAGCAAAAGGGAATTGACAAAAGGATTGACAAGTGTCAAGAGGGATATCCTTGTCGAAATCAAAGGTTGTAAACCTAAAGGCCAAGGCCTGTGGATAAATCAAGGAGAGCAATGAGCATGATTTGGGAATACAAGACTAAAAGTCAGGAAAATGCCAGTTTCCGAGCTATACCACAAAAGAAGAGGGATATCCCCAGCAGAAAGGGATCATCCCCAGCAAATAATATCATCCCTAGCAAGTTTTTTGGAACGCAGAGCAGGGAAGGAGAAAGGGAAAAGCCATCCCCAGTAGGAGTATCACAACCAACCATCACAGTCGAATCTTAAAAGGAAATGGCATTGATAGAGGAAAGGCATGCCACAAGGGAGATCATCAAACTGGGGCAGAAAATTTTCCTTTCATTTAGAAAATTTTCTGAAAGTCAGATACCCATTTGGGGAAGAATAAAAATAGCACCAGTCTCAAGGGAAGTGGTCTTTGAACCAGTGTTACCCCCCAGCATAACAAGTTTTAATAAAGGGAGTTGTTCCCCAGCGAACAAAACAAAAGGATGAAACTTGTGCTCGGAAAATACAAAAGACCAGTGTCATTCCCAGCAGCCTTCAGAAGAGTGAAGCACTAGTTTTGAAGGAATCAAAATCCCCCAGCAGTGTTATCCTCGACAACGTTGTCCCCAGCTGATAACATTTTATCCCCAGCAATGTTGAGAGAGAAAAGTTTTGAAGGAAGTAGTTTTGGAAAAAAGGGAAGAAAGGAGATTCCCCCAGTAGTATTATCCCCCAACAGGTAAGTAACTAATTCCCCAGCAGTGTTATCCCCAGCAGTTTCGAGGGAAGACAACACAAGTTTTTAAGGAAAGCAGTTCTGTAAGAAGGTAATTCAGGGAGAAGGAAATGGTTCACGCATAGGAGACACACTTCCTAAATTAAGATTTCATTAATATGAGACGCACTTCCTAGTTTAAAATCATTAAAGTTTTACCCATAGGAGACGCACTTCCTAAGTATTTTACCCGTAGGAGACGCACTTCCTAAGTTTATTTTTACCCATAGGAGAGCACTTCTTAAGTTTATTTTTACCCCTAGGAGACGCACTTCCTAAGTTTATTTTTACCCCTAGGAGACGCACTTCCTAAGTTTATTTTTACCCCTAGGAGATGCACTTCCTAAGTTTGTTTTTACCCTTAGGAGACGCACTTCCTAATTTAATTTCATGCATAGGAGACGCACTTCCTAAATTAAGATTTCATTAATAGGAGACGCACTTCCTAAGTTTATTTTTACCCCTAGGAGACGCACTTCCTAAGTTTATTTTCATGCATATGAGACGCATTTCCTAAATTAAGAGCTCATTCATAGGAGACGCACTTCCTAGTTTAAAATCATTAAAGTTTTACCCATAGGAGATGCACTTCCTAAGTTTATTTTTACCCATAGGAGATGCACTTCCTAAGTTTATTTTCATGCATAGGAGACGCACTTCCTAAATTAAGATTTCATTAATAGGAGACGCACTTCCTAGTTTAAAATCATTAAAGTTTTACCCATAGGAGACGCACTTCCTAAGTTTATTTTTACCCCTAGGAGACGCACTTCCTAAGATTAATTTCATGCATAGGAGACACACTTCCTAAATTAAGATTTTTCCTGCATAGGAGACGCACTTCCTAAATTAAGATTTCATTAATAGGAGACACACTTCCTAGTTTAAAATCATTAAAGTTTTACCCATAGGAGACACACTTCCTAAGTTTATTTTTACCCCTAGGAGACGCACTTCCTAAGTTTAATTTCATGCATAGGAGACGCACTTCCTAAATTAAGATTTTGTGCATAGGAGACGCACTTCCTAAATTAAGATTTCATTAATAGGAGACGCACTTCCTAGTTTAAAATCATTAAAGTTTTACCCATAGGAGACGCACTTCCTAAGTTTATTTTTACCCCTAGGAGACGCACTTCCTAAGTTTAATTTCATGCATAGGAGATGCACTTCCTAAACTAAGATTTCGTGCATAGGAGACGCACTTCCTAAATTAAGATTTCATTAATAGGAGACGCACTTCCTAATTTAAAATCATTAAAGTTTTACCCATAGGAGACGCACTTCCTAAAGTTTATTTTTACCCCTAGGACACGCACTTCCTAAGTTTATTTTTACCCCTAGGAGATGCACTTCCTAAGTTTATTTTCATTAATAGGAGACGCACTTCCTAGTTTAAAATCATTAAAGTTTTACCCATAGGAGATGCACTTCCTAAGTTTATTTTTACCCCTAGGACACGCACTTCCTAAGTTTATTTTACCTCTAGGAGACGCACTTCCTAAGTTTATTTTCAGGCATAGGAGACGCACTTCCTAAATTGAGATTTTCTCCTAGGAGACACACTTCCTAGTCTGGTTCATTTAAGTTCATTTATAGGAGACGCACTTCCTAGTCTGATTCATTTAAGTTCATTCGTAGGAGACACACTTCCTAGTTTAAATCATTGAAGTTTCACCCCTAGGAGACGCACTTCCTAGTCTGGGTCTTTCGGGTTATATTTTTGCTTTAGGAGACGCACTTCCTAAAAATGAGAGTTTACCACTAGGAGACACATTTCCTTATTTTGGTTCATACAAGTTTTACTCGTAGGAGACGCACTTCCTAGTTTGATTCATTCAGGTTTTATCTTTATCAAACGCATTTGCTCGTTAGAGTTCCGGGTTTTACTCATAGGAGACGCACATCCTGGCCTAGTCATTAGTTTACTCTCACCATCGCATATAGTATAAGTGGCTTACAATATTGCTAACAATTCACAAATCTTCCTAGTGCAAACTGGGGCAGAAAATTTCCTTTGTTTTGTCTATTTTGTAGCAGTCAGGAGCCCCCCTGAAGAAAGGAATGACATTTTATTTTCAAAGTTGTTGGTTGAAGTTAGGAGCCCGCCCATATAATAGAGGAATACATTGCAAGTCAGTAAAGCAGAAGAATCCAATAGGAATCCCCAGCGGGATACAACAAAAATCCCCAACACCGGAAAGCAGACGGTTGCAACAAGAGATCCCAACGCAAATTCAAGCGCATGAGTCAAAGGGAAGATAATACAAATCTCGAGAGAAGCGGCCTTTGAACATCAAATTATTCCCAGCATAACAAAAACTTAATGAAGGAAGCCATATCCCCAGCGGACCGAACCAGACAGTGAGAACTGGCATTCAGAAAAGCAAAAGGCCAGCGCCATCCCCAAGTCTATGAAAAGGAAAAGCGGCGGAAGATGCACAAGCCGACAAGAAAGCAAGGCATCAAGAACAAATGGAAGATAGATGGGATCTTGTAATCCGTAGTCTAGCCTAGCTTCTTGATTTTTCTTTTAAGCACGGTGTAATAAGGAGATCGGTAAGCAGTAATAACAACATGCAACAACAGTAACATTGCAGTCCCATGGTAGTCCCAGCTACCAAAACTTCCCGAACTATATTAACCTGATTCCCTTCTAGCCAGGGATATGTAGGAAACCTTTGAAGCAAAGGTTCGGTTAAATCTTTTTCAAAAAATGTTTCACACGGAGTACTCGGATGGGCAAAAATCGCTCACTTTATCTTTGCATGAAAACCCTTCGTGTCTTCGGACAAAGAGGGGCAGCTGTAAGCACGTGATTTTTTCCCTATGAAAGAATTACTCCCAAAAAAAAATCAAAACAAAATGATTTTCCTTTGTGTGCAATTTTGAGAATTTTTGCGGCATTCTAGGATAATTATTTGTATTTGTCCATGCATGTTTATTTGTTAAATTAATAAAAAAAAATACAAAGATATGTCACCTTTGCATTTAGGATTTAATTCTACAATTAAGAGTAATTAAGTTTGCTTTACAAGAATGAAAATTATAAAAAAAAAAAACGTTTGCATTTTTAGCATTCAACGTCAAATTGTGCAATTTTGTTTTAATTGGTGTTTAATTATGCATGATAAATGTTGCTAGGAATTAGTTAGTATTTTTGATAAGTTAATTTAGTTTATAATTTAATTTAGAATTTTAGTTTTATTAATTAGAAAGTAAAGGAAAATAGAGCAAAAAATATAAAGAAAATTGGAATTGGGCCTCTTCTTTAATTTCAAACCACAAGCCCAAAGATACCCAACCTTCCCCATGACCCGGTCCATTTCAACACGGGTCGACCCGGTCCGCCCCATAACCCCAAATGATCTAACCCCTCCTAATCTTCATTTCATTTCCTAAAACTAAACCTAAACCATCCGCCCCCTCTCTTTCTCTCTTCACCCTCACCATGAACAACTCCTCCAAGCTCCCAACCATGGCTGCCTCTTCTCCTTCACCATCTCCAAAACTCCAAAACACACATCCATGGCTGCCTTCAAACCCACGATGTCGACCACTACTACTGCTTCATCTTCGTCGTCGAGCTCGAGCTCGAGCTCCCATGGCTGCCTCCCTCGATGAAAAGCACCCTAGCACCTCACCTTCTGCTTCGTCTTCAAACCACCAGCCATGAACGACCCCTATGCTTCATCTTCTTCACAAAACAAACCTAGACAACTTAAAACCAAAACCTAACAGCCTCGGAACAAAAGCAGAAGGAAGCTAGTTGTCACCTTCACCGTCTCTCACCCTTGTACCATGTAGCACCACCCAACCCCGCTGCCACTGCTCCATCGCCACTGCTGCTCCTGCTACATCCAGCCATCGACGACAAACAGCTCGTCGACCTCGAGCAGCTGCTTCAAAACCAAGCTGCACTTGTTGCGTTACTGCTGCCATCAGCTTCGTCCAGCATCTTCTGTTGCGTTGCTGCTGCCTCGTCGAGCATCTGATTCAAAACCAAACTCCATTGCTACTGCTTCACTTTTTGTTTTCATCGCCTTCAGTCCAAAACCAAAATGATACCTCACCATCTCGTTTGTTCGAGCTTTGGTCGGGGCCGTTGAAACAATTCATACGCAGTCGAGGTCCGGATTGTTAAAGGTTTTTAAGGTCCGTCTCATCTCCCTTTCTCATTTTTACGATCTATATGTGAGTAAGATAAACCGCTAAAATCTGTTTAAATATTATGGTTTAAGGAGTTTGAATCTTTCTTAGTTGAATCTTGGTTGTAAAAAAATTTCTTTGAATTCTGTTTAGTCTAATTTGAGTTCGATTGATTTGTCATTCGTGATTATTAGTTGTAGAATGTATAGTATATTTGTTAATATTGAGTTGGTTCGGATAATTTCGTTTTATGTATTGTTTGGTTTCCTGCTCTTTGTTGTTCATCATATGATTTCAGTTTGCATTTCGATTAGGTTAATTGTGATTCATGTTGTTTCAGTTCACTTTTGTTGTTAATATTGTTGTCTCCTTGCTCATTCATTTTTTGTCTAAATTAACCAGGATTGGTTCCCAATATGGTTAACTTATTCCCATTAATATTGTTGTCTCCTTGCTCATTCATTTTTTGTCTAAATTAACCAGGATTGGTTCCCAATATGGTTAACTTATTCCCATTAATCTGATGTTGTATGATTCAATCTGTGTTCATGGGATTTGTTGTTTGAATTTGTTTAGGAATTGGTTATATTTGTTGTATTTTGGTTGGAATTGATTAGGTGAATTGGTTATAGCTGATGGGGGTTGTCACACCTCCTTTTTGCGCGCCCGCCCCCGAAGGGTTAAATGCGCGACGGGAGTTTTTTTTGGAATTAAAAATTTGAACAATTATTTAATCTGAGTGCTCCGTCCACTATTCATTAATAATATTAAAATATTACATATTGGGGGACAAGACATGAAGTAGTGGGGGTTGATATAATTGTTTAATATAGTGGGGGACATGACATAAGTTAGTGGGGAATAATATAGTTGTTTAATATAGTTGGGGACAAAACATGTAGGCATGGGGGACAAGAGAATTAAATAAGAAAAAACATTAAGTAGTGGGGGCAAGACATACCATTAGGGGAATATTTCGGGTTAGTGGTTCAAGATAAGAGTGTTGGTTATAAATAGAGTCATTTGGACATAGAAAAAAAGAACATTTTTAGGAGGGAGAACATTTTTAGGAGAGGATTTTTAGAGAGGATTTTTGGAAGAGGAAGACATTCTGAAAATCTCAAGAGTGTTGGAGAGTTGAAAAAGAGAAAACAAAAACAAAGTGAGAAACGAGTTTAGTTTCGGGTTTAATACACGCGTGGGTTGTTGCTGTTTAGTCTTTTTTACAAACATTTGGGTCTGTTCTATTGAGCTTGTTTGGTTTTCTTCAAATTTTTCTGGGCCTTGAATCTGGTTCGAATTGCTGTTGTTGGGTTGCTGTTGCGTTGTTGTGTTGTTACTGCTGCTGACTCCTCCTTCTTTTCTTCTTGTACTGCCATTTCCAGGTACACATTTGTACACTCTCGGCTTAAGGCGAAATGAAGTATTAACCAGGCTTTGTTCCTGTTGAATTCCTCCTGTTTATATTTGTGCTTGAATAGAATTTTCCTTTCTTTGTATAAAAATGTAGTTGACTGATTAATGAGTAATGGGGTTGCATATGTATAACTTCTTCATCTAATAATGTTAGTTTAAATTAATCAAAGACTAGTTAATTTGTTTTGGTATTATGGTGTGTCAATCTCATGTTCTAGTATTATTAAATAATAGAATATAGAACGAAAGCAATCTTTCTTTGTACAAACTTGACTGTAATTTTTCATTCGCATTAGCCGTAAACTAATAACTAATAAGTTACGTCTTTTTTTTAGCATGTAATTAATCGGGAGATTTTCTTTTATTTTAGAGACGAACTTAATAGAAAACATGTAGTCACTGTAGGTTTATCTTTTTAAATAAAAATGAGACGAGCCTCGCCAAATAAAACGCATAGATTGCGGGGCCCTCACAAAAATGTATGTGTTAATTACTTAGAACTCGGGATAGGCCGCTTAGCGAACTCCACGGCCTTACCCAAAATAACAATACGTTAGTTTCTTTAGGACGCGTCTTAATTAATCTTACTTTCTTAAACTCGGGTGCACATTTATGTGACCCAAATCCAAATCTCAGCGGAGTCAAAATGTGTCTCTAATCACGGGTACATTGATTGTGACGTGGTTCGAGATGCGTGTCCATGACGTTGCAAATTCCTTTAAAAAATAAGAATGAGATGAGCCTCACCGAATAAAAATACAAAATTGCAGGGCCCTCAGTAAATATTTGCTTTAAAATTGCTTAGACTTCGGGATGGACCGTATCGGCAAAATTTCACGGCCCTACCCAAAGTAAATGATACGCTAGTCGCTTTAGGCGCGCCTTTAATAATTTAATTTTTTTAAACTCGGGTGCACATTTATGTGACCCAAATCCAAATCTCAACGGAGTGGAAATGTGCCAACAACCATGGGTGCATTGATGTGACGTGGTTCGAGATGTATTTCCATGATGTTGCAATTCTTGATAAAAAATAATAATAATGACAAAGACGGTTAAAAGTTAAAACTTGCACATGAGCTCATAATTGTGTAAAATCAGATAAACAAGCCGAATATGATAGTTGAGTGACCGTGCTAGAACCACGGAACTCGGGAATGCCTAACACCTTCTCCCGGGTTAACAGAATTCCTTATCCGGATTTCTAGTTCGCAGACTGTAATACTGAGTCATTCTTTTCCTCGATTCGGGATTAAATTGGTGACTTGGGACACCCTAAATCTCCCAAGTGGCGACTCTGAAATAAATAAACAAATCCCATTTCGATTGTCCTTTAATTGGAAAAACTCCTTCACCCCTCGCGGGGGCGGAAAAAGGAGGTGTGACACGTGGAAAGTGATTTTGTGGCTTTCTAGTATTTGCCCTACCATATTTGCCATTTCGCCTCCAGTTATGTTGCTGGGAACATAAGCTTCGCTCAATATCTTCATCAAGGCATTTTTGTGTGCGTCAGAGCTCTGCAGAAGAGCTAGGATGGAGGTCTGCGCTGGTGTTTTGTTCAACTGCTCAACGACCGATTACTCCTTAGCTTGTATTTTCCTCCAAAGATCATCGGGCCCAGTTTCAGTTGTCTGTCCAGAGGCTTGCTTACTGGACTCAGCTAGGTGATCTAGAGTGTAAACCCTACCTGTTCTGATCATACCCTGCGCAACAATTGCTTCTCTCATCTTGGTCTTCCCTTCCCTCCTTGCTTCAGCTGTGTAATCCCATGGTATGGCATTTGAGTGGAACGGTGTTATGTCTGACATTGCTACAGGAATAGGTACCCTTGGTGGTAACACAACAACTTCGAAAGGTGCAGGTGCCTTCGGGACTCCAAACTCAACCTTAATTGGTCCGAGCGCCTTTGCAGAAGAAGGTGCTTCAAATTCGAGAGGTATAGACATATTTACTTCAACACCCTTGGAGGGTTGATTCTGCACAACAATTGGGTTAAGCGTGACCGCCGGTTTCTTTGGCTCATCGCCCTCAGCAATCAATCCTATCGACCCCTTGGGGTCCCAGTCATCTTCGATCTCGATCATGTGAATGTCTCCACCTTTGTGATCAGGCAGAGGGTTGTTACAGACATTAGGAGCAGGATCCTTTGCTACGATAACCTTATCGTCGATCAGAGTTTGAATCTTGTCCTTCAACGAGCGACACTCGTCAATAGTGTGTCCCTTCATGCCGGAGTGGTACGCACAAGTCTTATTAGGGTTGACCCACTGGGAAGGATTTTCTAAAGTTATGGCAGGGATATGGGAGACGTAACCAGCAGCTTTAAGTTTCTCATACATCTGGTTAATTGGCTCAGCGATGGCTGTATATTGTCTAGAAGGTCTGCGGTCAAAATTTGGTCTGGGTCTAGGGAAATTTTGGCGAGTGGGGGGTGATTGGTAGTGAGAGGGTTGGGCATTATAAGCTTGGTAAACAGGTGTAGGTTGAGAGTATCTGGGTAAAGTGGGTTGATATGTGGGCGGTGGAGATGATTGGTAAACAGGTGGTGGGTTTTGGTAAGAGGGTGCGGGTGTTTGGTAATTCGGGATAGGCTGATATGTAAGTGGAGGTGACGGGTAAGTGTGGTATTTTAGTGGTGATTTGGTTCCATGTGCGACCATCACGACACTCACATCCTTCTTCTTAGACGTGACACCAGACTGTAAAGCCTTGTTGGTGGCCTGCAATGCTTCAAGATTAGTAACAATACCATTCTTAATGCCTTCCTCAATTCTTTCTCCCAGCTTGATGATATCGGAGAATTTTTGGCCCTCGATCAGCATCAACCTCTCATAATATTCTGGATCCTGAGCCTGGACGAAGAATCTGTACATCTGTTCCTCTTCTAAGGCCGGCCTGACCTTAGCAGCCTCTGATCTCCAACGAGTAGCATACTCGCGGAATGTCTCGGTAGGCTTCTTCTTCAAATTCTGGATGTAGAATACATCCGGTGCATTCTCTGTATTGAATCGGAACCTATCCATGAAATCTAATGCCATACCTACCCAGCTTGTCCATTTCTTGGGGTCCTGACTGATGTACCAGGATAAAGCATCCCCTTTCAGACTTCTCATGAAGAGTTTCACATAAATTTTCTCATTCCTTCCGACTCTGAGCAGATTATCACAATATGTCCTCAAATGGACTCTGGGATCTCCCGTGCCATCAAACATTTCAAACTTGGGAGGTTTGTACCCCTCCGGAAGTTCAACATCTGGCTGAATACAGAGGTCCTCATAATTCAGCCCCTCTATACCTTTGTTTCCTTCCATGCCCTGGACTCGGCTGGTCAACTTCTTGAGTTTTACTGCCAAGTTTCTGATAAGAGAGTCCTTGTCATCAGACTTAGGTTCACTTGAGATTGGTTGAGTGTAGTGGGGTACGGTATATACGTAGATGGGAGTGTTGTGGAGGTGGTCGTTTGTGGTGTTCAGTGGTTCAGCAATAAGTAGTGGAGTGTTGTTTGGAGTGTGGCATGTTTTGTAGTGTTGAGCATGAGTGGGTTCCATCTGTGGTTGTGGGGTGTTCTATGGTGGTGCGGGATTTTGAGAATTTGGAAAGTTGACATTAGGAGCGGTGAGAGAGAATAATAAATTTGCCAAGTTCCGAACTTGGTCCAGTTCTTCTCGAAACTTCAATAATTTTTGCTCAAGTTGGGCAGCAGTTTCCTTAGAAATCGGGGTACCCTGAGGAATCTCAATTCTTTCAATTTCCTTTCTAGCGCTTGAATCTCCCATTCTACCTTTGTTCTTGTTCCGGATAGGACTCGGAGGAGGAGGAGGTGGAGGGCCCTTGGATCTCGTACTGTATGATGATGGTGCCAGAATGCACGAACTAACCTTTGGGGAAGGGAATAATAAAAGAAAGAAAAACAAAAAAGGTAACAAGTTAGTGCGAATTATGAGAAAAAAATATTGCAATATTTAAACATATTGTGTAAGAATATAAATCGTGTCCTAATTTGGGTGCCTCGTTGTGCCCGAGGTAGGCCTAGCGACAAGTTAATTTGGAGAACTTATAATGCTAAATGCCTCATTTTATTGACAAAAATAAGACGAATCCCAAAACGACACTAAAATAGCGGAAAGTAAAAATGTCACTAATGGCCATTGGCCTTATTACATTAAAAGCGAAAAGAAAGACTCCTAACTACTTGGTCCCAGAAGGACCTTCTTCAGGTTGAATATTCTCGTTGATCAAGTCCTCCAGCTCACGCAGATTTTCCAGTAAAAATGCTATCGCCAGACGTTCTCCTTTGCCTTCCTCAGCATTTTGACAGTCGATGACTCTTTTCCTCACTTTCCCTTCCAATTCCAGCAAGCTATACTCCAGGTATTCTAGCTTCTCACTAGCCTTGGTGACTCTCTCTTTCCATTCGTTGATTTGGTTGCTCAATGGGAGGTTTCTCCACCAAGTCTACAAGAGTGAAGGTATGTTTACCATACCGAAGGCAGGAACTTTGTCATTCATTTTCTGCAAAACAAAAGGGTTAAGACCTCACCCCCACCGGACTCGACTATTTAATACCAATAATCAACATAAAAAGCATTTAGTTCTCCCAATAAATGTACAGAATATGGTGGTGTCTGTTTGGGTTTCAAGGAAACCCATTGGACTTCGGACAAGGCTATCTTAATGAGTCATTATGTGGACAACATAACTGACTCGGCTAGGTTTGACCATGATGCATGCACAGTTAAATAGAGTAAGGTTTTTATTGGGGTATTAGACTGGTACCCTTGAGCGGACAACTCAAGAGGGAAAGGCACGGAACCGTCGACTGCACCGCTGATCGACTGGTGTTACGGCAAATACGCCTTTGCCAACTTTAAAGGGTGATAATATTGGAAGAGCGCGACCACTCATTATAAGCGTCACTATGGTATTTGTTTGGCACGAGTGGAATATGATGTTGAAGATGCAGTTTACAAGAATGAAACAAATTGACATGTATTTTCACGTTCATAAAATAAATGATTACAATAATTGCAGTAATCACAACAATATTGAAATAAAGCAGTAAAGAAATGCAGTTAAAGGAAAGAAAAGACATGAAGAGCCAAGTCAGTTTCGTAGTGAAAGAATAAAAGACAGTAAATAAAGCAATTAATGAGATAGTAAAGTCACAAGCAACATGCAATGGTAAAAGCCTAAAGAAGTTCCCCAGCAGAGTCGTCATGCTGTCGACGCCCCCTTTTTCTATAGGTCAAAATCGGGTGTACGACATTGGGAGGACAACTCTATTCCCTTTCGAGAATTGTGTTTTGGAATTTTGAAGAGTCTCCACCTAATGATTATAGTGCATTAGGACACTTTAAGAAAGGTTTGAGTTGGAAAAAACCAGAGTTCGGGTAAGGGCTAGAAATTATTTCGAGGGGAAGGTGTTAGGCCCCCCTCAAGATCCACTAGTATGGTCCCGGCCATGTTACAATTGTGACTTTACAAGTAAACAATCAAGGCTCAAATAAGGACTTGCATACAACATTGCAATTAGGTTGAAAACTTTTGAAGGTAAGTAGAGAGGACATAAATTTATGAAAAAAAGATTTGAATGGTTTCACGAGAAGAGATGAAAGCAAATAAGGGGAGGAGGTCTTAGGTTTACGATTAATATTGATCACTTCAATGCAATACCCAGCAATCACTCCTCAAAAAAGAGGGGTCACACGTGATATTAGCGCATCGGTCATCATCTCCAAATCTACCCTTCTCACCCCGTTAAGGTATTAAAGCATGGAATAGTATCGTTACTTAATGCATGCTATTACTCGTCAATCCTATCAGTCCCGGAGGCATATGGGACTACTAATCCTAAAGGGGAGGGAGCTGGGGCTTTGCAGTTTTTTAAAAAGGATAAAATTATAAGGCGACATTCAAAACATATACAACAAGTATTAGGAAAGCAAGTAAGCAGATATGGCTCAAATAAACCTCCTTAAATCAGAGAAAATCATATAGTTTAGCATGTCTTACACGTACTGATTAGGTCTGAATTAAACTTAAACATTAAGGCAGGCTGATTTATCACATATTTTCAGATAAGAAGTCCGAATTAGGCCTGCCTGTTGTTGTAATTATCAAAGACTGATGCAATTATAGTTTTTACCCTAAAGCCTGCCTAGGTGTTAAACAGAACCTATAGGCATGATATATATTAGTTTCAGAAATAAAGAAGTAAACTGATTGCAGAAAAAGGAATTGTCAATTACAAGGACATAAGATCTGCAGGCGTTAAACATTATTGCTACTGATTTTAGGCTTGTAAGCGAGTTGATGATCCAGGTTTGGTTGATAGCTCTTATAGGCATGCTTTCTAGGCGTTACTGATTTTAAGCGTTGTTATTGTCATGCAGAAATCCTATAGGCAGGTCATCTATATGCAGTTAGTTATTTAAATCTTATAAACAGGTTTGCCTAGTGACAGATGCATATGCAAAATGCAGGAAGTCCTATAGGCATATTACCTATATGATATGCAGAATTTCAAAAACGACTTATAGACATGGTATCTATATGAAGTGCAGAAAAACCTGTGAACATGGTATCTACATGAAATGCAGAATTTCAGAAGTATAGGAATTCCCTATGAACATGGCATCTACATGAGATGCAGAATTTCAGAAGTATAGTAATTCCCTATGAATATGGTATCTGCATGAGATGCAGAATTTCAGAAGTATAGTAATTCCCTATGAACATGGTATCTACCCTTTTGCATGCAGGACTGACCCTCCCTTTTTTACTAATACCCCAGCAGTTAATTACAAGATTATTACAGACCAGAATGAATAAGAAAAAGATAAAAAATATATCAGAAATTAAAGATTCCAACCAATGAGAGCCTAATTCAAACCCCAGGTCTGAAATATGAAATAAACTAACTTCCAAAGATCAGATTTTCAAAGCCTTTCTCTTATTTGGGATGTGTTAAAGTTCCAAGGAGCTTCAAGAACTCTAGGCAATGCTTACACCCCCAAATATCATTGTAGAATCAGATTATAGTGCAGTGTGGAAGGGCCAGCCCTCAAATGTCCATGCTCAAAGGGAACTCAAAGTCCCCAGGCAAGGCTCATAGGAGGGGGGCAGAACATAGAGGCTAGGAGTAAGTGCAAGTGCAATAGAGGGGAATTAGGGGAAGTCCAGCGTAAACTGGTGGTCATACCCAACAATAAGGAGTGCTGGCACACCCTAACCAGTCTACAAGGCCACATTTTGGGAGTTAAGATCCATTGAGGATTAGGTTCAGACCTGAGCAGCAATTTGGATACTGTCATGCCATAAACCTTAACTCAAACACATAGAAGGGAGTAGGGGTATAGGGAATTCACAACAAACAGCAGATGCAAAGAGAGAGTAGCATATTCAATACAGAACATGAACAGGAAAGTAGCCAAGAGTGTAGCAACTGTAAAGTAAACACATAGGGATGATGCTGGAATCAAAATTAGGACATACTAGTTTCAGGGAAACAAATAAGTGAAAGCAGAAGTCTTGTAAGCCAAATTGCAAGCAAGCAGTACAAAAGATCTCAGAAGAGAGTAGAGAATTGAAAGATTATTGTAATTGAGAGTGTGTGTGTGTAAGAGTATGCAATTCAAAGTGTGTTCAAGTACAGAAGGGTAGTCCCCTTTTTATAGTGCAGAAAACAAGTAAGAAATGGTAAGGAAATAGTTTGCAATCAATCACATAAAGTCTCCCTTTGGTTAAGGGATTCTGATTTCGAACGGGCATAAGACAATTAAGGAAAGAATTTGATTAAAACCTTTTCCAAAATAACATAATAAGGGTAAATACACAGGGTTTATTTAAGGCAAAAGTCCAATGGTACATGGTTTGTGAAAAATAAGGAAAGGGAATCAATCAAACAGCCAGTAAAATCAAAGCTGCAAGCTTTGTTCGAATGAACCAAGTCAGAAAAAGGGTAAAGAAAGGTTCAATTAGGGAAAATCAGTAACAATCAAGTAAACACCATTAAAGGAATTCGGAATCAATTAGTAGTTGGAAAAACCTTTTGAAAGAAGAGTTCTCATATATAAAGCACACAAATATGTGAATCAAGAAGAGGCTGTCAAATTATTTAGAAGAGAGTTTAATTGAAGAGAAGTTCAGAATCATAAGCAAAAAGATACAGGTTCAATTTGCAGACTCATAGTGAGTCTGAGAGTTCAAAGTCCCAAAGTGGAGCCTTAACTCGAACACAAAAATCAAAATCGTCAAAGGAAACCCCTCAAATCCTAGGGTTTCAAAATTGAATCAGACATGGAAGTGAGAAAGCAAGTCATTTGTTTCAGAGTCTCAACAAAACAGATATGATAGCATGTTTGAATGACAAAGGAAGAAAAATCATGAAGAACATATTTGAGAAAACTCGGAAGCTAAACAAGTTCAGAAGAATGAGATAATATAAACGTGAATACAAGTAGATGAAGCATGTAGGAACATGAACAGAGTCCAGTAAACAAGATCAAATAACTTAACGGTAAACACACATAGTAAAAGAGTAAAGAAAACTAAGCAAGGATTAACAGGAGTAACATGCATAGCAGAAAAGAAAAGGTAGAAGACAATACATGCGTAATAAAGAGTAATCACACCAGCAGGGTATGGACAAACACACATAAAGTAAAGAAGAAGAAAAATTAGAAAGATTTTTCCCAAAAAATCCTTTCAAAAACCCTAAAATCGAAGAGAAACGATTTTGAAAAGAAACTTTTGGGGAAAACACTTTATATGGCAAGAAAAGCATAGATACAGTATAGATCTGAGCAAATAACGGTAAAAGGACCTTGAATAGCTTAGGGTTTTGGAGAAACCCTAGAAATGAGAAAGGCTTGGCAACAAGTCCGATCTTGAGTCAGAGAGGTCATGAATCGGGCTCTTGAGTCTTGAATATGCCGGAGCATGGCCGGAGGAGCCATGAAATCAAAGGTCTGAGAAGATCGGAGAGGGAATCGTCGAGGTCAGGCCTCGAAGTTTCGAACAACCCTAGCTTACTGGTGAAGATAGGTGAGTACCAACTATCCATGGCCTGAGAAGCCATGGATTCCGGTGACCGGTGGTTGAAAAGGGGGTAGGAGGAGGCTAGGGTTTCGGAGAGTTTTTGAGAGGGTTTGGGATTCAAAGGCGGTGGGCCAGGTGAGAATGAGGGATTAGGGTAGTCACCTGTGTTTAATTATGGTAGGGCGAATAGTGGTCGTTGATCCGAATGATCAACGGCCTAGATTTAAGAAGGTAGGTGGGGAACCGGGTTGGGTCGTTTGAGTTGGGTTAGGGGTTGGGTCAAAAGGAATTGGGCTGGTCCGAATTCGAGTTTGAAATTGGGTCAATTTTAGGCTAAAATCGAAATGTAATGGGGCTACAATTGAAACGAACTGAGGCCAAAATTTAAATAGCCAGTTTTCCCTTTTTATTTTATAAAAATAGTAAAAAATAATTTTGAAAGCAAATTAAAAGAACTGGATCCGTTAATAGTATACAAAAATTAATTTAAAAATATTGGAACCAGTTTCATAATTATAAAAATGCTATTAAATCTTAAAGCAGGCTAAAATTGCAATTATATGTAATTTAGCTTTTAAAATACCAAGTTAATTTGTAAAAATATATGAAAAGTAACCTACCTATATTTTGGTATAAATATGAGAATAAAATAAGTTATTCACCAAAGTGATAATTTTGGGAATAATTATTGAGCAATAAATCAATTTAAAAATCTTTTAAAAAATTGAAAAAATATTAAAACACTTGGGCATACTTATATATGTATATTTGAAAGTATTTGCATGTAAAAGAAATACATAGGGAAAAATTGGGTATCAACAGAGTTGATTGGTGAAGAGTGGGAGGTTAGTTATAATAACAAAGAGGTTGAAGATGATGATGAGTCTAGAGAAAAGTCGGCCCTTCTCTCTCTTTTAAGAATAAGGTAAGTAATGAAATGTAAGAGTTCATTAGGTAATTATATATAATCTCTTGATAAACAGAGTATTAATTAGTAATCCGATAAAAATGATACTAACCTATTATAACATGTTATAATTCACTAATGGTGGAAAAAAAATTATAATGTCCATGTGTATAACTCAAATTAAACCCTATGTTTGAATAATCTGTGTGCCACGAAAGGAAAAGAACAGATTGGTTAATCGTTCTATAGATTAAAGACTCAATCTTTGCCTTGTTGTAAATATTCCCACTCAAATTATAAGTACAACTAGTGAATTTACTCGTGCTTCGCTCAATTAATAAAAGACTTAAATAATATTTTTAGTATCTGAATACTAAAATTATATTAGTCATCAAATCTAAATGTATTAGAGTTCAAGTTCTAATCAATTTAATACTCTCAGTTTAAAGTTATTTGGTGGAGTCCTGGAACCATGATATATTTATTTATTTGAACATAATTTCTTTCCACGAAAAGAAAGCAAATAGTTCTGTACCTTGACTGGTAGATGTTCGGTTGATGGACTAAAATAAAATATAGGGGATATAAATATAATACAAGTGTTTAGTTTTCACGAGATAAACTTTTAATTTCAATTTTAACCTTGTTTTTTCAAAAGACCTTGGATTAACAGTTTTGGAGAGGACACTTTTTTATTTTATTATTTTTACTCCGGAATTATCCGTAATTAGTAAACCCAAAATTATTATCTCACTTTGAGTAAGGTTTAAAATAATACCACAATTGTGGTATAATTAATCATGGAATTGCTTATATCAAAAATAAACTTCAATCAAACAAGAGACAAAATAATAGTTGTAGACATGTAATTTTTGACCCTCCTCGAGATTTTATTCTTTTTAGTATTTAAATACTTAGTTTAGGTCCAATATAGTTATTTCAACTAATTTTGACTCTTTTACATTATTTTTGGCACAAAAACGAAAATTACAAAAAAAATAATTTCATTAATATTTTGTAGTCATACTATTTTACTAGGATTTTTATTTTTACATAATCTTGAAAAATACCAAAATAGTTTCATAGTATAATATTATTTGTTTTAATTAATTATGATTAGTTTTATATTTTTATTTAATAAATTTTATATCATTTTTCAAAAGGAAGAGTGAGTTTTTGGGTTAGTTTATCACATTTTTAATGAGAAAGGTCCATTTTTAATCTTTTGGCCCAATTTTTAAGCCCAGCAAGACCTAACCCATTACCCCTTCTTCTTTAAACCCTTACACCCCAACCCTAGGGTCTGCTTCTTGAACCTTAGACTACAACACAAAAAAAACCTAGCTGAACTTTAAAAACCCCAGGGGCGCCCATCTTCTTCTTCGAGAGGCTAGCTGAACCATAGTGAAAGAGACCCAAAAAGACTCCAAGCCATCAGCAGCCTGAACACGACCAAACTCGCCGGAAAAGAGATCAGCGCCCATATCCTCCGCTCATCAAGCAAACGACCACCCATCGCCGCCTCTCTGTCAACCAGCCTCCCGCGCAGCAGCAAGTCCGGCGACAAACCAACAGCTTTCCACCTCTGGCCCTTCCAAAAACCAACGAAGAACAATCAGGTCAACATCGACCAGCTAACCCGCCAGCGACCCTGCCACCACCGTTCCTCCGCTGTCAACCAGCAACAGCCTCCGCTGTCAACCAGCAGCATCCGCAAGCTGCGAAAGAAAAACGAAAAAACTTAAGAGGGTTTGTTGTTAGTGTTCATTCTTGAATTCATAGAAGAACAAGTTTCGTCATGATCTAGAAAGAAGATAATGTATATCATCCTTTTAAGAATTACAAATAGCTTGAGTCTCCTAACATCTGATAACAAAGTGAGAACGAGAGGATGAGTTTGGACTAGAGTGTCCCAGTTATCCCTAGCCTCACGAAGGCATTCTCAGTTTCGAGCTTGGGGGCGTCCGTACGAGGTTTCCGATCCAGGTTCGTAGGCTTGAAGCAACCACTGATGTGTACTTGATTTTGAGTTTTACTATTTAATATAAAAGAGGGACTCATCTAAGGTTCAATATAAAAGAGGGACTCATCTAAGGTTCAATCTTTCTCTTTCCCTTGTTTTTTTGGGTTTATCTCTGTGAGTTGTTTGCGTTTGTTTACTGTTCATGCTTCAATGGTTGTTTTGTGAACTACTTGCAAATTTCGGCTTCAGATTCCTTTGAGTTTTGTTTTGTTTGGAACTTTAATTATCAACTATTTTATATTAAAGCTTAAGTTGAATGGAGACATTAAGTGAAGTTGGGGATAATTGTGATTAAGTGGTATTGATTTGTACGTCATTTAGTAAATAAATTAAATAATAGACTATAAGCTTGTAAATAAAATAGAATATTTAGGCATGTGTTGATTTTTATTAATTTCGTTTATTTACTTGCCAAAAATCAGTAGTATACATAGGTTCGCTAACACGGGTAGGCAAGCCTTAGGATTTTGTTAGTTTCGAGGCCAGAGGTCGTTCCCTTAGTTAAATTTACCCGGGGAATGTCCCGAGAGATTTGTATATATTTTATTCCGAGGAATGCCCGTAGAACTTTGTAATGAGAAGTCAAAAGTAGAACTTGTAGTGTTTTATTTTTTCGTGATTTTACCTCAACTTGAATATTTTAGAAGCCAACTTGCTCGAGTTCGCAACCGTACTAGTTACAGGACTCGGGGAATGCCTAACACCTTCTCCCCGAGTCAAATGAACCCCCTTACCCGATTCTCTGGTGCGAACTTAGTTTTAGAGTCTGAAATGCTTTAAAAGGAAAAGTCATTTTAAAAGAAAAACGGTGACCTGGCACATCGAAGTCAAAATCAGGTGGCGACTCTGAGTTATTTTTCGTTGAATACAATTTTTGTCACTTTCAAAATTAAAAACCTTTTTCAAGCTTTTCACTAAATCCTTTTATTTATTTAAGAGGGTTAGCGGAGGTTTGGTTAAAAAAGGGGTGTGACAATAGTATTACACTCTATCTCATGATAATTATCTTTGTCACTGTAAACAAACCAAACTTAAGATTTAAAATAAAAAATAGTTTTTCAGAATCCTACTCAAAAGTCAAAAATAATGCTCTTATTTTTTTTCTTCTAATTTTAGCAATAATAGCATCACATCGAGTTATCTATATTATATTAAAAGCACGAAGGTCGTTAGTAAAATATCGTTCGCCTTTTTTATCCTTTAAAAATAAATTTCACACTAGACAAAATAGTAATTCAATTATTTTCCTAACAGTTATGACTTTTTTTCCCTAACATTTAAGACTTTGAAGTCAACTAAAATTATAGTTATTAAACATTTCCTTATTTGAAGGAAGTCCTAATATTTAAGAATTTAAAATCAAGTAAGCTTTTATTTATGTAAATTCTTTCCATATTTGAATTGAATAAAATAACTATTACCGTGTAAGAATAAGTATGTTTCTTCCATGTAGAATAAATAATCCTAATTCCACACAAAAAAACGTTTAATAAACAAAATTAACTTTGTCATTATAACTATATTTCTTTCTCCAGAAACAAACAAACCAAAATAACATTAATAATTATGGAGTTTAAAAGTATAAAAGACAAAGCCAAATATTATATTCAACGAACAACAAAGATTTTGGCTTTGAAAATAATAGTTAGCGTTAGTTGGAAGAATTATTTTGAAAAGTAACATTTTGGTTAGTTGTCATTTTTTGAATTTGAAAAATAAATAGTCTCAAAGGATAAAAATTATTGTCGATGTTCGAGAGAACATAACACAAAAAAAGTATCTAAGATAAATAACAACCTAAAATTATTAAGAGAGAGTTAAATAGAGGTAAAGGTGGCACAATAAAAATTGATTTATACCAACTTTTATATAGAGTTATATAAAAGTTAAGAGAGAGTTATATAGAGTTATCTGTACCTTTTTAAAAACTATTTTTTTCTTCAGAAAGGAACCCTACGTTTAAAATATTTGTCTAACATGTAGAACTAAATCAAATTTAATTTTAACATGAATTTTATATTCTTGCTGCTTCTAGAATAGTATTAACGTAGTCTTTTTAGAACCCGTGAATTGCATAAAATTTTGTTACAACATAGACGCGTAGTTCTTTACTAATTTACTGAAAATAATTACTATATTTTTTCTTATTGATTAGAGTAATAGCACAATTTATATTTTCTCAACGAGAAAAAAAAGGCATCTTTTGTCAGTTGGTTGACTTTATTTGTATTTTTTTGTAATAAACTTAAGAATATGCAACTTTTCAAATAAAATTTTACGGAATAACTTAAATATCCAAGAGTTAATGTGTTCTTGCTAAAACTAAAAATGAAGTATAACTTGTGAAATTGAAGTAATGATATTCTAAAATTTGTAAGGATTTTTAAGTTGCATGTCTTATATGGGGTATAGTTTCTCTATTTATTGTGTTAGCTAGATAGATTCAACAATTCGTTTCAAGAACTTATATTTTTTCTATAATTTTATCTTATCACTCAAACATAATTTCTAATAGAATATTTATGTAATATTTTAATAGTTCATATTCATCGATATAGCATTCACGCGTAATCGTTCGTCATTTTACCCTTTAGAATTAGCTTTCATATTGGACAAAATAGTAATTTAAGTTAGTTTCCTAAATTTAGAAATAGTCATTTAATTATTTCCTTAATATTTAGAATAATCACTGTAGTAATTATTTTTCTAATATTTAGGATTTTGATCTAAGAAATCATGTTATTTAATTGGAATACTTCATATAAACTTAATTTAGATTTAAGGTATTGAATTTCAAGAATTCATGAATATTTTTTTAATATTAGGTTTAGGACAATTTTATTTTCGTTATAAAAGTTTGGTTTAGTAGTCCTTATTTTCTTATTTTTTTAATATACTTTTAGGAGTACTTTTTCAAGGTTTATGAGTATTTCTTTTAAATAATAAAATATGTTGAATTATTTTTCTTATATTTAAAATTTTAATATCAACTAAATTTTTGTTATTAAATCATACTTGGGAGTAAAAACACATATCTAGCAATCACAGACATAATAATCTCAATCAATTCCAATTATTTTAAAATTCAAGTATCAAGCTTAACTAAGAAAATAAAATTATAAAATTAGAACAACTTTTTGACTGAAGACATTGACGAATTATTGAGAACTTCTATGGAGTAGTTTCTTCTTTTATTGAGTTAAGTACATAAGATCAACATTTATCATTTTTAGGAAAATAAACTTATATTTTATAGCTTTGATACAATATTTCAATATAATATCTATACGACTTTTTAAAATTCTTTTATCCATTGAGATATTGTACACGCGCAACGCGCGTAACATAAGACTAGTTCACTTAAGTGCTCCCACTTAATACTTATTAAGGAGGACAAAGACTATCTTTTCAGAAGCCCCTTTCTTATCTTATTCAGTTGTATTTGATAGAAACTCTACAATCTTGACGAGAATACATGTTCTAAACTTGTTCCATTTTACACCTCCATTTACCGTAAGAGTAAATATATAAGAATAATTTCAACTTCGCTGAGGATAGTACTCGTGCTTAATTTATAATGAATTTAATTAGAGCTGTCAATATGAACTGGCCGGGTTAGCCTAATCCAATCCACATGAGCTTTAGCAATTGACGGGTTGGGCTGGCTAGCTCACCATTTTGATGGGCCTTATAATGGTCAGCCCACCTCAGACCTATGTGGGTCGCGGGTACCCATGGGCTGACCCATCCTTTTTTGAAAAGGGACTTTTACCTTCCTATATCACATAGGAAACCTTATTACCCTCAATGTTTAAGGTTTGATTTAATTACAAACCCGTATATCAAATTACCAATCATATACCATACTTAATTAAGGGTCTAATTAATGGGTAATTTTTACTCCTTAATTAAAGGTCCATATATCCCACGTTTCTCTCTCCCCTTAATTCCTAAGACCTACGCAGTTTTTCCCCTCCCCTTTCTTCCTCTTCTCCATTCCTTCTTCTTCTCAAAAAATACAGAGATGAAAATTGCAATTTTGTTACGTACGAAATAATAGGACCCACACTTTCCTATTTCTTTTCGGATTCAAAATCATATTCTTATGGTTTTACGACATAGAGTTACTGCCTTCACCAAATATTGAAGATAAATCTTCAAAGTTCATACACACATTTACCTTCAGCTTCAAATTTTTTCAATGAAGAAGAACAAACATTCAAAGAGATAAAAGAGCAACAATTTTACCATTGACAGCCATTAAAAAGCTTTGAATCTTTGAATTCAAATTTGGGTTTTCAAAAATCATTATTTGTTTTGATTGGGTGTTGTTGTAAATAATTGAGAATATATTTTGGAGTTTATATCTCAATTTTGAAGGGTTTTGGTAAAGATTTATACTTGGTTTTGGCTGAATTGTAGATTGAAACTCGAAGAAGAAGAAGAAGAAGAAGAAGAAGAAGAAGACATATTGCAGAAATTGTAGATAAATTGTAGTTACAGTTGGATTGATCAGAATTTGAACTAAATACATCTTCGCACATGTTGACTACAAAAATTTTCTTTTCATCTACAAAAATTCTACAAATATACTACAAATCAATTTTAAGTATGTATAAAGCAGTATTATTTGTAAGAGTATCTACATAATTACTATATTTATACTACAATTAAACTACAATCTATGTTGAAAATCTATAAATTATCTACAAAATATCTACAAACTGGGTACATTGAATTTTAATATCCCAATTCTCATTCAATTGTAGCATAATTGGGATTTTTGACATAATTGCGTTTTTCAAAAGATTTGTAGAAGTTTTAGTCGTTTTTGATGTGTGAAAACAGAAAACAAAGCACCGACAATTAGAATACAAATAATCTACAATTTATCTACAAAATATCTACAAACTGGGTACATTAAATTTTTATATCCCAATTCCCATCCAATTGTAGCATAATTGTGATTTTTGACATAATTGAGTTTTTTCAGAAGATTTGTAGAAGTTTTAGCAGTTTTTTATTTATGAAAACAGAAAATAAAGCATCTACAATCAGAATACAAATAATCTACAATTTATCTACAATTTTTGCAATATGTCTTCTTCTTCTTCTTCTTCTTCTTCTTCTTCTTCTTCTTCTTCTTCTTCTTCTTCTTCTTCTTCTTCTTCTTCGAGTTTCAGTCTGAAATTCAGTCAAAACCAAGTCTAATCTTCACCAAAACCCCTCAAAACTGAGATATAAACTCCAAACCATATTTCCTATTATTTTCAACAACACTCAATCCAAATAAATAATAATTTTTGAAAACTCAAATTTGAATTCAAAGCTTCCAAGCTTTTTAATGGCTATCAATGGTGGAAAATATATGGAAGAACATATGAAGATGAAGATGAAGAATAGAAATCTCCTTTCCGTTCAAAACTTGAATTTAATGTAGACTCAATCAATCGCAAGATTTTTTCCTGATTTTTAGCGCGTTAATTATGGAAGATTTTGCCCAATTAATCGTGTATTAAACAAATGGTACAAAAAATTGTAGGAAAACTGTGGACTGGACGGGTAATTTACATAGTATGCACATATTTGGTAATAAGGTTTCATATATGGTATAGTTAGGAAAAAGTCCCTTTTGAAAAATATAGTTTTATATTTTTTCTTTAATATTAACCTAAAAAAAGATAAATACTTAAAAGTTAAAAAATCCTATTAGAAAAATTTCGCGAAATTTAATAACTTTTTATACTGTCCCATTATATCAAAATAAATACTAAAAAGTAAAAGACAAAACTATATTTCATTCACTAAATCAAAACTCAAAACAAACTATTTAGGAGAACGCTCATGATGCTTATGGGATAAACACATTTGAATCCTCTTGTGACAAGATTGTCTTAACATCTTCACTTCATCTAATTCTACAATTCATATGCAATATTAATTAGTTAAATATTAAGAATAATTAAATTTTAATAATTAATAATATTCAAATTCACATAAAAAATATTACCAATTTGAGTTTGGGAAAAGCCGTGCAACCAATTTCGAGTAGTAACAAGTGTTTGGACATTTTCATGATGAATGCAACTTCCGTAATTGGTAAGAACACGACAACCAATGCTAAATGTTGACTCCGATGCTACAGTGTCATATACTTTTTATATTTTGTATATTTTAAATAAAATGCCCACGGCCCGGCCCGGCCCAGCCTCAGTCAAGCCTCACGGGCTGCGGGCTTACTCGGGCCGGGCTTAAAAGCCTCGTTTTTGAACGGGCTTCAAAAATTCTACCCTAACCCTACTAAATCATGGGTTGGGCTGGATTGACCCATATTGACGGCTTTATATTTAACTAGCATTGTCGGTGTAAATTATCTTTTGTAGCACATATTATTTACTTTATTTTTAAAGTTTTCTTAGGAGGAATTCTCCACACTTACTGGGACTTTTTGTTAAATTTTAGGAATTAGGAGTTGACTGGTTGTAGTTTAACAAAATGAAGGAATCTGCAATTAACTCTTTCCATAACGAGCTAACGACAAACAATAACAATAATAATATCATCCACTACTTTCTTTAAGCCTCGTTTGTATGTGCAACCGAATATTCTGCCCTTTAATAACAATTAAAAAAGAAATTTTTACCTCCTATAGCAAAGATTAACATCTTATTTATTTTAAATAAATACCATTTAAAAGAATTATATTCTATATATACCTTTTAATGTTTATAACAAAATATTTAATTTTGGTTACCTCCTAGTCCTAAGCCACTAAATACGCTAATCAGTTACACTATTTTCTTTCTCTCTACTTTGATACATCACATTCTCTTCCCCCATCCCATTAAAATTTTCGATCTCCTCCTCCTTCCACCGGATTTGTGCAAAACCCACTTCAGAGCAGGTTCACTCTCTGCTTCAGCCGATGTGTGCTTTGTCTTCTTCTATTTGGGAATTTAGAGTTCTTTTCGACAGAATCAAACCAACTTCATCAATCCAGAGCAATTCCATGTCGCCTTTCTTTTTCTTTCTTTTTTGCTTTGTCTTCTTCTATTTAGGAATTTAGAGTTCTTTTCGACTTAATCAAATCAACTTCATCTATCCAGAGCAATTCCACGTGACATTCATGCCACAACGTTATCTTTCGTGAAGAAGGATATTTTTTTTAATATATTTCAATGTAATTTCAACGTATTACGCTGTATTTTCATGTATTTCATTGTATTTATTGCCTTTTTTTCCATTGTAATTCAATGTATCTCGTTGTATTCCATATATTTTATTGTATTCTCTGTCTTTTTTTTCCATTGTATTTCAATGTATCCCGATGTATTCTATGTATTTCATCGTATTTACTGCCTTGCTATATGCCATGAATGTATTCATAAGTTTTTTTAATTAATATAATTTATGTATTCAAATGTATTATATAATTTTTCTGAAGATTACTATGTTTTTGGGGTATTTTTTGGTTGAGAAACTTTTTTATAACTGAAAATACAAAATTTGTGTGTTATAATTGAGTTTGTTGAGTTATATTAGGAGTCTATTATGTTAATTGATTCACTTTCCGTTTTAAAAACAGTGTAATCCCCTATTTCACGACGTGAATACAATCGAATACAATAATTTGTCCAGCTGTAATCCCATGTTTCACTCCAAGAATACAGTCGAAAACACTCGAATACAACAACTGATTAACTGGACTTCCCTGATTCACGCCTATTTTTGCTACTGTATTCATGAATACAATAGCTTAAATACATCAAATAAATCTTATAACCATATAAAAGGTATCTATAATCCGTAATATCGTAAATGGTATCTATAGATGGCTAATTACTACTAAAAAATAGTGTTTTATGAAAATTTCCCAAAAAAAAATCAAGTACAACCCTATAGCTTGGCCTTTAATAACAATTAAAAAATCAATTACCTGTCTTACGGCTCTTAAAATAGAATTACGAAAGCTCTTCTTGTGGTAAAGTTGAGAAAATTCTCTTCATATTGCAAGGGCTTCCAGTTAAGAAGATTT
The DNA here is from genome assembly GCF_000715075.1 of Nicotiana tabacum. Lineage (NCBI taxonomy): Eukaryota > Viridiplantae > Streptophyta > Magnoliopsida > Solanales > Solanaceae > Nicotiana > Nicotiana tabacum. The sequence goes on along the minus strand of NC_134085.1, from coordinate 189,975,307 downwards.
TGATAATGATTTAATACTCATTTCATAAATATCTTTTACCCAAGTATTGTAATTTAAAGTGGCATTTTATTTACACCGTTTATAATCCAACAAGAAGAAGATAATTTAGAGCAGGCTCGATTAGATAAGGGGAATGAAATAGCGACATAACACGTTACTTTTTAGTATTACCAATCTCATGCTTACAATAAAAGTAATAACAGTTGCTTTTTAAGTAACGGTAAAATATTAGGTTATGAATAAGTAAAAAAGTTAAACCCGTAAAACTAGTATGAAATTCGGTACAACAAAAATCACTTCCCTCATTAAGACTTAACATTAGCTTTTTAATGTGTGTACAATGTCAATGTAAAGATAAAATCACATATAATAAGTGCAATTGATACCGGAAAATAGGCAACAGAAAGGTAATCTTCAATAACAAAGTAAATTGCAAAGGTGCTGTAAAATTTATTTACATTAAACGGCAGCCTGATGCACAAAGTATCCTACATTCACGTAGGATCCGGGAAAGCGCCACACCTCAAAGGGTGTGATGTAACCTATAGGTCACACGAAAATAATTTTATTATTGCTCCAAGGCTCTCCTTTCCAAATGCTATTAAAATAAATCCCAAGCCGGAAATGACTAGAGCATGACATAGCACACAAGCGGGGCAAGTGCACAGATAGCTATTCTTAGGGATGTAGCCAGTACTTACTTATTTTGTCCTGAAATTTTAAACTAAAAATCTTAATTTTAGGACAATTCAGGTTATTTTTATCCTAAAATTAAACTGAAAAATTGAAATTCATGATGCACTAGCTAATTCCTGTATAGCAACTCCGCGGGCATAAAGAATACGGGAAAATCATTAATGTTATGAATGGAAAGATTGGGAAATTCACTTAGCTTTGTACGGATTTCAATAGAGAAAGTATAGATAAATATTTTATGCATATGGCTCACTGTAATGAAGCAGAAAAAATTAGTATAAGATATATGGTTATTTTTCTTTTACCCAAAAAAAACAATTAAAAAATTAATATGTGCCTGCTTTAGCTTGACCATCTCTTTCCATTTAATTGGAAGACAAGGGACAAAGAGGAAATTTGGTTTGTGAACTTAGTTATATTGAGATTATAAATTTTAAGACAATATTAATAATGAGATTATATAGAGGACACACTTTAATTGGTAGATATATAGTTCATTAGATTAAAATAAGATACACCGGTTATAATATAAAATATGCATTTGCTTCTCAATAGATAAATTTGGATAAGTTTTAATTTCAACTTTAACTTCGGCTTTTTTACAAGATATGGATTAAAAACTTGGGAGACGATTATTTTTAATATTCTATCGTTTTATCCCTAGATTAGTCATTTTATGATTGTTATCTTATATTGAGTGATTTAAATATAATATCACAACTATGATATAAATAATCTCCTGATTGCTTATATATGTTATTCGGTAATTATTATCTCTTGTCCTTGTAAACAAACCATATTACTTAAAAGTTAAAATAAAAATCAAATTTATGTACACCTAGAATGTCATTTACCTAGAAAATTAATACCTTTTCCTTTTTTTTTCTGACTTTGGTAATAGTAGTTGTTTGAGCAGGTTATAGAGAGCACAGGTTACGTCATACACTTAAGTACTCCCACTAACCAAGGATATAGAGACTACAAATTTTACAATAAAATTTACTTATAGTGATTTATTTTGTAATTATTATCTCTTATCCTTGTTAAAAACCATATTACTTTAAAGTTTATAATAAAAATTAATTTTATGTATACCTATAATGCCATTTACCTCGAAAATTAATGCTCTTATTATTTTTTAGCTTTGGTAATAGTTGTGTTTGAGCAGGCTACACAGAGCATCAGGTTACGTCATCTACTTAAACTTCCACTTATTTAAGGAGATATGGACTAAAATTTTTACAAGGCAAAATACATGGTGTTAGTTTATATGAGTCCACCAAACTATAGAGTACCTGGTCCTCTATGAGATGATGCGTAGAATGCAGTAAAGACTGAATGTAAAGAAGGCAAGAGATTTTCTACGTGAAAAAATCCCACACAAGGGGATCAAAAAACCACGACATACTCTTGTAGGCTTTTAACTCAACTAACTTGCAATCTCTCTATTACAAGCCACTTTGCAAAGACCCCGTTGCAAAGACTTCAAGCTAACTTGTGATGCAACCACCACAAGTCACTCTTTAACTTTCCTAGTTATAAAGGATTTAAACTTATGACTATCCCTAGCCACAACATAAACTCAGAAGTTTACGAATTTTGTTTGTTCCTAAGATAACGCTTCTAAGAAAGCAAACTAGGAATTACAAAGACGAACAAATAACAAGATTACAACTCAACTACGGATATACATAAACTCATTTAGAAACTGATCCTTAGTGGAGTTGTCTTCTTGTTCTCGACACACCAGTGACTTCAATGCCGGATGAATACTTTTGTTTCTTGAGAGAATATCACTGAATGCACAAAGAATGGTGTGTCTTGCACCAGGTTATTTTATCACAAAAGATAGCACAATGGATAGTGATGTCAACTCTTGGTGTACGCTTCTTCCCAATGAGAAGTGACTGATGTTGCACCAGGTTGTTTTATTTGCGTTCCAACTGGATAGCGGACTTTGTACTTATGTCAGGACATACCAACGTACCGGGTCCTAGTTGTGTTCCTCTTATGTGACAGTTGCTAGATGGTCACTTTCTTCTGCTATGTTCCAGCTGTGTACTCAACTTGTACTTTTGTGAGAGAACCCTAAGGGAGCAGGTCCTTGTTATGTTCATCTTTATATTGATTGCGTACAGTCACTGACTTGTTCTTGTGTCAGAGAACCCTAAGGGACCAGGTCACCAGGTCCCTGTTGTGTTCCTCCTTATGGTCGTTCATCCATTTGCTGATTTTCAGACTTCGACTAGTTCACATGAAATGTATATCCTGTAGGCCAGGTTCTCTATCTGGTTCTTCACGACAAGTTTGTTAGATCATCAAAACATAAGAATCATAAGGCTAAGACATTGAAAATCCATCAATTTCTCCATTTTTGATGATAACAAACTTAGGCATGGATAGTATTTGTTTAGAGCAGAAATAACCAGATGAGATGCCAGAACTACACGATGTTCTCCCTTAATCTCGGATCTCCCTCTTTGTGATTTTCCCTTAATCGTAGAGTTGATATCCCCCTTAATCTCAGACTTGATTTTCCCTCACTCTCACCTACACATTTGTTAGGTACACATTTATCTTACCTACACATTTGTGAGGGGTAAGAAGCATATTACCCCTCACTCTCACCTACACATTTATCTTCCCCCTTTTGGCATCATTAAAAAGAACAGGTACTAAGAAGAGCACAAGAACAGGTAATAAGCATAAAGAAGTCTAACACAACTAGCTCATGCCATATATGTGCACACAACATGACAGAAAAGGGAAGCCAGAGAACACAGTATTGTACAGGCAATGAAAGGGGGGCTGTTTTATTAATGTTTACATTTGACTGAGTAAGTCAGGAGCAGCAATGATTAAGTTCAACATGCCATCACAAAAACAAGCAAACAAAAGTAAAAGAGCAGCCACAGGATGTTGGAGCAAAAATAGCTTGACATAAAGAAGATCCTAATGGACACTAAAGGAAGGAGTCTTGGAGGAAGAGACATCAATAGTTTTGAGAACCAGGTCCAGTTTAGCATTTGCAGACAGTTGTTCTTCAAGTAATTGAGCTCGAAGTCTCTCATTTTCCTTTGTCAATCATGCAACCTCCTTATTTATAGAATCAAGTCCTTTAGCTGCTTGACTGAGCTGAGTTTCCAGTATGGCATTTCGAGCCCTCAACTTTCTTATTTCCTCAGAGGCTACATTTTGAGCATTGATCAGCTGAGAAATGGTCGAGATGCTTCCACCAACTCTTTCTATACATTCACATTCTTCTAGAGTGGTTTTAAAGAAGGTATGCTTGCGTGTGCCCACTCTGGAATTCCCCAAGGGGACCTTATAGAATCTGAACACCTGAATGAGGAGAAAGCCATAAGGTAACCCATGATTTTCACCCTTAAAATTTGCCACCTTCTACATATGATCTATCATGATTGCTGGTAAATTACTTGGGACAAACTCATCAGGAGCTTCCATTAGGACCATATCCGATTTTGTAGTAATAGAGCGCCTCTCAGAGCGGGGTAAGAGTACTTTATTGACCAGTTCAAAAAGAAGCTGGTACTCAGGAAGCAATACCTTCTTATGCACCTGTTCCCCCGTTCGATAGCTTGCTACTTCATGATAGCTCTCCGAAAGCTTACTTCACAGATACCCTTAACTGAGGACATACCTTCACACGGAATTCTGAGAACCTTTCCAAATATTGAAGCATCGAGTACAATGTCTACTCCATTTATGAGTGCACAGATGTGATCCCCCTCAACAGTGAAAAGAGATGCGTAGAAAGTTTATACTTCGTCTTCATACTCCAGAGGCATGCTTCCTTAAAACAAGTGTTCCCATTGTTGAAATTCCATAATCTCCAGAATTTGTCTCATGCTTTACATCTCCGAAATTGCTGTATCAAATGTACGACCCCACAACACTTTCTGAGTTCTTAATATCTGCTGCCAAAGACCACCATCACAAGTCTTGGATCTTATTGAACCAGGTTCTTTAATAGTTTTCTTTTTTCGTTTGCTAGGCCCTTCGACGGACTTTCCTTTCCAGCTTCCTATCCCCACAATATTGTCCTCAGACACAGCTAGCTCAGTTTGACTCCATTTAGACTTGCTATTGTACTTTACGAATGACCCTTTCTGTTCCTCAACAGTTTCCTCAACTATCATAGATTGTTGTACTAAGGAACCAGGTTCCCTAGAAGCATCTTTGTCTGTCCGGTTTACTGACACACTCTTAATGAAATCCTTTGGATTCATTTTCCTCTTTTTCCTTGTCGTGACACTCCTCTTACTTTTCTGCAATGAGGATTCAAAACTCTCTTACTGTAGTGACCTGGTAGTGAGTGATTTAGAGGAAGACTCTAAGATCTTGGAGTGAACATGAGGTGCAGGAGTGAGTTTGCATGGAAGAGAATCAGGTTCATCAGAAGGCTTTTCTAAGAATATCTCATGAGCCAAGGACTCAAGGAGTGCTATGGTTCTTACATCTCCTAGGAATGGAATTTCTTCTCCCTGGTACTCAGACGAGAGATATGATCCTTCATTCATCAGATTCTCAGCAACTATAGCCATAATGTTATGAGCTGCTTCCTTTTTTGGTGACTCCTTGAGAGTCACTGAGTCCGACATGGAGGAGTTCAGATACTGGTTAGGATCATCCTCAGGGCCTTCTGACACTTGAGGAGTAAAACCTCCTGTGTGGTCTTTGATGAAATCGTAGGATTGATTAGACATAAGATGCTTAAAATAATGGTAAACAGGGTTTATCAGAAATGGAAAAACTATATGAGTGAAGGAGGAGCCAAGAGTGGGTAAGGTGGTAGAAGGCATGAAATAATGATGCTCTGGGAATGATTTCAAGGACAATAACGAAGTGGGAGAATAAGAAGATTGTTCGATAGTCATTAGATGAGTACTTGGTAGACAAGTAGAGAGAGAAAGAGAGAGACGAGGAGAATATCCTAGCTATACAAATAAGATGAAGGTTCATGACTTGCCGTGAGAGAGAAAGAAAGTTTTATTGGAAGAAGGGCTAATGATGAGTGGAAAGCGAAACAAGTTCTGAATAGTCCTAAAAGCGGCGGTAGGTTTGTGGGAAGTGTTACCGTGTAGAGGGGATGAAAAGATTTGAAAGACAAGACATGACACGCAGACGTTGAAAAGTCAGATGATGTGGCAGTTGAGTTACAATTTTTTTTATTTAGAGAGGGCATGCAGAGTTAAGCACATTACTACTAACCTGAGATACCGGAACCTGATGCTAGAGTAATATTTTGAACAAGGTTTTAGCAGCTCCTCTCTCGCAGTTCATAACTGTACCTTTGGCTTCTATGATCGTCATGTGTGTTTACCTACAACGATATTGATGTGAGTTAGGCTTAGTTAGAAAACACTTTAGCTACCTTTACCTGAAGGTGTCTTACACAACCAATAGATGGAGGATCAGGTTCTTCATTAGACTTTTGTGACCCCATCTTCACCTTGATTTATCCAAAATATTCTCTACTTGAGGCTTTGATGTAGATATCTGGAGTTTGGTCTTCTGTTCTGCAATGCTTTCCACTGTTCAATCCCTTCTTCATATTGACCCTCAGAAGATGATCTCACCCTTCAATGTGCTTGATCCTCTTATTTTTGAAATTCCTCTCCAGTTGTTGATGAGACCATTATGTTTTGCTTCCTTGTCTTCCAGAAGATGAGGCATGAATCATGACAAGTGAACCGTTCCAAAAAGCGCTTTTCTTTTCCATAGGAAAACATGTTTATCTAGCTCTAGAGTAAAAGAGAGTGATTGACTAGTTACGTAGATGGGAGCGTTTGGTTTTCCAATTTGAGACAGAAGTTTGATTGAAGAGAGAGATGTGGAGGTTAATTTGATTTCCCCACACTTTGTGTTCTGCTGCTTGTGTAGTGCCATGAGCTGCATTTTTACTCTTCCTTCAGCTTCAGTGGTAGTAGATGCACCAGGTTCTTTGTAAGACGTGGAGGATAATGTTGTGTTGTCTTTCGCTAGTATCCTTCATCTTACTCACTTTATCATCCTCCCTATCTGAAGCCTCAGATATTTCCTAGAGACAGGGTTGGTTAATCATATTAATCATCACTGTTTCTTTCTTGGCCAGGGAAAGTGTCTTGTTGAATACCGCATGAGCACCTTCTACCATTTAGTATGCCCTTTGTTGGAAACTTTGTGGCCTTGTTTTGTGGATTGTACCCTAGAAGTATTTCTTCGCTCGTCTTTTTGCATTGAGTTTCCCAAGTTGATCATTGTTGTTGTCAAAAACAAGGCATTTTCTTCCATTTGGCAGCTCCTGCTGGGTTTTGATTTAAGAGGGACATGTTCCGAAACTTGTTTTCAAAGTAGAGGGCAGTATTTACTGTTTTTTGCCTAGAATTTCTTGGCGATTCCATAGGCGATGAGCACTGTCCATGCAACATTTCCAGTTCCGTTTTTTCTTTTAGCTACACCATTTTGATGTGGAGTCCTTGGTGTTGAGAAATTGTGCGTGATCCCTTCTCCCCCTCCTCCTTCATTTTGTGAACTCATGTCCAAGTGACACTTGAGTTTGGCAGACCACGGACCATGTCCAGCTGAGTTAATTTATTCGGAGGTGAGAAGTTTGCATATACCAATCCTTCATGCCATGGTTGCGACTTTACTCATCTCATACCACCAGCTTGTGGAGATTCATAATTAGTCGGAGTGGATGTTCTTGTTTTCTTTGTCCACTGAGACCACTTGGCGAGTTATCAGATTGGTGACTGCACTTTTTAGGCCATTCACATAGAGCTCGTTCCCACTTGAGTGCCGAAAGAACTTTTCTACCTTTTCATTCACTGAGAATGTACCCTTTACTTCCTTCTCAATGATACATTCCCTTCCTGCAGGGCTTTTAGTGAGAAGATATTCATGATATTTTAAGCTGCGCGCTTTAAGCATCCACTGTCCATAGTCTATCGCAATACGCTTCCTCTCACTGTTCCCTGCTCATGCACATCAAGGGTTAGATTTAGGAAGCCAAACTAGTTTGAATCCCTTGTTATTATAAAAAGGATGAATGAGGGATTTCCTAGTCCATGTAGGCAACATCCGTTTTTTGCTAGTGGTACCTGGTCCTTTGTTAGTAGTCACTCAATCAGTAAACACTTTGTTTTTCTAAGCAGACTGAACCTTGGTCTGGCAATTTTCTTTAAAATGCCCATTGTTCCACAGTGAGTACATAGCCAGTTATCATGTACAATGAAATACTTGATGTGCGGGTTGTCGAGAGTTTTCTCCCTTTGGAACCCGATGCCCTGCTTGTTCCCACTATTGTTGAGATACATGGCAGTGACAGCATCTGAGGACCAGGTCCACTTTAGGGATTTCTCAAGATCATTACTTTCTCCAACTAAGCTTGGAGTTGCTGATTCCTCTCGAGTTCACTATAGAGACTGATTTTTACAACAGTTAACTCCTTTTCAAGCATAATGTGCGTCTCACTGGCTACTTCCTTCCCTTTCCCAAGACTTACATTCCTATGTTCTCTATTGATTCCCTCAATGGTTTCCTCTAGATCAATGCATATTACTAACAAGTCATCCCTTTCCTCTTCAGTAGATGCAACCTTTTCTTCTAAGGTATGTTTCTTATTGTTAAGGCCTTCTATTGTTTCTTTTAGATCAACAACTACTACCATCAGATCGTCTCTCTCACTTTCCATACTAGTTATTCTTTCATTCAAAGCTTCCTTCTCTTGTTCAAGATTAGCTATGGTCTCATTTAAGTCCACTACACAGACCACTAGATCATCTCTAGATTGTTCGGCCTCTTATAGTTCTATGGTCAGGATCTCCTTATCATTTACAAGGCTATAATAGGCATCAATTAGGACATTAGATAAAGACCTTAACTTCTTAGAAGAATATGATTTCAGATTTCTTTGAACATCACTGAAGTTTACCTCATCGTCTTCATCTTCTTCATCATCATCATTTGACTGATCCATCAACGCAAATAGTGAATCGTACTTCGTTGCTTTAATTTCCACTGCCCTCATGGAACTGTTTTCTGCATCTGATACCCTTTCGGATTCACTTGAGGAGTCTCCCCAAGCAGCAAGAGCCTGCTTAACGATATTGTCTGCAACACTTTTTCGATTGAATCTTTTATCTGGAACCAGGTTCCTTTTTCCTACTTTGTCAGGATTTAACTGGTACTGCTCCTGTTTCGCGAGTGGGCAGTCTTTGATGAAATGCCCTGACTTTCCACATCTGTGATAGAGATCATTGTTCCTTGTTTAACTTGAACTGCCCCACTTTGGTATAACACCATTTCTTCGAACCATTTTTTGAAATCTCTTAGTAAGATAGGCCATGTCACTATCTTCATCACTTGAATCACTGCTTTCAGCCTTAAGCACCAGGTTCTTTTCCTTCTTAGGCTCTCTTATTTCACTATCTTTCTTTCTTTTCATCTCTTATATATTCAAATTAACAATCAACTCCATCCATGGTCAGAGTCTGTAGATCTTTAGCTTCAGTGATGGCAATTACCTTACTTTCCCAAAACCCAGGTAGGACATTGAGAATTTTCCTTACAAGCTTGTTTCTGGGAATGACATCTCCAAGTGAGTGAAGTTCATTTATGATGGAGGTGAATATGGTGTGCATATCTTGTATGGACTCATCATCCTTCATTCTGAAGAGCTCATATTCAGTGGTGAGCATGTCGATCTTGGATCGTTTGACCTGAGTAGTTACTTCGTGTGCGGTTTGTAAAGATTCTCATATTTCTTTGACAGTATCACAAGCTGATACTCTGTTGTACTCATCGGGTCCTATGCCACACATCAAGATTTTCTTGGCACGATAGTTCTTTTCTATAGCTTTTTTGTCGATGTCATTGTACTCTCTTCTCCCTTTGGGCACCAATGGTCCTGTTTCTTCAAGGGAACATGTGGACCATCACAAATGATGTCCCACAGCTCTGAATCTTCTGCCATCATAAAATCATGCATTCGGGTTTTTCACCAGCCATAGTATTAACCATTGAATCTGGGAGGTCTATAGGTTGATTGTCTTTCTTCAAAATTTGATGGAGCAACCATTGAGGATCCTTCCTAGGTGTTAGACTGATAGAAGAAACCTGTTCTTATACCAATTGTTAGTTTATATGAGTCCACCAAACTATATAGTACCTGGTCCTCTATGAGATGATGCGTAGAATGCAGTAAAGATCGGATGTAAAGAAGGCAAGAGATTTTCTACGTGGAAAAATCTCACACAAGGGGATCAAAAAACCACGACCTACTCTTGTAGGCTTTTAACTCTACTAACTTGAAATCTCTCTATTACAAGCCACTTTGCAAAGACCCTATTGCAAAGACTTCAAACTAACTTGTGATGCAACCACCACAAGTCACTCTATAACTCTCCTAGTTATAAAGGATTTAAACTTATGACTATCTCTAGTCACAACATAAACTCAGAAGTTTACGAATTTGGTTTGTTCCTAAGATAACGCTTCTAAGAAAGCAAAGTAGAAATTACAATGACAAACACATAAAAAGATTACAACTCAACTACGGATGTACATAAATTCATTTAGAAATTGATCCTTAGTGGAGTTGTCTTCTTGTTCTTGACACACCAGTGACTTCAATGCCGGATGAATACTTTTGTTTCTTGAGAGAATATCACTGAATGCACAAAGAATGGTGTGTCTTGCACCAGGTTATTTTATCACAAAAGATAGCATAATGGATAGTGATGTCAACTCTTGGTGTAAGCATCTTCCCAATGAGAAGTGACTGTTGTACTATATGCACAACCACTTCTGGGCAGTTGCGTTCCAGCTAGATAGTGGACTTTATACTTCTGTCAGGACACACCAACAGACCTGGTCCTAGTTGTGTTCCTCTTTTGTGAGAGTTGCTAGATGGTCACTTTCTTCTGCTATGTTCCAACTATGTACTTGACTTGTACTTCTGTTAGAGAACCCTAAGAGAGCAGGTCCCTATTGTGTTCCTCTTTATATTGATTGCGTACAGTCACTGACTTGTGCTTGTGTCAGAGAACCCTAAGGGACCAGGTCACCAGGTCCCTGTTGTGTTCCTCCCTGTGGCCGTTCATCCATTTGCTGATTTTCAGACTTGGACCAGTTCACATGAAATGTATATCTTATGGGCCAGGTTCTCTATCTGGTTCTTCACGACAAGTTTGTTAGATCATCAAAACATAAGAAGCATAAGGCTAAGACATTGAAAACCTATCACATAGTTTACCCATCAACCTTGCAGTGAAATCCCTGTTACACACCTCTCTTTCACGAGAAACCTTTTACATATTCAATCTTTCAAAAGTGTGTCTAAGGCACACCACTTTTGTGCTTGACCAATTTTTCAGATAACGTGAAAGTCACGCCCTAATAGGGTCGTGACACGTGTCATTGACTTTAAAAAGGAAAAAAAATATTAGAAATTAAAATTAAAACTCATCTTCTTCATCTTTCCATTTCTATCTTAAACATTATTGTTGCTACCACCATGGTTGTTTTTGAGAAAGTTTCCAACGACACCAAAATTCAACCACACTATCTAAACAACTAGCCAAAAATAATCGAGCAACAAATTGCGTTCAATAACCCAATAATCAATAAGACCCAATTGAATTTTTAAGCTTTTTTCAGTACCCCAACAATGGTGGATTCTAGATTTTTTCACCAAACCTTCAATATTACTGTTAAAGCTTTTAAATCTATCATAAATAAATAGTTTTCAGAATATTTAGACAATAAACCAACAAAATTCGCTCAATTTTAGATCTAAAATTGATATGTTCTTTCAAAATTCTATTTGGGGAAGAAAATGAGGGGGGTGAGGAAGAAGACCAGAGGGAGGGGGATGGGAGACAAAAAATGGGATTTTTTACGGGCTTTCCGCGCTTTTTTGTGTATAAACACGCAGGTGCCATCTGGTCAAAATTAGTGTGCCTTAGACACGCTTTTGAAAGGTTGAGTGTGTAAAAGGTTTCTCATAAAAGAGAGGTATATAATAGAGATTTCGCTACAACGTTGATGGGTAAACTATGTATTCCATTTTTACAGTATAATTTACAAATAGTATTTTATCCGAAAATTATTATCTCTTATCCTTGTAAACAAAACATAATACTTAAAAATTTATATAAAACTCAGCTTTATGTATATCTAGAATGTCATTTACCTCGAAAATGAATGCCCTTACCTTTTTTTTCCAACTTTGGTAATAGTCGTTGTAGATAGCCAGTTTACGTCATTTACTTGAGTAATCCCACTTATTAAGGAGATAAAGACTACATATTTTACAATAAAATTTATCTAGAGTAACTTTAAGTAACTGTAAAAGATTTTAGGTGGTGAATAAATAAAAGGTAGTTTGGTGTATAAAGTATTTTATATTCACGCAGGGTCCTGAAAAGGGTTGTACCCAAGGAGTGTAATATAGGGAGTTTACCATAACACAAGCGTTAGTGTCTGATTTCATGGTCTGAACCCATGATTTATAGGTCACACGAAAATAATTTTACCGTTGTTCTTAGGCTCCCTCCACATTATGAATAAGTAAATCTAATTAAACTCGTAAAACTATTACTCTTGAAACTTGGTGCAAACTTCACTTCCTATAGTGATACTTAAAGTTAGCTCTTTAATTGTTGTACAATGACAGCGTAAAGGTTAATCAGTGAAATTATTACCCATATTTTACAGCTATGTAGGTTGTTCGTTCACACAACTCCTCTCTATAAATAAAATGTCTTAGTGTTCATTCACTTTCATCGCTTCAAACTTTATTTTCAATTCCTATCTTACTTCAGAAAACTGATGTCTACAATGAAGCACCTACTCCAGATAACTGCGAAACTAAAACATATTACTGGCATCAGGGGCGGATCCAGCCTATTGAAGGTGGGTTCCCGTGAACCCGACAACTTTTGCATATACCTTGTATATGTATTAAAGAACTCACTAAATATCCATAAATATTTGATTGTGAATCCAATTACTTATTGTATATTTACTTAAGGTCGTTATAGGAACCCATAAGCTTTAAATCCTGGATCCGCCTCTAACTGGCATGGAATCATTAAGAGGTCCATATGATGAAGATATGCCTTACTTTTTCACTGTTAAGTAAAATTTTCCTTATTCATTTTATTCTGCTGTCAATAGAGGAGATACTACATACATACATATATATATAGCCCTATTTGCTTTCACGCTTACTATATTGTTGTTTTTATTTTAGTTAAAATGTGAAAAAATATGATAATCTTACCCCAAAATAATGTTGCTACATGAGTAGAAAGTTTTACCACAACAGTAAATAAGTCAACCATGTGGCAAAAGTAGTATATATTAGGGGTAAAAATAGCTAAATTTATTTTTTTATTTTTCACTTTTTTAGAGTTGTTCATTAATGAGATGACACCATTGAGAGGTGATTTATTCGAATTAATTTCTTAAGTAATTGTATTTTTTAAAGTGGTATCAGAACTTTTATATAGGTATCAGAACATCAATAATTAATATTGGAATCAAAGTTTTTATATAGTGGTATCAGAGCTTAAAAATGTAAGTATATGTATGTCATCGAGTATCTTATTAAAATACCTGATTATAGTATCTTATTTGAACTATGTAACATAAATAGAATTCTTTTTGTATAACTTTTTTTTATTAATAAGGACTTAAAAATTAACTCAAATTTATTTATTAAATTCCTCCTTATTTGGATAATATAGAAAATTCTAATATTTAAAAAAAATAATAGTAATTTTTTTGAAACGGCCTCACATACTCGGGAATCAACGTCACATTCTCATATTTCTTGCACCACTTGCACTGAATATAAGAAACCAATTAGTGAGATGAGAAACTAAACTGGATCGTCTAATTAAATAAGGACAAAATTAAAAGTTTATTTTATTCTTATAACATGGTTAATTGTATCACGCCCGTGCTGGATACTCTCGTTGATATAGACGCATTGTCATATTCGCCTTTCTGCAGCTAGCTATGAAGGATATAGGAGTTAGCTGTAGCGTCAAGTGAGAATTGACAGGAGCACCACACTTATATAGGAGTAAGCAAGTGAGAGAAAATGTGAGTGAGTTGTGGATGTGTAGAATAGTGAATTATTAATGCAAAAAGGTGTATATGTTCAATATTATTAGTGTTTGTGTTCAAAAAGTGTATGCGTTCAATATTATTAAAACAATATCAATATAAATGCCATAATTATTTTCACCTAATACATAAAACATAATATTTTAGATGACATCACAAAGGAAAAATAAGTTCATGTCCATTAGTCTTCTCCATTTTTGTTAAAACCTAGTATTATTTTCACCATATACGATATCTTGTTCTATTTCTTTGTTTGATAGCAATATTTATTATCAATCACTCAAAACCCTAACTTTTCCCTATAATTACCACCCTAAACTCACAATTGAAATCATCCTTGAAGCTCACCATAGAACAGAGACGTTGGAACTTATTCGGTTTGAGATTTAGTTCCTAGTTAAGGGAGTAGATCCGTGACTCGAAGGTCCACCCATAATAGCTAAATGAAAGATTTTGGACGAACTATTTATTAAGATGCTATAATACGTTTAGTGGGGCCCAAACATCATGACCCTTGTTGTTAATCAAGGCCTTATCGTAAAGTTTTTTTGCTTGAAATATCTTTGTTCATCAAACTTGATATATAATATGAACTTCATTTTTTTTTATAAAAACAGATATTTTAAAATTAAAATTATGTTGGACATGTATTTTACTTGTGAGCTCCAAAAGTTGCAATATAATTAAGTCACACATGAATTCAAGTTCCGAGCAGTATAAAAATATGAAGGTGATTTATTCGAATTGGTATTAAATAATTGTATCTTTCAAATTAGTATCAAAGCTTTTATATAGATATCAGAGCAACAATAGTTAAACTTGTAAAACTATTACTCCTAAAACTCGGTGCAAAAATCACTTCCTGCAGTGAAACTTAAAGTTAGATCTTTAATTGTTGTACAATGACAATGTAAAAGTAATTATCAGTGAAATTATTTTACCAACCATGTAGGTTATTCATCTACATAATTCCTCTTTATAAATATGATGTCTTAACTCTATCATCACTTTAAACTTTATTTTCAATTTCTATCTTACTTTCGAAATCTGTTGTCTACAATAAAGCATCTACTCCAGATAACTGTCAAACTAAAATACATTATTGAGATGACACCATTGAGAGGTGATTTATCCGAATTGGTATCTTCAGTAATTGTATCTTTCAAATTGGTATCAGAGCTCTTATATAGGTATCAGAGCATTAATAATTAATAGTTAATGAGAACTATATAAATAATTGAATATTATTATTAGGTAAGAGGCCCGGGCTAATATAGTTGCCTTAGTTAGAAATAAGCCAACACACGGATCTTGTAAACCAATTAAATTTATCCAACACGTTCTTGTAAAACTAATTAAATTTTAGTATTGTAATATTATGGAAAACCATAAAATAATTTTATTTGGTACCGAATATTTAAGCATGAATTTTGTTCATTTACCAAAGTTAGAGTACCTAGCAACATATTTAATTCCTTGTAATCATGTGAGATGATTATATTATTATTATTATTATTATTATTATTATTATTATTATTATTATTATTATTATTAGGCAAAATACATAAGTTATCACCTGACCTATGACCCAAATTCCCCTTACACATTTTTTGTGGAAGATAATAACATTACACACATAACCTTTCTAAAGTGTATCTAGTACACATCAACTTTTTGTTTAGTAAATATTTGATTCTTCTTTCTTCTTTTTCTTCTTCTTATTTTTGTGTATGTGATTATTTCTTTTTCTTTTACTTTTTCAGGTCCAAGAATTTTGTAAGTAAAGAACTTTTGAAGTGGGTAATAATGGTGGGTGAGATTTTAATGCTAGTTGGAAGTTACAAGTGTAATTTCATATAAAAAATTTATATACACAATGTATAAAAATTATTGAACATTCATTATATATATATATATATATATATATATATATATATATATATATATATATATATATATATATATATATATAAAAGTTATATTCTACAGTAGCTTGACTTCATTCTTATTTTCTTCATCTGCAACCAAACATTGGAAGTCAAATTGTCATCCCCAAGCTTCTAATACTCGAAGAGTACAGTTTAAATTATAGTCGAAATTATAATCTTATAACATGAGTTTATTTTAGAGAGATGAGAAACAAAGCTGGGGCGTCTAATTAAACAAGAATAAAATTAGGAGTTCGCTTTACTCTTATAACATGGTTAACTGTGCCACGGTCGTGCTGGACACTTTCGCTGCTATAGTTGCATTGTTTTTTCGACAGTTTGTGATAGTTTTGGCAGCGAAGCTGAAACAAAAATAGAGAAGTAGAAAGTAAGATTACTTGATCTTCATATAAACAAAATGAAAATATATGAATTTTATAATCTAACTTTTAAAAAAATGTGGCATGTTTTCATCACCTGCTCCACCATTTGGAACCGGGGTGGCAATGTGGCTCAACTTAGCACTAATTTCTAGTAGAAATTTCATATTTGTCTTCCAACAGCTAGCTTTGAAGAATATAGGAGTTAACTCTAGTTTCAAGTGAGAATTGAGAGGAGGAAAAACACTCTTATATATGAGTAAGCATGTAAGAGAAAACGTGAGTGGGTGTGTAGAATGATAAGTTATTAGTGCAAAAAGTATATGTGTTCAACATTGTTAGTGTCTAAAATCCCTATTTAATGTTTAGAAAATGATACTAATATAGTGAATTAAGCACAAATATTATACACACGGAAGTGTTTTTTTTTTTAATATTAATTAGAATGACACAGGAGATGGAAGTACCGAATAAATAAAAGAAGATTGGTTGAGAATATCTATCATAGATTGGCTATTCTAACGATTAGAGAGAAATAAAGAAACTTTAGTCTCTGATAAAATATTAGTGACATCTCTATTTATATTAATTAATTAATTATAAGTCATATCAACTTGAGTACTATAGTTAAGTATTTTAATAAGGTGAGAATATACATATGACAAACGATAGTTAAATGAGAAAATTTATGTATAAAAACATATGCTACACATTATGATTTCTGTCAACCCTCTTCATAATTAGATAAGCATGCCTATCTAAGCTGAATAGGCAACGTTAGGATTTGAATTTGTGAGAATTATATTTCTTTTAAGTTATTGAATTTTAAATTAATAATTTGTATATATTAAATAAATATTTAAGATAAATACAGAGTTTGGACCAAAATTAATTGGTTCGACCAAATGTATAATGTAGTCTCTAGCCCCATCCCTATTCTCATATATAATAGGTAATTTTCAAAGTCTAAAAAATTGTACTAGCTAGTGAAAATAAACCAGGCGAAAATGCTCTTATAAACATCAAAAATAAATATTGAGTTTTTCTCTTCTTCAATTTTTGGCTTTTTGACATTTGATGTGTATATGAGTATTTTACTTGGTGTCGTTATTTTTTTTATATATTCACATGCCATAATTAACTATGTTAATATTCTGTTTCATTTAAAAAATTTTGGAGGTGGATTATAAGGCGTTGGACTTTCAAGTTTTGAACTCTGTTATTAACTTGTCAAAAGAACATGAACTATATGTTGACAATTTGAGGATTACAGTAAAAGAGTAAAAGGAAAATATATTTGACATTGTAATGTATAAAGTTAATCATCTACTAAAGGTAGTTTAAAAAGGAACAAAGAGGGGGAAAGGGAAATATCTAATTAGTAGTATTTGTTAGCATCCCTTTTTGAAAAATAAAAGAAGACTTTGACTCAAGGCAAATGTAATACCCTATATTCTTAAAAAGGGTGTATTGGCCATTATAATAATAATAATAATAATAATAATAATAATAATAATAATAATAATAGTAATAATTACAAGAAAGTAACTACAAAAAAAAAACAAGCAAACAATAAAACAAAATAAATAAAACAAAAAGAAGGCATAATACAAGTGGGCTTAGCCCATGTCGTGACTAAAAAGTAAAAAGAGGAAAAAAAGAAGAAGAGAAGAATAAGATTTAAAGGGCATGAAGCCCATTCTCCGGAAAACCTTGGAATCAAACAAAAGGGGAAAGCAACAAGTTGCGCAAAAAAAAAAAAAAAAGGAGCAGAAGCAGCGAGTTTCAGAGAAAAAAAGGGGGAAAAGAGAAGAAGAAGAAAGTTTTGGGCAAAGGCTTTAAGAAGAACTGAGAGTTGAAATTGATAAAGCTCTCCTTCGACTCAAGAGGTTAACCTTTTTCTTCTCATTTGTTGAATTATTTCACTTTATTTATACAATTTCATGTAGTACAAAGGAATTCAATATCAGCTTTCTCTTATATAAAACAAATATACAATTATATGGAGATAACAAGGCTATAAGAGTTTGGTTTAAGCACTGATAGGTTTAATTTTAGAGGAGTAAATTATACTAATTAGTTTGAAATTGATAGAATTATGGACTAGTTCTATGATTAAATATAAATTCAGTAATTTAGACTCAAACATGAACCCCGATGATTGGGTATTCTAAGTTAGCCATGAATTAGCCTAAACAAGAGAATTAACATGAGATTATATTGTGTAATTATAGATTAATTGGAGGAATTTGTACGAATTGCTCGAGGTGAAGCATTTGGTATTTCGGCACGAGTATTGTGAATAGTAATCTTACCGCAATTTGTGTTTTCATAACTTTCATGATTTACACATGATTTTTAATATAAATATGTTACCGATTATTTTGAGTTGCATGTGGGACAAGTCTTTTACTCGATATGATACCGAAATAGTTATTTGAGAAGATTACCGTTGTTTTAAATATTTTCGTTGTCACTAGATCTGTTTTACTGTTACTTGAATTTACTGTTATCGAAATGAAATTATATGATTTGATAAGAACCGAAATGCCCTATATTGTTTAAAAATGTTTCTTATGAGTATATACGGGTTACAGAGACAAGTATAAATGGGAGTAGACTTTGAAGGATCCCATAGCTAACTAGACCTGGTGCACCTTGTATTTACCGATTACAGAGTACAGTTATAGCCCTCGGTGGGAAGGTAGAACTAGCATACCGTTACCGATTTTTCCTCGAGTAGAGACTACCGTTATATTTGACTTCTTGCGAAGAAGTCTCGATTACATGATCCGTTCATTGAAACCTCCCAAATGTGAATATTGATATTATACAGTGGTTACCGAGCTTAGTACTGAATTGTATTTGTATTATACTACAAGAAAAGCATGATGAGACTGAAAATTATTTGTAGTTTCTGAAAGGACATTTTTATGTGATTTTCTGTTTGATATACTAGCATGTTTTTTGACTTGTCCCCAAATTAAAACGTTTGTGGTTAAGTGTTATTACTCACTGAGCTAGCGACTCATTCTCCGCTAATTCTTTACAGAGACAACAGTTGACGCAAGCGAGGATCTCGTTAATTAGAGCGCACAGGTTGAGAATTCTTGGTGAGCCTCGCACTTGTTCGCGTGGGCGGAGATTTTTATCAATTGTTATGGTCTTTTCTTTGAATTCTTAGAGTCGCTCCATAGTCATTCTTTTAGTGTCATGAGTATGATTTTGCTATTAGTCTTATGTCGAGTATCGTTCTTTATTATCAAAGTCGGAGATAAATTAGTATTTCTGGTTGTTAGTGGGTTGATTAGTAATGGTGAAGACTATTTTGGTTAATTGATAAGTTGTCAATTGTTTGAATTGCTATTAGGATGTTTGGTTGCTGATTTGAGACAGAGAAAATTTTTGGGATAGTCCAAAAACAGGAGAAACTCTGTCCGATTTTCTGTAAAACACCGATGTGCCTTACTTGGGAGCACTTACTCCTAAGCGCCGGTTACGATCCTGAATTGGATCGTGACAACAAATAAAAGAAGAAAATAGTAAAGAAGGAAAATGATAGGAATGAAATCAACAGAACATCTGAGATGAAGTCACTATCTTTCTTTTATCAACAGAAAATAATAAGTCCCATCCCTTTTTAAGAATTTGACCTGTCGAAAAATGTCTCATATTCCCACAAATGTACTCACCACAACACACAAATTGCTCTGCAGAAAGAATACGACAAAAGCAAAGGCATATAGCACATGCCCTCAACAGAAATAACAACTAGTACTTCACTTCTTATTTTTGGTGTATGCATTGTGAATAAAAACATCAACAGCAGCGTAGGAGTAAAGATGAACGGCTAATCTTGGCCTAAAAATTTAGTACCTGTGATGACCCAAAAGGTCATCTCCTATTTTAGAACTCGATTCTGTGTTTCGAGACCTTAAAAATTTTATTTTATCTCTTCTTGATTTGTGTGCACAATTCGAACGTGTATCCGGAGAGCTTTTATGTGAAAAATTGATGAAATAATAATTTTTGGTCTAAAAAGTTTATTTTTATTGACTTCGGTCAACGTTTTAGGTAAATGGACCCGGAGCCTAATTCGTATTTCAACGGTCCCGATGGGTCTGTAGATAATATGAGACATGAGCGTATGTCCGGAATCAAATTTCGAGGTCCCTAACCCGAGAAATGAATTTGTGATGAAAATTATAAGATTGAAATTATAATGGTTTTAAGAATTTGGTTAATATTTGATCTTGTTGGTACCGGGTACATATTATGGTTCTGAAGCCCGGTATAGGTTCGTTATGATATCGACACCTTATCTGTGAAACTTGGTAAGAAACAGAACTGATTTGATGTGATTTAGACCTTTGGTTGACAAAATAGGAGTTTTGAAACTTTCTTGAAAATTGCATGAAATTTGGTGCTAAATTCGTAGTTCTAAGTGTTATTTTGGCGATTTGATCGCGCGAGCAAGTTCGTATGATATTTTTAGACTTGTGTGCATGTTTAGTTTGGAGCCCCGATGGCTCAAGTGAGTTTCAGATAGACTACAGGATGTTTTTAGACTTGAAAAATCTGGTGTTTTTGGCTTCAGCTGTCATATGGTATCTTCTTCTTCGCGTTCGCGAAGGGACTCTCGCGAACGCGAAGAGTAAGTTGGCCTGAAGGAGAATTCCTTCTACGCGTGTTGGTCGCGAACGCGGAGCGTTGGGGGCATTACCATTCGCAAACGCGACCAGGCTATCGCGAACGCGGAGCATGGGACCTGGGAGAGGGGAAAATAACTCATTGCGAATGCGTCACTTGGCGCGTGAACGCGGAGTCTGGGGGAGTATGTGTCACAACCCGAATTTTTACCATCGGGAGTAGTAATGGCGCCTACTAATGTGAGCTAGGCAAGCCAATTATTGAACCATCTACCTTTTTACCAATTTTATTGTCTTTAACAATTACGAAAAAAATAACATAAGCGGAAGAAAACAATAAGCCATCTGAACATGAATATCTATTACAACCGTTTGAGTCTCGACTACCCAAAACTGGTGTCACAGTTTCACAGACGGTCTAAGAATACTACATATAAAGGTCTGAAAGAATTAAATACAACACTGTCTCTAGAAATACATATAAGAAACAGGAAAGTAGATAGAAGGAGACGCCAAGGCCTACGGACGCCTGCAGGGCTACCTCGGGTCGCCTGATGAACAAGAATCAGCAATCTCACTGCGGTCCGAAGTCTACAATACTGGGGTCTGCACAAAAGAGTGCAGAGTGTAGTATCAGCACAACCGACCTCATGTGCTGGTAAGTGCCTAGCCTAACCTCGGCGAAGTAGTGACGAGGCTAGGACCAGACAACCAAACAAACCTGTGCAGTTAAATCATAAATAGCAGAAAATAAAAGCAGGACTATACAGTTTAGAATTGGGAGGGGGAAAACATGTTGTGGGGGTATACCAGTAATAACAGTAAATCCATAGTAACAGTCTAAGGGTAGCTTAGGATTCACAGCAAACAAAAGAAACTAATATCCAAAATAAACACATTTGTATCAATAATTATTGCGGCGCGCAACCCGATCCCAATATATATAACAACATTGTTGCGGCATACAACCCGATCCATATCATTTATCAATGTTGCGGCGTGCAACCCGATCCACATATATCATTATTGCGGCGTGCATCCAGATCCACATATAATATTGTTGCGGCGTGCAACCCGATCCACATATAATATTATTGCGGCGTGCAACCCGATCCACATATAATATTGGCAACAATCATAATAAGAGTCCAGACAAGGGATTAATAAGGTCTACACTATCCCGACAAGGGTTTCGATAGCATAAGTAATCACGTCCCGGCAACGGAGAAACAACTATAACCAAACTTGCTACAACATCCAACTACCTCAGTTATAACCAAACTCGTTATAACATCTAACTGCCTCAGCTATAGCCAAACTCGTTACCACACCTAACTACCTCAGCTACAATCAAACTTGTTACAACACCTAACTACCTCCGCTATAACCAAACTTGTTCCGACACCTAACTACCTTAGCTATAACCATAATCCCTACCCAACACAAAGAATCATCAATCTAAGCATCCGTAATATCAATTAAGAACACAATGCAAGGGAACCACATCTCAACAATAGCCCGGCAAAAGGGCAACATGATTATCTCTTCTCTTTCTCACTTTTACTTCACAATTCACTTCACAACTCGAGCCAATGCTCTAGAGTTTCAATTATCACTCATTTCACAATTCGTTATACAACTGGAGCCAACGCTCTTCAATGTTCATAAGTCACAATTCTTTCCACAACTTTACACAACAAATAGAAATCTTCACCAATGCATGAATAACACAACGGAATCATGAAAATCACAATATAAGACTCACGGTCATGCTTTATACCAACGTATAGATACTCGTCACCATGGCTATACGTCGTACTCAACAAGAAACAAATAGCAAATAGGACACAACTCCTAATCCCTCAAGCTAAGGTTAGACCAAACACTTACCTCGAACTTCCACGGCCAACTCAAGCCTCAAACACCGCCTTTTTTTCCGAATTCGGCTCCAAATCAATTGTATCTATACATAATGACTTCATAACGTCAATAAATGCCAAAGAATTCTAATCCAATGCCTAATCATAGCTTTCCAATCATTCTTCCCAAAAATCCAAAAATCGATCCTGGGCCCGCTTGGTCAAAATACGAGGTTCAGACCAAAATCAAATTACCCATTCACCCACGAGCCCAAATATATAAGTATTTCCAGAATTCGACCCCAAAATGAGGTCTAAATCACAATTAAGCAAAAAGCCTTAACTCTACCTAAATCCCTAATTTTCTACCCTTAATCACATGTTTTAGGCCTAGAAATCTAGTGGGTGTTGATGGAAAATGAAGAAAATGAGTCTAAGATTACATACCTATGCGTTTGTGGTGAAATCCTCTTTCAAAAATCGCCCAATTTGGAGTTGAGATGAAGAAGTTATGAAATTTTGAACAAATCCCATGTTTGCTACTGTTTTAAGTGTTGGGCGACAGTGTTCATCGCGTTCGCGAGAACACTGTCGCAATCGCAAAGGCTACCAGTAAGTGGACTTACGCGATCGTGAGTCCTTCCACGCATTTGCGAAGGGTTGAACCCCCCTGATCTTCGCGTTCGCGGACACACGCACGCGTTCACGTAGAAGAACGACCAAAATCCCAGCCCCCTCCAATTAACGCTACGCGTTCGCATCAAACAGATCGCGTTCGCGATGAGCAAGTCCCCCAAAGCTCGGCGTTCGCGACTGTGGCTTCCCGTTCGCAATGACCAAATCCACCCCTATCCCCATTTACCTTACGCGATTGCGAGAGTGATTATGCGATCGCGAAGAACAACAGGCATGAGCACCTGCTGCAGATTTTTTGCAATTTTTCCTAAGTGCAAAACTTCCCGAAACACATCCGAAACACACCCAAGCCCTTGGGGCTCCTAACCAAATACAGGTACTAACTCAACATCATCATACGAACTTATCCGTACGATCAAATCGCCAAAATAACCTCAAAAATAATGAATCAAACCTAAAAATCAAGAAGTTTTCTCAAACTTCATCAAGTATCAAATTTAGCAATTCAAGTCCGAATCACGTCAAACGACGTCCATTTTCAACCAAAACTTTACAGAAATGACTTAAACCATATATAAGACATGTATCGGGTGCCGAAACTAAAATACGGGCTCGATACCATCTCTTTCTAATCAAATTTCATTCCAAATTTCCTTAAAATTTTCAGAAAAACAATTTCCTTTACAAAATTCATTTCTCGGGCTTGGGACCTCGGAGTTCGATTCCGGACATACGCCCAAGTCCCATATTTTCCTACGGACCTTCCGGAACTGTCAAATTACGGGTCCGGGTCCATTTATTCAAAATATTGATCGAAGTCAAATTTACTCATTTTAACATCAAATTTTATCATTTTTCACAAAATTTCAGATTTAAGCTTTTCGGTTACGTGCCGGACTACGCACACATATCGAGGTGACTCTAAATGAGATTGTCAAGGCCTTAGAGACACAAAATTTAATTAAAAGCAAGTGATGACCCTTTGGGTCGTCACATTCTCCACCTCTAAAATAACCGTTCATCCTCGAACGGACAGAAGAAGGAAGTACCTGAGTCGGAGAAAAGATGAGGATAACGGCTCCGCATATCAGACTCGGACTCCCAAGTCGATGCCTCAGGAGGCTGACCTCTCTACTAAACACGAACAGAAGGAAAACTCTTCGACCTCAACTGACAAACCTGCCGGTCTAGAATAGCCACTGGCTCCTCCTCATAAGACAGGTCCTTGTCCAACTGGACAGTGCTGAAATCTAACATGTGGGATGGATCGCCGTGATACTTACGAAGCATGGGCACATAAAACACTGGATGCACAGCTGATAAGCTCGGCGACAATGCAAGTCTGTAAGCCACCTCTCCCACTCAATAAAAAATCTCAAACGGACCAATGAACCTAGGGCTAAGCTTGCCCTTCTTCCCAAATCTCATCATGCCCTTCATAGGCGACACTCGGAGCAATACCCGCTCACCGCCCATGAAAGCCAAATCTCGAACCTTACGGTTGGTATAACTCTTTTGCCTGGACTGAGCTGTACGAAGCCTATCCTGAATAATCCTGACCTTGTCCAAGGCCTCCTAAACCAGATCCGTACCCAACAACCGAGCCTCTCCTGGCTCAAACCATCCAATTGGAGACCGATACCGCCTACAGTATAAAGCCTTATAAGGAGCCATCTGGATACTCGACTGGTAGCTGTTGTTGTAGGCAAACTCTGCTAAAGGCAAAAATTGATCCCACGAGCCTCCAAAGTCAATGACACGAGCTCGGAGCATATCCTCCAAAGTCTGGATAGTCCGCTCGGACTGCCCATCCGTTTGAGGATGAAATGTTGTGCTCAACTCAACCCGCATGCCCAACTCTTGCTGAACTGCTCTCTAGAAACACGAGGTAAACTGCGTACCTCGGTCCGAAATGATAGACACAGGCACACCATGAACACGAACAATCTCCTGGATATAGATCTCAGCTAACTTCTCAGATGAACAGGAGACTGCCACAGGAATGAAATGGGCTGACTTGGTCAGCCTATCAACAATAACCCACATTGCATTGAACTTCCTCTAAGTCCATGGGAGTCCAACAATGAAGTCCATAGTGATCCACTCCCACTTCCACTCAGGAATCTTAATCTTCTGGAACAAACCACCAGGCCTTTGACTCATTTCCTTCAATTTCCATAGTGATTCAACACCAAATCATAGGTTTGTGTTCTTTAACTCATTTCCTTCAATTTTCATCAACACCCATTAAATTTCTAGTCCTAAATCTTGTTCATTCATGGCGAAATTAGGGATTTGGAAGAATTGTTTTTTTAATAAATTGGGGATTTAGACCTCGATTTGGGATTTACATATTTGGGCTCAGGGGGTGAATGAGTGAATGGCTTTTAGTCCGAACCTCGAGTTTTGACCAAGCGGGCCCGGGGTCGATTTTTGACTTTTTGGGGGAAATATTGAAAAACTTGTAATTATGTATTGTAATTGATTTCTTTAGTGATAATTGATGTTATTAAGTTAATTATTACTAGATACGAGTGGTTCGGAGGTGGAAACTAGAGGAAATGTGGAAATTGAGAAGTGAGTGGCCTACGGATCGAGGTAAGTATTGTGTCTAACTTTGACTTGAGGGATTAGGGATCCCCGACTTAATTGCTATGCGAGATCCAGGTGTGTGACATATAGATGAGGTGACGAGCACAATTATCTGTTTAGCCTGTTTCTTTCCCCGTTCTTAATATATTGTCTTCCTGTCTTAACTGCTTCATGTTTATTGGTGTTTCCATGTTTAATTGCTTCATATTAGATGTTGTTTTCTTTATTGAAGGTATTAACTATTCTGTAGTTTCATTGCATTTCATTATTGGTTAAATTGGTTTATCGGTGTTTCATGGCATATTCTGGTTGGTCTCGCTGTCTAGTATTAATTGAGTGAAGTTTCATAATTGTATAGCCTTCTGTTTCCTTTGGTTTAAGGCTTAAATATTGTGGCGGGTTTTGAGCTAAATTATGAAATTCCTGTTCTTATTGTATGATCGGTACTGATATGGTGAGATCGGGTTAGGTAACCGAAAAAGGAGGAATAAGGATGATATATTAAGGAGGAATAAGGGTGAAATGCTATTATCTGGTGGGATCGGGTTGCACGCCGCAACAAGAGGAATAAGGTTAGATTGAAATGGAGTAATAAGGGTGAATATTCATATTGATATTGATTATATGGTGGGATCGAGATGCGCGTCGCATCAGTTTATGTGTTTATGTGCCTTTCTTCTACTGTGCAAGTTATTCTGTAATTCGGCTTTACATATAAGGATTGGTTATAGATGGTTACTGATTAGATACCGGAGTTTTGTATTCTTTCCTTGCAAATTACTGTTTTATTTTGTTCCGTATTTCTTTCTGCTTTATTACATATTGTATACATGTTATATTGTAAATGCCCCGCTGTAGCCTCGTCACTACCTCATCGAGGTTAGGCTTGGCGCTTACCAGTATATGGGGTCGGTTGTACTGATACTGCATTCTGCACTTTCTGTGCAGATTTTGGAGCTGATAGTGGCTGATCGAGAGGTCGGTAATTTCATCTAGGAGACCCAAGGTAGTCCTGCTGGCATCCGCAGGCCCTGGCGTCCCCTTCTACATTTCTACATTTCTGTGTTTTCTTCGTTTCGAACAGATGTAATTTCTTTCACACCAATATTTGTAGTACTTCATAGTATGTTCGTGGATTGTGACACCAGTTTCTGGGTGATAATAGTTACGATATTGTTAATAGTATATAGATAACAGGTTAATTACGTACTTCCGCATTTATTTCAACTTGATTTAGCTTTGTTAATTTTAATCTATGAAATGTAAAGTAAAAAGGTGAATGAAACTCTAACATTGGCTTGCCGAGCGAGTGCGATGTTAGGCATCATCACGGTCCCGATGGTGGGAATTCCGGGTCGTGACAGTGCCACTTTTTCCTTTGTTTGGTTACTAATTCTGCGATAAGTTATCCCAAAATTAAAAATAGTACTGGGATAACTTATACCTGTCAGAGGATGGAATACTAATCACAGGATAAGTTATCTTAGGATTAATACAACATACCAAATAAATTCTGGGATTGTTATAATTCTGGGATAAGTTATCCTATGATTAATTATCTCGGGATTAGTTATCCTGGAGTTGTTCTCTCACCCTCTCATAGTGATAAAAATAACACTACAATCTCGGAATTAGTTATACCGCAATTTTTTCCAAACCAAATGTGAGATAAACTTATCTCAAATTTAATAGTGAAATTAATTATCTCTTATCCCTCGTGCCAAATGACGCTTAATACTGCAATGTTATCCATGACAAAGCCTAAACCAAGTTAATTGAACACGGAGACGAATGCATAAATCAAGTAAAGCAATAATTGAAGTCTAACATATAATGGAGAAAACTGAAGGGAAAAAACCAATTACGCAGAGATATAAATCACGCCGGTAAAAAAGAGAAAAGAAATTAATAACTCTTCAATTAAATAAAAATATAAGACCCTTTGAATAGTTGAACTTTTCCTCAAGAAAGGAAACGAATTCCGACCCTTTTCAGGGCATGGAATTATTTTCCAAAATTAAGAAAGTGGGCCAACCTGTATTACTTCCTTCTTTCCAAGTCTCAAGTACCCCATAAACTACGGCCAATATTTTAGGAAATTGTTGTTTTTTTTGTTGACAAATTAAGCATAAATTTAACGCCTTAGATTTGGCTGAGAAACCAGTACCATGTAATTTGAATATTACGTACTTCTTTCCAGCTTATTTTCAATTATTTTAATACAATTACCTTCTATATTAGTATTTTTAAATTTAAGCCTTAACTTTGGCAAACAAGTGATTGAAAGAAAAGTTTTATGATCGCTTTAGCCATAAATAAAATTAAAAAAAATTGCTAGCTTTTGTTGGTGACCAGAAAGGTTTTAAGTCGCCAGTAGCAAATAGGATCTGACTCTAGGGTCTTTGACTTATGAGGTCTTTTTTTTGAGAGTTTGATGCGGATCGAAATATATTGATATTATATTATATTATGTATCAGATGTCTAATGTCTAAGTTTAATTTGTTTAACCAAACAAGTGTACTATACATGATTAAAAGAAATTAATGATGGCTAGTTACTCTAAATTCAGTAAATAAACAAAATCCATGTTCGAATTTTTGGCACCAAATAAAATTAGTTTACGTGGCATTTAATTGGCGTAAAATATGGTTTTACATAGCATTACAAACTAAAAAGAGTCACGACCAAAATGCGTTGTAAACTTCTAAATATTGGGACTTCCTACATCATTCAAATAAGGAAGAATTTAATAAATAAAATTTTAGGTTAATTTCAAAGTAGTTAATATTAGAAAAAGTTGCAAAAATAAATAAATTATTATATTGTGATTCGTCGTTCAAATAAAGAAAGAATTATAAGGTCAAATCATGATTATTTTAAAATCCTAAATATTGCGATACATATATAGTTCAAATAAGTAAAACTCTAATAAGCAAAATTTTAATAGTTCTTTAAAGGATTATATTAGAAAAATAATTAAATGATAATTTTGTTTATAAAATCTACTTTAACGGTAAAACTTAATTTTATATACAAACGTTCGACTCCAAGAACATAAAAGGTTTAATTTAGTTCTGCTTAAAAAGGCGGAAGTAGTAGTTTCTACTTCCTATATAAACCATGTTTTAAATTTTAATGTCCCGAAAAGGAATGAAACTAATTTCCATGTCCAACGAGGAATGGAAAGTTGTGACAACTCCAACGAGGAATGGCAAGTTGTAGTTATAGGGAACTGACTGAATATATGTATAAACTAGTGATGTTGCACGCGCTTCACACGGTCAAGAAAAAGAATCTATAAAATATTGGTATTTTTTTGTAAATTGGTCAAGATAGGAGAATGAATTTCATGTATATTCATACAAAAACTAATTTTATAAGCAAATTAAATCATAAATATAGTACTTTTTTCGGTTTACTCTAACACTCTATATATCATTAAGTTTAGAATAATAACAGAAGAAATTCTTAAGAAAGAATCTCTTATTATCTGAAGATAAAGAGTGTTGGTCTTTCCTTGCAGTTATAACTTATATATATAGATTTTTTTCATCTTCCGAACTCCCTCAACTGTATTCTCCATTCTAACAATGCCAATCTTCTCTAGCCCCTCTATTTTTATTCTCATAAAATGATTAAGAATTTAAAATGTTTCAAGTCATCTTACAAACTTGAGATAGACCAAAGTTATGAAGGAAACGAAGTTAAAAAGTAAAATTGTAGATGAACGTGGAGAAGAATATGAGTAGTGGAAATTCAACAACAAAGAAGTATTAAGAGAATAACTAAAAATGAACTTATATAAGTATACAATGGAACACCATAAGGTGATATTAACTTATATATTAAACATTTGAAAGATATGCACATGAAATGCTAAGAGAGTTATGGCTATTAAGAAGAGATTACAGGTGTGAGATAAAAAATATTACTCTCTCAGTTCACTTTTACTTTTCCACTATATTAAAAATATATTTTTATTTTTACTATCTATTTTAGCAAATCAAGAGAAAGACATTTTTTTTTCCTTTTTTACCCTCATTATTAGCTATTCATTATCCGAAACGTTCCTAAGACTTTCTAAAAGGCTATCATGTAAAATGTAAAATCTTAAAGGTAGTAGAAAGTCAAAAGGGAATAACTAAAAGCGAACGGATGAAGTACTTAATAAAACTATTGTGACACCTCTCAATAATTACGAATTACATTTATCTTTTTACTCCTGTGTTTGGATATTTTTTCTATTTTTATTGTTTACCTCATTAAATAATTAAATAACAAAATATAAATCTCCTCATTTTGAAGAGACACTTCCCCACTTATTGAGGTTAGAAAATAACCGATCCGTCGTTCCGTTTTACTTGTTAGAAGTTCATTAAAAACAAAACATCCATGAATGCAAAAAGTCACAATTAGGGAAACAAATTCAACAACAACAACGACCAAGTATAATCCCACAAGTGGGGTCTGGGGAGGGTTCCTTTCTACTTATTAGAAGTCCTCATAGAAATATCATTAACTAATAACTAACCAGATTACAACGCCTCCTGATCTATGTTCTTGTGCTTTTCAATATTTAAAATGTATAATAATTAATAAAGTTTTTCAAATTGCATAAGATCTACTATCAATTAAATCGCGTACTTGCCCACAAGAATAATTAGCAGCTCACATCATAGTCTTGTACAAAAAATATCACATCTAGAAATTACACATGCTAGATAATAACTACTGAAAATCCACCTTTTACTGGAGCAAGGAATTACAGTATGATGCATCAATGGCACTTGCCTCAGCGATTCTTGTGCAGACGTAAATCGGTTGTCCAATATAATGAATTGCAAATTACATATGGTTCTTCAAAGAAAATCCGGTTCAGATGTCATTTACACGTAAATTTTAAAGTTTCGGCAAAAAATAAAAGCCTGATCAATAAGGAGATAAAGCTACATAATGTGACAGGGAAACATGGGCGTGATGAAACAACGAACTAAGGGAATCTTGTGCCATAAAAATGATAGGTTACTCTGTCAAAGTATGTTGGTTACTCAGTGAAGTATTTATGAGTGTAACATGCTAGTATGAACTTTGATAACAGTTGTAGTTCAAAGAAATTCTTGACTGAAGTTTGGCAAGTATGACTTATTTTGATCATGAATTAGAGGAGAAAGCCTGGTGATCTCCATTTTAAGCAAAGAATAGCACATGCAAGTCCCGAAATAAATTTGCGCCAAAAAGCCCACATATGCGCTATTCATGGACAATAAAATTACAAAATAAATTAACGGCACAATTGACTCTCTGATGTGCAACAGATGACACCTTTAGAAAGAAGACGATATAATTGTTGATCATAAAGCGAAGACAGAGAGAACTTTTGACGAAAGATGAAAAAAACACTTACGTTAAAGTTGTTGAAGGCAGAAATTTCTGTTGAAAATGGAGAGGGAAACCTTCCATTATGAATCTTATCATATATACCAAATTATGAAAATAATGGAGAAATAAGAAATGGTTATAAGTATAATACTGAAGATAATTAAAATAGAGAAGACCAAAAGCCTGAGTATATAGAGAAATATAAGGCCTTTACCTAGAATTACACGGGAAAGAGAAGAAATGCAGAGAGGGAAGATGGAATAGTGAGGAGAAACATGCATAGGAGGGATTGATTATTAAAGCACTGATATGAAAGGGTGGAGACGTTTCCCAAAGAGGAACGAAAGTATCTTAGATGCATGCTTAAATAATTTATCAGAAAATAAGAAAGAAGGCAAAAAATTGAGAAAAAAGAAAAATGTGATTCCTTAGCAAAGAGAAGTGCGACGTAGCCTTGCTTGTGGCCCTCTATTATATATACTAGTAGGGTTAGCCCGGGCTTTGCCCAGGCCCAAGATGAACAACCTTAACGTAAGGGAGTAAGGGCAATATTGAGTGGATGAGCTTTCATTTTAGATCTTGATAGTAAATTTTTCTTTTTGAGAGTAAATTTGTTAGTACTAAGCTAAGCTAGTATATTATTTTGTATAGGTATGCAGTTGTGATTTCACTATTGGATTAGAGCTACAGTGAAACGCTTTGAAGTTTTGGAGGTATGATGAAAACATAAATGTATATATAATGGGAGCTACTTGGATTTACCAGATTATTCAAAGAGTTAGTTTGCATAGCTAACAGTAAACAATTCATGAAAATTTGTGTAGTTGTTTATACAAAATGCGGAAGATTGTACTTACCAAAATCTGCCTTGATAAAAGTCAGTTTGTCTAGCTATTTATACAAAATGTGAAATATTGTACTACAGTAAACAGTTCACGAAAATTTACGTACTTATTTACACAAAATGTGGAAGATTATACTGTAGTATAATAACACAACCAAAATCTGCCTTAAATGCAAGCTGTCAAAGACCATTGAGGCAACCTTTGCTCCGCTTCAAATCTGATGAGGCATCTGTATGAACAACAAATTGAGAGTTTTAAGTGTAAAAGAGTAGTTGAGAATACGTAATTTGGACCAAGAATTGTAAAGACATTGGACATAGATTTTGTTTTGAATTGTTTGAAAATTCTGAAATTGTAGTATAGTGCGAGCAACATAGCCTTTATCGTATAAGCAAAATAACATTGTTAAATCTCCACTTGTCAAGGCACAAAAAGATAAAATTAAAATAAATATACATTTTAAAACTCATTCTCTCAACTAAAATTAAAATTATGGATCTGGCAGCGATTGATGCCTAACTCTATGAATAAAGGTGAAATCTCTCATGTATGGGTTCTCTTTAGCTTAATTGGTGCATCTATATCGTATGCTTTAGAGTGAATCAAATACCACTATACAAAGTACTCCCACAAAGCTAAGTTAAAACGTTATGTTCCTTTCATTTTCTTATCTGATGCATAGAAATTGATAGCAGCAAATGTAATTGTTCATTAAGTAACCTAAAAGCAGACAACATAGTCTTAAAAAAAATATGGCCTATCAAGAATTAATTTCTAAACTTGATTATTTTTGCGAAGGAGTTGTTGATTGTACGTTTGTTTTTTTCCATGGGTTTTCATCTTGTGTTGATGGACTGCGATTTGCTTCTTCAGAAGTACTGATTGATTCTAGCTTTCTTTTACTTCCCTCGACAATAGTAGCTGATGTTGAAGATTGTGCCATGTCGAAGACAGTCTGTTTCTGCCTGTAAGATGAGATGACAAAGGTACCTGGTGGTCTATCCGGTGTTCTGAGTAGTGATTTCTGTAAATGAATTTTGAACATCTTGTCTAGCAGGTGCTCTCTGATATGCTCAACAGGTAACACTTGTTTCTATGGAAAAAAGTTTTCCACAGAATTAGCAAAGCGAGGATTTTAAATTAATTTCGACTGACGCAAAATGATTCTAGATTTGTTAGTATATGAACCTTGACAATGGTAGTTTCGTATATTTGGTCTGCTGTCAATGAAAGCATTATTTCAGCTAGTTTATCTGACACTACAACTGTTATTGTTCCGCTCCCGTCTGTGATGTCAACTTCAAATTCACATCTACAATGATGTGTTTGTCCGATGATAAAGTTTTAGCTATTAGATATTGTAGTATGTAAATGGTAAGAGCTATTATTACCTTGGAATCAACATTCTCTCTAGTTTGCAGTTGATACAGGGAACTTTTTTTTTCCGCTTGATTCGTGCTAGATGTTGACACTCAGAGCATAGAAGTACGAAGAAAAACCTGAATTCACTTGGCAATGATATTTCTCCTTCAACATAGAAACTGTGTGCCTGTTGAGAAAATAATAAGAAGATACTACTTCGTAATTACGACATAGAATAACTCGCAAGAGGCTATTTCTAATCCGATATAGAAGCAAAAGAACAATCGATGCAAAGCCTGAGTCATATGTTTTAATATATTCACAGTGTACTGTGAAGGAATGCTTGAAATGGGAACTATTTCATCTTCAAAAGGTGCAACATTTAGTGTCGAAGGCGATTCTGATGTACTTTTGAGAGTGTATTCAATTAGCATCTCCTTCTTGTCCTTTGCCCTGCAATGTAATAGTAGATATTGTAAGTTTTTTGGTATAATATGGTATTAAAAAATGGAACATATTCGTGTGCAAATAAAACCCGTTTCACACCAATTCATTAGTTTTGCTGCCTGCGGGTACAAAGGGTCGATTAATATTGAGGAGTTGAACCTTGTTGTTAATCAGACCTCTGCATATACTTATTAATGAATAAAGCTGAACATTAATTAATGTACATGTGTGATTTAAAGTTACTTGTGAATACCTTGTTTAAAGTTAGAAACAACTATTCGTTTTGCAACAATGACAGGATATCTATGTAGCTATTGCAGTAGTTCAGCTCCACCATTGTCAGCCAATTCTTCCCATATAGTAAAATGAAAAGGTTTTTTCCTATAAAATTAAGAATGCAGTGTTAAATACATATTTTGTTGTTAGAGGTAGTTAAAGTGTATATTACTTACTTGTCGTCTATAAGAATAACCTCTTGAAATCTTCTGTTTTCGCTCCCTTGATATTTCATGGTACCGCAATTTGCCACAACTGCCACCAGGTCTGATTTGGAAAACATGTGCGTATAAAAGTAGGATGCAATTATTTAAATTTGATAATGAAGAAGCACAGTTTTTTTTACAGAAAAAAATGAAATTGTATGAAGTCATGTTTGTTTACCGAATTCATCGCCTGGAAACTGTTTCTCGATATCGGCAAAGGACACCATGTTTAATCTCGTAGGCAACGGTAACATTGATTCTTCTTCACTGTTCTCTGTAACTTTTTCGACAATACTGAAGGTATCGACGACCCATTCAAATGTATGCATGGGTATTGCAAAACGTGACGGTTCCCTTGTTGAAGATGTCAAATTGTCCCACGTCGGTTGAGAAGTAGAGTTGGGGGGGATTTTCCCTTATAAAAGAAGGCCTAATGTTTAGGATTTAAACACACCTCTCATTTGCCTTCTTATCTTCTTAAGGCATTTGTATCTTCTCTCTTTAGTATTATTTCACTTGCATTTTTGGAGTGGAATAAAATATTGGTTGTGTTCGAGGAGTAGGCAAAATTAGCCGAACCTCGTAAATTCTGGTGTTCCTTTTATTGTTGCTTTATTATCTTATTTATTATTTGGTGGTTGTCCACTTATTCACACTATATACATTTGGCTTCCGCAACAATTGGTATCAGAGCCAAGGTACTGTCTAAGTATGCTCTGTGGTTGCAGTATAGTCTGATCTTCCACATCAGAAAAGATTTATCTTGGTAACTGAGTCAAGGTTCTGTCTGAGTATGCTCTGTGGTTGCAGCTTAGTTTGATCTTCTACATCAGAAAGGAAATAATCTTGATTTGTGTCGTCAGCTATTAAATAATATTTGTGTCAAATATGGGAGACAATAAACAAGAAGAATCTACATCAAGTATCAACAATACGTCATCAATGGCATCTTCGCTTATGACAAGAATTGTGTCAAATGCGAAATTTGCGGTAAAATTTTTTGACGGGTCTGGGTATTTTGGGATGTGGCAAGGCGGGGTTCTAGATGTCCTTTTTCAACAAGGGTTAGATCTTGCCATTGAAGAAAAGAGACCAGATGTTATTGGAGAAGAAGATTGGAAAATTATCAACTGTGTTGCTTGCGGTACCATTTGATCCTACCTTGCTAGAGAGCGGAAATATCCATACACAAAGGAAACTTCTGCAAGTAAATTATGAAAAGCACTGGAGGATAAATTTTTGAAGAAAAATAGTCAAAATAAATTGTACATGAAGAAGAGACGGTTTCACTTCACCTATGTTCCTGGTACCACGATGAATGAACATATCACCAGTTCCAATAAGTTGGTCATAGATTTGCAAAATATGGATACAACTTATGATGATGGTGACTTGGCCTTGATGTTGTTGGCGTCACTTCCTGATGAATACGAGCACCTTGAAACTACTCTACTCCATGGAAATGACGAGGTTTCTCTCAGAGAAGTTTGTTCGGCTTTGTACAGCTATGAACAAAGAAAGCGAGAAAAACAGAAAGGCGGAGAAGGAGAAGCACTATTTGTGAGGGGTCGTCCTCAAAATCAAACGAGGACAAAGAAGGGAAGATCCAAGTCAAGATACAGACCCAGCAAAGATGAATGTGCCTTTTGTTGAGAAAAGGGACACTAGAAGAAACACTGTCCGAAGTTGAAGAATAAGGCCAAACATAACAATGGAAAGACCATTATGGATTCAAATATAGCTGATTGTGATGATTCAGACTTCTCATTAGTTACAATAGAGTCATCAATATCATCAGACATATGGTTGATGGACTCAGCTTGTAGCTATCATATGTGTCCCAACAGGGACTGGTTCGTGAATTTTCAAAAGGGAAAATATAGAGTCATCCACACAGCGGACAACAACCCTCTTACCTCATATGGAATTGGTTCAATACGATTAAGGAACCATGATGGAATGATCAGAACATTAACAGATGATCGATATGTACCGGACTTGAAGAAGAATCTCATCTCTGTAGGAGCCCTCGAATCAAAAGGGTTCAAAATCATTGCAGAAAATGGAGTGATGAGAGTATGCTCCGGTTCACTAGTGGTAATGAAGGCTAATAGGAAGAATAATAATATGTACCGCTATCGTGGCAGTACAATTATTGGGACAACGACAGTGACATCCAGTGACGACAAAGAGGCAGAAGCAACCAAGCTATGACACATGCGCTTGGGACACGCTGGAGGAAAATCCTTGAAAACTCTATCAGATCAAGGATTGTTAAAAGGAGTAAAGGCTTGCAACTTGGAGTTTTGTGAGCATTGTGTCAAAGGGAAACAAACAAGGGTTAAATTTGGTACAACAATCCATAATACTAAAGGCATTTTGGATTATGTACACTCTGATATTTGGGGTCCTTCCAAAACACCTTCATTGGGTGGGAAGCACTATTTTGTAACCTTTGTTGATGATATTTCCCGAAGAGTGTGGGTGTATACAATGAAGAGCAAAGATGAAGTGTTGGAAATTTTTCTCAAATGGAAGACGATGGTGGAGAATCAAATAGGCAAGAGGATTAAGTGTATTCGCACAGACAATGGAGGTGAATACAAAAATGATCATTTCAGTAAGGTCTGTGAAAATGATGGCATCGTTCGACACTTCACTGTCAGACATACACCACAACAGAATGGAGTGACAGAACGTATGAACCGGACCTTGCTGGAGAAGGTACGGTGTATGTTGTCCAATACTGGCTTGGGCAAAGCATTTTGGGCTGAGGCAGTTACATATGCATGACACCTCATTAATCGCTTACCATCTGCTGTTGTTGATGGCAAGACACCATTTGAAAAATGGTATGGAAAGCCTGCTGTAGATTATGACTCTTTGCACGTGTTTGGCTCAACTGCATATTATCATGTGACAGAGTCAAAATTGGATCCAAGGGCAAAGAAAGCTATTTTTATGGGAATTACTTCTGGAGTCAAAGGATATCGCTTATGGTGTCCTATGACAAAGAAAATAATATTCAGCAGGGATATTACCTTTGATGAATCTGCTATGGTAAATAAGGTAACAGAAGATACCAAACAAAATGAAGGTGCTTCTAAGCAGGTGGAGTTTGAGGAAAAATTTATTTTTCCTACACAAGAAGCAGAGCAGGAAACAAATGAAGATTACCCTCTGGAAGGAGAGCCAGTAGAGGAGATTCCAACTCAGGAACCTCAACAACAACTTGAATCAATAGCAACCAGCAGGCCAAAAAGAACAATAACGAAACCTGTTCGTCTCATAGAGACGGTTGCTTGTGCAACCTCAATTATAACTGATGATGTTCCTACTACTTATAAAGACGCTGTCCAAAGTTCAGAAGAAGATAAGTGGAGGATTGCCATGAATGATGAAATACAGTCCCTTCATCAGAATCATACATGGAGATTGGCCAATCTCCCGAAGGGAAAGAAAACAATTGGGTGCAAATGGGTATTTGCAAAGAAGGAAGGATTTCCTAACCAAGTAGATGTTCGCTACAAAGCAAGATTGGTGGCCAAAGGATATGCTCAAAAGGAGGGAATTGATTACAATGAAGTATTTTCTCCAGTTGTAAAACATTCCTCCATTAGAATTATGTTGGCTTTGGTAGCACAATTGGATTTGGAACTAGTTCAGATGGATGTAAAACTGCGTTTTTACATGGAAACTTGGAGGAGGAAATCTACATGACTCAGCCAGAAGGATTCAAAGTTGCTGGAAAAGAAAATATGGTGTGAAAACTTGAAAAATCATTGTACGGATTGAAACAATCTTCTAGACAATGGTACAAGAGATTTGACGAGTTTATGTTGCGGCAAGGGTACAAGAGAAGCAAATACGATCATTGTGTGTATTTGCACAAGCTTAAAGATGGTTCCTTTGTATATCTTCTCCTATATGTTGATGATATGTTGATAGCTTCCATAAGTTGAAGATTCAACTGAAGAAGGAGTTCGAGATGAAGGATTTGGGTGAGGCAAAGAAAATTCTTGGCATGGAGATAATAAGAGATAGACGTTCAAAGAAACTCTGTTTATCTCAGAAAGAATATTTGAAAAGAGTACTACAACATTTTGGCATAGATGAAAAGACTAAGCCCGTTAGTACTCTACTTGCTCCCCATTTTAAGCTAAGTACTACTATGTCGCCAAAGGATGAAGCTGAACGAGAGTATATGTCAAATGTACCATACGCAAATGTTGTTGGTAGCTTGATGTATGCAATGGTCTGTACGAGACCTGACATTTCACAAGCTGTTGGAGTTATTAGCAGATATATGCATAATCCCGGAAAGGAGCATTGGCAAGCTGTGAAGTGGATTCTACGGTATATTCATAATACTGTAGATGTTGGGTTAGTTTTTAAGCAGGAAGACAATCAGTCTGTAGTTGGATATTGTGACTCAGATTTTGCGGGTGATCTGGACAAACGAAGATCAACTACTGGTTATGTGTTTACTTTTGCAAAGGCACCAATCAGTTGGAAGTCTACTTTGTAGTCAACAGTTGCTTTGTCTACAACAGAGGCAGAGTACATGGCTATTACAGAGGCTATAAAGGAGGCAATTTGGCTTCAAGGATTGCTAAAGGAGCTTGGTGTTGAACAAAAAAGTATCACAATTTTTTGTGATAGTCAAAGTGCTATTCAATTAGCAAAGAACCAAGTTTA
Organism: Nicotiana tabacum; assembly: GCF_000715075.1. Classification (NCBI taxonomy): domain Eukaryota; kingdom Viridiplantae; phylum Streptophyta; class Magnoliopsida; order Solanales; family Solanaceae; genus Nicotiana; species Nicotiana tabacum. The sequence goes on along the minus strand of NC_134085.1, from coordinate 189,936,213 downwards.
TCATGCAAGGACGAAGCACATTGATGTTCGGTATCATTTTGTACGAGAAATCATTGAAGAAGGTGGAGTCACGGTGAAGAAAATTCATATTACAGAGAATCCTGCTGATATGCTGACAAAAGTGGTGACTATGATCAAGTTTCAACATTGTTTGGATTTGATCAACATTGTTGAACACTGAAGATTGAAGATGAAGACACAACCAAAATTTGTTATTGAGAGAGAATTGAAGATGTGGAATTTTGCCAAGGTGGAGATTTGTTGAAGATGTCAAATTGTTCCACATCGGTTCGGTTGGGAAGTAGAGTTGGGGGGGATTTTCCCCTATAAAAGAAGGCCTAATGTTTAGGATTTAAACACACCTCTCATTTGCCTTCTTATCTTCTTAAGGCATTTGTATCTTCTCTCTTTAGTATTATTTCACTTGTATTTTTGGAGTGGAATAAAATATTGGTTGTATCCGAGGAGTAGGCAAAATTAGCCGAACCTCGTAAATTCTGGTGTTCCTTTTATTGTTGCTTTATTGTCTTATTTATTATTTGGTGGCTGTCATAATTTTTGGTATAGTAGTTATGACTTATTCACACTATATACATTTGGCTTCCGCAACAATCACATGCAGTAACATTCTCAAAGCAGGAATATCTGACATTCATGAAGATTATTTTGGTGTGGGACTTCAGGACCATATGATATGATGCAAATTTGGTCTTCCTGCAATTTGGTTAACATCTAAGATGGAGAAAGTCTTTATAGATATGGTAGAAGCTTTACAATGTAGTTGAGATGTTTGTGAACTTACGTTTTCGTCCTGGACGATGGTTGTTTGAAAGTGCACCCGCTGATCTCTGCTAATTTTGGGGCGGATTTTATCAACAACTTGTATTTTACAAGTCCAATCTCTAGTAAATGGCGTGATTTCATGGATGGTATATCGCTGCTCCATCTTTTAAGAATCTTGCAACCTGCCAAGAATGAAATTGTAGAAAGTAATTGAGCTAGGAATTATATAAAGAAAACAATTGAAACAATTGATGTTTAGACATGACCGGGGGGGGGGGGGGTTAATTATGTGCTCCTTTGAGATCATAACTTGTTGATTCAGTTTGGATTGTTTATTCTCTCGCAAAGTTATGTTGGCTAATCTGATGTTTGCGCATAAATGTAATTTATTGTTTTGCTGTTGCAGTTTATCAGGTGTGAATTTTATGGTGCATCTAATTTTTCTTCATGTTTTTGGGGTTCCTTCTGGCAACCTGAAAAGGAGTGAGTTTTCCCTTTTCTATGTTACTACCTGTATATACCCTGATGCTAATCGTGATTCACGTATTTTCCTGGTTATGTCCTCTAATTTCAAGTGGTAAAATTGAGTGGTGAAATAAAGTTAAATCTTATAGAAGGAAAGAATATAAATAAACATGGATGTCATCTGTTATATTTTATTAAAAGCTGTAGAAATTTTAAATCGTGACTTGAACAAAACTTAGCTTTAAGAAAATTAAAAAGTATAAGATGAATGGAGTACGTTGGTTTTTTTGTTAAAACTTACAGTGTAGCTGAAGAGTGAAAAACAGTGAAGGAAGAAGGGAAGCAGAAGATTATTTAGAGAGCCCAAGTTTATGCTGTCACTGTTAAGGAAAATTAGGCCATGTTGTGAACAAGTGTTAAAAAAAATTACAGGTGTCGTTCTTGAATTGTAGATGTAAGCTAAAATTTATCTTGAAATGACTTACGTGTCACCCAGTTAGTGGATTAAGAATCCATAGCCAGCAATTAAATTATGGCATTATTTCATATTAATGTAGATAGGTGACTGTTGATACAAATCAAAAGGTCATTACATAATGCAGTGAAAAACAGAAGGGTGTAGTGAAGGCAGTGAAATATTTACGAAGAAACTATAATCAATTTCTCTATAACAGCCTCATTTGTTTTGGATGTTATAACGAAATGCTATTATAGAGAATATATATTATAACATAACATGAAAATTGGTCCCGTAAAAGTTTGACTTTTTTTTCTTTTGGCTACTCAAGTTGTTTCGTTATAGCGTAGTAGACGTAAATACCGATAGGCAAAATCAGAGGCGGATCCAGAATTTCAAGCTTATGGGTTCGGAGTTTTCATCGCTAAAAGTTGTTGGGTTCTAAATTAATTATTTATATATATTCAATGGATTTTGTAAGACAAACACAGGGTTCGAATCAAAGTTACTGCATTCGGCCGAACCCGATCCCGACACTCTAGCTCCGCCACTGGACGAAATATTAATTAAAGTAGAAAATAACATAAATTGGTCTTTGTCTGGGCACAACGTGAAGAAATTTATATCGTTTGGTTATACAATGTGTGTGTTAGCCATTCTGACGATAACCTTCGTTGAACAATTGTGTTAGTGCTACTCTTTTAGTAACTTGCAGTTTAAACATGTCCTACTCTATTCAATGATGAGAGGAATCGACTTCATTCAAGTAAACCATATAGATTTAATGATATCAAAATCATCAGTATGTGTGCAATCTATAGCATAACACGCTGCTAATGTTATATGTTGTGAGGAATCATGATTGTATCTGTCAAGACCAACGCTACAATTTACAAATGAATTCGCCTCAAATGTCATATGTTGTGACGACTCATGATTGTATTTGTCAAGGGCAACACTACAATTTACAATTGAATTCGCCGACAAAGCAGGAGACACTCCAGTTTTCCCTTTGTCACTTATATTTTTGGCCGTCGTTAGCTGAAGATATAGCAGAATTGTCGTGGATGTTGAAAATGTCAAAAGTCCCACATCGGTGGGTGACATATTTGGTTGGGATTTTTTCCATATTTGGTTGGGATTTTTTCCCTATAAAAGGAGGCCCAATGTTTAGAATTTAGACATACTTCTCATTTGCCTTCTTATCTTCTGAAGGCATTTGTATATTCTCTCTTTAGTATTATTTCACTTGTATTTTGGATTGGAATAAAATATTGATTGTGTCCGAGCAAAATTGGCTGAACCTCATAAATTCTGGTATTCCTTTTATTGCTGCTTTATTGTATTATTTAATATTTGGTGGCTATCATAATTTTTGGTATAGTAGTTGTGACTCATTCACACTAAATACATTTGGCTTCCGCAACAATTGGTATCAGCGCCAAAGTACCGTCTAAGTATGCTCTGTGGTTGCAGCTTAGTCTGATCTTCCACACCAGAAATGAAATAATCTTGATTTGTGTCGTCAGCTATTAAATAATATTTGTGTCAAAGATGGAAGACAATAAACAAGAAGAATCTACATCAAGTGTCAACAATACGTCATCATTGACATCTTCGCTTATGACAAGAATTGTGTCAAATGCTAAATTTGCGGTAGAAATTTTTGACTGGTCAGGACATTTTGGGATGGGGCAAGGCGATGTTCTAGATGTCCTTTTTCAACAAGGGCTAGATCTTGCTATTGAAGAAAAGAGACCAGATGTTATTGGAGAAGAAGATTGGAAAATTATTAACCGTGTTGCTTGCGGTACCATTCGATCCTACCTTGCTAGAGAGCAAAAATATCCATACACAAAAGAAACTTCTACAAGTAAATTATGGAAAGCACTGGAGGATAAATTTTTGAAGAAAAACAATCAAAATAAATTGTACATGAAGAAGAGACTGTTTCGCTTCATCTATGTTCCTGGTACCACGATGAATGAACATATCACCAGTTTCAATAAGTTGGTCACAGATTTGCAAAATATGGATGCAACTTTTGATGATGGTGACTTGGCCTTGATGTTGTTGGGATCACTTCCTGATGAGTACGAGCACCTTGAAACTACTTTACTCCAGGGAAATGACGAAATTTCTCTCAAAGAAGTTTGTTCGGTTTTGTACAACTATGAACAAAGAAAGAGAGCAAAATAGAAGGGCGGAGAAGGAGAAGCACTGGTTGTGAGGGGTCGTCCTCAAAATCAAACAAAGACAAAGAAAGGAAGATCCAAGTCAAGATCTAGACCCAGCAAAGATGAATGTGCCTTTTGTCGAGAAAAAGGGCACTGGAAGAAAGACTGTCCGAAGTTGAAGAATAAGACCAAAGATAACAATGGAAAGGCCATTATGGATTCAAATGTAGCTGATGGTGATGGTTCAGACTTCTCATTAGTTACAACAGAGCCATCAACATTATTACGACTCCCACCCTCGGGAGTCGTGATGGCGCCTACTAGTGAAAGCTAGGCAAGCCAACCAACTGAACTATCTACCTTATTTTCAATTTTAATCCGATAACGGTTAAGAGCCAACAATTAGATAACAACAGAATTGAATAAGTGGAAGACTGCATTTTAAAGATTCAATAATACTGCTAATACCAATCCATAACAAATCTACCCAAGACTGGTGTCACAACTTCACAAACTGTCTAGGAGTACTAGAAATAAAGGTCTGAAAGAAATAAATACAACACTGTCTCTGGAAATACATGAAAGAAACATGAATAGTAGATAGAAGGAGACGCCAAGGCCTGCGGACGCCTGCACGACTACCTCGGATCGCCTGATGAACAAGAAACATCAATCTCGTCCGAAGTCTACCACACTGGGATCTGTACACAAAAATATACAGAAGTGTAGTATCAGCACAACCGACCCCATGTCCTGGTAAGTGCCTAGCCTAACCTCGGCGAAGTAGTGACGAGGCTAGGACCAGACTACCAAATAAACATGTGCAAGATAGCGTACAAAAATAATAAGAAGCAAATAATAATGATGGCAACAATGATCAACCAGGGATATAAATAGCAGGCGACAAGAACACCATAAATGATTCTCAACAAATAATAAATAGAAGTGCAATCAATTAAACAAGTCCTTCAAATATAAATCTTTCGCTTATAAATCCTTCAAGTAATAATCTTTAAGATAAAATATTTTTCAATAAATAAATTTCGAATATATTTCCTTCAAATGAATACCTTTCAAATAAGCATCTTTCGAATATAATTCTTTCGAGGAATGGTCACCTTGTGACGCCTCATTTCATAATCTTAAATAATATAGGTCTCAGCCCACTTTCATATTTTCACAGCACCTCGTACCCATATTTATATCACTACTGCACGGACAACTCACGTGCCATTAAATAAAACCATAATATTTTCCCCGGCACCTCGTGCCTATATCATAATCTGTCATTAATAAAAATTATCATATTTTTCCGGGCACCTTGTGCCCACATGTTTCTGTCTCACATTTCGCAACAATTTTCTCATGTTACTCAATTCATAGGGTTCATAACCCAATACAATTAAGAATGTTCCAAGAGCCTCATTTACTTAATATAAAATAGAGTACAACTTCCACCCAATTAGGAAATCAACAAGAAATGATGAAGTTATTTTTTTTTGAAATCATTTGAATAAAGAAAATACCCCTTTTAATTAAAGTACAATAATTGAAAATTTAAGTATTGAAAGCTTTATATAAATGCGACGAGGTATTGAAAATAATATGGCGTACAACACAAGGGATCACAACACAGTAAAGGGATCTAAACATTTAATACACTTGAAATGTTAATAACGAATAAACACAACAAACAGAAAGTGCACGGCATCACTCTTCGTGCTTTTACTCTCGTCCTCACCATGCACGGCATCACCCTTCGTGCTTTACACTCTTCCTCGTCATGCATGGCATCACCCTTCGTGTTTTACACTCTTTCTCACCCAAGAAACATTCACAAAGCAATTCAGGCAAGGAAGTCGATAATATCAGGTATTAACAGGAAACCAATAAAGGAATATAAGGAAAGCCATAATTCAATTATCAACAAGAATCAGGAAAATCAAGGACAAGTGCACGGCATCACCCTTCGCGCTTTTGCTCTCGTCCTCACCATAAGAATCAATATAAACTGCACGGCATCAACCTTCGTGCTTTTACTCTCATCCTCACCATAAAATCAATATAAACTGCACGGAATTGTACATCGTGCGGCATGGCATCACCCTTCGTGCTTTATCGCTTTTTCATCACCATATGAATAATGTAAATGTGCACGATATCACCCTTCATGCTTTATCACTCTCCCTCACCCAAGCAACAATCACAAAGCAATTTGGGTAAGGGAAAATAAAAAATATCACAATAAAACCCCGGCAAGGGATACAATATCATGAATAATAACGTCCCGGCAAGGGAGAGAATATCAAAGCAACAACAACCCGGCAAGGGAGAGAATATCATCAACCTCTTCTCTTTTTTCACATTTACTTCACAACTCGATTCACAATTTGAGCCAATGCTCTATAATATTCAACAATTCAATTCTTAACTTGAGTCAATGCTCTATAATGTTCAACAATTCTATTCTTAACTAGAGCCAACACTCTACCATGTTCAATTAACAATTTAATTCTCATTTTTTGTAGTGTATAAACCATGTTTTAAATTTTAATGTCCCGAAAAGGAATGAAACTAATTTCCATATCCAACGAGGAATGGAAAGTTGTGACAACTCCAACGAGGAATGGCAAGTTGTAGTTATAGGGAACTGACTGAATATATGTATAAACTAGTGATGTTGTCCGCGCTTCACACGGTCAAGAAAAAGAATCTATAAAATATCGGTATTTTTTGTAAATTGGTCAAGATAGGAGAATGAATTTCATGTATATTCATACAAAAACTAATTTTATAAGCAAATTAAATCATAAATATAGTACTTTTTTCGGTTTACTCTAACACTCTATATATCACTAAGTTTAGAATAATAACAGAAGAAATTCTTCAGAAAGAATCTCTTATTATCTGAAGATAAAGAGTGTTGATCTTTCCTTGCAGTTATAACTTATATATATAGATTTTTTTCATCCTCCGAACTCCCTCACTTGTATTCTCCATTCTAACAATGCCAATCTTCTCTAGCCCCTCTATTTTTATCCTCATAAAATGATTAAGAATTTAAAATGTTTTGAGTCATCTTACAAACTTGAGATAGACCAAAGTTATGAAGGAAACGAAGTTGAAAAACCATATTTATATCACTACTGCACGAACAACTCACGTGCCATTAAATAAAACCATAATATTTTCCCCGGCACCTCGTGCCTATATCATAATCTGTCATTAATAAAAATCATCATATTTTTCCGGGCACCTTGTGCCCATATGTTTCTGTCTCACATTTCGCAATAATTTTCTCATGTTACTCAATTCATAGGGTTCATAACCCAATACAATTAAGAATGTTCCAAGAGCCTCATTTACTTAATATAAAGAAGAGTACAACTTTCACCCAATTAGGAAATCAACAAGAAATGATGAAGTTATTTTATTTTTGAAATCATTTGAATAAAGAAAATACCCCTTTTAATTAAAGTACAATAATTGAAAATTTAAGTATTGAAAGCTTTATATAAATGCGACGAGGTATTGAAAATAATATGGCGTACAACACAAGGGATCACAACACAGTAAAGGGATCTAAACATTTAATACACTTGAAATGTTAATAACGAATAAACACAACAAACAGAAAGTGCACGACATCACCCTTCGTGCTTTTACTCTCGTCCTCACCATGCACGGCATCACCCTTCGTACTTTACACTCTTCCTCGCCATGCACGGCATCACCCTTCGTGCTTACACTCTTCCTCACCCAAGCAAACATTCACAAAGCAATTCAGGCAAGGAAGTCAATAATATCAGGTATTAACAGGAAACCAATAAAGGAATATAAGGAAAGCCATAATTCAATTATCAACAAGAATCAGGAAAATCAAGGACAAGTGCACGACATCACCCTTCGCGCTTTTGCTCTCGTCCTCACCATAAGAATCAATATAAACTGCACAGCATCACCCTTCGTGCTTTTACTCTCATCATCACCATAAAATCAATATAAACTGCACGGAATTGTACATCGTGCAGCACGACATCACCCTTCATGCTTTATCGCTTTTTCATCACCATATGAATAATGTAAATGTGCACGGTATCACCCTTCATGCTTTATCACTCTCCCTCACCCAAGCAACAATCACAAAGCAATTTGAGTAAGGAAAAATCAAGAATATCACAATAAAACCCCGGCAAGGGATACAATATCATGAATAATAACGTCCCGGCAAGGGAGAGAATATCAAAGCAACAACAACCCGGCAAGGGAGAGAATATCATCAACCTCTTCTCTTTTTTCACATTTACTTCACAACTCAATTCACAATTTGAGCCAATGCTCTATAATGTTCAACAATTCAATTCTTAACTTGAGTCAATGCTCTATAATGTTCAACAATTCTATTCTTAACTAGAGCCAACACTCTACCATGTTTAATTAACAATTTAATTCTCAACTTGAGCCAATGCTCTATAATGTTCAACAATTCTATTCTTAACTAGAACCAATGCTCTACAATGTTCAATAATAAAATCCCGGCAAGGGAACAATAGTACAACAATCAAATCCCGACAAGGGAAATAACATCAAAACAATAACATCCTGACAAGGAAAACAACATCAAAACAATAATACTTCCACAAGTCATATTCCTCAATAGAAATTATCATATAGAGCATATACACTATGAAACGGAGTTAGATTAATCAAAGTATACGACTCACGGGCATGCTTGACCCCAACGTATAGATACTCGTCACCATGCCTATACGTCGTACTCAACAAATAACACATAACAGATATGACACAACTCCTAATCTCTCAAGTTAAGGTTAGACCAAACACTTACCTCGCTTTGCAACCAATTCAAAATTCCAACAAGCCTTTGCCTCGCGAATTCATGCCCGAAATTCTCAAATCTAGTCATAAACAATTCGATTCAGTCAATAAAAATTATAGGAATTAATTCCATATGAAATTCTATATTTTCCATTAAAAATCCGAAATTGCACTAAAAATTCGCCCGTGGGGCCCACATATCGGAACCTTATAAAAATTACGGAATATGAAACTTCATCCAACCACGAGTCTAACCATACCAATTTTACTAAAATCCGACATCAACTCGACCCTCAAATCTTCAAATTAAACCAAGAAGGTTTTCAAGATTTTCCCAACTAAAATCACCAATTAAATGCCAAAACTAGTAATAGATTCGAGTAATCTAACCAAAATTAAGTTAAGAACACTTACCCCGTTGTTTTCTCTGAAAATTTCTCAAAAATCGCCTCTCCCCGAGCTCTAATTTGGTAAAAATGGAAAATGGGATTCGTCCCATTTTCCAGAACTTAACATTCTGTCCGGGTACTGTTCACACTGTTCACGACTGTTCACGGGTTACTGTACACGGTACTGTTCATACGTGCGAAAAATGCAGAAACTGCCCAGAAAATTTCAGCAGCCTTTTATATCTGTTAACCTTCCGAAATCCATCCGAGGCCCTCGGGACCTCAACAAAAATGCATCAACCAGTCCTAAAACATCATACGAACTTAGTCGAAACCTCAAATCACATAATAACGCTAAAATCGTGAATCACACCCCAATTCAAGCATAATGAAACTAAGAGCATCCACTTTCTATATTCGATGCAAAAACCTATCAAATCAAGTCCGATTGACTTCAAATTTTGCACACAAGTCATAAATGACATAACGAAGCTATGAAAATTTTTAGAACTAGATTCCGACCCCGATATCAAAAAGTCCACTCTCCGGTCAAACCTAAGAAATTTTTAGCTTTAGATTTCTACATTCCGTTAAATGGCGATAATTTGATCTAGGGACCTCCAAATTTGTTTTCGAGCATATGACCAAGTATCAATTCACGATACGGAATTACCGGAATGGTCAAAACTTTTATCCGGGTTCGTTTTCTCAAAATATTGACCGATGTCAACTCAATTGAGTTTTAAAGCTCTAGTTCACAATTTAATCCATTTTCACATAAAAACCTTCCAAAAGATTATACGGACTGCACACGCAAGTCGAGGAACTACTGATACCGTTTTTTAAGGTCTTAAAAATATCAAGATGATTATTTAATTTAAAGATGACATTTTGGGTCATCACAGACTGGTTCGTAAATTTTCAAGAAGGAGAATATGGATTCGTCCACACAGCAGATAACAGCCCTCTTACCTCATATGGTATTAGTTCAATACGATTAAGGAACCATGATGGAATGATTAGAACATTAATAGATGTTCGATATGTACCGAGTTTGAAGAAAAATCTCATCTCTTTGGGAGCCCTAGAATCAAAAGGGTTCAAAATCATTGCAGAAAATGGAGTGATGAGAGTATGCTCTGGTACACTAGTGGTAATGAAGGCCAATCAGAAGAACAATAACATGTACCATTATCCCAATAGTATAGTTATTGGGACACCGACAATAACATCCAGTGACGAAAAAGAGGTAGAAGCAACCAGGCTATGTCACATGCGCTTGGGACATGCTGGAGGTAAATCCTTGAAAACTCTATCAGATCAAGGATTTTTAAAAGGAGTAAAAGCTTGCAACTTGGAGTTTTGCGAGCATTATGTCAAAAGGAAACATACAAGGGTTAAATTTGGTATAGCGATCCATAATACTAAAGGCATTTTGGATTATGTACACTCTGATATTTGGGGTCCTTCCAAAACACCTTGGGAAAATGCATAAGTACCCCTGACCTATAGCCGGATTCCCAACTACACACTTTTTCTTTGCTGGAATCCTATTACCCCCTTAAACTTATTTTTGTCACGACCCTAACCCCGAACCCAATCATGATGGCGCCTCTCATGAAGACAAGGCCAACCAATTAAACCCAATTCACTTTTTAAAATAGTTAAACAAATATAAAAGCAGTCTAATCATGAATTAATGATAATGAGTAGCGGATATACAACCCAACACAACCCTAACCGGGGTGTCACAAGTCACGAGCATCTACTAGGGTATAAATACAGCTGAAAGCCTGGCGTGTACAAATACAGTCTACTGAAATGAAGAGACAGAAAAGCAGTGTTGCGAACGCCGACAGCTACGTTGCTAAACTCTGATGACTCTTTCTCCGATCAGCCAAAACCCGCTATCGGGTGTATAAATACCTGAATCTGCACACAAGGTGCAGGGAGTAAAGTGAGTACTCCAACTAAGTGAGTAACAAACGTAAATAAAGACTTAAAGCAAGAAATCACGTAAAGCATACCAAGATGCTGTATAGAAGCAGTTCAAAACCAGTAAGAAAGCAGTGAAGCTGTAAAATCTCTTAAAATATCTTAGCTCAGTTTAAACTTCTTTGAAAATGGCTTTTTCAACAGTTACGCAAATGAATGCAAAATAGTTAGTGTAGAGAAGCACAGAAATTCGCCCCTCGGGCACAAATACCATAGTTTAACAGGTAAAATGACAAGTAAATATGAAAGATAAACAAATAAAGGTTCGCCCCTTGGGCACAATGTCAACAACTCCGCCCCTCGGGCAATATCTCAGAATAAAATCAGCCCCTCGGGCAATCACATAGAACAATACTAGCCCCTCGGGCAATCACATAGAACAATACCAGCCCCTCGAGCTATCACATAGAACAATATCAGCCCTTCGAGCTATCTCTCACATCACAATGGGTACCCGCGCTCACTGAGGGTGTACAGACTCCGGGGAGGGGCCCCTTACGGCCCAAGCGCAATATCAAGCCATCTCGTGGCATCAAATCTAGGCCCTCGTCCTCATATCAGTCAAGCCACCTCGTGGCATATATATCTCAGGCCCTCGGCCTCATAAACAATATCAACAAGCCACCTCGTGGCGTACATATCTCAGGCCCTTGGCCTCAATCAGTATCAGTGTTTCCTCACAACTAGGCCCTCGGCCTTACTCAGTCAAAAATACTCACAAGCCCTTCGGGCAATAGTAAAACAGTTTTTCTCAGCCCAAAACATTATTTAAAATATCATTTAAGTCTCAAAATTGAGTAAAATTGGCTGAGTAGTAAAACATTGGAAAATAACGGGACTGAGTTCAAGTAATAAGTCAAACAGTGAGGAAATGGTAATAAACCCCCAAAGGGTTCAAATAGTTGGCACAAAACCCAAATATGGTTGTCGCACCTCCTTTTTACCGCGCCCGCGGGGCGCGTGGGGAGTTTTCTCCAATTGAAGGACAGTCGAAACGGGATTTATTTAATTATTTCAGAGTCGCCACCTGGGAATTTTAAGGCGTCCCAAGTCACCGGTTTAAATCCCTGAATCGAGGAGAATATGACTCTGTTTATTATTCTGCGTGTAAGCACGTGATTTTTGCCCAATATGAGAATTACTCCCAAAAATCCAAAAATAAAATGATTTTTCTTTGGTGTGCAATTTTGTGATATTTTGAATAATTATTTGTATTTGTCTGTGCGTGTTTATTTGATAAATTAATAAAAAATACAAAAATATGTCGCATTTTGCATGTAGGATTTAATTCTATAGTTGTTAGTAATTATATTTGTTTTACAAAAATTAAAAATTACAAAAATAGGCATCGTTTGCATTTTTAGCATTTAATGTCCAAATATACAATTTTATGCTTAATTATTACTTAATTGTGCGTTAATTGTTATTGGGAGTTAATTTGTGCTTTTATAACTTAATTTAATTCTTAATAATAGTTTAAGTATTTTTATAATTTAGTTTTAGAGAAATAAAAGAAGAAAAAAGAGCAAAAATATAAAGAAAGTCGGAATTGGGCCTCTTCTTCGATTTCAAGCCATAGGCCCAAAAAATGGCCCAATCTTCCCTACGACCCAGTCCATTTCGAACTGGGTCGACCCAGTCCATAACCCAAAAGACCCAAACCCCCTTTGTCTTTCATTTTTTACAAAATAAAAACAAAACAAAAAAATAATAAAAGAAGAAAACCCTAGACTAAGAGATCCCCCCCCCCTCTTTCTTTCTTCTTCTTCCTAAAAGCTTCAAGCAAGCTCAACCATGGATGCCCAACGTCACACTCACACACGCACAACCCCTCGTCGGACCACCCAAATCGACCCCCGTCCGCCATTAAAACCAAACGACCACCTTCAAACTTCGACATCCATGGTTGTCCCCCCCTTGTTTCTTCGTCGTCTTCTTCACCACGTCCAGTCATGGACGACTTCAAACAGCCCCAAGCAGCCATGAACGAGCAGCCATGACGAGCAGCAATGATCCCAGCAGCTACACCATCTTCGTCGCGTCCAAACAACCATCGTCGCAGCTGTTTCTGCGTCATCCATGTCGCTGTTGCTGCGTCCTTTTCTCTTCGCCATTGCTGCTGTTTTTTGTCCTCCATTGCTGCTGTTTTTTGTCCTCCATTTCTGCTGCTTTTTGTCCTCCATTGTTGCTGCGTTTCCACTGCTCCATCGACGACGAACAGCTCGTCGACCTTCACCAAACATGCTTGCCGCTGCTGCTGTTTTTTGCCTTCATCTTCTCTTCGTCTTCGTCGTCATTTGTTCGAGCTTTGGTCGAGGCTCGGACAGATTTGTTTACAATCAAAGTTCTTCGTTAATTCATCTCCGGTTATTTGTTTTTGAGTTTTATTTTGTCCATATTTCGTTTTTATATTTCTCGAAGTTAAAATCGTTAAAGAATTCAATTCTTGTTTTGTTCGTTGTTCATCATTGAAATCATTTTTCTAGTTTGTTCATGTTCATGTGCTTTGTTAAATTAATTTTCAGATTTCAAAATAGAAGTTTAATTAGTTGTTTTCATATTCATTTCATGTTTGTATTATTGTTTAAGTGAATATTTGTTAGTTTGATGTTTGTTAGATTCAAATTGAAATCTAATTAACTATTTCTTTAATTTATTTCATGTGTTTATGTATTGTTAGAAATTGTTAATATTGTTAAGTTCAAGCTTAAGTTCATAATTGTTTATTCGTCGATCTTGTTATTTGTCTAAAAAGAATTTAGTTGTGTTAAAGGAAATATATTGATTTAATCGTTTTAATTCGTCATGTTTGCTGTGTTAAAATAGTTTCATTCATGTTCATACTTTGTTTGGATGATCTTGAATCCGAATTTTGTATAGTTTGATTTCTTGTTTATCATTTTATGATTATTTCTTGAATTTGTCTCATAATCTTGTTTAAGTTTAATATAGGAATTGTTTGTTGTAATGTTGTTAGAGTAGTTGATTTAAGTTCAATATTATTGAATTTAGAAATCTAAATATACTTGTTTGTTGTTGTTGAATCCGAAAATAGGATTGTTTGTTGCTAAAATATTGTTCAATCAAATTTTAGTTGTTCTTTGTTGTTCAATTTGTGTTCATGTGATTTGTTGTTGAAATGTTGTTGAAATCATGTTCATGTGATTTGTTGTTGAAATGTTGAAGAAATCATGTTCATGAAATTTGTTATTTGAACATTGTTAGAAATTAATCATATTGTCTATATTTTGGTTAAGTTTGATGAATTGATGTGTTATAGCTGATGGGTAGTTTGGTAATTTATAGTACTTTCGGGGGTAAAATAGTAATTTGCAATAGGGTCGGAGGGGTAGTTTAGGAATTGTACATTTTGTAATTATTTATATGAAGCATGGGGGACAAAATGTAATGGGGTGGGTTGTGATATGGTTATTTAGTATAAAGGGGGGACAAGACAAAATTTAGTGGGGGGAATCTTGTATTATTTTATGTTAGGCATGGGGGACAAAATATAATGGGGTGGTGTGATATGTTTATTTAATGTAATGGGGATGAGTGAGAAGATAATGAGTTGGGTAGAGAAAAAGTATTGATTTTAATTAATTGAAAGATTTATGGGATATGTTATAAGAAGTCTTGAAATCAGAACAGACATACAGAGAAGAAAAAACACAGACAGACAATACAGAGAGAACAGAAATAGAAAAGATACGAGAAAAAATACACACACAGATAGAGAGAAAAAACGGACAGAGAATAGAAGAGAGAAAAATTCCGAAAAACATTTAAGCTTTCAAAATAAAAATAAAAACTAAAAAAAATCTACTGCTTTGTTTCTTTATTTGAAATTAGTATTGATGGTTGTTGTTTCATTTAAAGCTTAAGGCTTTTGTTTTTGGGATTACTACTCCACCGGTCTGTTACTGGGTTGTTACTATTGCTGGGCTATTGTTGCTGTGTTGTACTGATTTTACTGCTGCTGCTGATTCTCATATTCATTTTCTTTTGCTTCCAATATCAGGTACACAACTGAAAAGCTGGTTATTGTAATCCGAAATATGAAGCGTGAATACATATGAAGAATGAAAATTTGAAGTTTTAATTTCGTTTTTTTTCTTTGTTCCTTTTGTTGATTGTATTTAAGCTATTTCATGAATTACTTAATAATGACTGGAATAAGAAAATAATATCATAAGTTAGTCTGTAATAAATCGGTTCGGCAAAATAGGTTAATTCACTAGTTATGAAGGCTTCAAGATTATAGGTTGATCATGAACAAGTAGCTAAATTTAGCTAAGACACGAATTTAAATTAAACATCATAAATTAGGCATTAAGGCATGACTTGAGCTTAAGCAAGATTAGAAGAACGTTTAAGTCTAATAAACTTTCTAATAAGCTTTAGTAATTATGGTTAAATTTAGTTTCAAATGATTGTGAATAATTAATCTCAATAATATTTTTTAAAAAAATAACAATGCTGAGTTTTAATCTAGCTATATTTGTTTATTTTGAATATTAGTTGTTGAAGTTTTATTTAATTTATAATTTTCGAAATTAAGAATAAAATTCCTTTTTCATCAATATTTGTATGAATCAAGCAATTAGCGTGTCATGTTTTCTTAAATAATAATAATAAAAAAAAACGTAATTAATTAGGATTTTCTTTATTTATTTTAGAGACTAATTTTAAATATCAAAATGTAGTCGCTTTAAGATTTATCCATTTAGGAAAATAAATGAGATGAGCCTCGCTTAATAAAATGTATAGATTGCGGGACCCTCAATAAATGTACATTTAATTGCTTAGAATTAAGGAGGAGTCGTTTAGCAAATTTCACGGCCCTACCCCAAAGTAATAAATCGCTAATTGCTTTAGGCGCGATATAATAATAATACATTCTTAAACACGGGTATGCATTTATGCGACCCAAATCCAAATCCCAAAACATTGAATAAAAATACGTTCCGGATCGTGGATGCATTTTATGTGACCCAATCCAAAGACATGTTTTTAAACGATGTTCACATTCTTTAAAAATATAATAATGAAAGCGGTAAAAAGATAAAACTTGCACATGAGTCCATATTTGTATAAAATCAGATAATCAAGCCAAATATAATAGTTGAGCGACCGTGCTAGAACCACGGAACTCGGGAATCCCTAACACCTTCTCCCGGGTTAACAGAATTCCTTATCCGGATTTCTGGTGCGCAGACTGTAATACAGAGTCATTCTTTTCCTCGATTCGGGATTAAAATAGGTGACTTGGGACACCCTAAATCTCCCAAGTGGCGACTCTGAAATAAAGAAATAAATCCCGTTTCGACTGTCCTTTAATTGGAAAAACTCCCTTGCACCCTCGCGGGGGCGGAAAAAGGAGGTGCGACAACTCTGGCGACTCTGCTGGGGACTAACACCCAGAACCACTGGTTCAGGGTTTAAGAATTCGAGCTTAAAATAACTGTTATAGTTGGCTTTATTTATTATCTGATTTTTTTTATATATGCCCAATGTGCTAAATGACACTTTTACCGCTTTAATATTATTTGAATTATGAATATATACAACTGCTACGAAACCCCCTTCTTTCTGAGTCTTCTAAATTTATGGTGCACACGTGCGCGTGGCCCACCTTTCTGTTAAAGTCATACCAAATAAGACGAAGTTGGGACAAGTAACTAGGCCGGGTAGACTTTCGTGCTCCCGGTACGTTGCCCCCGCTTCGGCTCAAACTGTCCGTTTGGGTAAGCCAGGGCTAGATCAATATGTCTCAGGTTTTTTCACTTAGAATAACTCAGCTTCATGCCGGATCCCTAGTAGGAGCGATTGTTTGTATCACGTGCATTTGACTTTGGAGACTCAACACAGGGGTTGGGTCTGTCTAGGACAGGTGTACCAAAAAAATGACCATCCTGATGCATCTTACTTGCTGCTACTTGCGCATTTATTTGATCCGGATTTGTGTGTTGACTGACTTTTGAATATCATGAATAATATTTTAAAATTGAAAAAAAAAGAAATAGCGGTTAGGGAATTGACTGTTTATTTTTTAAAAAAAAACAATGCCCAAGTACTGTCAAAACTCTGCCGAAATTTTGAGAAAATGAAAAAAAATGTTTTATTAGTTTGTTTTATTAAAACCAAAGAAAAAATAGAAAGAAAAAAAATCGTTGTTCTGTCTTATTTTTCAAAAAAATAAAAAAAAAAAAAAATATATATATATATATATATATATATAAAGGAAAATAGTTTGTCTTCCCCTGAAAATGACAATGAAAAAGAGTCTTACTTTTAAAATAGTTCTTTTTTATTCGTTTCTGAAAAATTCAAAATAAGAAAATGAAAATAGTCGTGCTTTGAAAGTGGTTTTGTTATTTGTTGCTGAAAAAAAAATCCTGTTTTAAAATAGTTCGGTTAATGGCCCGAACTACGCGGGTTTGATTCTCACCGGATGTGAGATACGAAGGCAACCCTTATCGGGTCCAACCCCCTTTTTGCTAAAATAAGCCAAAAACCAATAAATAAATAAAAACGTGTCAAAATTTTAATTTTGTCATAAATAAGTCGGGCAGTGTCCAACCTCCCCTTTTGCAAAAAAATAGCCAAAAAAAATATGTCAAATTTTAATTTTGTCATAAAGAAGTCGGGTGACGCTGTTTTATCAAGGCATAGCCGAATGTTCCCGAAAGGGACGCCGGAAGGCTGACTTTGCATAAACAGCCACCTTTGGGTCATTTTTTAAAAATTTGGTCCAGTTGACCCACACAGCCTTAAAAAATCTTCGTTCCCAAGGCGCTGAAGGGCCGTGTTGCAACACCTGGTTTTTATTGTAATTTAAAAAAAAAACAAAGAGTCAGCGGTCAGGTGAATACCGTTTGAATTTTGTCATAATAAGCCGAGCCAGCTTCGGCCGCGTCTTAAACCGTTCTTGCCGAAATAGCCTCAGAGTATCTTTCAGTTGTCGAAAGGCTATTTTCGTAAAAGAATGGACAAGTGTGTAAAGTGTCATAAAATAATCCTCTCCGGCCTCAAAATTTGGAAGGGGCCACATTTGCAAAAATAACCGTTTGGTTGCATTTGTCAAATGGAGAAAGGAAGCTGGCCGTTTGTTTTGGAGTTTGTAAAACTTTTGATTATAATATGTGGGTCGTTTGATTTTCAAGTTTGCAGGTCATTTTTAAACCTTTGAAACCCAATATGAAAATTAAAAAAAATGATTAATATTGCTTATCTTTTACTGGTCTGAACTACGCAAGGTCTGATTCATGTGGGGTCATGATACGTAGGCAATCTCCATAAGATTCGACCACAACAAAAAAATGAAAAAAAAATGAAAAAGAAAAAATGAAAAAAAAATGAAAAAAAAAATCGAAAAAAAAGAAAATGAAAAAAAAGATGTTGTTAATAATGGGGACCAACTGAGTCCATTCTAACCTGTTTTGTTTTGAATCGCAAAGAAAGAAGGTGGTTGCTTTGTGGTAAGCCGGAAATACAAGACCCAGAAGCACACTTTGCGGGGATCAGGCATGATAACAGAAGCACTCGAATCCTATTGGGACTTGTTGACTAAGGTTGATGATATCGAAGTTGGAAATGGGCTGGACAATACTGATGCAAAGCTCAGTGGCTAAAGATGTCAATTTCGATAAAGTGGGAGGACGCTCCGTTCCTTGGTTAGCAAAAGAGAAGCTTGTGGTGGCTTATTTTATTGTCATTTCTGTTGTCCGGATTATTCTTAGGGTTGTAATCCGAATATTGTCTTGTGTCAAACCTTCTTATCTTTCCAGTTTGTCATATCAGTTTGTTTAAGTTTTGTCGAGGTTGTGTTAGGATTTTATTCTGGTTGTTTTGTTTGTTTTATTATTCAAACCATTTCACCGGTAGTCTAATACAAAAGGCGGTCTTTTATTGTTTCAAGTCATCTTTTGTTTTTCTTTTGCTCAATGCCGATTCTAGGGACATGACATGCGCACACAGTTTGGGCCTAGTCTTAAAAGTTAATTATAAAACTCCGGAAAGGTGATCAGACCATTTAAAGGAAATAAGAACGGTTTGAGATTATTTGAAGCCCGAGTCATGTGGAACTGGGGCAAGTAAAACATAAAGAAAACCGTTAAATGCAAGATTCTCCAAATTGGCATGAGGGTCGTGCATGAGAGTGAGAGTGTCGCCCAGTAGTGCTTTAGAAATGACAAATGAAAAAGCAAGTGTTTAACATAATTGTCAAGTCCAACACCATCGGAAGAGATTATAAATCTATGTTCAATTGTGTTGTTTGCACTTGGCATGTTTTGAAGACTGGAATAACGAAGGCATTTTATTCTGCTACCTAAACACTTTATCCTTCGTTACCCCTTTTGAGCCTTATTTTATTTTCTTTCATACCCCTCGTTCGGAATCAATAGCAACGACTAGGAAATATGAGTCTCGAAGGTAAAGAAAAAATCAACAAAAAAAAAATAATAAAAAAAAACGAAAAATGAGAGAAAAATGATAACAAAAAACAAAAGAAAGTCAGAAGAAAACAGAGGAATTGGGAACTACGTTTGACCTGATTCCTCAAAGAGGATACGTAGGCGCTTCACGGCTCGGTCATAGGGTGCATAATGGCCACACTGGTTACAGTGTGCATGGTGTAATAAAAATGAAAAAAAATTATAAATAAATAATTCCCAAGCAAGAAACTGGGGCAAGGGTTGCGCTTGTGGTAAGCAAAATTGGTTCTGAATGTTGTAATTTTAAACCTCCAATTTATTTTGTTTTGAGCCTTTAATACCCTTTCTTTCTAAGCCTATCCAAAAAACCCACATTACGGTCCAAAGAAAGACCTTCTGAACAGTCTGCAAAAGATGCCAAGTCAGACAAATGAGAGTCTTACCGGCGAACATAACATTCTGTTCCACAGCAGAAAGGACTCTAATCTCCAGCAGAGAGAGTCATACCGGCAACACTCCAAATCCCCAGCTGGAAAGTGATACAAATGAGAGAGTCTTATCGGTGAAAATCTTCACGGACACCATAAGGCGATGAAAGCTGAGAGAAAAACCAAAATGAGAGAGGCTTGATAGTGAAAACCCTTCGGGCACTACAAGTCGAATAAGATTGGGAATCAGATGGGAAATTGCCAATTGAAGGTCTTGAAAGACTATTGACGGCAGAGGATAGACCACAGGTGCATGTCATGACCATTAGAGTCGGTATATGCGTTTGATAGGTTTTTCTTTATAGTTTCTTTTGTTAAAGAGTCATCTTTTTCCGTTGTCTTTTATTATGTTTCCTTTTATCTTTTCCTTTCATAAAAATTTCCCCAGTAGAGTCTGTTTGGTCAGAACTAGTGGGAAATGACTTCAAAATAGGCCATCAGCTTTCCAAGATAAGATCTGACTAGTACATACAAATGGTATAGTCAGCAAGGAACAAGCGCGATGCCAGTATCAAGAAATATATCTCCAGTAAAAGGAGATTGACAAAAGGATCAAAGAGTGTCAAGAGGGATATCGTTGCCAAAATCAGAGGTTATTAAAACCTCAAGGCCAAGGCCCGTGGACAAAACAAGGAGAGCAATAAGCATGACTTGAAAAATTCATGCGAGACTAAAAGGTCGGGAAAATGCAAGTGTCCGAGCCATGCCACGAAAGAAGAGGGATATCCCCAGCAGAAAAGGATTATCCCCAGCAAATAATATCATCCCTTGTGGAATGCAGAGCAAGGAAGGAAAAAGGGAAAAGCCGTCCCAGTGGAGTATCACAACCAACTACCAGGCTTTAAGCTAACAAATTTTGTTTTGAAACAGGTAGAAGAAATGGCATTGATGACAGAAATGCATGCCATAAGGGAGACTGTAAAACTGGGGCAGAAAATTTTCCTTTCATTTGGAAAATTTTCTGGAAGTCAGGTACCCATTTGAGGAAGAATAAAAAATAACACCAGTCTCAAGAGAAGTGGTCTTTGAACCAGTGTTGCCCCATTATAATAAGTTTCCAATGGAGGAAATTGATACCCAGCAGACAGAACAAAGGGATGACATTTGTGCTCAGAAAAACAAAAGCCATTATCATCCCCAGAAGCTTCCAGAAGAATGAAGCATCGATTTGAAGGGATAAAATTCCCCAGCAACGTTATCCTCAACGACGTTATCCCAAGAAGATAACACTTTTATCCCCAGCAGTGTTGAGAGAAAATAAATTCTGAAAAAAAAAATTGAATTTGAAGGAGGGGAAGAAAGAAAACTACCGCAGTGGTATTATCCCCAGCAAGCAAGAACAAAGCAGCGCGAAGGAAGGAGAAAAGAAAAGAAGGAATTACGAAGGTAAGTTTCTCAAATCATTGATCTTTACATTTTTTTTCCTAGGATAAAAAGTCCTAGTCTGATGAATTTCCCTCCCGATACAATCTTGGTCTGATGAAATTTTTCTCCCAAGATAAAATCTTAGTCGGATGAATCTTTCTCCTAAGATCACAACAAAATGGACCTAGTCTGACGATTTATCTCCTAGAGTCAAAATCTTGGTCTGATGAAATTGTTCTCCCAAGATAAAATCTTAGTCGGATGAATCTTTCTCCTAAGATCACAACAAATGGACCTAGTCTGACGATTTATCTCCTAGAGTCAAAATCTTGGTTTGATGAAATTGTTCTCCCAAGATAAAATCTTAGTCGGATGAATCTTTCTCCTAAGATCACAACAAAATGGACCTAGTCTGACGATTTATCTCCTAGAGTCAAAATCTTGGTCTGATGAAATTGTTCTCCCAAGATAAAATCTTAGTCGGATGAATCTTTTTCCTAAGATCACAACAAAATGGACCTAGTCTGACGATTTATCTCCTAGAGTCAAAATCTTAGTCTGATGAAATTTTTCTCCCAAGATAAAATCTTAGTCGGATGAATCTTTCTCCTAAGATCACAACAAATGGACCTAGTCTGACGATTTATCTCCTAGAGTCAAAATCTTGGTCTGATGAAATTGTTCTCCCAAGATAAAATCTTAGTTGGATGAATCTTTCTCCTAAGATCACAACAAATGGACCTAGTCTGACGATTTATCTCCTAGAGTCAAAATCTTGGTCTGATGAAATTTTTCTCCCAAGATAAAATCTTAGTCGGATGAATCTTTCTCCTAAGATCACAACAAGTGGACCTAGTCTGACGATTTATCTCCTAGAGTCAAAATCTTGGTCTGATGAAATTGTTCTCCCAAGATAAAATCTTAGTCGGATGAATCTTTCTCCTAAGATCACAACAAAATGGACCTAGTCTGACGATTTATCTCCTAGAGTCAAAATCTTGGTCTGATGAAATTGTTCTCCCAAGATAAAATCTTAGTCGGATGAATCTTTCTCCTAAGATCACAACAAATGGACCTAGTCTGACGATTTATCTCCTAGAGTCAAAATCTTGGTCTGATGAAATTTTTCTCCCAAGATAAAATCTTAGTCGGATGAATCTTTCTCCTAAGATCACAACAAATGGACCTAGTCTGACGATTTATCTCCTAGAGTCAAAATCTTAGTCTGATGAAATTTTTCTCCCAAGATAAAATCTTAGTCGGATGAATCTTTCTCCTAAGATCACAACAAATGGACGTAGTCTGACGATTTATCTCCTAGAGTCAAAATCTTGGTCTGATGAAATTGTTCTCCCAAGATAAAATCTTAGTCGGATGAATCTTTCTCCTAAGATCACAACAAAATGGACATAGTCTGACGATTTATCTCCTAGAGTCAAAATCTTGGTCTGATGAAATTGTTCTCCCAAGATAAAATCTTAGTCGGATGAATCTTTCTCCTAAGATCACAACAAATGGACCTAGTCTGACGATTTATCTCCTAGAGTCAAAATCTTGGTCTGATGAAATTGTTCTCCCAAGATAAAATCTTAGTCGGATGAATCTTTCTCCTAAGATCACAACAAAATGGACCTAGTCTGACGATTTATCTCCTAGAGTCAAAATCTTGGTCTGATGAAATTGTTCTCCCAAGATAAAATCTTAGTCGGATGAATCTTTCTCCTAAGATCACAACAAATGGACCTAGTCTGACGATTTATCTCCTAGAGTCAAAATCTTGGTTTGATGAAATTGTTCTCCCAAGATAAAATCTTAGTCGGATGAATCTTTCTCCTAAGATCACAACAAAATGGACCTAGTCTGACGATTTATCTCCTAGAGTCAAAATCTTGGTCTGATGAAATTGTTCTCCCAAGATAAAATCTTAGTCGGATGAATCTTTTTCCTAAGATCACAACAAAATGGACCTAGTCTGACGATTTATCTCCTAGAGTCAAAATCTTAGTCTGATGAAATTTTTCTCCCAAGATAAAATCTTAGTCGGATGAATCTTTCTCCTAAGATCACAACAAATGGACCTAGTCTGACGATTTATCTCCTAGAGTCAAAATCTTGGTCTGATGAAATTGTTCTCCCAAGATAAAATCTTAGTTGGATGAATCTTTCTCCTAAGATCACAACAAATGGACCTAGTCTGACGATTTATCTCCTAGAGTCAAAATCTTGGTCTGATGAAATTTTTCTCCCAAGATAAAATCTTAGTCGGATGAATCTTTCTCCTAAGATCACAACAAGTGGACCTAGTCTGACGATTTATCTCCTAGAGTCAAAATCTTGGTCTGATGAAATTGTTCTCCCAAGATAAAATCTTAGTCGGATGAATCTTTCTCCTAAGATCACAACAAAATGGACCTAGTCTGACGATTTATCTCCTAGAGTCAAAATCTTGGTCTGATGAAATTTTTCTCCCAAGATAAGATATCAAATCTTAGTCCGATGAATCTTTCTCCTAAGATAGGATATCAAATCCTAGTCTGATGAATTTTCTCCTAGGATAATTTGAAAAGAATTGAATTGAAAAAAGAGAGGTTGAAGTCAGGAGCCCTCCTGAACAATAGAATGACGATTTATTGGTTGAAGTCAGGAGCCCGCCTGAAGAGAGGAAAGGCGTTTTAAAAAGATGTTGAAATCTTGCCAACCTAAAGAAAGGAATGGCGATGTATGGTTTGAAGTCAGGAGCCCGCCTGAAGAGAGGAATGGCGATTATTTTCAAAGTTGTTGTTGAAGTCATGAGCCCGCCTGAAGAGAGGAAAGGCGTTTTTTTTAAAAGTTGTTGAAATATTGCCAACCTAAAGAAAGGAATGGCAATGTATTGGTTGAAGTCAGGAGCCCGCCAGAAGAGAGGAATGGCGTTTATTTCTAAAGTTGTTATTGATGTTGGGAGCCCGCCCAGATAACAGAGGCATACATATCAGTCTTTACATTTCAGTTGTTGAAGTTGGGAGCCCGCCCAGACAACAGAAGCATACATTTCAGTCTTTATATTTCAAGCATTGAAGTTGGGAGCCCGCCCAAATAACAGAGGCATACATTTCAAGTATTTAATTTTCAAGTATTGAAGTTGGGAGCCCGCCTAGATAACAGAGGCATACATTTCAAAATCAAGTCAGAGGACAATAAAACAAAGGGTTACAATATGAATCCCCAGCAGGAAACAATAAAAATCCCCAGCACCGGGAAACAGAAGGTTGCAACAAGAGGTCACAGTACAAACTCAAGTACATGTGTCAAAAGAAGAACAATACCGGAAGAAATGCAAGCAGACAAGGAAGCAAGGCAACAAAAACAAATTGTACTCTAGCCTAGATTCTTGTTTTCTTTTAAGCATGGTGTAACAAGGAGATCAGTAAGCAGTGGTAATAGCATGCAACAACAGTAGCAATGCAGTTCCCCGGTAGTCCCAGCTACCAAAACTTCCCGAACTACATTGACCTGATTCCTGTTTAGCCCAGGATATGTAGGAAACCTTTGAAGCAAAGGTTCGGTCAAATCTTTTTCAAAAAATGCTTCACACGGAGTACTCGGATGGGCAAAAAATCGCTCGCTTTATCTTTGCACGAAAACCCTTCGTGTCTTCGGGCAAAGAGGGGCAGCTGTAAGCACGTGATTTTTGCCCAATATGAGAATTACTCCCAAAAAATCCAAAAATAAAATGATTTTTCTTTGGTGTGCAATTTTGTGATATTTTGAATAATTATTTGTATTTGTCTGTGCGTGTTTATTTGATAAATTAATAAAAAATACAAAAATATGTCGCATTTTGCATGTAGGATTTAATTCTATAGTTGTTAGTAATTAAATTTGTTTTACAAAAATTAAAAATTACAAAAATAGGCATCGTTTGCATTTTTAGCATTTAATGTCCAAATATACAATTTTATGCTTAATTATTACTTAATTGTGCGTTAATTGTTATTGGGAGTTAATTTGCGCTTTTATAACTTAATTTAATTCTTAATAATAGTTTAAGTATTTTTATAATTTAGTTTTAGAGAAATAAAAGAAGAAAAAAGAGCGAAAATATAAAGAAAGTCGGAATTGGGCCTCTTCTTCGATTTCAAGCCATAGGCCCAAAAAATGGCCCAATCTTCCCTACGACCCAGTCCATTTCGAACTGGGTCGACCCAGTCCATAACCCAAAAGACCCAAACCCCCTTTGTCTTTCATTTTTTACAAACAAAAACAAAACAAAAAAAAATAAAAGAAGAAAACCCTAGACTAAGAGATCCGCCCCCCCCTCTTTCTTTCTTCTTCTTCCTAAAAGCTTCAAGCAAGCAACCATGGCAGCTACCCTTTCCCCCTCTGCCTCACCTTCGCACACACGCACAACCCCTCGTCGGACCACCCAAATCGACCCTCGTCCGCCATTAAAACCAAACGACCACCTTCAAACTTCGACATCCATGGTTGTCCCCCCCTTGTTTCTTCGTCGTCTTCTTCACCACGTCCAGTCATGGACGACTTCAAACAGCCCCAAGCAGCCATGAACGAGCAGCCATGACGATCAGCAATGACTCCCAACAGCTACACCATCTTCGTCGCGTCCAAACAACCATCGTCGCAGCTGTTTCTGCGTCATCCATGTCGCTGCTGCTGCATCATTTTCTCTTCGCCATTGCTGCTGTTTTTTGTCCTCCATTGCTGCTGTTTTTTGTCCTCCATTGCTGCTTCTTTTTGTCCTCCATTGTTGCTACGTTTCCACTGCTCCATCGACGATGAACAGCTCGTCGACCTTCACCAAACATGCTTGCCGCTGCTGCTGTTTTTTGCCTTCATCTTCTCTTCGTCTTCGTCGTCATTTGTTCGAGCTTTGGTCGAGGCTCGGACAGATTTGTTTACTATCAAAGTTCTTCGTTGATTCATCTCCGGTTAGTTGTTTTTGAGTTTTATTTTGTCCATATTTCGTTTTTATATTTCTCGAAGTTAAAATTGTTAAAGAATTCAATTCTTGTTTTGTTCGTTGTTCATCATTGAAATCATTTTTCTAGTTTGTTCATGTTCATGTTCTTTGTTAAATTAATTTTCAGATTTCAAAATAGAAGTTTAATTAGTTGTTTTCATATTCATTTCATGTTTGTATTATTGTTTAAGTGAATATTTGTTAGTTTGATGTTTGTTAGATTCAAATTGAAATTTAATTAACTATTTCTTTAATTTGTTTCATGTGTTTATGTATTGTTAGAAATTGTTAATATTGTTAAGTTCAAGCTTAAGTTCATAATTGTTTATTCGTCGATCTTGTTATTTGTCTAAAAAGAATTTAGTTGTGTTAAAGGAAATAAATTGATTTAATCATTTTAATCCGTCATGTTTGTTGTGTTAAAATAGATTCATTCATGTTCATACTTTGTTTGGATGATCTTGAATCCGAATTTTGTATAGTTTGATTTCTTGTTTATCATTTTATGATTATTTCTTGAATTTGTCTCATAATCTTGTTTAAGTTTAATATAGGAATTGTTTGTTGTAATGTTGTTAGAGTAGTTGATTTTAAGTTCAATATTATTGAATTTAGAAATCTAAATATACTTGTTTGTTGTTGTTGAATCCGAAAATAGGATTGTTTGTTGCTAAAATATTGTTCAATCAAATTTTAGTTGTTCTTTGTTGTTCAATTTGTGTTCATGTGATTTGTTGTTGAAATGTTGTTGAAATCATGTTCATGTGATTTGTTGTTGAAATGTTGAAGAAATCATGTTCATGAAATTTGTTGTTTGAACATTGTTAGAAATTAATCATATTGTCTATATTTTGGTTAAGTTTGATTAATTGATATGTTATAGCTGATGGGTAGTTTGGTAATTTATAGTACTTTTGGGGGTAAAATAGTAATTTGTAATAGGGTCGGAGGGGTAGTTTAGGAATTGTACATTTTGTAATTGTTTATATGAAGCATGGGGGACAAAATGTAATGAGGTGGGTTGTGATATGGTTATTTAATATAAAGGGGGGACAAGACAAAATTTAGTGGGGGGAATCTTGTATTATTTTATGTTAGGCATGGTGGACAAAATATAATTGGGTGGTGTGATATGTTTATTTAATGTAATGGGGATGAGTGAGAAGATAATGGGTTGGGTAGAGAAAAAGTATTGATTTTAATTAATTGAAAGATTTATGGGATATGTTATAAGAAGTCTTGAAATCAGAACAGACATACAGAGAAGAAAAAACACAGACAGACAATACAGAGAGAACAGAAATAGAAAAGATACGAGAAAAAATACACACACAGATAGAGAGAAAAAACGGACAGAGAATAGAAGAGAGAAAAATTCCGAAAAACATTTAAGCTTTCAAAATAAAAATAAAAACTAAAAAAAATCTACTGCTTTCTTTCTTTGTTTGAAATTAGTATTGATGGTTGTTGTTTCATTTAAAGCTTAAGGCTTTTGTTTTTGGGATTACTACTCCACCGGTCTGTTACTGGGTTGTTACTGTTGCTGGGCTATTGTTGCTGTGTTGTACTGATTTTACTGCTGCTGCTGATTCTCATATTCATTTTCTTTTGCTTCCAATATCAGGTACACAACTGAAAAGCTGGTTATTGTAATCCGAAATATGAAGCGTGAATACATATGAAGAATGAAAATTTGAAGTTTTAATTTCGTTTTTTTTTCTTTGTTCCTTTTGTTGATTGTATTTAAGCTATTTCATGAATTACTAATTAATGACTGGAATAAGAAAATAATATCATAAGTTAGTCTGTAATAAATCGGTTCGGCAAAATAGGTTAATTCACTAGTTATGAAGGCTTCAAGATTATAGGTTGATCATGAACAAGTAGCTAAATTTAGCTAAGACATGAATTTAAATTAAACATCGTAAATTAGGCATTAAGACATGACTTGAGCTTAAGCAAGATTAGAAGAACGTTTAAGTCTAATAAACTTTCTAATAAGCTTTAGTAATTATGGTTAAATTTAGTTTCAAATGATTGTGAATAATTAATCTCAATAATATTTTTTTAAAAAAATAACAATGCTGAGTTTTAATCTAGCTATATTTGTTTATTTTGAATATTAGTTGTTGAATTTTTATTTAATTTATAATTTTCGAAATTAAGAATAAAATTCCTTTTTCATCAATATTTGTATGAATCAAGCAATTAGCGTGTCATGTTTTCTTAAATAATAATAATAATAAAAAACGTAATTAATTAGGATTTTCTTTATTCATTTTAGAGACTAATTTTAAATATCAAAATGTAGTCGTTTTAAGATTTATCCATTTAGGAAAATAAATGAGATGAGCCTCGCTTAATAAAATGTATAGATTGCGGGACCCTCAATAAATGTACATTTAATTGCTTAGAATTAAGGAGGAGTCGTTTAGCAAATTTCACGGCCCTACCCCAAAGTAATAAATCGCTAATTGCTTTAGGCGCGATATAATAATAATACATTCTTAAACACGGGTATGCATTTATGCGACCCAAATCCAAATCCCAAAACATTGAATAAAAATACGTTCCGGATCGTGGATGCATTTTATGTGACCCAATCCAAAGACATGTTTTTAAACGATGTTCACATTCTTTAAAAATATAATAATGAAAGCGGTAAAAAGATAAAACTTGCACATGAGTCCATATTTGTATAAAATCAGATAATCAAGCCAAATATAACAGTTGAGCGACCGTGCTAGAACCACGGAACTCGGGAATGCCTAACACCTTCTCCCGGGTTAACAGAATTCCTTATCCGGATTTCTGGTGCGCAGACTGTAATACAGAGTCATTCTTTTCCTCGATTCGGGATTAAAATAGGTGACTTGGGACACCCTAAATCTCCCAAGTGGCGACTCTGAAATAAAGAAATAAATCCCGTTTCGACTGTCCTTTAATTGGAAAAACTCCCTTGCACCCTCGCGGGGGCGGAAAAAGGAGGTGCGACACTGCGAACCAGAAATCCTGAGTAAGGAATTCTGTTAATCCGGAAGAAGGTGTTAGGCATTTCCGAATTCCGTGGTTCTAGCACGGTCGCTCAACTGTTTTTATTATTGGCTTAATTATTTTTTGATTTTACTAAATACGTTTTTTCTTTGCATGATTTTACTACAGCTTTTACTTATTATTTACAATTATATAAACGAATTACGCGTACGTATATTCGTATTATATACCTTCCATAATTACGGGGATCATGTCACGCATACGTGTACACAATATAATTGACCATATTATATCCTTTATTACAAATTCATATGTTCGTGATTTAAAATAAAATTAAGAACGTCACCACCCTTATATTTAAACAGTGAACTGCACATCCCGGGTTATATGAAATTTTTTTTTTACATCCTCGAAGAAATCCCTTTTATTAAATATTCGCTCGAAATTGCGCGTACGCATAATCCGATTTTGCTTTTAAAATATAATCAGGGTACGCGAACGCATCCCTAATTGCGCAAAATATTTGTAATGGTATTATGGATTTTCCACAAATTGTTTGTTATATCTACACATTTTTTATGAAAACCCTGAGGAATTCACATTTTTAGGATGCCTTTAAATTATTTTTTTTAAAGGATTCACAATTTATTAAATATTGCCCGTCGATTATAATTTCCGAGTATAAATTATATTCAGCCACACTATTCTGATTCAAAGAAAAGAATAAAAATATGATTAATACTGTTTTTAGAAAATACAACATATATATATGCCAAAGAATGAATTGTATATGAAACTAACAAGAATGATTTATGAAGGGAAGAAATATTTTTTGAAGAATTTTTATTATTTTTATTTAGTGCAAATTCTATTTCTACTTACCATTGATATAAAGTATTGCAATTTATGCTTGTACACCTCATTTCATTCTCATATACTTGCTTTTAATCTAATAGGCCTAATTGTTTGGTTAATTTATTTATGAGGGTAAATAGGCATCAAGTTGATAAGAAAGGAATTATTATACAAGCTGATTCAATAAAATTGCCTTACATGCTACCTAATTGTATGTCGTAAACATCGTAACAAGCTATATCATATCACCTTTCGCCAATTGTTATACACGCATCTATTATCTTATACATGAAAAACACCACCAACACCATTTTAACCTTATTTAACAATAAATGTTACTAGTGTAGTTTTCTTGATATTTCTACATTACTCTTTACTTAGCTAACAACACCAAAAAAAAAAATTTAAATAATGGCCAACATTCATGCCCTATTCCCTACCTTGACAACTTAATTATAACCTCCTTTAATGAAAATTTAGAAATTAACCTTATTACAACACTTATACAAACTTCAAGAAATGACATTTAACTTACAATCATCCCGTCAACATATACTACTTATTTAATCATGAAACAAAGCTGAATTTTTAACTAAAGAGCTCAAATGAATAGAAGATAGTATTACAATTCAAGCTTCATTTATTGTCATGTTGAAACCCTTCACAACATAGGTTTTGAAAGATATGTACCTGGCAATGAAGGAAGAAGGAGTTAAGATTTCAGCAGTAGCAGCAGCAACAAATTCAGCAGAATAGCAGTATACAGCAAGTCTGAACAAGACCCGTTAACCCAGATGAACAGTGACAGAAACTTGAGGAAAAATTTCAGATTCAAACTGAACAATATCCACAAACAAACAACAGACAGATTCTAGAATAACATTTTTCAGATTTCAGTTTCTTTCTTATTTCAAATTCACATTCCTGATTTTCTGTTTCTGCATTTGTATCTGTTTCAGATTGTGTGTGTGTGTGGATATTCTCTTTTTGTTTCTTTTTCTGTTTTCTTCCTCTCTTTCCTCTTCTTACAAAATAATCCGATTTCTGTTTCTGATTCTATTTCTATTTCTTCCTTTCTTTCTGTTTTTCTCAAATGTATATGTATTTTTTTTCTCTTCAAAATCTGCCTTTTAAATCAGATTTTTCTCTCTCTCAATTCCCTCTTAAAATCTGATCTCCCTCTTAAAATCTGATCTCCCTCTTAAAATCTGATTTTTTTTCAAATTTCCAGTCCCTGTACTTATACAGGTCTGTCCTATTTCCTTTTAGTGCTTCTTGGACCCTTTTCTTCTTTTAAAATCAGAAAGTTCCATTAAAAACTGCTTTTGAATACTTTAAATGATCTTATCCTGATTTTAAGCAGCCCCATTACCCTTTGTTTCCCATTATCTCATTAAACTATAGCCATTAACATTCCACTTTCAGTCCACTATTCTATCACATTACCCTTACTGTTCTGTCCCAGAAATGTCCCTGACCTACTGTTTTCTACTGTTATTACTGCCTTAAATTCAGAATCTAACAATACAGATTTTAAAATCTGTTTAAGCAGCTATAACCAATCCTAGGATTAACACAGATAAAAGAAAAACATTGGATACCATGTCAGAATTATTTTTACAGAGTTTAATAGGGTAATTAACAATCAAAAATTAAAACCAAACAGAATGTTGAAATGATTCAGTTTATACAGACATACTAATCAATGAAACTTAATCAGATGATTGTAGTTGACATTGATCAGCAAATAATGAAAGCAAGCAAATCAAATAACTTTAGGATTATTGCCAGACTCAAGGATTTTACAGAAACTGATTAATTGACACCACTCATTAATCGACCGACTAATTACCATAATTGACAAACAATCAGTCTTCAAGTAGATGAACAGGCTGTGTCAATCAATATTAGTGGCAATAAGAATTCACAAACAACTAATCGACGAATTTAATCGAGTCGATTACACATATTATAAACACTCATAATCAACAGAAATAATGATATAATTTTGATCAACTAATCGAGTACGAGGTAGAATCACAGAATTAACTAAACAGATATGAAAAATTAAACAAGCTACTGAAACAGGTAATAATTTATACATAGGATACAAAAGAAATCAGAAGAATGCCTTTGAATCTTCAAATCTATACGGACAAAAGCTTAACTTTGAATTCGGATCTTTTTGAGGTTGAACAGACTTTATTCGAGGTATTCTCAATTGAGAATACCTCGATTAAATTCTCTTAGACCTCAAACCTTTAATTAACTCGGACAAATTCCACGAGTTGGTATTTCAGTGTTTCACTTTTCTCAGATTTAGGGTTTTGACCAAATTTGGGTAGATTCGAAGGAAACAAAGGATGACTCAAGGGTGATGGAGGCTTAGTGGTCATTTGGCGTTAGTTTGGTACTGATTAGAATGGCGCCGCCACCAGGGCATTTCATGGCGGCGCTAGGGTTCTTGATTTTGATTCGATATTTGAGGGGTTCCAGGCAGATCCGAAGGAAACTCATAAGGCTCTAGTGGTGAGAGAGGTCTGGAGGTTAAAAGGTGTGAGTTTGGTGGCTATTAGATGAACTAGGTTTTGGACTGCATCTTCGATCGGAGATTCGAAGACGTTGGCTGATATTTGGAGGATAAGGTTCAAGGATCTAGGATCGGGAAGTTGAGGTGAGTTCGGGGTGTGAAAATGGGGAGGTATGGTCACCGTTCGCCGCCGTGAGGGCGGTGGCTTGAGTTCCGATCTTTGGAGACTCGGGGAAGAAGAGAGGAGAGGGGGGTCTTGCCTGGGGTGTGGGGTAGGACTTTTGAGTTTATATACTAGGGTAATTAGTGGATCTTGGCCGTTAGATCAAATGCAATTTACGACTGGGATTGCTTATTGAAATGAAACGACATCGTTTCATTTCCTTTAAGACCGGATCGGTCTCTGACGGGAAACGGGTCGGGTGGAAAGTAATGCTTTCGGACCGTTGATCAATTTGAAATCAACGGCCTTCATCAAAGTTTCCCAAAACGGCGTCGTTTGGGGTATCTTTGAGACGGACCGGACCTGGGGTCGTTTGGTTTGGGCTGTGGGGGGGGGGGTAACTTGGTTTCCAGGTCCGATATTTTTTATGTTTTCAACCTATTTTTCATTTCCTAAATTTATCCCTATTATAAAAAAAATCCTAATAAAAATTATAAAACAATTTCAACCTTACAAAAATATTAATTACCTTTTAACAATTATTTAACACAGATAAAACATTAATCACACAGTGAAACATTAAAAACGGAACAAATGCATATTTTTTTGTGATTTTATTTTAAATTGACTCAATTATTAAATGCATAATTAAATCCTAGCTACGCATGAAACATGTATTTTTATTTTTATTTTTTTGTTTAATTATAACAAAGCAAACATTTACGGATAAAACACAAACAATTAATAAACGCAAAACAATTTTCTAAAATTGCACACTAAAAGAAATTAATTTTATTTTTTGATTTATTTTGGAGTAGTTTTCGCGAGGCAAAAATCACGTGCTCACAGCTGCCCCTCTTTGCGCGGAAACTCGAAGAGTTTTCGTGCAAATATAAAGTGAGCAGATACGAGCGATTTTTGCCCGTTCAAATACTCCGTGGGAAGCATTTTTTTGAAAGATTTGACCGAACCTCTGCTTCAAAGGTTTCCTACATATCCTTGGCTATAAAGGAATCAGGTCAATGTAGTTCGGGAAGTTTTGGGTAGCTGGGACTACCGTGGGACTGTGACGCTACTACTGTTTCGTGCTGCTTTTACTGCTTGCTGACCTCCTTATTACACCTTACTTCCAAGGTAATACAAAAAGCTAAACTAGACTATGGTACATGAATTATAAAATCTTATCTAGATCATGCCCTTGCGTTTCTTGTTGTCTTGATATCTTGGTGACTCTTGGGCATTTGGCTTATTCCGTATTCCTTTTCATTGTGTCCCGTATTTTCTTTATCTGTTTGGTATTCTTGTTGTTTCCTGCTGGGGACTTTGTTGGACTCCTCTGCTTTATTGACTCTAAATGTGCTCCTTTCTCATATGAGCGGGCTTTTGATTTCAACACTTCAATTGTATTCCCTTGTTCTCCAGGTGGGTGCCTGACTTCTGTTTGCTTTAATTGTATTCCCTTGTTCTCCAGGTGGGCGCCTGACTACTTCTTTTCTTTGTCCTCATTCTCCAGGTGGACGCCTGACTTCTTCAATTCTTTGTCCTCATTCTCCAGGTGGACGCCTGATTTCTTCAATTCTTTATCCTCATTCTCCAAGTGGACGCCTGATTTCTTCTTTAATTCTTTTCATCCTCATTCTCCAGGTGGACGCCTGATTTCTTCTTAACTTCTTCATCCTTATTCTCCAGGTGGATGCCTGATTTCTTCAATTCTTATCCTCATTCTCCAGGTGGACGCCTGACTTTTTTAATTCTCATCCTTATTCTCCAGGTGGACGCCTGACTTCTTTAATTCTCATCCTCATTCTCCAGGTGGACGCCTGACTTCTTTAATTATCATCCTCGTTCTCCAGGTGGACGCCTGATTCCTTCTTTAATTCTTCATCCTCATTCTCCAGGTGGACGCCTGACTTCTTCTTTTCTCATCCTCATTCTCCAGGTGGATGCCTGACTTCTTTAATTCTCATCCTCATTCTCCAGGTGGACACCTGACTTCTTTAATTATTTGTCCTCATTCTCCAGGTGGACGCCTGACTTCTTTTCTTCTCATCCTCATTCTCCAGGTGGACGCCTGACTTCTTTTTTTCTCATCCTCATTCTCCAGGTGGATGCCTGACTTCTTTAATTCTTTTCATCCTCATTCTCCAGGTGGACGCCTGATTTCTTCTTAACTTTCTCATCCTTATTCTCCAGGTGGACGCCTGACTTCTTCTTTTCTCATCCTCATTCTCTAGGTGGACGCCTGACTTCTTTAATTCTTTTCATCCTCATTCTCCAGGTGGACGCCTGATTTCTTCTTAACTTCTTCATCCTTATTCTCCAGGTGGACGCCTGATTTCTTCAATTCTTATCCTCATTCTCCAGGAGGACGCCTGATTTTTTTCAATTCTCATCCTCATTCTCCAGGTGGACGCCTGACTTCTTTAATTATTTGTCCTCATTCTCCAGGTGGACGCCTGATTTTTTTTTTCTTTTATCCTCTACCAAGTGTTTCCTAACACAAATGTTGTTTTTTCCCCTGTTTTAAATCAAAGAAAACTTCGTTAGTTTAAAGCAGGGTGGTTAACTGGGGTATTCTTGCCGATGGTGGGGCTTCTTCTTCGTCTTGTTTTATTGCCTTGGAATGGTTGAAAAAGACTGTTTTGTCTTTGTAATTGATCCTTGACTATAGGATTCCCCTCTGTATGTTTTCCTTCAAACCCTTTTAACCGTAATCATATGTCTCTCCTGACATTGCTGATCCACTTTTGATTCCATTTTTCTTACACCCATATCTTATTATTTTTATCTCCCGCCTTTCATGGCCGTATTTTGCATCATGTAACCTTGAATCTTGGTAGTATACCTTGACATTCCTTCTTATTTGTTTGGAATAAAACTTATCTCAAAGCTTTAGAAAAGTAAGATTATTAGTGATGAAACACGCTGATTTCGACAATTATAGAATGAAAAAGAAAACTCCAAATTTGGATGATCGTTGACGAAGGAATAAAGGACTTATCTGATTGGAGTCACTGGCGCCAATGATCATGGTATGCAATTTGGATTAATCAATCCAGTCTTTTAATCAATCTCCTTTCCATTGTCTCATTTTTGTTTTCCCCAAAATTTCCGTAATCCAACTTCATTTTTCATTTTACAGAACTGTTGGACTTGCAATATCTCAAAGAGTTTTCACCGATAAACCTTCCTCATTTGTTCATTTCTTACTTCTTTTTCGCCTTATGGTGCCTACGGAGGTTTTCACCAATAAGACTCTCTCATTTTACTTTCTCTCAACTTTCATCGCCTTATGGTGCCCGTGTGGGTTTTCACCTATAAGACTCTCTCATTTTTACTTTCTTTTCTTGTTTGTACCAGATGAACCATCTTCATTTGTTTGTCTCAGCATTTTTCTAAGATTGATCGAAAGGTCTTTTTGGTATGTGGTTAGAAATGGAAAAGGTATTAAAAGCTAAATAGCTTTGGTATGGGTTTAAAATTATAACTCTTGGAATCTTTTTCTTATTTCCAATACAATTCTTTGCCCCAGTTTCTTGATTTGGGGTCTCTTGATGTTTCTTTTTGTGCACATTATGCATATTGTGCACCCTATGACCGAGCCGTGAGGCGCCTACGTATCCTTCTTTGAGGAATCAGGTCAAACGTAGTTCACCAAATAATAGTGATTTTTTTTTTATTAATATTATTTCATATTTGATTTTCATTGATTCCTAGAGAGGGTAGGAAAGAAACAAATATGGCTCAAAAGGGAAAGCAAAGGGTATAGTGTTTGGATAGCAGAATAAATTGCCTTTGTCATTCCAATCTTCGAAATAATGCTAAATACAAACATTCAAAGAATTATGCATAATATCTCTTTACCGCGTCAAAATTGATCGCCATGTCTATGCATTTGCCTTCAATATCTGTTAAGCATAGTGCACCATTCGATAATACTCTGGTCACAATGAATGGTCCTTGCCAATTCGGGGCAAATGTTTCTTTTGCCTCAACCTGATGTGGAAGAATACGTTTCAGCACATGTTGACCCACTTCGAACTTCCGTGGACGCACCTTTTTATTGTATGCTCTTGCTATTCTTCTTTGATATAATTGACCATGACATACTGCGGCCAATCGTTTTTCATCAATCAAGTTTAACTGTTCTAGACGGGTTTTGACCCATTCATCATCATCAATCTTTGCTTCGGCGATGATCCGAAGGGAAGGAATCTCAACTTCTGCAGGAATTACTTCTTCAGTGCCATATACCAACAAATAAGGAGTTGCTCCTACTGAAGTGCGAACAGTAGTGCGGTATCCCAATAACGCAAATGGTAGTTTTTCGTGCCATTGTCTTGAACCTTCTACCATTTTCCGAAGTATCTTCTTTATGTTTTTGTTGGCTGCCTCGACTGCTCCATTCGCCTTGGGCCGATATGGGGTAGAGTTGCGATGTGTGATCTTAAACTGTTGACATACTTCCTTCATTAAGTTGCTGTTAAGATTAGCACCGTTATCTGTGATGATTACCTATGGGATTCCGAATCGACATATGATATTTGAGTGGACAAAATCGACCACAGCTTTCTTGGTCACCGATTTGAATGTCTTGGCCTCAACCCATTTGGTAAAATAATCAATGGCTACCAGAATGAACCTGTGCCCATTGGATGCTGCCGGCTCAATTGGTCCAATCACATCCATGCCCCAGGCAACGAAGGGCCATGGTGCCGACATTGTGTGCAACTCGGATGGTGGAGAATGAATCAAATCTCCGTGTATCTGACATTGATGACACTTGCGCACAAAACTGATACAATCTCGCTCCATGGTAAGCCAATAGTAACCAGCTCGGAGGATTTTCTTTGCCAACACATATCCGCTCATGTGGGGTCCGCTACAAAACTCCTCCGCTTAAGAAGAATCCATTTGCCAA
This sequence comes from Nicotiana tabacum, assembly GCF_000715075.1. Taxonomy (NCBI): domain Eukaryota; kingdom Viridiplantae; phylum Streptophyta; class Magnoliopsida; order Solanales; family Solanaceae; genus Nicotiana; species Nicotiana tabacum. The sequence goes on along the minus strand of NC_134085.1, from coordinate 189,898,394 downwards.
TCGCCTAATGGTCCTCTTTTGATCTCATGTGGCTTGTGCGGGATATATCCCCATCCTGATATACTCCTTGATGTCGTGGAACCATGGTTCACCATCAAATTCTTCTTCAACCATATTGCAATAAGCGTGCTGATTGTGGACTCGAATATGCAGTGGATCCACATAAGCTTTGTCTGGATGGTGCAACATTGATGCTAAAGTAGCCAATGCATCGGCAACCTCATTATGGATCCTTGGAATATGCCGGAACTCCACTGATTGAAACCGCTGACAAAGATCATGTAGACATTGTCGGTATGGTATGAGCTTCAAATCTCGGGTTTCCCATTCTCCTTGAATTTGATGTACCAGAAGATCCGAATCTCCCATGACTAAGATTTCTTGGATACCCATGTCTGCGGCTAGCCTTAACCCCATAATACAAGCTTCATATTCAGCCATATTATTGGTGCAATAAAATCGCAGTTGGGCCGTAACAGGATAGTGATGCCCTGTTTCAGAGATGATTACAGCTCCTATCCCGACTCCTTTCATGTTAGCAGCCCCATCGAAGAAAAGTTTCCAACCAGATTTTTCAATTTGCTCCACCTCGTCGATATGCATTATTTCTTCATTAGGAAAATAGGTTTTCAACGGCTCGTATTCCTCATCGACCGGGTTTTCAGCTAAATGATCGGCCAGTGCTTGGGCTTTCATTGCAGTCCGAGTCACATAGATGATGTCAAATTCTGTGAGCAATATCTGCCACTTTGCAAGTCTCCCTATTGGCATAGGCTTTTGGAAAATATATTTCAATGGATCCAGACGAGAAATGAGGTAAGTAGTGTAGGATGACAAATAGTGTTTCAATTTTTGAGCTACCCATGTCAGGGCGCAACATGTCTTTTCCAGATGAGTATACTTAACCTCATAAGCTGTGAATTTCTTGCTAAGGTAGTAGATGGCCTGTTCCTTTCTGCCAGTGAGGTCATGTTGCCCCAATACACAACCAAATGAATTTTCCAAGACCGTCAAGTAAAGAATCAAAGGTCTTCCTGGCTCTGGCGGGACCAACACGGGTGGGTTCGACAAGTACCCTTTTATCTTATCGAACGCTTCTTGACACTCATCGGTCCATTTGACCGCAGCATCCTTTTTCAACAATTTGAAAATTGGCTCACAGGTTGTTGTGAGCTGAGCAATAAACCTGCTGATGTAATTCAACCTTCCCAACAAACTCATTACTTCAGTTTTGTTCCTTGGAGGTGACAATTCTTGGATGGCTTTGATTTTTGATGGGTCTAGCTCGATGTCTCGTCGACTGACTATGAATCCCAACAACTTTCCAGATGGAACTCCAAATGCGCATTTGGCAGGGTTAAGCTTGAGGTTGTACCTGCGAAGTCTTAAGAAGAATTTCCTCAAGTCCCCAACGTGGTCGGACTGATGCTTTGATTTTATGATCACATCGTCCACGTATACCTCAGTCTCTTTGTGTATCATATCATGAAACACTGTGGTCATTGCTCTCATATAGGTTGCTCCGGCGTTCTTCAAACCGAATGACATTAACCGGTAGCAATAAGTTCCCCAGGGTGTGATGAATGCCGTCTTTTCTGCGTCCTCTTCATCCATTAGAATTTGATGATACCCGGCATAACAATCCACGAAAGATCCTATATCATGCTTGGCACAATTATCGATCAAAATATGGATATTGGGTAATGGGAAATTATCCTTCGGACTTGCTTTGTTGAGATTGCGGTAGTCGACGCATACTCTAATTTTGCCGTCTTTCTTTGGTACAGGAATGATATTAGCTAACCAAACAGGATATCGAGTGACTCGAATGACCTTTGCTTCCAACTGTTTGGTGATTTCTTCTTTAATTCTCACACTCATATCAGGCTTGAATTTTCTCAGCCTCTGCTTGACAGGAGGCACCGTTGGATCGGTGGGCAATTTGTGAACCACTAAATCAGTACTCAGGCCCGGCATGTCGTCATATGACCATGCAAAAACATCTTTGAATTCTATGAGTGCTTTAATTAACTCTTCTCGGATCTCTGGTTCGAGATGGACACTTATTTTAGTTTCCCGGATATTACTCATGTCCCCTATATTGATGTCCTTGGTATCACTCAAGTTAGGTTTGATTTTTTCCTCAAAGTGAATTAACTCTTTACTAATCTCTTCAAAAACCTCATCTTCATCATATTCTGATTCATAATCACAATATATTTCTTGAATTAATATTTCGGAACCAGATTGATTTTTAAGACTGGGCTGAGGATTCCTCATGCATGCCATATCACTAGAGCCAGCGTAAAAAGAACTGTACAGGAAAGAAGAAAAAGAAAAGAAAACTATCACGAATGATAATAAAAGGAAACTGCTTTTTATTGGATGATGAAAGATAACAAGGTTTTGCACACTTCAAACAAACTGTAAGATAAGTTTTGGGATTACAACCCTGAAGTAACTCAAACAAACTGAAAGAAAATCAAAATAAACTACCAAGACTCCTTTCGAATGGGGATAGGAGTGGCTTTCCAATTATTAAGCTTTGTTTCTGGCCCAACGAATTGAACTTCTGCGTTGCTACAACCTTCTCCGCTTTCCAACATATTCACATCATTAAACAATTTCTCGAATCTTTCAATTAATTCCTCCTCAGGATTGACCCGGGATTTAGGAATTGTTGTTATCGGGCGATTTTTAGCACCGGTCTTGACAAAAGACTTTGATAGAGGTGGGACTAGTTTTGGAAGATCCCATGCCTTGTGTTTCAGCTTTCTGGCCTTTTTCACATCGGTGATAGTGGGTATAAAACCCAAACCAAATGTTCCCCAGTTCTCGGGGAGAGATACTAGTTATATAATTCCTTGCAAAGATGAGCCTAGACCTTTGCCAGGTATAAAACCATTTTTTAACATTTCATAGGCTACCATGACTGACGCAGAGGTTATCTTTGGATTCAGAAGGTACTTCCCTTCTGGAATTTTCTCTACCGACACTGTATCGGACACTTGGTATACCCATGGTCCCTGGTTATTTTCTATTCCCTCGACCGGTATAATGGCACTGCTGCGAGCATTTAAACTTTCTTCCCCATGCACAACTATTTCTTGATGATCCCATTCAAACTTGACAGCCTGATGTAGTGTTGACGGGACTGCTTTAGCAGCATGGATCCATGGTCTACCCAACAACAAATTATAAGAAAAAGTTATGTCCAGTACTTGAAACTCCATTGTGAATTCAACTGGCCCTATTGTCAGTTCCAACACTATGTCGCCACATGAATCTCTGCTTCCACCGTCAAACCCCCGTACGCAAATACTATTCTTCTGGATCCTCTCTTCTTTAATTTTTAATTTGCTTAAAGTGGAGAGAGGGCAGATGTTTGCACTTGACCCATTGTCAACTAATACCCGGGTTACTACGGAGTTTTCACATTTCACGGTGAGGTAAAGAGCTCTGTGGTGCTCGGTACCTTCCACAGGCAATTCATCATCAGAAAATGTAATTCTGTTTCCCTCAAAGATTCTGTTGGCTATTCTTCCCAAATGATTTACAGAGATTTTCTCAGGAACATGAGCCTCGTTTAGGATTTTCATCAAAGCCAGACGGTGCTCCTCTAAATGGATCAGTAATGACAATAATAAAATTTGAGCGGGCGTCCTTTTTAGTTGATCCACAACAGAATAATCATGGAGTTTCATTTTTCTTAAAAACTCTTCCGCCTCTTCTTCCGTCACAGCTCTCTTTATTGGTGTTGGATTATTTTTAGTTTTTCTTAACTCTTCGGGCGTAAAACATCTTCCCGAACGAGTTAAGCCTTGCACCTCACACACTTCTTCCTTGACTTCTTTTCCCTTGTACATTACAGTCACCCGTTCATAGTCCCATGGGATGGCTTTGTTGTTGATGACTGGCAGCTGGGTTACAGGTGTGATAATAACCCGATCTACACGGACTCCTTCCATGACTACAATGGGTTTACTGACCACCCCTGGTACTATCACTTTCAACCTTTCTTGCTTTGCGGCGACCTTGCTCGATGATCCCTCCTCGACTATCATAGATGGTTCATCACCATTTCTGTTCTGCTTAGGTACCGGCTTCTCCTCTGTTAACTGCTTATCTGGCTTGGCTTCATGAGACTTGATCATCATGACAGTTTGTGACGGCTTCTTTGTCTCCCCATCAGCTTGTATGATTTCTATCATATTGGCCTCTTGATGGGCTGGCATTGGATTTCTATTGATATTGGGAGCTTCGGGGGTTTGAACCTCGATTTTATTAGTATCAATCAGCTCTTGTATTGCATTTTTCAAATGCCAGCATTTCTCCATATCATGGCCTGGTGTACCGGAGCAATACTCACAGCTAATGGTGTAATCCAGATTCTTTGGAGGAGGATTGGGTAGCTTGGATTGTATTGGTCTTAGCATGTCTAGCTGTCTCAGCCTGTGGAACAGACTAGTGTAAGACTCTCCCAATGAAGTGTAAGTTTTCTTTTTCTGTTCCCTTTCTCCCCTGAATGCTGGCCTAGGCCTGAAACCTGGCCCGGGATAGGCTCGTGGGCAAGTACCTGGTATGGTAGGAGCACGCCAATTGGCGTGAACAAGTGGCTGATTGTATGCTTGAGCATGGTTAATGGAAAAATGAGGCTCCGAAGGGTGATAGTAGTGTTGGGATGAATCGTGGTGGTAAGTTGATTGGCGAGCTCGTTGTTGATTATAGTAAGGCGGTGAACCTCTGGGTCCTGACCAAATTCCTGAATCAACTACCACTGCTTCCTCCCTCTTCTTTCTTCCGATTCCTCCTACCCCACCTTGAATAGCTTGAGTAGTCGCCTTAATCGCTGAATAGCTCATGATTTTATTTGTCTTGAGGCCTTCTTCCACCATACCTCCCATCTTCACCACTTCGTTGAATGATTTCCCCACCGCTTAAACCAAATGGGCATAGTAAGTTGGTTCCAAGGCTTGGAGGAAGTAGTCTACCATTTCACTCTCCTTCATAGGAGGATCCACTCTTGCTACCTGTTCTCTCCACCGGAAACCATACTCTCTGAAACTTTCATTGTGTTTCTTCTCAAATTTTGTCAAAGATAGTCGATCTGGGATGATTTCCAGATTGTATTGGAAATGGTATGCGAATGCCTGTGCCAGGTCATCCCAGGTGTACCATCTCCCATGGTCCTGGCATGTATACCACTCCAAAGCTGATCCGCTTAAACTTTGACTGAAGTAAGCCATCAATAACGCATCCTTTCCCCCAGCTCCTCGCATCTTGCTACAGAAACCCCTTAAGTGGGCTACTGGGTCGCCGTGCCCGTTGTATAGGTCAAATTTGGTCATCTTGAAGCCAACTGGTAATTGTACATTGGGGAATAAGCACAAATCTTTGTATGCTACACTGACTTGCCCACCTAATCCTCGCATGTCTCTAAACGATTGTTCTAGACTCTTGACCTTCCTGAACATCTCTTCTTGTTCAGCATTTTTGGCTGGCTTGTCAATTTCGGTTGGGAGATCAAAACGAGGAGCAGTTGAATGGATTTCGGAGGCTTTGAGGGTGGGTTCCGGGGGGTAATATTGGTTATCCTGGGCCTGGAATGTAGGCTCACTAGGAGATTTGTGGAATGTAGTTGGGGGAGGTGCTACGAAAACAGGAGTCATAGGTGGAGGAAAATATGGAACTGGTTTTGGAGGTGGAGACTGCGGTGTCTGAGAGGTGGTGCCTCGGTAGTGCTGGTAAATGGGGAAATTTGGGGATAATTCAGTGGTAATATTATCCTGAGTTTGGGTCATTGATGGAGCAGGGTTAGTTGAGTAAGATGGGGGTAACTGTCCTGTAGACCAGGCTTGGTATATCTCAGCCATTTGCTGCTTGAGTTTAAACATCTCCTCTTTTATTTTCCCGACATCCATCTCCTCTAGCTCCATACCTGTGTCAACATCTGGGATAGACATACTTTCGGGTAGTGGTCCTTTTGATCTCGTGTGATAATGATAATATGCCAGTATACTCTTTAGAGAAACTAACTGCTTGAATTCTGGAAATGAACAAACTTGTTAGTTTTGAGAGTTTAACACATATATAATTACACGTTGAGATGCAATGCTCCTAGACAAATATCCCCTTTCTATTATGCATTTGCTCGGCCGCTTGTGTCGTCCCAACTTTTCTTGAAATTTTTATTGTTACTCACTTTTATTTTATTTATTATATTCCTTTTATTGTGGTGGTCGAATCTTATAGAGATTGCCTACGTATCATGCCCCCGCATGAATCAGACCTTGCGTAGTTCGGACATGAGGCAAACACTTTTATTCATTATACAAAGATGAACAGACATTACATTTGAAAACTTTGTAAGAAAATGGCTTGAAACACACACTTAAATCAAAATAAAAGATACAATTCTTAACATCTCGCAACGTGCCCCACTTTCCACTTGTGTTGTAAATTAATAGATTATTTGCTCAATGTGGGGCTTGACCTGGATGACCTCCCAGCGTACGATACATCCTTTCCAACTCCATTGCTAGATAACGGGCAAAAATGGGTGCATGCTCTGTAAACCTTTCATAATCCATTCCTTGGCAGTTTACGTAACTTTGAGAGGTGTAGACCGCCAGGTCGTGGATTTGTGCCCTGAAATCTTGGAGACGTTGGTCTTGGTCCTGCAATTGCTGCTGGCGAGTGGTGGCTATATCTCTGACACGGTTTTCACGATCTAGAGCTGACTCTAATAGAGCTCGGAGTCTGGCCTGCTCTAATCTTGTATGTGCTCTTTCCCTGTCTATGTCTGCTTGTTGATGTTCTCTGTTGCATCTTCTTGCCTCTTCTAGTTGTGCACGAAGCTGATCTTCTGATCGTATCCAATGGTCTTTTTCCTTCTTGAATTGTGCCCTGTCTTCTTCGGATTGCCTTACTTGGCGTTCCTTATTAGATCTGGCCTCTTCGTTTAATTGTTGGATCCTTTCTTTTGCTTTGCTCAACGCCCTTTCGTTTTCCGCAAGAATGGAATCATAATCTTGCATTCTTTCAAAAAGATTGGCGATGGTTTTTTGATCCTTCCAGCTCCTCTTTGGTGTCTCAGAAACTCTTTTCATTTTTTGGAATCGAGCATGAAGATTTTCATTCTCACAAGCTAGACTCTTCTTCTCGCCTTCGGCTTCTTGTGCTTGAAAATCTTTCTCCAAACTGAGGCTTCTCAGATTTTCTTTTAGGGCATGGATAGTTGCTTTGTACCCTTTTTCCTTTTCTCCCCAGATCAATCGCTCTTGGATTTTATCATTGAAGTTTTGAACATGGGGTCTTTTTGTTGGCCTTCTTAGCTCAGGCTCTGGTACATCATCCACGCGAGACCGTTTTTCAAACCACCTTGCATATCCAGGATTTATCTCACCCTTTGTAGTGTCTGGGACTTGAGTATCACTCTTCAAGTATCGACATCCATTCCACATCTGTTGAAGTAGAGCCTCGGGAATAGTGGCTTCTGGGTGTAATTCGATTACTTGCATACTCAAATCTTCATCATCAGGAACTACTTGATATCTCCCTAGTTGTCTTAGGACTCTTAGTGGCGCATACGGCTGGATGCTTCTCAATCCCAATAGTAGCAGATAACTATTTGAGGTTGACATGTGTATCACTTCCCTCATCGGGAGCCATCCCAAAGTCCATTCAATCTGATTTGCCGTTAAAGCCTTTAGATGAGATACCCATGCTTCTATCCCTTCTGGAGCCTGATAATTTTTTATTTTTTCCTCATAACTCTCGATGCAATTATCATTGTTTGACCCATACTGTATGATCTTGGGCTGTTGTTGGAGATGTTCAATTACCCACATTTGCAACAAAATTTTGCATCCTTCGAAGACTTTTGCTCCTGATTTACATAAAGTCAAAGCCCGATAAATGTCTGAGAGAATGATGGGGACAAAGGTGTGATTTTCTTTGGTGGTGAGGATTTGCACAACTTTCGCGGTGTAAATATCAATTGTTCGCTCTTTGTTTGGGAAGATCATGATTCCTAGAAAAGCCACCATGAAGGCAAAGCGACGGTGAATCTGCCAAGTGTCTTTATTTTGCTTGTTAGTAAGGCCTTTCTCATGAATTTCGAACCCATCTGACTTTCCGAACCTTGAATACAAAAAGTTGAAGGAACAACATCCATTGATGACATTGCTTTTCCTGATTTGACTACTGATGTTCAGAAGACCGAAGAATCGATGTACCGAAGGAGCCTTTGTGAATATCAGGCTTTGATTTCTTAGACTTCCGTCAAAACCAGCATATCCAGCTATCTCCTCTAATGTAGGAGTAAGCTCGAAGTCAGAGAAACGAAAGACATTGTGAACAGGGTCCCAAAAGGTTACTAACGCCGCAATCAGATCTTCACGGGGTTTAACTTTCATAATATCCGTGAGATTTCCCAAATGCTTGACGACCCATTTTTGACCATCTTCGCCTAAATCATACCACCACATTTGAAGCTGAAATAGAAACTCTTCTGTATTCGTGGATGGGGGGTTTTGTGTGGTGCTCATTTTGTATCTGAAATTTAATTTAATAAAGTCAAGACTCATTTTGAAAATATACACTAAAAAATCATTTTCAAAATTTTTTATTTATTAAAACCTTTATTTCAAGATTTAAAACTATTTTTTGGAAATTTTTAAAACAACCCATTTTATTCCTTGGTTCTCACCATGATTTCATTTAAGCTGGTCAACAAGCATGTTCGAGGCAAATGAATGCACAAGTAGCAAGTAGGATGCATCAGGATGGTCTTTTTGTTTCGGGTTCACCTGTCCTAGACAGACCCAACCCCTGTGTTGAGTCTCCAAGGCCAAATGTACATGATGCAAATAGACGTTCCTACTAGGGATCCGGTACATGGCTGAGTTATTCTAGGTGAAAAACCTGAGGTTGATTGTTCTAAACCTGGCTTACCCAAACGGACAGTTCGAGCCGAAGCGGGGGCAACGTACCGGGAGCACGAAAGTCTACCCGGCCTAGTTACTTGTCCCAACTTCGTCTTATTTGGTATGACTTTAACAGAAAGGTGGGCCACGCGCACGTATGCACCATAAATTCAGAAGACTCAGAAAGAAGGAGGTTTCGTAGCAATTTTATATGCATAATTCAAATAATATTAAAGCAGTAAAAATTTCATTTAGCATATTGAGCATATATCATGTAAAAATCAGACAATAAATAAAACAAATTATAACAGTTATTTTAAGCTCGAATTCTTTAAACCCTGAACCAATGGTTCTGGGTTACAGTTTACACTGTAGTAATAGAATCCCCAGCAGAGTCGCTAGAGCTGTCGCACCTCCTTTTTACCGCGCCCGCGGGGCGCGTGGGGAGTTTTCTCCAATTGAAGGACAGTCGAAACGGGATTTATTTAATTATTTCAGAGTCGCCACCTGGGAATTTTAAGGCGTCCCAAGTCACCGGTTTAAATCCCTGAATTGAGGAGAATATGACTCTGTTTATTATTCTGCGAACCAGAAATCCTGAGTAAGGAATTCTGTTAATCCGGAAGAAGGTGTTAGGCATTTCCGAATTCCGTGGTTCTAGCACGGTCGCTCAACTGTTTTTATTATTGGCTTAATTATTTTTTGATTTTACTAAATACGTTTTTTTTATTGCATGATTTTACTACCGCTTTTACTTATTATTTACAATTATATAAACGAATTACGCGTACGTATATTCGTATTATATACCTTCCATAATTACGGGGATCATGTCACGCATACGTGTACACAATATAATTGACCATATTATATCCTTTATTACAAATTCATATGTTCGTGATTTAAAATTAAATTAAGAACGTCACCACCCTTATATTTAAACAGTGAACTGCACATCCTGGGTTATATGAAATTATTTTTTTACATCCTCGAAGAAATCCCTTTTATTAAATATTCGCTCGAAATTGCGCGTACGCATAATCCGATTTTGCTTTTAAAAATATAATCAGAGTACGCGAACGCATCCCTAATTGCACAAAATATTTGTAATGGTATTATGGATTTTCCACAAATTGTTTGTTATATCTACACATTTTATATGAAAATCCTGAGGAATTCACATTTTTAGGATGCCTTTAAATTATTATTTTTTTTAAAGGATTCACAATTTATTAAATATTGCCCGTCGATTATAATTTCCGAGTATAAATTATATTCATCCACACTATTCTGATTCAAAGAAAAGAATAAAAATATGATTAATACTGTTTTTAGCAAATACAACATATATATATGCCAAAGAATGAATTGTATATGAAACTAACAAGAATGATTTATGTAGGGAAGAAATATTTTTTGAAGAATTTTTATTATTTTTATTTAGTGCAAATTCTATTTCTACTTACCATTGATATAAAGTATTGCAATTTATGCTTGTACACCTCATTTCATTCTCATATACTTGCTTTTAATCTAATAGGCCTAATTGTTTGGTTAATTTATTTATGAGGGTAAATAGGCATCAAGTTGATAAGAAAGGAATTATTATACAAGCTGATTCAATAAAATTGCCTTACATGCTACCTAATTGTATGTCGTAAACATCGTAACAAGCTATATCATATCACCTTTCGCCAATTGTTATACACGCATCTATTATCTTATACATGAAAAACACCACCAACACTATTTTAACCTTATTTAACAATAAATGTTACTAGTGTAGTTTTCTTGATATTTCTACATTACTCTTTACTTAGCTAACAACACCAAAAAAAAAATTAAATAATGGCCAACATTCATGCCCTATTCCCTACCTTGACAACTTAATTATAACCTCCTTTAATGAAAATTTAGAAATTAACCTTATTACAACACTTATACAAACTTCAAGAAATGACATTTAACTTACAGTCATCCCGTCAACATATACTACTTATTTAATCATGAAACAAAGCTGAATTTTTAACTAAAGAGCTCAAATGAATAGAAGATAGTATTACAATTCAAGCTTCATTTATTGTCATGTTGAAACCCTTCAACATAGGTTTTAAAAGATATGTACCTGGCAATGAAAGAAGAAGGAGTTAATATTTCAGCAGTAGCAGCAGTAACAAATTCAGCAGAATAGCAGTATACAGCAAGTCTGAACAAGACCCGTTAACCCAGATGAACAGTGACAGAAACTTGAGGAAAAATTTCATATTCAAACTGAACAATATCCACAAACAAACAACGGACAGATTCTAGAATAACATTTTTCAGATTTCAGTTTCTTTCCTATTTCAAATTCACATTCCTGATTTTCTGTTTCTGCATTTGTATCTGTTTCAGATTGTGTGTGTGTGTGTGGATATTCTCTTTTTGTTTCTTTTTCTGTTTTCTTCCTCTCTTTCCTCTTCTTACAAAATAATCTGATTTCTGTTTCTGATTCTATTTTTATTTCTTCCTTTCTTTCTGTTTTTCTCAAATGTATATGTATTTTTTTTCCTTCAAAATCTGCCTTTTAAATCAGATTTTTCTCTCTCTCAATTCCCTCTTAAAATCTGATTTTTTTTCAAATTTCCAGTCCCTGTACTTATACAGGTCTGTCCTATTTCCTTTTAGTGCTTCTTGGAGCCTTTTCTTCTTTTAAAATCAGAAAGTTCCATTAAAAACTGCTTTTGAATACTTTAAATGATCTTATCCTGATTTTAAGCAGCCCCATTACCCTTTGTTTCTCATTATCTCATTAAACTATAGCCATTAACATTCCACTTTCAGTCCACTATTCTATCACATTACCCTTACTGTTCTGTCCCAGAAATGTCCCTGACCTACTATTTTTCTATTGTTATTACTGCCTTAAATTCAGAATCTAACAATACAGATTTTAAAATCTGTTTAAGCAGCTATAACCAATCCTAGGATTAACACAGATAAAAGAAAAACATTGGATACCATGTCAGAATTATTTTTACAGAGTTTAATAGGGTAATTAACAATCAAAAATTAAAACCAAACAAAATGGTGAAATGATTCAGTTTATATAGATACACTAATCAATGAAACTTAATCAGATGATTGTAGTTGACATTGATAAGTAAATAATGAAAGCAAGCAAATCAAATAACTTTAGGATTATTGCCAGACTCAAGGATTTTACAGAAACTGATTAATTGACACCACTCATTAATCGACCGACTAATTACCATAATTGACAAACAATCAGTCTTCAAGTAGATGAACAGGCTGTGTCAATCAATATTAGTGGCAATAAGAATTCACAAAACAACTAATCGACGAATTTAATCGAGTCGATTACACATATTATAAACACTCAAAATCAACAGAAATAATGATATAATTTTGATCAACTAATCGAGTACGAGGTAGAATCACAGAATTAACTAAACAGATATGAAAAATTAAACAAGCTACTGAAACAGGCAATAATTTATACATAGGATACAAAAGAAATCAGAAGAATGCCTTTGAATCTTCAAATCTATACGGACAAAAGCTTAACTTTGAATTCGGATCTTTTTGAGGTTGAACAGACTTTATTCGAGGTATTCTCAATTGAGAATACCTCGATTAAATTCTCTTAGACCTCAAACCTTTAATTAACTCGGACAAATTCCACGAGTTGGTATTTCAGTGTTTCACTTTTCTCAGATTTAGGGTTTTGACCAAATTTGGGTAGATTCGAAGGAAACTAAGGATGACTCAAGGGTGATGGAGGCTTAGTGGTCATTTGGCGTTAGTTTGGTACTGATTAGAATGGCGCCGCCACCAGGGCATTTCATGGCGGCGCTAGGGTTCTTGATTTTGATTCGATATTTGAGGGGTTCCAGGCTGATTCGAAGGAAACTCATAAGGCTCTAGTGGTGAGAGAGGTCTGGAGGTTAAAAGGTGTGAGTTTGGTGGCTATTAGATGAACTAGGTTTTGGACTGCATCTTCGATCGGAGATTCGAAGACGTTGGCTGATATTTGGAGGATAAGGTTCAAGGATCTAGGATCGGGAAGTTGAGGTGAGTTCGGGGTGTGAAAATGGGGAGGTATGGTCACCGTTCGCCGCCGTGAGGGCGGTGGCTTGAGTTCCGATCTTTGGAGACTCGGGGAAGAAGAGAGGAGAGGGGGGTCTTGCCCGGGGTGTGGGGTAGGACTTTTGAGTTTATATACTAGGGTAATCAGTGGATCTTGGCCGTTAGATCAAATGCAATTTACGACTGGGATTGCTTATTGAAATGAAACGACATCGTTTCATTTCCTTTAAGACCGGATCGGTCTCTGACGGGAAACGGGTCGGGTGGAAAGTAATGCTTTCGGACCGTTGATCAATTTGAAATCAACGGCCTTCATCAAAGTTTCCCAAAACGGCGTCGTTTGGGGTATCTTTGAGACGGACCGGACCTGGGGTCGTTTGGTTTGGGCTGTGGGGGGGGGTAACTTGGTTTCCAGGTCCGATATTTTTTATGTTTTCAACCTATTTTTCATTTCCTAAATTTATCCCTAATTAAAAAAAAATCCTAATAAAAATTATAAAACAATTTCAACCTTACAAAAATATTAATTACCTTTTAACAATTATTTAACACAGATAAAACATTAATCACACAGTGAAACATTAAAAATGGAACAAATGCATATTTTTTTGTGATTTTATTTTAAATTGACTCAATTATTAAATGCATAATTAAATCCTAGCTACGCATGAAACATGTATTTTTATTTTAATTTTTTTGTTTAATTATAACAAAGCAAACATTTACGGATAAAACACAAACAATTAATAAACGCAAAACAATTTTCTAAAATTGCACACTAAAAGAAATTAATTTTATTTTTTGATTTATTTTGGAGTAGTTTTCGCGAGGCAAAAATCACGTGCTCACAATGGTAATCAACCCAATGCATAATGAAAACAAACAAGTTTAAGTCAAATACGCGGTAAAATCATCAATCGGGACGGACCAAGTCTCAATCCCTAATAGTGCACGACCCCATGCTCGTCATCAAGCTGTGCCTCACCTCAATATAGCACTACGACGTGTAATACGGGGTTTCAAACCCTCAGAACATCATTTACAATCATTACTCACCTCGAACCGGCTAAATCTCTAGCTCGCGATGCCTTTGCCTCTCGAATCGGCCTCCGAATGCTCCAAATCTAGTCGAAATCAGTACCAAACCATCAAAATATCCAAAATCACGAATTAAATGATGAATTCAATGATAGATTCATGTATTCTAGCCAAATCTGAGTTAGAATCACTTACCCCGATGAATTTCTTGAAAAACCTTCGAAAAATCGCCAAAATCTGAGCTCTCTAGGTCAAATTATCAAATAAAACCCAAAACCTCGTATTTATAGAATACCCCACTGATTTCCACCTCCGCAGACCCACCACTGCCAACTGCACAAAAAGGAGTGTTGTCCGCACAAAAACGACTGTTGTCCGCACAGGTTTTGACTGCAGTGATAGGCTTTAGTATTTTGTCCATAACTTTCTCTACAGATGTCCAAATGCCTATTATAATATGTTTCTGAAAACTAGATTCAAAGTCTACAACTTTCGTTTTTGAATCATCCCCAAATTCCTTGTAGATCAAAAGATATGAGCTTCCGAAGTAGGACCAGTGACATGTCCCCCACCGCGGCCGCACCGCATTTTGTGCGGTCCGCACAACACCTACTGCGGCTGCACTTCATTTTGTGCGCTCCGCACAGCACATAACGCAGACGCACTTCTTTTTGTGTGGACCGCGCGGGTGTGTTCCGAGGCCTGCAACCCTTCTGGACCTGCTACATCTATGATTTTCGGCCTAAAACATCCCGGAACCTACCTGGAACTCCCGAAACTTCAAACCAATTATACCAACACATCCCATGACATCGTTCAAACTTGTTCAAAACTTTAGAACGCTCACAACATTATCAAATTACCAATTTAACATAGGATTCAAGCCTAAGAACTCCAATAACTCTTAAATTATGCTTTTGATCAAAAAGTCTATCAAATCTCGTCCGAATGACCTGAAATTTTGCACACACATCCCAAATGATGAAACGAATCTACTGCAACTCTCAGAATTCCATTCCGACCTCTATATCAAAATCTCACCTATCAACCGGGAAAACGCCGAAATCTCAATTTCGTCAATTCAAGCTTAAATCTTCCCTACAACTCCAAAGCACATTCCGATCGCACTCCTAAGTCACAAATCACCTAACGGAGCTAACCAAATCATAAAAATTCCGATCCGAGATAATATCCAAACAAGTCAAATCTTGGTCAAACCTTTCAAATTTTAAGCTTCAATTGAGAACTGTTTTCTTCCAAATTCATTCCGATTACTCTGAAAACCAAAACCAATGATTTACATAAGTCATAACACATCACACAAGGCAAGTCATGCCCAAGAACTAGCGAGCAAAGTGCAAAAGCTCAAAACGACCGGTCAGGTCGTTATAATTTTAAATGGAATTATTTGCACTCTTAACGTTGTGTGGATGAGTGTGTGTATTTCACTCTCCCAAAGGAGAGTGAGAAGATTTTTAGATTATTTTTATTCTTTTTTACCATTTTCTCTTACCTTTTTTCCTTTTACTTTTCCTTTTCCTTTTTCTTTGTCTTTTTTCTTTTACTTTTTTTTCGTTTCTTCTCAATTCCGGCGGAGATTCATTCATCGACGACTTTGTCTAATAGTTTTTCTTTCATTTTTCTTTTCACACACAAATTAAACTCTCAAAAAGATCTATTCATAAGCAAAGCAAAATACACTCAGATTTGGAGGAAAAAATTCATCATCGGAAAACCTTCCCACGGTGGAAAAAAAAAATGATGCATTAAAATTTTAACTGGAAAAAGCTTTCTCAGCTTATATTCGTTGCTCTTCCTCCCACTCATAAATTACACTTTCAAGAAAAATTTATATATATATATAACAAAACACACTTAGATCGGGATAAAAATCTATCGCCGAAAAAAAAACATTCGCCGGAAAAAATGGTATTTGTAAAATTTCAATGACCAACATTTTAAGCCTCCGGTGACCAAAACAAAAAGAAATAGAATGAAATAACCAAAAATATGAGAATAATAAGAAATAAGAAAAAAGGATAAGAAAAAGAAGAAAGAATAAAAAAAAGTACTAAAAATACATGTGGGGCGCGTGTAGCTCACCACTTGCCAAGAGTTTGGTTGTCTAGTTTTAGGGTGCAAATAATTCCATTTAAAATAAGTTTAGGGGGGTAATAGGATTTCCGCAAAGAAAAAGTGTGTAGTTGGGAATCCGGGTATAGATTAGGGGGATACTCATGCATTTTCCCAAACACCTTCATTGGGTGGGAAACACTATTTTGTAACCTTTGTTGATGATTTTTCCCGAAGAGTGTGGGTGTATACAATGAAGAGCAAAGATGAAGTGTTGGAAATTTTTCTCAAATGGAAAATGATGGTGGAGAAGCAAACAGGTAGGAAGATCAAGTGTATTCGCAGAGACAATGGATGTGAATACAAAAATGATCATTTTAATAAGGTCTGTGAAAATGATTGCATTGTCTGACACTTCACTTTCATATATACACCACAACAAAATGGAGTGGCAGAACGTATGAACCGGACCTTGCTGGAGAAGGTACGGTGTATGTTGTCCAATGCTGGCTTGGACAAAGAATTTTGGGCTGAGGCAATTACATATGCATGCCACCTCATTAATCGCTTACCATCTGCTGCTATTGATGCCAAGACACCATTTGAAAAATGGTATGGAAAGCCTATTGTAGATTATGACTATTTGCACGTATTTGACTCAACTGCATATTATCATGTGACAGAGTCAAAATTGGATCCAAGGGCAAAGAAGACTATTTTTATGGGGGATTACTTTTGGAGTCAAAGGATATCGCTTATGGTGTCTTATGACAAAGAAAGTAATATTTAGCAGGGATGTTATCTTTGATGAATCTGCTATGGTAAATAAACTAACAGAAGATACCAAACAAAATGAGGGTGCTTCTAAGAAGGTGGAGTTTGAGGAAAAATTTATTTTTCCTACACAAGAAGAAAAGGAGGAAACAAATGAAGATTATACTCTGAAAGAAGAGCCAGTAGAGAGGGAGATTCCAACTCAGGAACCTCAACAACAACTTGAATCAATAGCAACTAGCAGGCCAAAAATGACAATAACAAAACATGTTCGTCTCATAGAGACGGTTGCTTGTGCCGCCACAATTATAGCTGATGATGTTTCTATCACTTATAAAGACGCAGTCCAAAGCTCAGAAGAAGATAAGTAGAAGATTTCCATGAATGATGAAATACAATCCCTTCATTAGAATCATACATGGAGATTGGCCAATCTCCCGAAGGGAAAGAAAGCAATTGGGTGCAAATGGGTATTTGCAAAGAAAGAAAGATTTCCTAACCAAGAAGATGTTCGCTACAAAGCAAGATTGGTGGCCAAAGGATATTATCAAAAGGAGGGAATTGATTACAATGAAGTATTTTCTCCAATTGTAAAACATTCCTCCATTAGAATTATGTTGGCTTTGGTAGCACAGTTGGATTTGGAACTAGTTCAGATGGATGTAAAAACTGCGTTTTTACATAGAAACTTGGAGGAGGAAATCTACATGACTCATCCACAAGGATTCAAAGTTGCTGGAAAAGAAAATATAGTATGCAAACTTGAAAAATCATTGTACGGATTGAAACAATCTTCTAGACAATGGTACAAGCAATTTGACAAGTTTATGTTGCGGCAAGGGTATAAGAGAAGCAAATACGATCATTGTGTGTATTTGCGCAAGTTTGAAGATGGTCCCTTTGTATATCTTCTCCTATATGTTGATAGCTTCCAAGAATTTGGAAGAAATTGATAAGTTGAAGATTCAACTGAAGAAGGAGTTCGAGATGAAGGATCTGGGTGAGGCAAGGAAAATTCTTGGCATGGAGATAATAAGAGATAGACGTTCAAAGAAACTTTGTTTATCTCAGAAAGAATATTTGAAGAGAGTACTACAGCACTTTGGCGTAGATGAGAAGACTAAGCTAGTTAGTACTCCACTTGCTCCCCATTTTATGCTACGTACAATTATGTCGCCAAAAAATGAAGCTGAACATGAGTATATGTCAAGGGTACCATACGCAAATGTTATTGGTAGCTTGATGTATGCAATGGTCTGTACGAGACCTGACATTTCACAAGCTGTTGGAGTTATTAGCAGATATATGCATAATCCAGGAAAGGAGCATTGACAAGAAGTGAAGTGGATTCTACGGTATATTCATAATACTGCAGATGTTGGGTTAGTTTTTGAGCAGGAAGGCAATCAGTCCGTATTTGGATATTGTGATTCAGATTTTGCGGTTGATCTGAACAAACGAAGATCAACTACTGGTTATGTGTTTTTACTTTTGCAAAGGCACTGGTTAGTTGGAAGTCTACTTTGTAGTCAACAGTTGCTTTGTCTACAATAGAGGCAATGTACATGACTATTACAAAGGCTGTGAAGGAGGCAATTTGGCTTCAGGGGTTAAGCTTGGTATTGGACAAAAAAGTATCACAATTTTTTGTGATAGTCAAAGTGCTATTCAATTAGCGAAGAACCAAGTTTATCATGCAAGGACGAAGCACATTGATGTTCGGTATCATTTCGTACGAGAAATCATAGAAGAAGGTGGAGTCACGGTGAAGAAAATTCATACTACGGAGAATCCTGCTGATATGCTGACAAAGGTGGTGACTGCGGTCAAGTTTCAACATTGTTTGGATTTGATCAACATTGTTGAACACTGAAGATTGAAGATGAAGACACAACCAAAATTTGTTATTGAGATAAAATGTGGAATTTTGCCAAGGTGGAGATTTGTTGAAAATGTCAAAAGTACCACATCGGTGGGTGACATATTTGGTTGGGATTTTTTCCCTATAAAAGGAGGCATAATGTTTAGGATTTAGACACACCTCTCATTTGCCTTCTTATCTTCTTAAGGCATTTGTATCTTCTCTCTTTAGTATTATTTCACTTGTATTTTGGAGTGGAATAAAATATTGGTTGTGTCCGAGGAAGTAGGCAAAAGTGGCCGAACCTCGTAAATTCTGGTATTCCTTTTATTGTTGTTTTATTGTCTTATTTATTATTTGGTGGCTGTCATAATTTTTGGTATAATAGTTGTGACTTATTCACATTATATATATTTGGCTTCCGATAGATATCGCTGGTAGTTCCCAATTGAATGGAAATAGTTGCATCCCTAAGGAACCTGCATAAATAATCCCTATACATATCAAATGAGAGAACACAGATCATGGTAACTAAATGGCAAAGAGAGGAAGCATATTGATTAGATAAAAACAACTATTCTGGAGGCATTTCCAACTTTCGCACGTGTTTTCACCCACAGTAGCAACAGGTTCTACTTTCTTCAGATTAAAAAAAAATACATAACTCCTTTTGGAAGCTGCCAATAGAAACATTAAATCAAGTTTCAATTACGAGAAAGATAGTCAGCAGATAGTTCTACACTTTTTGGTGCTTAACATGAGGGACAGACCATTATTGAAAGCTTCAATGTATCAAAAGAAAGAGATAATGTAAGGAGGAATTTTAAATAATTTAAGCAAACTGTAAATGAAATCAATTATCATAATGGACAAATAGAAGTTAAATGGTCATTGTAAAAGGACAAGGTCAGTATGCATCCTTTAGAATGTATGAAGTGATAAGTGTGTTCTTTATATTAAACTGTTCAAAGTGTTTACTTTACCCACAACGCCAAAAAAATATTAGGAGCTAGGAAAAAAAATTTATTAGGAGTTCATCAACAACATTAAACGATGCATGAAAATAAACATAATGAAGTGAAGACAATATGAAGCGTACAAAGTCGATATTTTCCCTTCAGTGGGAGCTTTTATTTGCCGATGAGGTCAATTCCACGGCCCTTGCCCTTTTTAGTTGTTGTAGCTTTGGCAGCATCCTTTCCTTGATCTCTGCTGAAAGACCTAATTTGTTCGCTATATTGTTCTTGGTAGTCGTCACTCTCCTCATTACTATTTACCTCGTCATCTTCAGATTCAAATGATGTATCTTTTTTCTTGCTTTTATTTGAAATTGCAGGCACCTTAAAAGACATTTTTTTGGAAAGCTTTTGAGAATTTGAAAATTCACTCACAGGTTCTGCGTCAGCTGCAGCAAACATGAATTTGCAACTATAGTAAGAAAAGACATTGAATGACTGTGAAAATAAATAGGACTTCCATGAGAACTATTTCCTCGGATAAACAAGTGAACAATTGCCTTTCACATGGTTTGTCCGTCTAATCTAACCTAATAATCAACCACGAAGAGAATCCTGAACCAGCTGAAACACATCAGAAGAAAGTAAATGAGAAAATTGTGCTACCAGTAGCAAAAAAGTAGATAACGACATGACATGGCCAACTAACATATCCACACATGAGAGATTACATAAATCATTTTTTCACAGAAAATCATATTGTACCAACAATTGGAGTTATGATTCTTTACAATGTAAACACACTGAAACCCTTATACAACATAAGTTATTTGTGATCTCAAGTTATTCGACATAATATCTACAACTTAACAAAATAAAGAACTGAAATAAGAAATTTCAGCATCGGAAATTTAAGCACGGACAATTTTCCCTTTTTGAGGTTACAGTCACAAAGATGTCTCAGAAAAATGATATATATAGACACATTCAAAATTATGTGATGTTTGTCACCTCAATCTATTATAAGACTTTGTGGTGTTCATCAATTTTGTGCGTAGAAGATGGGGTCTTCGTCCAATCTATGGTTACAAGCTAGACGTTTCAAAAACTGCATTACCTTTAAAGTATATCTAGCGTCGGACTGTCCTTGAAGGTTACGTCATAAGCTTTTCGGAGGGGCTTGCTGCATCATGAAGAAAGCGAGAATACATTCAGTCCTTGCAAACGGGAAAGCTATGATACTGAAAAAGTGTTCACAAGACTATAAAAAACCCTCGTCAAACTAAGTGTAAACCAACAGTCTAAAAAAGAGCAAAACAAACATAATGTTTTTTCTAGGTGGCTCAGTTGATAAATTTCGCCATCAAGTAATTCACAAAGAAACCTCCTAGATAAGACACTGAAAAGCAACTTAAGATACTACAATTATTTAAAAAATAAATAAATAGAAAGTACAACAAGGACGTAAATTCATCTGTGAGAACCAAAATAAAAGTAAAGAAAACTGTGTACCTAGAGAAGAAGGAATATAGAAGAATAACAGCAAGCTTATAGAGAAAGCCACACAGTACTGTCAAATAATGCCCCATAATGGCAGCATGTTCGAGAGAAAAAGAGGCAGTAGCTATCAAATAATGCCCCATTCTAATTTTAATTTGGTTTAATAGTCATGTCCTTGCATCAAATATTAAATATTGAGATTTATATAATATAAACTCTTAGATAAGAAGTCAAATCTCACCACTGCATACGAAGTCATGTCAATCGTGATTTGCTTCATAGAGATTTCGAGCAATTGACATGAAGGTTTGTTGCTACTACTTATTTGGTTCTGATAAAAGCAGGAAGAAGTAATATAAGAACTGTATGGTGTATAGCAGCATCCTAACTCTGGAGTTTTGCAGGCACAAATTTACGTGATGAGAAGTTTTAAACAAAAGGTACATCCAAGATAACTCCAGATTTTACATAACTGAAAAGAGCTAAATTTTGATATTTTTGTAAGCAAAATGGAGACAAACATTTGCGAGTCCCCTAGGAGGGAGTATTGGAGCTAGACCGGTCAATAACAACAGAGTTTACTCCCAATATAACACTTTTTGGCGCTAAGACGAATTTAATCAGGTCCCTATACAAATATCAAATAGTGAGCAAGAAATCGAAAATGAAGGATTAAAGAAAATCATTTGTAGTAATTGAAAAGTCATATCGTAATTGAACCTACGGGCACTGTAACATGTTTGGTAGTTGTTATGCATGTGTCATGTTCAAATAAATAATTTGCTTGTGAGACAATGCCTCACATGCGAACTATATGGTCCATCTCAAAATTTTTGTGGTGTAAATAAAGATTCATAAAAGAAATAACTTCGACTAAAGGCGCATACAATGAGAAAATTTTTTGTAATAAAGTAACTCGCAAGAACCTTAAAGCATATATACCTTATTGATTTTGGAAGATCCAATATATGTTGCTTCAATAATCATCCTTCATTTTAAAATTGCAAAGTATAGATAGACAGTGAACCCTCCTCCTTTTTCCGGGCTTGGAACCGACTGTGGTGCAGTAGTATAACTGAAACATAGGTGGAATCATCTTGCATTTTAAAATTGCAAAGTATAGATAGACAGTGAACCCTCCTCTTTCTTCCGGGCTTGGGACCGGCTGTGGTGCAGTAGTGTAACTGAAACACAAGCGGAGTTAAAAACTTGCTTTTTTCATTGTTGAGCTAAAGATCATTAGGTTTCTTACGAGAAAGCTTTCTGAATAATTTCGTCATAAACCACATTATATGTTGAATGGTCATCATTACTGTCTGTTGTAGATGGGTGAATCAGTATTTTAACACAGTTTGAACTTTTCGCTCTTGATAAAGCAACATAAAGTTGACCATGAGAAAAAACAGGTTCATGTAAGTAAATTCCAACAAAATCTAATGTTTGACCTTGAGCTTTGTTTATGGCCATAGCAAAGCACAAGCGTAGGGGAAATTGTGTTCTCTTAAATTGAAGAGGTATTTTTTCATCTTGTGATGTTAACAATGGTATTCTCGGAATAAATACATATGTACTTTTGAAATCACCACTTTCAATTTTAGCACTTATGACATGTGTTCTAAAGTCACAGCATGTTAACCGTGTGCCGTTGCATAAACCTTCACAAGGATTTAGAGTTAACTTATAAGGCGGTAAACCAGGAGGATCTAAACTATGTAGAAAATCTTCAAACTGGCTTTGATCATTCGGTTCAATAGTTTCAT
Organism: Nicotiana tabacum; assembly: GCF_000715075.1. Classification (NCBI taxonomy): domain Eukaryota; kingdom Viridiplantae; phylum Streptophyta; class Magnoliopsida; order Solanales; family Solanaceae; genus Nicotiana; species Nicotiana tabacum. The sequence goes on along the minus strand of NC_134085.1, from coordinate 189,875,416 downwards.
CTATTGCAACAAATGTTTTAGACCTTTCTGGGAATTTAGTGATTAACATATTATTTATTTCGGTTACAAAGTCATTCTTCGTTGTTAAAATAACACGAGAGGCTATCATGGATGAATCGGGAGAAAATGCATGCAAATCAGGATACGTTACACTAAACAGTGCATCTAAAGATTTTGCTTCAGTCGTAAAAGGAATAACAAAAGAATCAGGAATCTCTATTTTGTCTTCACATTTAGTTCTTTCTGTTCCATTTCCAATTTGAAGTAAATATTCACAAAAAGAAGGATATATTCTTGCGCGCATATTTTTAGATAGGTATAATTTCTCAAGTTTATTCCAGATTTCAGAATACAATAAGCTTTCATGAATAAAATCTTCTTTTTTTCCATTTCGAACAACTGGTAGAGTTTGTCTAAAGTCACCTCCAAATACAACTACTTTACCACCAAACATTGTATCGATGTCCATAATATCTCTCAAAAGTGCATCAAGAGCTTCAATCAAATTCTTTTTTGCCATTGATGCCTCATCCCATACAATTAATTTTGCATCTCTAATTAGACGTGCGAGTGAACTTTGTTTACTAATGTTGCACCGAAAATTATCATCTATATCAATAGGCATTTTGAACCGTGAATGAGCAGTTCATCCTCTTGGAAGGATAAAAGCTTCCATACCAGAAGTTACAGTTGCTAAAGCTATAAATCGTTGAGATCGGATAGTTGCCAATAATGCACGATATAAAAAAGTTTTACTTGTTCCTCCAGGACCATCGATGAAGAAAGCTCCTTGTTTTCCAGAAAATACTCTGTCAATTATTATATTATATGCGCGTAATTGTTGAACATTCAATCTTTTCGGTAAGAGCAAGTCTTGTTCACTAACAATTATATTTCTTTCAAAATGAACATCCTTTGCATCCTTTGTAGTTTGAGAAGCTCTAATCTTCTCTAGAATAAGCTTATACTCATTTATGTCGTGTCCCATAGAGTGTAAGATATCATTGATATGGCTTAAAACCTTGTGCCGAACAACTTTAAAATCAGAGAAATGTTTAAAGTCTTCGGACATTGAATCTTGAAACATTTCCCATAATATTTTTGGATTAGTAAGATTACAATATACTAACAGTGTGGCAAATAAACATCTCAAGCTATATGACATTTGATAACTTACAGCCTCCGACAGACATTCAATTAGACTATTGTTACAGTATAATAATCCTCTTTTTCTGCTGATTCTCTAAATGTACTACAAGGCACCTCGTTAACAGTGCGAAGATCTTCATATGATTTAGGTCCTCTCATGTTCATTAATAATAACCTGAGATAATACATCTCTCCTTCTGTTGGGTGGCATGTTACAACACGTCCGATTACGTTACGTTTTTGCTGACATGTCCACGTTCTATATCCTGGAGACCATACAAAATGTTCCGGAAATTCCTTATACAATAATTGCATAGCTATAGCATGTTCATCAGTTGCATTCATAGCAAAAAATTCAGTCAACATAGTTTTTCTAATCATCGGATTATTGAGAATTCTATTAACAGTTTCACTACTTTTAAAAGAAACAAATTGTTGCCCTTCTAAATGTAATTGAAGATGAAAAACACTCTGAGTCATTTCACTAATAGGAAAACCAAATTACCGCCATGCCGCTTCAGGGGGTGTTACCCATCTAGCAGATCGATATTCTTTTATTTCATCTATTTCTTCATTGTTATGTATAGAAAAAACAGTTTTATCATGTCATTTGCAAATGTATTTGTAAATATATTTTAAACTTTAATATCAGAACAAACTTCAATATTCATATGACAATCAAACTTACGAAGTAAGTAAGGGTTGTATGGGACAACCCATGAATTGTCCAAATATTATTCCCTTATATGTACAAGTTCGCATGTGTTTCGTCTTCTATAAATTGGATAAGAATTCTTTCCTTTTGATGTTTGCTCAGCAAAATCTTTTGGATAATCAAATTGACAAAACCCTCTTTTCCCCATACATGAATTTGTAGGATTTAAATCACCACACGGTCCTTGCATCATATGTTGAAGCACGCGTGAATAAAGGTGCTTATTGGTATTACGATCAGGCAACTCAGCGCAAACAAACTTATCATAAGATTCAGGTGTTAATAATTTGTATTCATCACTAAGTATGATAAGAAAATGAGCATGCATAAGACCACGTTTTAAAATTCTATAGTATACATAAAAGCAACAACTTTTCCAATGATTTTTCTTTTCAAGATATCTGCTTTTAATTCTTCTACTTTTGCTCTGAATACTCGTGATACTACATCAGGTCTATTTTGAGTTCATCCGTTGATAACAAGTGTTGTTTATTTCTGGCCAAGACGGATTGCATGTCATAGTTAAAAGAATATCAGGTTTTTCAAAACGTTGCACTAATGCAATAGCATCCATATATCGTTGACGCATATCTCTTGGCCCTCCTATAAAAGTAACAGGGAGGAATGTTTTCTTGCCAATCTTGGAAGCTTCCTTTTCACCAAGTCTTAAAAAATCAATAAGTCCTTGTAGCACATCTATTCGAAACAAATCTTGATTAAAAAAATAAAAATCTAATATTTGTGTTTCTAGCCTTATGAACACATCTACTATGAATTGTTGAAATAATCTTCTACAATGTAAGACTTCATTTTTTCATCCTCTCTTATCTGGAATTTGTAACAATAATACTCACGGCAAGAAACCGTCTCTCTTTTTCGTTTTACTTTTTCCATAGTCTGAGCTTCCATATCAAGAAATCCATCAATGGAACACATGTTATTTACACTTGGTAATTCTTCATATTTACAATAACGCTGATCTCTTCGTGCGATCTTTTTAATACTACAATGCCATCCATTTTGACCGTATGAAAATAATAACGGGTATTGTAATGGGTCATAACATCCATAATAATACTTTACTGACTGAGTCTTGTCACTACATGTGTATATACGAATATGAGGTGTAGAAATAGTATCGGCAACATTATCATGTACCCATATTCCAGCCACCTATGTTGTATTTGGTAGATTATATACACGTTGATCTAACTTTGGTTCACATTTAAGCGCGATATAATAATCAAATAGTATCGGAACATTTGTCAAAGATTCTTAAAAAATGAAATATGAATTAATTGAGAGCACATGCATAAGTTTCTTTATAATTGATTCATTGATATTACTTGAACAAGCCATTCTATTAGCCAATTCATTTTCCTTATCGTAAAAGTATAACTGCATATTCTTCCTTTTTTATCAGAAGGAAGTAAATCAGGTATAAAATGATACATTTGTCCCTGAACTCGAAACGTATATATACCATAATATCTCCTTGCCAAATCTTTATTATTGGTTACACCAAGTGAAGTAAAGGCAAACATATTATTGTATGTTCTAATGTAGGTTCGAAAGGGCTTAGCTTCTGCAGTGTTGCCTTTATACAAATCTGATAATTCATTAGGCAGCTCATACGAAACTAACTTAACTCACCCGCTGCCATAACAAAATCCAGGAGATTCATATTGAAACCTTTTTGCATTGCAAAATTTACAATTTGGAACATGTTTTAATTGTGCATAATCCGCATCTTTGTCATTATTTTTCTTATGGATTACTTTGGTCAAGGTATGACCTGTATGTTATAAGTATTTTTTAAAAAAAGACATGAAAAATATTCTACTAATGAATAGTGTTACTCTAGCGTAAAAGAAATACTAACCTTTGCTTGTGGTAGTAGGGAACACATTTTGTTGTCCCTTAGATGTGCGCGATGTTGATCCTAGGCACACATTGTCACAATTTAGATGTACACCTAAGCCGTGACGTACTAACAAAGATGTTCATAGACGTTCTAGCTTTACCTCTTTCAAATACAGAAAACGCATGAGCAGCATTTTTTCCTTTATCAAAAGAACTTGAGGAAGTATTAACACATGGATGCTGCCAACTGCGACAAATATGAAAGACATTTTACATTTAATATATTCAAGCAAATGCTTATAAAATAATTACTTAGTAAAATATGAATATTTATCTGTCTGCTGCTACATTAACATAACGTAAATAAAAAGTAATAATTCAGTCTAACCTTCATCGTCAGCGGAAGAAGCCTCTCTTATGATAAGAGCATTATGTTTTCGAATCATAGGGTGACGTTGATACATTACTCTTTCATCTGGATCAACTGCCGATTTTATGGAACTATTCCATTTTTGTCACTCAAGTTCTTTGGTGCGGTGTTGTAGTAACATTGCCTCTTTTTTATCAGACAATATTTGCCCATAGATATCACGTCTTCTGACATTCTTGTCAGAGTTTGTATGTTCTGCATATGGCCGTTTGTTTCTTTGGACGGAAGATATTTTTTTCACAATTTTATTACCACAAGATGACTGCATTTATATCATTCAAATCAGAAAAGGCGTCAGCGGACCCTAAGTAACAAATTTTGTTGTTCATTCTAGTGGTAAATAATAGAAATATAACAATCTATTGGGGTTCAGTCTTCTAAAGACCAATTCTTTTAAAGAAAGTAGATAGCAGCAAAATAAAAAAAACTAAAGAGAACTTAGAATTCACATAAGAAATCCAAAATAAACAAATTAATAAAAATAGAGAACAAATCAACACCCAACCTTAGTTTGTTTTCACCTTTGAATCTTAAGACTAAACTGAAGAAAAAATTGTTAATCAAGCAAAAACCACAAAGATCTGATCTTTTTGCACAAGAACAAAAAGTAGAACAGAAATGCATAAATAAATTAAAAAAACATACTCTAAGTTGATCGTTTGAAGATGTGATCTATTTGCAACTTCTTCTCTTATGCTGCTGAGGAAATATGAAGCAAAGTAAATAAAAAGAATAGTCGGTACAATAATGGAGTGAGTTTCACCTGAAGTATTATTGACAAAAAATTAAAACCATCGAGAGAAATCGAGAAGCAAAGGAGAAGATACGGAAGTCAATAGAAGTATTGATATTAACAGAAGTACTGATATTCACAGAGCAGAATAAAGCCAGATGAAATCCCATGAAAAGCAATGAGAAATATCTGTAGGTGGATTGTTATATCACAGCTAGCCTACTCAGCAAAGTTTAGCATACTTGTATACGAAAAGGCAAGAGGTAGCAAAATGCTTTTAATTGACATTCCTTGGTAACAAAAGATTATGCAGATTAATATACTTATGCTTATAATCATTCAACAAACAAAGATAACTTGGTGTCGCACTCTCTTAACTTTCTTTGTGCAACTCTGCATTCCAAATATAATTATTTCTTACAAAGGCATAAAAGAAAATCTAACCTGTTGTAGACTATACTTTGAAAACAGCATAAGTAGCACTTGCACTATACTAAGATATCGTTGTGTTTGATCATGTTGAGAATGTATTTCGTCCAAATAAAGCTTAATTATTGAAAACTTAGATATAAAGGTTTGCCCAAAGCAGTGCGTTACCACTAAAGTTGAAAAAATTGTACCAAAAATTAGAAATTCAAACACACTATTTCGATGCAAATACCAAAAAATCTTCAACACACAGAATCTTTAGAACGTAACTATCCCCCCCCCCCCGGCACAAAGAATAATTAAAACAATTTCGACATACCAATTTCCAGAATAAATTTTTCGTAAAAATTCTTAAATCCACACCAAATTTCACAATAAATTCCCGTAAAAAATCCTAAAATTCAAAGTAAGAACCGTTGTAAATTTCTCCCCTTTCTTCAGTTCCAACGAAGCAGCAAAAACTCATTTATTCAGAGCATCGACAAGTATGTAAATTTGAAATAGGGAAAGTCAAACAGATTTTTTCTCTAAAATGCAAATTCTTACCAGATGAAGAGCGGAGATGAAGCCTCGTAGTACACAGATCAGGGAAGTAGCAAAATAAAATAAACTAAAGAGAACTTAGAATTCGCATAAGAAATCCAAAATAAACAAATTAACAAAAATAGATAACAAATCAGAACTCAACCTCAGTTTATTTTCACCTTTCTGAAACGAATCTTAAGACTAAACTGAAGAAAAGATTGCTAATCAAGCCAAAACCCCAAAGATCTTATCTTTTTGCAGAAGAACAAAAAGTAGAACAGAAAAGCATATATAAAATAAAAAACCTGCTCTTTATGGTATGCGTGAATCGAAAAAGCTGATTGCTCAAATTGCGTTGAATTATTAGGTGAGATATGCTAGATTTTGGGACAATTGATGTTGTCCTCTTTCCTTTGTTCGTTATTTTTATTTTGGGAGTGAATGCTTTTAACAAGTTCTGAATTGAGTTTTTAGCTTTGATCAATTGGGAGTGCACGCGTTGGCCAACGACAGAAAAGGTAAGCAATAAGGTTGAGCTGTAAATTATTAAAATTACGAAAATAACCCAAGACAAATTAGAAAATTCAAAAGAACAGACATGTTGACGGAGAGGTACCAATGTTCCCTCTTCTAAGCTGAAGAAAAGATTGCTAATCAAGCCAAAACCCCAAAGATCTAATCCTTTTGCAGAAGAACAAAAAGTAGAACAGAAAAGCATAAATAAAAAAAACCTGCTCTTTGTGGTATGCGTTGCTCAAATTCCGTTGAATTATTAGGTGAGATCTACTAGATTTTGGGATAATTGATGTTGTCCTCTTTCCTTTGTTCGTTATTTTTATTTTGGGAGTGGATGCTTCTAACCAGTTCTGAATTGAGTTTTTAGCTTTGATCAATTGGGAGTCCATGCGTTGGCCAACGGCAGAAAAGGTCAGCAATAAGGTTGAGCTGTAAATTACTGAAATTACATAAATACCCCAAGACAAATTAAAAAATTCAAAAGAACAGACACGTTGACGGAGAGGTGCCTGTGTTCCCTCTTCTAATAAGTAGGAATATAGATTACCTTTACTTCTAATAAAGCTTGCAAAGAATATTTTTTTACTTACGATGGAGGAAACAACTGATGTCATGGACAGAATAACAAAGTTGCCTGAGCACATCATATATCTATCATGACCCTAACCCTGAATCTGGTCGTGATGGCGCATCTCATGAAGACAAGGCCAGCCAATTAAACCCAATTCACTTTTTAAAACAGTTAAACAAATATAAAACCAGTTTAATCATAAATTAATGATAATGAGTAGCGGATATACAACCCAACATAGCCCTAACCGGGGTGTCGCAAGTCACGAGCATCTACTAGGGTATAAATACAACTGAAAGCCTGGAGTGTACAATTACAGTCTACTGAAATGAAGAGAGAGAAAAGCAGTGCTGCGAACGCCAGCTGCTACGTTGCTAAACTCTGATGACTCTGCCTCCGATCAGCCAAAACCCGCTACCGGGTGTAAAAATACCTGAATCTGCATACAAGGTACATGGAGTAAAGTGAGTACTCCAACTCAGTGAGTAACAAATGTAAATAAATACTAAAGGTAAGAAATCACGTAAAGCATACCAAGATGCTATATAGAAGCAGTTCAAAACCAGTAAGAAAGCAGTGAAGTTGTAAAAATATCTTAAAATATCTTATCTCAATTTAAACTTTTTTGAAAATGGCTTTTTCAACGGTTACGCAAATGAATGCAAAATAGTTAGTGCAGAGAAGCACAGAAATTTGCCCCTCGGGCACAAATACCATAGTTTAATAGGTAAAATGACAGATAAACAAATAAACGTTCGCCCATCGGGCATAATGACAATAATAACGCCCCTCGGGCAATATCTCAGAACAATACCAGCCCCTCGGGCAATCACATAGAACGGTACCAGCCCTTCGGGGAATCACATAGAAATTATTAGCTCATCGGGCTATCACATAGAACGATATCAGCACCTCGGGCTATCTCTCACATCACAATGGGTACCCGTGCTCACTGGGGGTATACAGACTCTGGGAGGGGGCCCTTACGGCCCAAGCGCAATATCAAGCCATCTCGTGGTATCAAACCTAGGCCCTCGGCCTCAATCAGTATCAGTGTTTCCTCACAACTAGGCCATCGGCCTTACTAAGTCAAAAATACTTACAAGCCCCTCGGGTAATAGTAAAACAGTATTTCTCAACCCAAAATATCATTTAAAATATCATTTAAGTCTCAAAATTGAGTAAAATTAGTTGAGTAGTAAAACAGTGGAAAAATAACGGGACTGAGTTCAAGTAATAAGTCAAACAGTGAGGAAATGGTAATAAAAATCCCCGAAGAGTTCAAATAGTTGGCACGAAGCCCAAATATGACAATAATCCCAAAGTATGATGAAAGCAAATAAGCTTCAGTCAAATACGCGGTAAAATCATCAATCGGGACGGACCAAGTCACAATCCCCAATAATGCACGACCCCACGCTCGTCATCAAACATGTGCCTCACCTCAATATAACACTACGATGTACAATCTGGGGGTTCAAACCCTCAAAATATCATTTACAATTATTACTCACCTCGAACCGGCTAAATCTCTAGCTCGCGACGCCATTGTCCCTCAAATCGGCCTCCACGCAAGTCGAATCTATCCAAAATCAGAACGTGGACGTCAAAATATGCTAAGGGAATAAAGCCCAAGCGAAAACAATCAAAATATGACACAATTCCCAAAATTACCCAAACCCGAACCCCATGCCCACGTCTCGAAATCGGGTAAAATTTACATTTTCAGAATCCTCATACTCTCGCGAGTCTAACCATACCAAAATTATCCAATTTCGGTACCATTTGGTCCTTCAAATTATCATTTTATATTTTTGGAAGATTCCACAAATTTTCATCCCAAAATCCATCCTAGATCACGAATTAAATGACGAATTCAATGATAGATTCATGTACTCTAGCCAAATCTGAGTTAGAATCACTTACCCCGATGAATTTCTTGAAAAACCTTCGAAAAATCGCCAAAATACGAGCTCTCTAGGTCAAAATATCAAATAAAACCCAAAACCTCGTATTTATAGAGTACCCCACGGATTTCCACCTCGGCGTACTACACAAAAACGACCGTGGTCCGCACAAAACCAGTGCGGTCTGCACAAAAACGACTGCGGCCGCACAGGTTTTCATCTGCAGTGATAAGCTTTAGTATTCTGGCCATAACTTTCGCTACAGATGTCCAAATGCCTATTATAATATGTCTCTGACAACTATATTCAATGATCTACAGCTTTCGTTATTGAATCATCCCACAATTACTTGTAAATAAAAAGATATGAGCTTCCGAAGTAGGACCAGTGAAATGTTCCCCACCGCGGCCGCACTGCATTTTGTATGGTCCACGCAGCACCTATCGCGGACGCACTTCTTTTTATGCGGTCCGCTCAGCACATACCGCGGACGCACTTCATTTTGTGCGGACCGCGCGGGTGGGTTCCAAGGCCTGCAACTCTTCTGGACCTGCTATAGCTATGATTTTCGTCCTAAAACATCCCGTAACCTACCCGGAACTCTCGGAACTTCAAACCAATTGTACTAACACATCCCATGACATCGTTCAAATTTGTTCAAAACTTCGGAACGCTCACAACAACATCCAATCACCAATTTAACATAGGATTCAAGCCTAAGAACTCCAAAAACTCTTAAATTATGTTTTCGATCAAAAAGTCTATCAAATCTCGTCTGAATGACTTGAAATTTTGCACACACATCCCAAATGACACAACGAAGCTACAGAAACTCTCGGAATTTCATTCCGACCTCTATATCAAAATCTCACCTATCAACTAGAAAACACTGAAATCTCAATTTTACCAATTCAAGCCTAAACCTTCCACGGACTTCCAACATGCATTCCAATCACGCTCCTAAGTCCCAAATCACCTAACGGAGCTAACCAAACCATAAAAATTCCAATCCGAGATCAAATACGAACAAGTCAAATCTTGGTCAAACCTTTCAAATTTTAAGCTTTCAACTGAGACTGTTCTTCCAAATTCATTCTGATTAACCTGAAACCCAACACCAACGATTTACATAAGTCATAATACACCATACGGGGCAAGTCATGCCTGAGAACTGGCTAGCAAAGTGCAAAAGCTCAAAACGACCGGTCGGGTCGTTACATTCTCCCCCACTTAAACACACGTTCGTCCTCGAACGTCCCCTGAGTTGTTCTAGAAGCCAACCAATTGCTGAATAACTTTACCATGCATATACCCGGGGGTGATCCCGTGTCACCCTATCTCATATAGGTCAGATAACATAATGCAACTAAAATTTCACAATCCAACCTAGCCCATAAACCGTAGAACCCCATTTCCACTTCCGAAATCATCCACAAGATCAGAGTCTCACATCTATCTTGAGAATAAGCCCGAACCAGCTGTAATAACCCATACTTGCAACCTCAGGTGCAATTACATGATAAACCACGTAACTCAAACGCTCGTAGTGATAACTTCTATTCACAGTAGCTGCCTACAACAACCGAATACCGGTAGAAAACCTCTTATAAACTAAAGTCTCATTCCAACACTTTCATATACTTCCAACGATAAATGAAACACACAATAAACCATAACCATTTCTCAGATCAACCATTCATGAAGCCAGTTCTCCTTTGGCAAATACCACAGCAAATTTCTGAGCCGAAGCTCGATATTCTCCTTCCAATATGCTGGAATCGAACCCGTTCGTATTCATTAATGATCCCAACGATCTCCTCTAATCCAACACACTGCTCTGGTGACATGACACATCTGTATAGGCCTAAGACACCACTTGCATAATACGCGCACCAATAAGCAATAGTCCGAACATAACTCCAATCATGAAAATAACTCAACTGAAAGAGCTGTACCTCAAGCTCACTAGTACCACCACAACACAAGCCTGAAAACTTGTCTCGCATCGTAGAAACAAAACACACAAATCTAACCCGCAAGGTCATACCTCCACATAACTTCGTTGCGATGCGTGATCCAATCCAACACTGCTCTACATGAACCACCTCAAGTCACTATGCTCGAAATAAACAACCACGCACAATTTGATGTCTAGAACCAAAGCAAATCATCATACCCACGATAGAGCAAATAACCTACATCACACAAACCCGAAAAGGACATAACCCATACACCATTCACCGAGTAATACCCAATTTCTCTTCCCGCTCAACTTTCACTATGAAACCCCAATAGAACCGCACCCGAGGTGCATATAACTGAAAAATCACAACACCTCTCTCAGCAATACAATTCGGAGCCAGCCAAGCCATCTCAAGTTAGAACACGCATCCACATTGGCCTGCGAATAAACTCCTCATCAAGGAAATCCTGAGGTTGTTCCTTCAAATCCTCTAACTCTATCGGTGCCATATGATACGGTGTCCGGCATTAAATCAATACCAAAATCAATAACCTTGCCCGGCAACATGCCCGGCCACAAGAAACACATCCAAAAAAAAGTCCCTCACCACCGGAACCGAATCAATGGTAGGAGCCTCTGTACTGACATTTATCACGAAAGCCCACATAAGAAAGACAATTCTTCCCAACCGTCCGCTGGGTCTTCGAAATATAAAACCACTTCAATAGGACATAATATGTCGAACCTCGCCACTCAATCCGTGGCATTTTCGACATAGCCAACAACGCCGCCTTAGCGCAATAGTCCAAAATGACACAACACGGAGACAACTAGTCTAAACCCAATATCACATCCAAAATCTAACATACCAAGCAACGAAAGATCCGCTCGAGTTACCAAACCCCAAATAATCACTAAACAGTGTCGATACACACGACTCACAATTACAATATAGCCTAAATGTGAGAACTTCCCTGACTCTAAGCCCATATGGCATATGACTCAACACACCCGATCCCAATTCCGTCGTCCGAATTACCGCACCTCGAATACCCAATCATTCCACGAAAGATATTCTAAAATTCCCTTGTGTCACCAAGCAAATTCGAATATCAGCAGTCGATCTAACAATAAAGTGTCGCAATTCTACCAAAGTACCATCAACTTAATCACATTGCCTTTTCTGAAACATATACCCTCGTCAAATCACTCCCATTTAGCAATACCATTTCCTTAATCATCTGGAGATCATCCCCCTAATCATCTGAAGTTCATTTCTCTAATAATCTGAAACTGCCCGTGCTGGCTAAGAATTTTATGACTTTCCGTTCAAAACTGAACCGTAACCTTACACACGCAAATCTCAATCCTCCACAACATACTGCATATACCATACCATCCTAGGATAACATGAGAACTTCATCTCCCTTCTGAGCCACAAACATCTACGTACTCAACTAGTCAAGAACTTTTCATTGATCCCATCTAGAAGAAAATCACTATGCATCTCATGCTCCTTGTGCCCATAGAAAATATACATCTCCAATCGAGTTAGAAACCATCAAGAACTCTCCGAGTTTCCCTTGCACAAATCATACCAGCCAGGACTGAATCCTTCTAACTCGACCAAGCTACGCAAGCCATCAAAACCTAAGAGCATTGTCGTGAAATACCTATAGGAACTCATTACCCCGTACACACCCAAGAAACTAATCATATCCTTACCATACCGATTTGGCCTACTACCCAGCTATCCCATCTATCCGAGTTTCCTTCTGATTTACCTTCAACTTGATATCCCCTCTTGCTGTAACACCACAATTCCTCAACCCAGACTTACCACACAAGACCCAAGCATAAAACTACATTGTCTAAGGCTCATAAGCCGCTGAGTACTCTCTTAAATGTTTCCAAAAGCACCACATTCAAAATACATACCCCGAAGGGACTTCCTGCGAATCTAGAACCATTACCTTCCTAATACTAATATATAAAATCCCATAGTTAATGTAGAAAGTACCACAAGTCTTGACATCTTCCAAATGAAAACTCAGTTCCTAACCACATATATGACTTTTAAATACCCAATTGTTACATGTAGAATCTTGAACACATTAGAACCATTCTCGAGAGTCATTCACTCTATTCAAACTGCAATTAGTCTGATCAAATAAACCGAACATCTCGTGCCTCATTGGCACTCCGACACCGCAGAATGTAACCTCATCCCGATACAACCAAGCAACTTCCTGCTCTATGCACCAAGCATTCTTGCCAATAACAACTCAAGACATCCTGTGATTCTCACACACCTATGAAACATCTTACAACCTTTGTTAAAAAGATTTCCTTTACTCGAGCCATCCTCGATCTCAATTTCTGCAAGCCATAACTGATTCACCAGCACGCCTCAAACTGGAATCAACATAGCACATAACCATACAATCAACTAATCAACAGCAGACTCCCTCACTTAGCTCGAAGCCATAGATCATCACACACCCAATAACTCATAACGCATATACTCTTTTGCTGCCGTAATACCATAGTGAGATTAAACTCAAATCCCTTTGTAAGCTTGTGAAAACATAAACCATCTAGTACTTTAAATCTTTAGCAAATCTCGCATTCACTCTCGCAACAGTTAAACCCACTCTCTTAAGCGACCCAATTTAAATTTGCAACACATATCTTTCACTTGCCAATGAGATCTCCTAACAGACCCATAAGGATCGCACAACCTCAGAACACTTCGTAGGAGATAACCCACCTGCTTTGCCTCCAACTAACATTCATGTATACCTTCCACCGTCATAAACTGTACGCAGTAAGTTAATCTTCCTGAGTCTGAATTCATACCGCAACATGAAATTTACTTCACTCTCAACTGGGAAACATGAAAAGATCCTTCCCATGCCCATAACTCGGGGCTATACCTCGAATCGAGATAGAATTCAAGCACCTAATAGTTCTTCTATCCTCCCGCAGAACTTTCTCATTGCTTCGAAATCATATGGATACATCTTGTAGTACCAACATACTCATCACATAGTTATTCAGTCATCACATCCACTAATAGGGACAATACCGCGTATATAAGTTCAAAAACACTTGCTCACACAATCACCACCTCGGTGCTCAAGCTATAGGCAAAAATCCGGCCTCAAGTCCTCCAGACTGGCCCAATATCAACTCACGAGATAACATCTCGCCCCTCGATCGGGGAATTACAAGCCATTGATGCACATTTGATACTGAGCGCTCATGTGCGCATACAAATGCGTGGAAAGAGTTTCAAAAGTTTACTTTTCAAGCTGAATCAAGGACGCAAGATAAGAATTCAAGAATGTGAAGTTCTTCCTAAAGGTTCTGTAGCCTCTCGAGGATAAATACAGACGTCTATGTACCGATCCGCGAGACTCTACTAAACCTGTTCATGACTCGTGAGACCTATGTAACCTAGGCTCTAATACCAACTTGTCACAACCCTAACCCCGAACCCCGTCGTGATGGTGCCTCTCATGAAGACAAGGCCAACTAATTAAACCCAATTCACTTTTTAAAATAGTTAAACAAATATAAAAGCAGTCTAATCATGAATTAATGATAAGGAGTAGCAGATATACAACCCAACACAACCATAACCAGGGTGTCACAAGTCACGAGCATCTATTAGGGTATAAATACAACTGAAAGCCTGAGGTGTACAATTACAGTCTACTGAAATGAAGAGAGAGAAAAGCAGTGTTGCGAACGCCGGCAGCTACCTTGCTAAACTCTAATGACTCTGCCTCCGATCAGCCAAAACCTGCTACCGGGTGTATAAATATCTGAATATGCACACAAGGTGCAGGGAGTAAAGTGAGTACTCCAACTCAGTGAGTAACAAATGTAAATAAAGACTAAAGGCAAGAAATCACGTAAAGCATACCAAGATGCTGTATAGAAGCAGTTCAAAACTAGTAAGAAAGCAGTGAAGCTGTAAAAATCTCTTACAATATCTTACCTCAGTCTAAACTTCTTTGAAAATGGATTTTTCAACGGTTATGCAAATGAATGCAAAATAGTTAGTGCAGAGAAGCGCAGAAATTCACCCCTCGGGCACAAATACCATAGTTTAACAGGTAAAATGACAAGTAAATATGAAAGATAAATAAATAAAGGTTCGCCCCACAGGCACAATATCAACAACTTTTCCCCTCGGGCAATATCTCAGAACAATACCAGCCCCCCGGGCAATCACATAGAACGGTACCAGCCCCTCGGGCAATCACATAGAACAATAACAACACCTCGGGCTATCACATAGAACAATATCAGTCCCCCGGGCTATCTCTCACATCACAATGGGTACCCGTGCTCACTGGGGGTGTACAGACTCCGGGAGGGGCCCCTTATGGCCCAAGTGCAATATCAAGCCATCTCGTGGCATCAAATCTAGGCCCTCGGCCTCATATCAGTCAAGCCACCTCGTGGCGTATATATCTCAGGCTCTCGGCCTCATAAACAATATCAACAAGCCACCTCGTGGCGTACATATCTCAGGCCCTCGGCCTCAATCAGTATCAGTGTTTCCTCACAACTAGGCCCTCGGCCTTACTCAGTCAAAAATACTCACAAGCCCCTCGGGCAATAGTAAAATAGTATTTCTCAGCCCAAAACATCATTTAAAATATCATTTAAGTCTCAAAATTGAGTAAAATTGGTTGAGTAGTAAAACAATGGAAAATAATGGGACTGAGTTCAAGTAATAAGTCAAACAGTGAGGAAATGGTAATAAAAATCCCCGAAGAGTTCAAATAGTTGGCACAAAGCCCAAATATGGCAATCAGCCGAAAGCATGATGAAAGAAAATAGGTTTCAGTCAAATACGCAGTAAAATCATCAATCGGGACGGACCAAGTCACAATTCCCAATAGTGCATGACCCCACGCTCGTCATCAAACGTGTGCCTCACCTCAATATAGCACTACGATGTGCAATCCGGGGTTTCAAACCCTCAGAACATCATTTACAGTCATTACTCACCTCGAACCGGCTAAATCTCTAGCTCAAGACGCCTTTGCCCCTCAAATCGGCCTCCACACGCGTCGAATCTATCCAAAACTAGAACGTGGACGTCAAAATATGCTAAGGGGACAAAGCCCAAGCGAAAACAATCAAAATATGACACAATTCCTGAAATTACCAAAAATCGAGCCTCGGGCCCACGTATCGAAATCGGGTAAAATTTACATTTTCAGAATCCTCATACCCTCACAAGTCTAACCATACCAAAATTATCCAATTCTGGTACCATTTGGTCCTTCAAATTATCATTTTATATTTTTGGAAGATTTCACAAATTTTCTTCCCAAATTCTATCCCAAATCACGAATTAAATTATGAATTCAATGATAGATTCATGTACTCTAGCCAAATCGAGTTAGAATCACTTACCTCGATAAATTTCTTGAAAATCCTTCGAAAAATCGCCAAAATCCGAGCTATCTAGGTCAAAATATCAAATAAAACCCAAAACCTCGTATTTATAGAGTACCTCACGGATTTCCACATCTGCGGACCGCACAAAAACGACCGCGGTCCGCACAAAACCAGTGCGGTCCGCACAAAACCAGTGCGGTCCGCACAAAAACGACTGCAGCCGCACAGGTTTTCTTCTGCAGTGACAGGCTTTAGTATTTTGGCCATAACTTTCGCTACAAATGTCCAAATGTCTATTATAATATGTTGCTAAAAACTAGATTCAAAGATCTACAATTTTTGTTTGATTCATCTCAAAATTCCTTGTAGATAAAAAGATATGAGCTTCCGAAGTAGGACCATTGAAATGTTCCCCATTGCGGCCGCACTACATTTTGTGCGGTTCGCACAGTACCTATCGCGGACGCACTTCTTTTTGTGCGGTTCGCACAACACATACCACTGACACACTTCATTTTGTGCGGACCGCACGAGTGGGTTTCGAGGCCTGCAACCCTTCTGGACCAGCTACAGCTATGATTTTCGGCCTAAAACATTCCGGAACATACCTGGAACTCCCGGAACTTCAAACCAATTGTACCAACACATCCCATGACATCGTTCAAACTTGTTCAAACTTCGGAACGCTTACAACAATATCAAATCACCAATTTAACATAAGATTCAAGCGTAAGAACTCCAAGAACTCTTAAATTCTGCTTTCGATCAAAAAGTTTATCAAATCTCGTCCGAATGACCTAAAGTTTTGCACACACATCCCAAATGACACAACGAAGCTACTGCAACTCTCGGAATTTCATTCCGACCTCTATATAAAAATCTCACCTATCAACCGAAAAACGCCGAAATCTTAATTTCGCCTATTCAAGCCTAAACCTTCCATTGACTTCCAACATGCATTCTGATCATGCTCCTATGTCCCAAATCACCTAACGGAGCTAACCAAACTATAAAAATTCCAATCCAAGATCAAATACAAACAAGTCAAATCTTGGTCAAACCTTTCAAATTTTAAGCTTTCAACTGAGACTGTTCTTCCAAATTCATTCTGATTAACCTGAAACTCAACACCAACGATTTACATAAGTCATAATACACCACACGAGGCAAGTCATGCTCGAGAACTGGCGAGCAAAGTGCAAAAGTTCAAAATGATCGATTGGGTCTTTACAATATCACATCATACGCCGGGTTGGCCGCTACAACCTAAAAGAGGCAGCTCGAACCTAAAAGAACAGACACGTTGACGGAGAGGTGCATGTGTTCCCTCTTCTAATAAGTAGGAATATAGATTACATTTACTTCTAATAAAGCTTGCAAAGAATATTTTTTTACCCACGATGGACAGAATAACAAAGTTGCCTGAGCACATCATATATCACATCATATGTCGGGTTGGCCGTTACAACCTAAAAGAGGCAGCTCGAACTTGTGTCTTGTCCAAGACATGGAATTGCCTTTGGACTTTGAGACCTGACCTGATGTTCAATCAGTGCAGCCACAACAGTTTCAGGTCGTTGGAGAAATTTGTCAAATTCGTCGACGATTCCCTTGAGCCTTATGTCAAGGAAAACCTAAGCATCAATTCATTCATCCTTCGACAGCTTCGTCATCCAGAATTGGCTTGGCATTTAGATCGATGGATGAACGTGGCAATTAAACATAATGTCAGAGAGCTTGAAATTAACTCAGGGGCGCTCTACTATAACGTTCCTGATACTATTTATGCAGGTAAAACGCTGACTAAATTGTCGCTATGGAGGTGCAATTTTGAAATTGATAATAGCACCAATAAATTGCAAAGATTAATTAGTACATGCCCTTTCATCAGGGATCTAAAATTAGATTGCTGCAGGGGAATACGAAATCTGCATGTTTTTGGCCTAGTAAATCTAGAAAATTTAGAGCTATCGGAGTGTGAAGGACTTGAAAAACTGCAAATCTAGGCTCCAAATCTTCGAAAATTTGCACATGTAGGGGTGCCTTTGTACAAGCAACAGAAGAAACGTGAAGTGGAACTGCTGCCTTGCAAAATTGATATTATAGATGGTTATAAGACACTCGAAATTCTCAGCTTGGAAGCTAGCATCATGACGGATCAACAGTTTGAACATCAATGCTCTAAGTTGTCATCCCTTAAGGAATTGGAATTAAGGAGATATTATTGTTTAACCAAAAATAGGGATTTCGGTCAAAGCTTATGCTAGAAGAACTCGAGTTACTGATAATCAAATAGAAATAAGAATAATTGAGAAATGATAGTTGAACGCAAAGTAAATCAATGTTTTCCAATAGTATTTCTTGTCCTTACAAATGATCAATCTTCTTCTTTTATAGCTATTTCTAGGTAATACGTTTTGTTTTTACCATAATAGTGTCATTATTGATATTTAATGGCATTTATTGTAGCGTTACAATCAGTAATCATATTTAATTTAATACAGATTCCTTAACGTTTTCCGTATTTAGTGCACAGTAGTACGTATCTATACCTTATTTACTATCAGATTCATTCCCTTCCATCATAAAGAAGTTCGAGCGTCTATCTCTCTTGCTTTTTCCTGAAAATCTACTCATGTCTGTTGAAGCTCGTGTCTCTTTGATTATTCTTGTTACCTATCCTCCTTTGACTGGTCCACGTGTCATGACGTGTCATCTTATAATAAATTTCATATATAAACTTAATTTTTCCCAATACAGTTATACTATGAAAAATATAGTGATTGCGAGTGAAAAGCTCAAGAAATTCAGTTTATTACATTGGATGAATTTGGACAAATCAAAATGCTCACTCCAAATCTGATGGAATTCAGTTTTGTGGGTTGCAACACGCCATTCTCAACTATGAATCCTTATAGCCTGAAAGAGGCCGATCTGATTTTCAACTCTATCTATATCTTACTTTGGAGATGTAGATACATTTTGGTATAATAATCTTCAGGATTTCGTTAAGAAATTCAACTATTCTAAGGGTCTCATATTAGTTATCCATTGTGAGAAGGTAATTTTTCTTTCCATGACTATATTTTTCACCACTATTGTTACATCATATATAATATCTGTTTTGTGTTTCTGCAGAATAAAAGCATCCTTATTTATGAAGATGCACGAGAAATTCTGGTTCCGCCAACTCGAGAACTCCAACTACTTATTACTCCTATGAAAACTCCGACACATCTTGAATTGCTCGTAGATGATCTGATGTCCTGGGATCCCAACATAATATCCGTAGTACCAAAGCAAAATACTCGAGGTATAAGTATATATGTTATAGCCTAGCAGCTAGAACATGTTATATTTCATAATCCATGAGTTTATTCAATATATCTAATTAGTTTTTTTTTGGAATAATAACAGGCGTTGCGGCAGAATGTAACAGGAAACATAGAGAAGGAAAATGGTGAACCTAACAAAGTCAGAATTTTTAAGGGCACGGCTGCTGAGGAAGGGACCTCCAATTTGTATACTTGGCTGAAATCCACGTCGCTAATTGAGAAAATTACCACTTTTATGTTCAAATAAGACGAAAATGCTTCGCCTAACAGAACTCTAATTATCTTTCTTTTACATAGTAAAACTTAGGTAACATGCGTTCGAAGTTTTTTCTTTTTTTACTTTGCTCTGAACTTGTTTGTTACATATGAAGTAAAATTTACCTTTCCGTATGCTTTTATGAAATTTAGAGCATGTTCGTGCGAGAAGTCGATGAAAGTAATCAGCTTTTATTTATAACTTAATTTAAATTTACGTAGTTAACTGCATAAACTTAAATTTAGGTCCTTTTCTTTTCTTAATAAATTTTAAGAAATTCATCTCAGAACCCCTCTTTTATGTATTTTGGTGATCATTGATTGATCTTATTAATTTGCCACCAACTAGGATACATGTTTTGCAACAGAACAGAGAGAAGTTAGTATTATATTGTCTTATTTTTTTGAGTTTCAGGTACCATAAATATTGCTTGACATTGAAATTCTTGTATAATATCAGTGTTCTTTCTCATATTTCCTCTGTTAAATAGAACAATCTTTTTGTTCTGTATGGTTTCAATTATCAGAAAAATCAGGCCACCTTTCATAAAGGGATAAAATCCTCTTTCCATTAGTTTCAAGCAAAACACAATAGATCCAGCTTCCAACCAGAGGCGGATGCAATGTATTTGCACCAGGTTTAACTGAACCAATACTTTTGACGCGGAGGTAGATTTATATGTAAAAATTCATTAATATTGCAATATATATGAACACATAACTTTAAAAAGACAATTGGGTCAATGCTAAAAACCTTAAAGATTAAATTCACAAAACTTAAATCCTAGATCCATCTCTGCTTCCGATGTAATCACAATTGATGTACGTGGTCAACTTTTTCAAACCACAAAATAGTTGCAACCAAAAAACCTACAACACTGCATTAAACGAGCAAATTAAACAAACCATTCAACATCTGTACACGGTGCAAGTTATTTTTCCTAGACACAGGGGATTAAAACATGTTCTTGCTTGGTGAATCATAAACTTTCCCTTTGTGTAATCCACCTTAGGCTTATTGCCATACATATCAAGCTTTCCCTTGAACTTTGTTGTTCACGTCCTACATGAAAACATCATTGACGGTTAAAAAAAGGCAAAATACATAGTTTACCCATTAATCTTACACCCAAATCCCTGTTACACACCTTTCGACCACGGGCAATCTTTTACACACCCAACCTTTTAAAAATATATCTAATACACACTACTTTTTGACCGATAGCATAGGCGTGTCTAACAAACAAAGTAAGCGCGTAAAACCTCTAAATTTCAGTCCAGATCTTTAATTAAATGCCATGTATCACAATTTTTAACACATGGCACTAGTGGGTCCCATAATTCTATTCATTTCTTATTTTTCTAGAAAAATTTCTTCTTCTTCTTTTCATCTTCATTTTTGTCCGACTGTTAATCAAGTGCAAGTTCTCTTTCTCTCTCATTTCTTCTCCAAAGCATGATCTGACCTTTGTGCCTTATCGTACTCATTTAAGGTTTTATGGTATTTTCTGTTATATTTTTTATTTTTCACGGCGGTCGATTAAAAGGGACGGTAGCTATGGAGTTTTGGGGTTTTCAGGTGAAGTAATTTTGGGGTCTCGTTCTATGGTAATTTTCACGGTTCGGTTAATTAGTTTTACTTTGGAGTCTGTTTCTATGGTACTTTCTGTTGTTTTAGGCGGATTTCTTTAAATGACCTTCCGCCGAACTGTTCTTCAAAAAATCAAGACTAGGAAATCACCTTCTAGTTTTGGCACTTCAATCTTCAAATTACCTTTGTGTGAAGGAAAATTTAATAGTGTTGGTGAACCCACTTCTTAATTTGCCTTTTATTTTCCTTCCCTAAATCATCTTCCGGCGAACTCAAATCTCGACACAGAATTAAAGCAAATTCTGAAGTGGGCTTTTGGTCTTAAGTTATAATATAGCTTGATATTATCTCAAGATTTCTGATTCTTCGCGCTGTCGACGGCAACGGATAATTAGTCAGAGAACAAAAAGAGATCAAAGGGAGAAAATGGTTAAGGGGTATAGTTGTAAGTTTAAGTGTTTTATTTTTTAAATAAAAAATAGTAACACGTGTCACTATCTGATTGGAGCGTGAAATTACTCATGTTTTGAAAAATTGGTCAAGAAAAAAGTAATGTGTATTTGACACACTTTTAAAAGGTTGGGTGTGTAAAAGGTTGCCCGTGGTCAAGAGGTGTGTAACATAGATTTGGGTGCAAGGTTAATGAGTAAACTATGTATTTTTCCTTAAAAAAAGGACATTAGTTAGTGGAATAGGAAGTTATGAAATTGGAGGAGGAACTAACAGTAGCTAGCTTCCAGCTGCCGTTGAACTCGTATCCTTCAGGAGTCATCTCATCGCATTCGAAGAGCATCAGTGGAGCACAAGCTCCGCTCGCTGAATACTCTGCTGTGAACGGCCTCCCATATCCGGGAATCAATGTCACAGTCCCATATTTCTTGCACCCTTCGTACTGAATATGAGAAACTAATTAGAGAGATGAGAAACAAAGTTGGATCTAAAGAAGGATAAAATTAGGAGTTCTTTTTTTTTACTTTTATGACATGGTTGACTGTGTCACGCCCGTTGTACTCACTGTCATTCATATAGATACACGGTCTTTTTGACAATTCATCACAGTTTTGGCATTTCAGCTGAAACAAAAACAAAGAATGTAGAAACTAAAGTATTTTCTCAACTTGACCTTCACATAAACAAAATGAAATTCTAAGGAACTTATAAATCCAACCTGAAAAAAGTATGGCATGTGATCATCTGCTCCACCGTTGAGAACGATGGTGGCAATGTGGCTCAACCTATAGTTGATTTCTAGTAGAAATATCATCTTTGCCTTTCTGAAGCTAGTTATGAAGAACATTGGAGTTTTTGTTTCGAGGGAGGAGAAGCAATGCTTGCACATTTATGTAGGAGTAAGCATGTGGGGCAAAACGTGAGGAGGTTGTGGGTGTACGTAGAATTGGTAAGTAATCCGAGTTTGTAAACTTTATTAAAGATTTCAGCCTAAAGAAATAGGCATAATCGAAATATTGGCTCCGTTAAAATAATTCAATTATGTCATATTTCTTCAAGCTGAAAATTTTACTAAAGTTTGTGGTGATACATCATATATATCCAAGACAAATCTGATATTGGATAATTGTATATAGGGACTAGGGAGAAAATAATATGGAGAGAGGGTGTGGAGGTATTACTACTATATAGAATTACTACTGTATGCTGCTTGGCCTCACGAGGGTATTATGGTCATTGTCAATTGATTAGTATGGTTGGTCAAAAAAGATTCTTACTGTAGCTACTATATCAATTTTTGAGTGCCTTGACTAAATTGCCCTTTTCTTATGTCTTTTTTTTATTTCTCACTCGGTATTCGGTACTCGCATTGGAGCCCAACTATATCCGGATTCGCGCCGCATAGGGCCCCATTCGGGGGAAGCGTTCTCTACCAAGAATTTTTCCATACTCAAGGCTCGAACTCGAAATCTCTAATTAAAAGAAGAACAGTTTCATCAACTGCACTACATTCTTTGATGGTACTTCTCTTATGTCATTGTTCATCACTCTTAAGATATGCATAGCTTTGGAATAAACGTGGCCCATCTGACTATTTATTCAATATGCTTGCTATTATTTCAATGGTTGATTCTTCCATGCCTGTTGTACTATGTATTACTATTTCCAAGACCCTATTTCCATGTGTTACCTTCCCTTGACCAGATATTTCAATTCAACTATCTCTTTAATATGGAGTAATTTATACACAGACAGAGCTTCCCCATGAAATTCTTGAAGAACGTGTTTTCACTTCTTTGCTTCTTCTTTTTTTCATTTGTACAAAAATTTAACATTAACATTTTTTAATTTAAAATTAAAATCTAACTAACAACAAAACATGATTCACACAGAGGTATTATTATTTGATGTTCTAAAAGACCTAATATGAGTTAAAATTAATATTCTTGGTATTAAACATTTAATAGAATAGTACTTTTAAATCGTATAATTATTTTCTAACCAAAAGCAATAAATTATAAATCAATAATCATGATATAATACACATTGCCCGACGAAAATGCTAGGAGGCAAATTATGTCATCTTAAAAGTGTGTAAACTTTTTGTCTTAATTTTCTGTTTGATAATATAAATTATCTCATTTCATCCCAAAATTAATGTTTTATGATTATATTTGGTGCAAAGTTCATAATATTATTGCAGGTATTGCCTTTTCTTGCATGACAGATTATATCGATAGTATCGGCATAATACTTCTAATTAATTTGTACTCCAAAGATTTTTTAATAAAATAGGAGCGAGTTGACTATAACAAAAAACTTTAAGAACATTTAAATTATACTAATATAAATATTTAAATTATGCTAATAACTTCATAAAAATAGAGAAAAACTTCAAGAAGCTTCATAGAAGAGTTAACCTAACAATAAAGATTTAATAGGGATCTAGAAGGCACTTTTGTAGTTATACAACTTTTAGAAAAAGGAATAAAATAATTAAAATCTATACCTTCGCCCAAGGAATTAAAGAAGATGAATTTCCGCTAAAATTTAGTGCCTCAAACAAATATAAGGGAGCAATATTAAGAAGACAAAGCAATAAAAAATACTTAAATGTATATCTAGGTATTTCGATGATTATAATTAAATTATAAAGTTAATAGAAGGAAATTATTACTTTATTAAAAATATGAAACAGAAATTAGATAATATGACCGTCATATGTCCTATTATCTATAGTATGTCATTATCATTCTTTGAAAACTGAAGAGAATTATGTTGTTATAGCTAAACATGAATCATAGTCACATTTTGTTATACATCCCTTTCTAGAGTACATTATCTATTTGGTGTTGATACATTAGTGATTAATATCAACCATATAAAAAAAGAAAAAAAAATTAAGCATGTATTCTCATTTATAAAGCTCTAATACAAATTATGTCACAACTTCGGTATCAATTATTCACAACTCCAGATACTTGCACAAAAAAATTGTGAACACATTTTTTATTCAAAATTGATCCAATTGGTCCAAACCAAATCTTAATTTAATATCCAACCTGCTAATACCTATCACAATAATTCTCGATTATTAAATTCAATCCAAAACTTCAAAGACCAATAGACGTGAGTATATTGTGTTTTTAAAATTCCTTCAAACAAACCATTCCAAACCAACTACAAATATGCAATGAATATTTAATTTTTTACAACTCAAATGAAAAGGAAAAAAAGAAAAGTAAATTCTAGCATATGATGTATATTTATTTAACTTCTAAAATACGGTACTGATATAATTGATTGCAATATGTGTGACAACAAATAATATCTCTTGGCATTCTCTTGAGGTTGGGCCCGTGCGAGCACTTCCCTACTAGTATACACAAGATGACCGAAAAAATGTAAAAAATTTGTATATTTTTACATTCTGTATGATTTATACAAAAATTATACAAATTTTATATACTTTTTCAACACCAGATGTAAAAGTTTCTGGCGCAAGCTAAAGGTGATAAACTGTTATAATTACTTGGCAGTCAACTTTTGTGATGACCCGGGCAGTCGTCTCATGAGTTATCGCTCCGTTTCCCCCATTTCTGCTTCTTTATGCTTCGTTATCCGTGTCTTATATGATCGGATTGATCAGTTTGAGTTCGGAGAGGATTTGGTAAGAAATGAGACACTTAGTCTCTTTTAAGAAGGTTTAAGTTGGAAAAGTCAACCGGATGTTGACTTATGTGTTAGAGAGCTCGGATGTGAGTTCTGATGGTTCGGTTAGCTTCGTAAGGTGATTTATGACTTCGGAGCGTGATCGGAATTGATTTTGGAGGTTCGGAGTAGAATTAGGCTTGAATTGGCGAAGTTGATATTTTGGCGATTTTCGGTTGATATGTGAGATTTTGATATAGGGGTCGGAATGGAATTCCGAGAGTTGCAGTAGCTTTGTTAGGTTATTTGGGATGTGTGTGCAAAATTTCAGGTTATTCGAACGTGGTTTGGTTGGATTTTTGATCAAAAGCGTATTTCGGAAGATTTTAGAAACTCGGGCTTGAATTCGATGAGTTTTTGGTAGATTTGATGTTGCTTGAGGTGTTTTGATGATTGGAACAAGTTTGAACAAGGTATCGGGTTATGATTGTGCTTTTGGTTGAGGTCCCGGGGGCCTCGGGATCACTTCGGGTGGTTATCGGAGAATTTGGAACTTGGTTGCAGCAGCTAATATTGCCGCTTCTGGTGTTTTCGCACCTGCGGTTTGGGGACCGCAGGTGCGGTGCCGCACGTGCAAGGGAGAAGGTCGCAGATGCGGAAGGGCGATCGCAGGAGTGGATTTGGGCTGGTTAAGTGAGTTCCGCAGAAGTGCATTTGCGGACTTGTGACCGCAAATGCGGTACCGCAGAAGCGGTGGAGGGGTCGCAGATGTGAAAACCCCTGGGCTGAATGTATATATATTCTTTCTTCGCGATTTTTGAAGGGTTTAACTATTTTAACTTCGGATTGAGCGCTTTTGGGCAATTTTGAAGGGAGATTTCAAGAGAACTTCGTTAAGGCAAGGATTTTGGACCTAAAACACACTTCTATGGTAATATTTCATGGATTGGGACTGAAATTTAAGGATTTAAAGGACTAAAAATGGAGGTTTATGGCTTAAGTTCAAGAGGGCTTAAATTGAGGATTTGAGGGGTCATTTGAACTCTGATTCTTGTGTTTTTGATATGTATGAACTCGTGGGGAGACGAGGAATCTAATGATGTAAAAATTTCTGAGTTTCGAGAAGTGGGCCTGGGGCTCGGGTTTTGCTAATTTTGGGATTTTGGTATTTTTCGATTGTTTTCGCTTGGGCTTTGTTCCTTTAGCATATTATGATGTATTCGTTCTGATTTTGGTTAGGTTCGACGCGCGTGGAGGCCGATTCGAGGGGCAAAGGCATCGCGAGCTAGAGAGTTAGCCGGTTCGAGGTGAGTAATGATTGTAAATGATGTCCTGAGGGTTTGAAACCCCGAATTGCATATCGTAGTTGTCATAGCTACTGGCTCCACATCAAAGGTCAAATCATCATCCAACCGAACCGTGTTGTAGTCCAAAATATGGGATGGATCCCCACTATACTTTCGGAGCATAGAAACATGAAATACCGGATGCACACTCGACAGGCTGGGTGGCAAAGCAAGCTCATAAGCCACCTCCCCAATCCTTCGAAGCACCTCAAAAGGCCCAATGAACCGAGGACTCAACTTGCCTTTCTTCCCAAATCTTATAACACCCTTCATGGGCGAAACCTTCAGCAGGACTTTCTTACCGACCATGTAAGACACATCTCGAACCTTCCGGTCTGCATAACTCTTCTGACTTGACTGCGCTGTACGAAGCCTCTCCTGAATCACCTTCACCTTCTCTAAGTCATCCTGAACCAAATCTGTCCCCAATAGTCTAGCCTCGCCGGGCTCGAACCAACCAACCGGAGATCTACATCGCCTCCCGTACAAAGCCTCATATGGAGCCATCTGAATACTCGACTGGTAGTTGTTGCTGTAAGCAAACTCTGCAAGTGGTAGAAACTTATCCCATGAACCTCCAAAGTCAATAACACAAGCACGCAACATGTTCTCCAATATTTGAATAGTACGCTCGGACTGTCCGTCCGTCTGAGGATGAAACGCTGTGCTCAACTCTACCGGAGTACCCAACTCTCTCTGCACGGCTCTCCAAAACTGCGAAAGTAAACTGAGTACCTCTATATGATATGATGGAAACAGGAACGCCATGCAACCGAACAATCTCCCGAATATAAATCCCTGCCAACCGCTCTGAAGAATAGGTAGTACACACAGGAATGAAGTGCGCAGACTTGGTCAGCCGATCCACAATCACCCAAACAGCATCGAACTTCTTCAAAGTCCGAGGAAGTCCAACCACAAAGTCCATAGTGATTCTCTCCCACTTCCACTCGGGAATAACCATCTGCTGAAACAAGCCACCTGGTCTCTGATGCTCATACTTCACCTGCTGACAGTTGAGACACCGAGCTACAAATCCCACAATATCTTTCTTCATTATTCTCCACCAATAGTGCTGCCTCAAATCCTGATACATCTTCGCGGCACCCTGATGAATGGAATACTGTGAGCTATGGGCCTCCTCCAGAATTAGCTCTCTAAGCCCATCCACATTGGGCACACAAATCCGGCTCTGCATCCTCAACACACCATCATCACCGAAGGTCACATCTCTGGCATCATCATGTTGGACTCTGTCACTAAGGACAAGCAAATACGGATCATCATACTAGCGCTCTCTGATGCGATCATATAAAGAAGACCGAGAAACCACACAATCCAACACCCGACTGGGCTCCGAAATATCCAACCTCACAAACCGATTGGCCAAAGCCTGAACATCAACTGCAAGATATCTCTCCCCAACTGGAATATATGCCAAACTTCTCATACTCACTGCCTTTCGGCTCAAAGCATCGGCCACCACATTGGCCTTTTCCGGATGGTACAATATAGTGATATCATAATCCTTAAGCAACTCCAATCATCTCCGCTGCCTCAAATTAAGATCCTTTTGCTTGAACAAGTGCTGAAGACTGTGATGATCAGTGAACACCTCACAAGACACGCCATATAAGTAATGCCTCCAAATCTTCAATGCGTGAACTATGGCAGCTAACTCCAAATCATGAACGGAGTAGTTCTTCTCATAGGGCTTCAACTGCCGAGAAGCATAAGCAATAACTCTACCCTCCTACATCAACACACAACCAATCCCAACTCTTGAAGCATCACAATACACAGTATATGAACCTGAAGCTGATGGTAAAACCAACACTGGAGCTGTGGTCAAGGCTGTCTTGAGCTTTTGAAAGCTCTCCTCACACTCGTTCGACCATACGAATAGAGAACCCTTCTAAGTCAACTTGGTCAAGGGCGATGCAATGGATGAAAATCCCTGAACAAACCGGCGATAATAGCCTGCTAACCCAAGAAAGCTACGAATCTCTGTGGCTGAGGACGGTCTGGGCTAACTCTGAACCGCCTCTATCTTCTTCGGATCAACCTGTATACCCTCGTTGGACACCACGTGCCCCAAGAAAGCCAATGAACTGAGCCAAAACTCACACTTGGAGAATTTTGCATAAAACTTCTCCTCCCTCAGTCTCTGCAACACAACTCTCAAATGCTCCGCGTGCTCCTCTTGACTACGCGAGTACACCAGAATATCATCAATAAATACAATAACGAACGAATCCAGATAAGGCCGAAATACACTGTTCATCAAATGCATGAATGTTGTTGGGGCATTGGTTAGCCCGAAGGACATAACAAGAAACTCATAATGACCATATCTGGTCCTGAAAGCAGTCTTAAGAATATCTGAATCCCTGATCTTCAATTGGTGATAACCCGAATGGAGATCAATCTTGGAGAACACCCTCGCTCCCTGAAGCTGATCAAATAAATCATCAATGCGAGGCAAAGGATATTTGTTCTTGATTGTTACTTTATTCAATTTCCTATAATCAATGCACATTCTCATCGTGCCATTCTTCTTCTTCACAAACAAAATCGGTGCACCCCAAGGGGACACACTAGGCCGAATGAACCCCTTATCTAGGAGTTCCTGATGTTGTTCTTTCAATTCCTTCAACTCTGCTGGTGCCATACGATATGGCGGAATAGAAATGGGCTGAGTGCCCAGCACCAGGTCAATACCAAAATCCACCATGCTCAATAGCAATAGATCCACTCGGGTCTCCAGACACCCAACAGTCACCACACATGATCGGTACACATGATCTACAACAATAGTATCGCCCACTGGGGTAGATACATGAACAGGTAAAGCAAGAAACTCACGGGGCGTACCCAAATAACGAGCAAAGTATGATGACACATAAGAAAAGGTGGAACCGGGATGAAATAATACAGAGGCATCTCTGTGGCAGACTGAAACAATACCTGTAATGACAGCATATGAAGCAATAGCATCTAGCCTGCGAGGAAGTGCATAGAAACGGGCATGACCACCCCCTGACCTCCGCCTCTAGGGCGACCCCTAGATACATGACCTCCACCCTAGCTGGTTGGGCGGGTGGTGAGGTAACTGGAGTAGTAGTCGAGGGCTGACCCCTCTGCTGAGATGAACTAGCCATACGACGAGGACACTGCCTCCATACATGTCCAAACTCTCCACACTCATAGCAACTCCCAGGTGCTAGAGAAGGGGATTGAAGGGAACCCCTCACACCGGAGTGACCAGCTGATGCACTCGGCATAAAAGAACCCTGAGCTGATGGGGCACGAGATGAACTCTGGACTGGAAGGGCACTGAGTGATGACTGGCCCCGCTGATATCCATGATGACCATGACCCGAAGATGTCTCGCGATACTCTGGGCAGGCTGACTGAGCATGCCTGAAAGAACGGCCTCTACCATGCTGAAACTGGCCCCTCGAAGAAGCACCACTATAACTGCCAGATCCTCGAGGCTTCTTGGCCTCCCTATCCTCTCGATCCTGACAGCGAACCGTCTCAATCTCGCGAGCAATATCAACCACCTCCTCGAATGTAGCACCCAGCACCCTCTCTCGGGTCATAAGAATATGGAGGTGATAGTTAAGGCCATCAACAAATCTCCTGATCCTCTCACGATCTGTCGGAACCATCCAAATGGCATGACAAGCCAACTCATAAAACCTCGACTCATACTATGACACAGTCATATCCCCCTGTCGCAACCACTCAAACTGTCTACTCAGCTCCTCTCTGCGGGACTGCGGCACATACTTCTCCAAGAAGAGAGTGGAGAACTGCTGCCAAGTAAGGGGCGCTGCTCCAACCGGCCTACTCCTCTCATACGCCTCCCACCATGTGAAGGCAGCCCCAGTAAACTGAAAGGTGGTAAATGCCATATTACTAGTCTCAAGAATCCCTGCTGTACGGAGCATCCGCTGACACTTATCAAGAAAACCCTGGGCATCCTCGCCCTCTATACCACTAAATTAAGGAGGTTGGAGTCTACCAAACCTCTCAAGACGACGTTGCTCATCATCCGGCATGACTGGTACAATAAACTCCTGAGCTGGTGCAACCGGCTGAGCTGGATGTGCCCCCAGAGTCTGTAGTCCCTGCACTACCTGCTCAGGTGTGCGAGCAGCGGGGGTCTGATTGCCTCCCCCGGCCTATGAAGTAGTTGCTGCTGTAGTGGCTGAAACTGCCTGAGCCAGGCCAGTGCAAACTGATAAGATCTGTGCCAAGGCCTTCTGAAGACCCGGAACCACGATAGGCACAACTGGTGCCTGAACTGGTGCTGCTGGAGCATCCATAGCGGGAGCCTGATCCGGAGTCGGGGCAGTCAGTGTATCAACAGGTGTTGCCCTCGCTGCTCTACCTCTTCCACGTCCACGACCACGTCCACGACCCCTGGTGGCCTCAGTGGGTGGCACTGGTGGTCGTCCACCTCATCCGGTAGCTCGCGTCCTCACCATCTGTGAGAGAATGGAATATCATAAGTTTAGTACTCAGACCAACAAGTTCGCTCGACAAGAGTTTCAAGAATATGAAATTTTTCCTAAAGGTTCTGCAGCCTCTCGAGGATAAATACAGACTTCTCCGTACCGATCCACGAGACTCTACTAAACCTGCTCATGAGTCGTGAGACCTAAGTAACCTAGGCTTTGATACCAACTTGTCATGACCCAATCCCCGAACCCGATCGTGATGGCACCTCTCGTGAAGACAAGGTCAGCCAGAACAAAATGGAACGCCTCTTTTAAACAGTTAATCATCATAAACAGTGATAACATATAATATAATGCTCATAAATTGCGAAATTTAACGATAATAACAACAGGAACCATCCCGACATAACCCAAACCGAGGTGTGAGCTACTATAGAATCTGTTATAGGTTTACAAGTATGGAATCTGATACAACAGTCTGAAGAAAACATAAATGATAGAGGATAAGATAGACAAGGGGCTGCGGACGTCAACAGCTACCTAGTAACTCCAAATCACTGCCTAGCCTGGGAGGAATCAACGCTCAGGTGTGGACTCTGCTATACCTGAATCTGCACACACGGAGCAGGGAATAATGTGAGACTCCGACTCAGTGAGTAATAATTACAAATAATGGCTGAAAGTATGAAAACACGTTAAGGCACAAAGCAATTCCATATCAAGTAGTAAAAATCACTTAAAGTAGTAAATCAGTGAAGAAATCAAATGATATTCCTTTTTAAAACAAGTAAAATAGGTAATTTAACAGGTAATTAACAAGTAGAAATCCTCCCCTCGGGCACAGTATCAATCTCTCAGCATAGTATCAGCCCCTCGGGCTCACTCTCTGTACAGTATCAGCCCCTCGGGCTACCTCACAATCACTCTGCATAATGGTCAGCCATTGTTACCTGACCATATTGCATCAAACAGTGTCATTGTTACCATTATTTCAAATCACATGGGTACCCGCGCTCACTGTGGGTGTGCAGACCCCGGAGGGGCCCCTTACGGCCCAATCACTATATCAAGCCACCTCGTGGCATTATCACTCAGCATATCCTCACATCACTCAAGCCACCGCATGGCATAAATAGTATCTCAGACCCTCATCCTCATATCACTCAGCATATCCTCACATATGGCCCTCGACCTCACTCAGTCCAGAAATCATCATAAGCCACTTGGGCATTAGTAAAATAGTAGTTCTCAGCCAGGTTCGGAAGTTGAGGTCAAAGGATAGCTTCAGTGAAGGTGCAGTGGAGAGGTCGGCCCGTGGAGGAGGCTACCTGGGAGACCGAGCGGGAGATACGGAGCAGATATCCTCATCTGTTTGAGGTTTCAGGTATGTTTCTTGACTCGTTCGAGGACGAACGTTTGTTTAAGTTGGGGAGGATGTGACGAACCGGCCAGTTGTCTCATGAGTTACCGCTTCATTTCCCCCATTTCAGCTTCTTTATGCTTCGTT
Organism: Nicotiana tabacum; assembly: GCF_000715075.1. Lineage (NCBI taxonomy): Eukaryota > Viridiplantae > Streptophyta > Magnoliopsida > Solanales > Solanaceae > Nicotiana > Nicotiana tabacum. The sequence goes on along the minus strand of NC_134085.1, from coordinate 189,842,587 downwards.
ATCCATGTTTTATGTGATCGAGTTTATTAGTTCGAGTTCGGAGAGGATTTGGTAAGAAATGAGACACTTAGTCTCTTCTAAGAAGGCTTGAGTTGGAAAAGTCAACCGGATGTTGACTTATGTGTTAGAAGGCTCGGAAGTGAGTTCTGATGGTCTTCGGGAGGTGATTTTTGACTTAGGAGCACGATCGGAATGGGTTTTAGAGTTGTAGAGAAGATTTAGGCTTGAATTGACGAAATTGATGTTTTGGCAAATTCCGGTTGATAGGCGAGATTTTGATATAGGGGTAGGAATGGAATTCCGAGAGTTGCAGTAGCTTCATTGTGTCATTTGGGATGTGTGTGCAAAATTCCAGGTCATTCGGACGAGATTTGATAGACCTTTTGATCGAAAGCATAATTTAAGAGTTCTTGGAGTTCTTAGGCCTGAATCCTATGTTAAATTGGTGATTTGATGTTATTGTGAGTGTTCCGAAGTTTTGATCAAGTTTGAACAATGTCATGAGATGTGTTGGTACAATTTCTTTGAAGTTCCGGGAGTTCCGGGTAGGTTCCGGGATGTTTTAGTGCAAAAATCATAGGTGTAGCAGGTCTACAGGGGTTGTAGGCCCCAGAACTTACCCATGCAGTCCGCACAAAAATAGGTGCGCCTGCGTTGAGTGTTGTGCGGACCGCACAAAGTGGTGTGCGGCAGCGGTAGGTGTCATGCGGACTGCACAAAGTGGTGTGCGGCCGCGGTGGGGAACGATCCGCTGGTCCTATTTCGGAAGCTCATATCTTTTTATGTACAAGGTATTTTGAGGTGATTCAAATACGAAAGTTGTAGCCCTTCATGTCTAGTTTCCAGAAAGGTAAATGTTTCTCAATGTGGACATTTGTAGAAAAAGTTATGGCCAAAATACTAAAGCATGTCACGGCATAGGGAGGCCTGTGCGGCCGCACGTTGCCTTTGTGCGGACCGCACTGGCTTGCGCGGACCGCGTGCATTTTGGTGCGGACCGCACTAGCTGATACCTGAGGGGTACCTATAAATATGGGGTTTTGGGTTTTATTTAATATTTTGACCTAGAGATCTCGGATTTTGGTGATTTTTCGAAGGTTTTTCAAGAAATTCATCGGGGTAAGTGATTTTAACTCAGATTTGGCTAGAATACATGAATCTATCATTGAATTCATCATTTAATTCGTGATTTGAGATGGAATTTGGGAAGAAAATTGTGAAATCTTTCAAAAATATAAAATAATGATTTGAAGGACCAAATGGTATCGGAATTGGATAATTTTGGTATGGTTAGACTCGTGAGGGTATGAGGATTCTGAAAATGTAAATTTTACCCGATTCCGAGACATGGGCCCGAGGCTCAGGTTTTGCTAATTTCGAGATTTTTGATATTTTTCGAATGTTTTCGCTTGGGCTTTGTTCCCTTAGCATATTGTGACGTATTCATTCTGATATTGGATAGATTCGACACGCGTGGAGGCCAATTCGAGGGGCAAAGGCGTCGCGAGCTAGAGAATTAGCCAGTTCGATGTGAGTAATGGTTGTAAATGATGTCCTGAGGGTTTGAAACCCCGGATTGCACATCGTAGTGCTATATTGAGGCAAGATCCACGTTGGATGATGAGCGTGGGGTCTTTCACTACCGGGGATTGTGACTTGGTCCATCTCGATTGATGACTTTACTGAATATTTGAATTAAATTCATTTGTTATCATCATGATTTGGCTTGATTGCCATATTTGGGCTTCGTGCCAACTATTTGAACCCTTCGGGAATTTTTTCACTGTTTCCTCACTGCTTGACTTATTATTTGAACTCAGTCCTGTTGATATCTACTGTTTTACAAATGCAGCCACTTTTACTCAGATTTGAAACTTAAATGATATTTCTACATCATGTTTTGGGCTGAGAACTACTATTTTACTAATGCCCAAGTGGCTTATGATGATTTTGGGACTGATTGAGGCCGATGGCCATATGTGAGGATATGCTGAGTGATATGAGGCCGAGGGCCTGAGATACTATTTATGACATGTGGTGGCTTGAGTGATGTGAGGATATGCTGAGTGATAATGTCACGAGGTGGCTTGATATAGCGCTTGGGCCGTAAGGGGCCCCTCCCGGGTCTGCACACCCACAGTGAGTGCGGGTACCCATGTGATTTGAAATAGTGGTAACAATGACACTGTTTGATGCAATATGGTCAGGTAACAATGGCTGACCATTATGCAGAGTGATTGTGAGGTAGCCCGAGGGGCTGATACTATACAGAGAGTGAGCCCGAGGGGCTGATACTATGCTGAGCGATTGATACTGTGCCCGAGGGGCAGATTTCTACTTGTTAATTACCTGTTAAATTACCTGTTTTACTTGTTTTAAAAAGGAATATCATTTGATTTCTTCACTGATTTACTGCTTTAAGTGATTTTTACTGCTTGATATGGAATTGCTTTGTGCCTTAACGTATTTTCATACTTTCAGCCATTATTTGTAATTATTACTCACTGAGTCGGAGTACTCACATTACTCCCTACACCATGTGTGCAGATTCAGGTATAGCAGAGTCCGCACCTGAGCGCTGATTCCTCCCAGGCTAGGCAGTGATTTGGAGTTATGAGGTAGCTGTTGACGTCTGCAGCCCCTTGTCTTTCTTATCCTCTATCATTTATGTTTTCTTCAGACTGTTGTATCAGACTGTAAAGTAGAAATTTCATTCTCATAGATGCTTGTGACTTGTGACACCCCGGTTTGGGCTGTGTCGGGATGGTTCCTGCTGTTATTATCGTTAAATTCCGCAATTTATGAGCATTATATTATATGTTATCACTGTTTATGATGATTAACTGTTTAAAAGAGGTGTTCCATTTTGGTCTGGCTGGCCTTGTCTTCACGAGAGGTGCCATCACGACCGGGTTCGGGGATTGGGTCATGATAGCAGTGCTATATTGAGGTGAGGCACACGCTTGATGATGAGCGTGGGGTCGTGCACTATTGGGGATTATGACTTGGTCCGTCCCGATTGATGATTTTTCCGCGTATTTGATTGAATACTATTTGCTATCATCATTATTTGGGTTGAATGTCATATATGAGTCTAGTGCCAACTATTTGAACCCTTCGGGCATTTGTATTGATATTTCCTCACTGTTTTGACTTGTACTTGAACTCAGTCACGTTATTTTCTATTGTTTTACTACTCAGCCACGTTTACTCAGTTTTAAGACTTAAATGATGTTTGGGCTGAGAAACACTATTTTACTATTACCCGAGAGGCTTGTGATGATTTTTGACTGAATAAGGCCGAGGGCCTATATTGTGAGGAACATTGATACTGATATGAGGCCGAGGACCTCAGATACATATATACACCACGAGGTGGCTTGATTGATATAAGGCTGAGGGCCTAGATTTGATATCACGAGATGGCTTGATATTGCGCTTGGGCCGTAAGAGGCCCCTCCGGGAGTCTGCACCCCCCTCCCGATTGAGCACGGGTACCCATTGTGATGTGAGATTGAGCCCGGGGGGCAGAAATTGTTGATACTGTGCCCGAGGGGCGAACTTCTATGTGTTTACTTTATCATAACTGTCTGTCAATTACCTGTTTATTTGTTGTAGAAGTACTTTATTTTGCTTTTCATTGGTTTACTGCTTACAAATTACCTATTTAATTGCTTCATTATAGAATACCCTGTGTATACGTGTTTTCTTACTTTCAGTCATTATTTATCTTTATTACTCACTGGGTCGGAGTACTCACATTACTCCATGCACCTTGCGTGCAGATCCAGGTGCCCTAGAGGCCGAGTGAGAGCTTTTCATTCGTTCAGAAATTTGCCAGGGATTTCAAGATAGCTGCATGGCGTCCGCAGCCCTGATTTCTCCCTTCTATCTTATTACTTTTCCGCATTCCTAGACTATCTATGTAGTAGGTTGTTCAGACTTGTATTAGAGGTTCTAGACTTGTGATACCAGATTAGTGTGGGTTGTGTAGTTTCTATGTCTTGTTGACTTTCGCATATCTATCTTGTTGTTTTAAATACTTATTATGATAATTGGTAATTAAACTGTGTTAGCAAATGATTTATTTAAAATGAAAATGGGTTGTGGTATGTAATTGGTCCGGCTTGCCTAGTAATGTGATAGGCGCCATCACGACCGGTATTTGGGATCTTGACAAGTTGGTATCAGAGCCTAGGTTACATAGGTCTCGCGAGTCATGAGCCGGTTTACTAGAGTCTGGCGGATCGGTACAGAGACGTCTGTATTTATCCTCGAGAGGCTGTAGAACCTTTAGGAAAAACTTCATATTCTTGAAATTCTTATCGTGCGAACTTATTGATCCGAGTACTGAACTTCCATTATTCTATTCTCTTACAGATGGTGAGGACACGCACTACAGAATGGGGTGGACGACCACCAGTGTCACCAGCGGAGGCCACTAGAGATCGTTGACGCGATCGTGGTCGTGGCAGAGGCAGAGCAGCGAGGGAAGCACCTGTAGACCCACCAGCTACCCTAGCTCAGGATCAGGCTCCAGTTATAGATGCTCCTGCAATACCAATTCAGGCACCAGCTGTGCCCATCGTGATTCCGGGTCTTCAGGAGGCCTTGGCATAGATTTTATCAGTTTGCACTGGCCTGGCTCAGGCGGTTTCAGCCACTATAGCCACAACTACTTCACAGGTCGGGGGAGGCAATCAGACCCTCGCTGCTCGCACACCTGAGCAGGTAGTGCAGGGACTTCAGACGCAGGGGGCACCTCCAGCCCAGCCGGTTGCACCAGCTTAGGAGTTTGTTGTGCCAGTTATGTCAGATGATGAGCAGTGTCGACTTGAGAGGTTTGGTAGACTCCAGCCTCCGACATTCACCGGAGCAGAGGGCGAGGATGCCCAGGGTTTCTTGGATAAGTGCCAGTGGATGCTTCATACAGCAGGGATTCTTGAGACTAGTGGTGTGGCATTTACCACCTTTCAGTTTTCTGGGGATTCCTTCACTTGGTGGGAGGCGTATGAGAGGCGTAGGCCTATTGGTGCAGCGCCCCTTACTTGGCAACAGTTTCCATTCTCTTCTTAGAGAAGTATGTCCCGCAGTCCCGCAGAGAGGAGCTGTATAGATAGTTTGGGTGGTTGCGATAGGGGGATATGACTGTGTCACAATATGAGTCGAGGTTTTCTGAGTTGGCTCATCATGCCATCTGGATGGTTCCGACAGATCGAGAGAGGATCAGGAGGTTTGTTGACGGCCTTACTTACCAGCTTCGTATTCTTATGACCAGAGAGAGTGATGGGAGCTACCTTCGAGGAGGTTGTTGATACCGCCCAGGATATTGAGACTGTTCGTCGTCAGGATGAAAGGATAGGGAGTCCAAGAGGCCTCGACGATTGGGCAATTATAGTGGTGCTCCTTCGAGGGGCCAATTTCAGTATGGTAGAGGCCGTTCTTTCAGGCCTGCTCAATCAGCCTGCCTAGAGTATTGCGGGGCATCTTCAGGTCATGGTCATCATGGATCTCAGCAGGGCCAGTCATCACTTAGCTCCCTCCCAGCTCAGAGTTCATCTCGTGCCCCATCGGCTAAGGGTTCTTCTATGCCGAGCACATCTGCTAGTCACTTCGGTGCAAGGGGTTCTTTTCAGTCCCCTTCTACAGCACTTGGGGGCTGTTATGAGTGTGGAGAGATGGGCCACATATGGAGGCAGTGTCCTCATTGGGTTGCTAATTCGTCCCAGCAGAGGGGTCAGTCTTCGGCTTCAGCGTCAGTTTCTTCATCACCCGCCCAACCAGCTAGGGGTAGAGGTCAGGCAGCCAGGGGTCGGCCCAGAGGGGGAGTTCGATCAGGCGGTGGCCAGGCCCTTTTCTATGCACTCCCAGGCAGACCTGATGCCATTGTTTCAGATGTTGTCATTACATGTATTGTTTCAATCTACCACAGAGATGCCTCTCTATTATTTGATCTCGGTTCCACCTTTTCTTATGTGTCATCATACTTTGCTTTTTATTTGGGTACGCCCCGTGAGTTTCTTGCTTCACATGTTTATATATCTACCCCAGTGGGCAATATTGTTGTTGTAGACCATGTATACCGGTCATGTGTGGTGATTATTGGGGGTCTGGAGACCCGAGTGGATCTATTTCTATTGAGCATGGTGGATTTTGATGTCATTTTGGGCATGGATTGGTTATCTCTGTGTCGTGCTATTCTGAACTGTCATGTTAAGACAGTCACTTTGGCTATGTTGGGTGTGTCGCGGATTGAGTGGCATGGTGTGACTGATTATGTCCCTAGTAGAGTGATCTCTTTCTTGAAGGCCCAGCATATGGTTGGGAAGGGTTGCCTTTCATATCTAGCGTTTATGAGGGATGTCGGAGCCGAGACTCCCAGTATTGATTTTGTCCCAGTTGTGAGGGATTTTCGCGATGTGTTTCCTACAGACCTGTCGGGCATGCCGCCGGACAGGGATGTTGATTTTGGTATTGACCTGGTGCCGGGCACGCAGCCCATTTCTATTTCGTCGTATCGTATGGCACCAGCGGAGTTGAAGGAATTGAAGGATCAGCTTTAGGAACTCCTAGATAAGGGGTTTATTCGGCCTAGCGTGTCACCTTGGGGTACGCCGGTTCTGTTTGTGAAGAAGAAGGATGGCACAATGAGAATGTGTATTGATTATAGGCAATTGAACAAGGTAACAGTTAAGAACAAGTATCCTTTGCCTCACATTGATGATTTATTTGACTAGCTTCAGGGAGTGAGAGTGTTCTCCAAGATTGATCTCCGTTCGAGTTAGCACTAGTTGAAAATCAGGGATTCAGATATTCTTAAGACTACTTTCAGGACCAA